>NC_044331.1:85777780-86493507 GCF_007399415.2 Gopherus evgoodei
AATAATGAAGGGATGAGCTATTAGAATCATAGACTCATAGAATATCAGAGTTAGAAGGGACCTCAGGAGGTCATCTAGTCCAACCCCCTGCTCAAAGTAGGACCAACACCAACTAAATCATCCCAGACAGGGCTTTGTCAAGCCTGACCTTAAAAGCCTTAAAACCTCTAAGGAAGGAGATTCTACCACCTCCCTAGGTAACCCATTCCAGTGCTTCACCACCCTCCTAGTGAAATAGTGTTTCCTAATATCCAACCTAGACCTCCCCCACTGCAACTTGAGACCATTGCTCCTTGTTCTGTCATCTGCCACCACTGAGAACAGCCGAGCTCCATCCTCTTTGGAACCCCCCTTCAGGTAGTTGAAGGCTGCTATCAAATCACCCCTCACTCTTCTCTTCTGCAGACTAAACATGCGAGTTCCCTCAGCCTCTCCTCATAAGTCATGTGCCCCAGCCCCCTAATCATTTTCATTGCCTGGACTCTCTCCCTTCTGTAGTGGGGGGCCCAAAACTGGATGCAATACTCCAGATGTGGCCTCACCGGTGCCAAATAGAGGGGAACAATCACTTCTCTTGATCTGCTGGCAATGCCCCTACTAATGCAGCCCAATATGCTGTTAGCATACTTGGCAACAAGGGCACACTGCTGACTCATATCCAGTTTCTCATCCACTGTAACCCCCAGGTCCTTTTCTGCAGAACTGCTGCTTAGCCAGTCGGTCCCCAGCCTGTAGTGGTGCATGGGATTCTTCCGTCCTAAGTGCAGGACTCTGCACTTGTCCTTGTTGAACCTCATCAGGTTTCTTCTTTCTTCAGTGATTCATGTCACTAACTTTAGGGGCTGGGGATATTTAGCTAAGTGCTCTTTATTACAGACTTAAGCAATCAGCTCTGCATGGGTATAGGGTTTGCTCACTTGGGCCCAGTGCAAAATCAGGATCTTAATCTTTTAGGAAGCAGCTTATGTTGGACTATCCATCCCCTCCCTTTTTTCATGCCAGCCTCTGATCTCTTCTTTCAGCTCCAATTCTTATGTGGATAAATTCATTTTTCCCAGGGGCAGCAAGTGGGAGGGGAAGTTCTCTGACCCATAAATCAGTATTTCCTGCAATGCCATTTTCCCATGCAATCCTGGGGTGCATAAACATGGGAATCTGGAGTAGGAGTAGAGAAGTTATTATACCTCTGTGTTTGGCACTGGTACGACCTTTGCTGGAATCCTGTGTCCTGTTCTGGTATCCGTATATCAAGAGGATGTTGATAAATTGGAGAGAATAACCAGGCGAATGATTACAGGATTAGAAAACCTGCTTTATAGTTATAGACTCAAGAAGCTCCATCTGTTTAGCTTAACAAAGAGAAGGTTAATGGGTGACTTGATTACAGTCCCTAAGTATCTACACTGGGAATAGATAATGGACTCTTCAGGCTAGCAAAGAAAGGTCTAACATGATCTGGTGGTAGCTGAAGTTCAGACTAGTAATAGACAAGTTCAGACTAGTAATAAGGTGTAAATTTTTAACAATGAGGGTAGGAGACCATTGGAACAATGTATCAAAGGTTGTGGTGGATTCTCTGTCACTGGCAAATTTTAAATCAGGGCTGGATGTTTTTCTAACAGATCTGCTCTGGGAATTATTTTGGGGACGTTCTCTGGCCTTCCTGTGTTATACAGGAGGTCAGATTAGATGGTCACAGTGGTCCCCTCTGGCCTGGGAATCTATTGATGTGTGCTGTGGCCTGAGATTTGTAATAACTGTTTGTCATTTTATCTAGGAAATAAAATGGCAGCTTGTTTCAGACTATTCAAGTGAGTGATCCCTGCTCCATGCTGTGTGGGGCTCCCCACAATACACCAACAAAGAGACTTTTTAAATAGCTAACAAGAGTCATTGGCACATATTCTGCAGATTTTCAAAGACAGTAAAAGTGCTGCTCCGGCCGCCAATGCGATTTCACACAGAACTGGCAACACCTCAGGAACTGTTTGGGATGGAAATTCACCCTTCTCCCAGCAAGCTGCTCTTCGCCGGTGTGCCCAATTCAGGCAATGCAGTGGCATTCAGGGCAGCATGGCACATGTGGGATGTTCCCTATTCTTGGGGTTTCCCTGGGTTTGGCTAAGGCCATGAGTCCAGCTGGCATCATGCCACTTTGGGTAAATACACCCCCCCCATGCGCACGCACACACACTGAAAGGAAAAATGAGGGTAACATTTAGCCAACATCACTGAGCAGTTTTTACCAGCAGCTTCCTCTAAAGCCATGGTTCTCAACCCACGGCCCGTGGACCACTTGCGGCCCAATCAGCACACAGCTGCGGCCTATGTGACATCCTCAGGGCCATACAGGTAGCATTAGATGTGGCCCACAATGATAAATAGGTTGAGAACCACTACTCCAGAGCAAGGATAGCATCATCTTTCTTAATGCAATTTTTATGACTCAAAGAGCAACCTGCTCTCCTCTGGCTGAGACACCTTGGGCAGGTCTCAGAGAGCTGCCAGGACATCAGTCACACAGCCTGGAGGGTGTGCTGGGACCCTTCCCTAGGCACTTCTCTACACGATTCTGTTAACCCCTCACTGACCAGAAGAGCATCTGGATTGCTGAGCCAGGCCAAGTTTCACTCCCAGATACAGGCAGCACATGCATTATCTCAGCTCCACACTGAGCACACTTGTCCCCAAAGCCTTGTAGGTATGGTTGCCTGTGGAAGAGATCTTGGTGTAAGTACCATAGCAGACACAGACCTCCCCAAAGCCTGTGAGCGTTCCTGCTTTCCCAGATTCCTTCCAAACCCTTCAAAGTATGTGGGGTATGAGTGGGGCAGGGAGGGGAGCAGTGATGATCTCCCAAAATCCTAATAACCAGTTCCCTACCAGGTCCTTAGCCAGGGCCGCCCGGGGGGGGGGGGCAAATGGAGCAATTTGCCCCAGGCCCTGAGCCCTGCAGGGGCCCCGCGAGCCCTGGCCCAGTGGCAGTCCGGGTCTTTGGAGAGATTTCGGTGGTGGGGGGCTCTTCAGTGCTGCCGAAGACTCGAAGTGACTGAAGGGCCCCCGGCCGCCGAAATGCCGCCGAAGACCCAGACCGCCGCCAGGTGAGTACAAGTGCCGCAGTTCCCCCACTTTGCCCCAGGCCCCCTGAATCCTCTGGGTGGCCCTGTCCTCGGCAGCACTTCGGTGGTGGGGGGATCTTCACTCGCTCTGGGTTTTTGGTGGCATTTTGGCAGTGGGTCCTTCACCAGGAGCGAGTGAAGACACCCCCCCGCCCCTGAAGTGCCGCCAAAGACCAGATAGGGAACCACGCGGTGAGTACAAGATCCAAGTGCCTGTCTCCCCCCACTCCCCATCCAACCACAAACCACGTCCTGCTCCCGACTGCCCCCAGATGCCCCCCTCAGAACCTGCAATCCATCAAACCCCCCCCGCTTCTTGTCCCCTGACCACCCCTCTGAGACCCGCCCACCCTAACTGCCTCCCAGGACCCCAACCCCTACCCAATTTGCCCCACTCCCTCTCCCTGACTTCCCTGACCCCATCCACCTCCACTCCGACAGACCCCCGGAACTCCCATGCCTTCCCAACCCCCCCGTTCCCCATCCTCTGACCACCACCCCAGAACCTCTGCCCCCTCCAACCGCTCCCTGCCCCTTATCCAACCCCTCCTCCCAGCCCCGGCCCGGCCTCCTTACCATGCTGCTCAGGGCAGCAGAGCTGGCCAGAGTGCTGGCTCCAGTGGCTGGGCATGTTGGGGCTCTGCGGTGGGGGGGAGTGGAGGAGGGGCCGGGGGAGGGTCCCCAGCTGGGAACTCAGGCAGGCCAGACAAGATGGTCCCGTGGGCCAGATGAGGCCTGCGGACCAGAGTTTGCTCACCTGCCCGCCCCTTTAATAACCGGCTCTACACTAGCTTCTAAATTTAACAACCAGTTCTTGCGAACTGGTGCGAACCGGCTCCAGCTCACCACTGGAGGGGAGTGCACACTGGGCCAGCAGGGCCAGGCACCCAGATTTCTGAGCTACAAGCCTGGTTGGGGTCAGACTGTTAGGGATGAGGTCCTGGCCCATGGGGGCTCCCTGCCCTCAGCTCTGTTGCTCAGCAGCAGGAGACTGCATTCCCAGTAGCTGTGCCTGGGGCCCATGTGAGCCATGACTACCTTGGGCTGGATGGGGCTCCTTTCCTGCGTACCTTTCTCCCTGCAGAGGCTCCATCCGGGAAAGAAGGCAGGTGGCACATTGGCTACTGGGACCATTCTGTGGCTGAGCAGAGGCTGTGCTGCCAGCGAGGGTCCCAGAGGCCAGAGCCCAGCTGAGGGAGCCTTGCGCTGGGGGAATGGGGTTTGCAAAATGGTACACAGCCATGTTCAGAGAGTGGGGACGAAGGTTGAAGAGGGATGGGGCAGGACAGGCCAAGAGTCCAGATAGGGCAGCAGCACTGTCCTGGAGCGGGGGTGAGGACAATGGGGCTTTGGTCCAAGGATTTTTGGGTACATATGGCAGCCACCTTTGCTGCTGTGCTGAGGGGATGGGATCAGCACTGTCTATTTGCAGCAGGTTTCTGTCTGCTTCAGTGGCTGCTGCTCCCTTGCCCTGGAGGAGGGACCAGAGCTTCCAAGAGCCAAAGAGAGCAACGAGCTAATGAAATTCCATCAATCTCAGCAGTAGAATGGAAACAGATAATGTGTTTTAACCCACTTTCATCTCATGCAACAAGAACCCCTCAGTGGCGTAGAGCTGTGATGGCAGTGGGCAGGGTCCTGTAAGCCCCCCTGATTACAGCCCCGGCTCATCACTGCAAAGGTTTGGAGGAAAGAAGAACTCTTGTTATTTCTGTCTAAACATGTGCGCATAACAAAATGTGCGAGATAGAGCTAGAGAGATGCTAACAGGATACAGATGCTGGAAAACAAAGCATGAAGGCAGCTTACATTGTAGCCTAATTGGCATCCCTTAAACAGAGTCTTGTGGACCTGGCCCGAAGCAGCGAGAAATTCAAAGGGCTCTGTTTGCAGGAGGTTTGGAAGCCACAGACAGTATTTCAGGCAGGAAATACTGTACTCCTAATTGCTAGAAAGCGATGCTCTGACACTGGGATCAGGCTGCAGCCTGTGGATGTGCATTCTATAGGTTCCTGCTAGGGAGCGGGAATTGCTGTAAAGATGGATTAGTGACACTTAGGATATCTGAGTGCATCTGAGATGAAGGGACTTTTTCTAGTGGATGGGGGGTTGCCCCCCTGGCTCTGATGATATTTACAGGCACCTGTGCCCTGGGACGGGGGATAAAGAGTACCATTTACCCCAGCCTCCCCCTTCAACGCACTCCGCTTCATTATTCCAAATCTGTTATTGTGCCAAGCATGTTTATCAGACACTGAAGGGGCTTGCAGAATGGAATAGTTCCCACAGCTTCCAGCCCTTTGGATCTGATTGGCTGGGTCTAACGATGCTCCTCCCAGCTCTGCACCCCAGTATGTGTCTGATCATCACAGAGCCAGGGGATAAGACCCCATCCAAGCATGAGTAGCTGGGAACTAAACACAGATGCTGGTTCGGATTTCACAGCCAGTGCAGATCCAGACACCTCCAACCTTGGAGTTGTCAAAACCATGGCTTAGATTTGGTTGGGGCCTATCTCTAACCGAAACCAAACTCCCAGGGCTCCCCCAGCATTCCAGTGCCATCCCAGACAGCAGCTCTCTCCTCCATCATGCCAGCCAGGTCCTGCAGTGCTCCCCTCACCCCATCAGGCACTCCTGACCAACACTTTCCCAGAGCCAGCCCTTCACAGCCTGCTGAAACAGAAACCTGTGTCAGCCATTGCTATGGAGTGGAGCTCAGGGGTTGCACTGCGCTCTGGGATGGTCTGACTTGGGCTCTTTCTGACCCATTGTCTCCCCTCTGGCAGTCCCCAGCCCCTGGCTACTGTACAGGACAGTCTGTGCTCTGCTGCAATGAGTCACGGAGAGATAACAGGCCAGGCCAAGGGCTTTGTATAGGAGAAATGGGACCTGGTTTCTGGGGGCAGTCCCTCTCCAAGCATTTCTGTCTGGTCTGCTCTAGTGAAAGGAATATGGGGCTTCTTCTCCTGTCTAAGACTAAGGGCTAACCTGCAAAGAGGCAATTTGTGTAATAAACACCAGTGCTTCAGCCCTTAAGGGTACATCTACCCTGCAGTAAACGACCCATGACTGGCCCAGGTCAGCTGGCCCAGGCTCGCGGGGCTCATTTCCATATAAATATTTGGAGCTTGGGCTCTGAGACCCCGCAAAGAGGCAGGTCTTGGAGCCCAGGCTGCAGCCCGTGCCTGAACATCTCCACTGCAATTTTACAGCGACGCAGCCCAAGCCTGTGAGCCCAAGTCAGCTGCCCAAGCTCTGGGACTTGGTGCTGCAGGTTTTTGGTCGCAGTGTGGACACAATCTTACTGACCAGAGCGCCCTTGTGAAGGGTGTCAGTGCCGGTGCCCTCTGGGACAAACACCTCATTTCTCTCAGGGTCGGGGGACAGCAAATTCAATCCCTCTGTTTAACTTGAATCAAGTGTTTTTTATTTCCTTGAAAACTGATTTGTGAATAGTTCTTTCCCTGTTTAAATTTGGGAAATGATTGTTCAAGGACTTGCTGCTGCTTCGCTAACTGACAGCTTTATTGGGCAACACTGATTGGGCAACGCTGTGTGCTCAAGACAGTCAGACCCTTTTATACTACGTGTCCCCATACAATGATTGGCTTTGAGTGGTTGTTCTAATCTGGCTGTGACTGTAACACTGGGGCCGCCAGGCTGAACAGGAGCTGTGTGACGAAGGCTGATTACTAGGTGCACACCAATTCCATCAAGCTCTCCAGGCCCATGTGGGAGTTCAGTCAGATACCACCTGCTGCAGGAAATGGACCCAAAATGGCAGAAGAAAGTGCTGTCTCCTCAGGAGAGGCTGACTGCAGCCTCATTTACCCATTGTTTTCTGCACGCAGTTTCAGGGGTTGGTTTTGAGCTACAAAGCCCTCAATGGCCTGAGACCTGCCTATCAGAGAGGCACCGCTCTGCTCGTGAGAGACTGCCGCAGGTGCAGGCAGTGCAAAGCAGCCAAGCTGACACCCCTTCAGCCAGAGACAGGGGTGGCTGACAAGGCTTTGACTCCAGGCATTTAGGACCAGCTTCCTCCCAGGCCTGGAACAGGCAGTTTGTCTGCCTGTGGGGGGCACTGCAAGCCCATCCTTCCCCCTTGCCCTGACGAGGGGGGTGCTGGCTGGGAGGAGTGCAGGGAGATGCCGATTAGTGCTTTCTTGGGTATGTTGTCACTGGGTGACTTGATTTGCTTGGGTAACTGGTGGGTCTGTTTGTTTATCCATGTATTTTTAAAGGACTCTCCATGGTGTTCACATTATTGGATGGGTGTTCGGTGCTGCAGTCCATAAAACTCCAAATAAATATATAGACTACCCCTCCCACCTGCAGGCCCCCAAGAAAGGAACACAGCTTCCCCAGCCATACTAAGGTTGCTTTAATGCCAGAAGGGAAAGGGTGCAGCAGTTGTTAATTAATTTCTCAATCAGAACTGGAATGTCACACAATTTATAGTTTTCATTGTTTAGATCTTGTTAAAGTTTTCAAAATATCCTGCAAGTCAAAGTTATACAGCTTCTGTGTTGTTCCTGGTGCCAGCTAACTGACTTTGATGCTGGGAAGTGAAGGTAACAAGGAAGCCACTGATTATTTTGAAGGGGATGAACAGATGGTCCACATATTAAGGAAATATTATGCTAAGTGTCATTCCAGTGACTTATAGGAGCTTCACTTTCATTTGATTAGGAGTAGCTGTTCTAACAAGGTCATTTAGCCTTTAACATGATTAGCTGTGCCACTACCATGAAACAGAAATAAAGCACAATTACTGTGTCACAACAAGAGCTCCATTGGTTCAGGCTTCCCTGGAATGCTAACTGAACCCCGTTCATACCCAGGATGGGTGTCTGCAGAACTGTAAATGCTTGATGCCAGGCTATCAAAGCTGGGACGGGTGGGGGGAGACAAGAATCTGTGGAACTCTGGGAATCTAGGTAAGAAATAAGAGGGATTCAGTGAAAACACTGGCATATTACCCTCCCCGAAGGCAGCAGGGTGGCTGGAGAACCCAAGAGATTCTTTCTCCAACCCATTATCTAGGAAAAACAGCTCCATGGATTAAATGGGTTTAGCTGCATTGGACCCTGCTTTCACTAGAGCTATGCCAGGGAGGAATTTGGTCCCAGAATTTTTTTTTTTTAAATCTCACCTAGCTCACAACTGCTTTTCTGAGTTTCAAATGGGCCTGGTAAAGGGACTGGGTGGCTCCAGGAATTGCTGCAAGGACATAGAGCCATTGTTATTATTTCTGTAGTATCAGCGGCTCTGTCCATGGGATCCTGAGCCATCTTTCACTGAGTGGTTTCTTACAGGAGCTGTGGTCAGCAGGTCGTCACCTGAAATCCAGCCTTGGTTAGCAGTGACCCAAAGCTCTGACCCTTCACAGGCAGCTCAGCACCTGTGTGAAACAAGATGCATTTCCCAGTGCACAGGAACCCTCAGCATAATTCTCTTCACAGCCGCTGGTGGTGGTCTCAGCACAGAGGGAAGAATTCAAAGGGCTGCTGAAGCTGAATTCCCTTCTTATCCCTCACAGTGGGGTCTCTGGAGAGCAGCATGCAGGAGACACTTGTGCTGCCACAATATGTCCCCTTCCCTGTTCTACAACTAGCCGGGGTCCTCAGGCTGGTCTGCCTGGTACCTTTCACTAGAAGAATATTCAGTTTCTAGAGCTGGGTGAGATGAAACCCCAATCTCTGTCGCAGTGGCAGAAGTATGTCCGCAAGACACAGATTTCACCTGCCAGAGGCTGGGAATGGGTGACTGGGGATAGATCACTTGCCAATTGCCTGTTCAGTTCATTCCCTGTGAAGTACCTGGCATTGGCCACTGTTGGCAAATAGGATATTGGGCTAGATGGACCCAGTATGGCCGTTCTTATGAGCAGTTTGATACATTACTTACTTAGAGGAGGAACCATGGAAACAAACTGTTTTCAAATGAAAAGAATTCTTATTGCCATGCAAACAGGACCAAATCTATTGACCTACAGCTGTAATTTGCTACCATTGTCTGCACGTCCCTACTGCCTAGACACCCAGCTGTGCTGCCCATCCGTAACCTTCATGCCCAGTGAGCTCTCCTCCTTGCCACATCTGGCAGTGTTGAGACTTCACAATATGAGCCAAATCCTTAGCCCACTCAGCCGGCAAACTACGGCTGGACTGCCATGAGCTCTGTGCCAAGAGGCCAGTGTGGCAGGCAGACTAATAGCCTATGACGAATCGGCTGTTACTCAAAGGTGAGCTACAGAGCCACTGAACCCCTGAGTGCTCTTCTTTCCTTTCCTGTTCTGCCACGGGGCATGGCAGGGCAGCTGCTGCAGTTGCCTCTGAACTGCCCATCCTTGGATCCTCACTGCCGGCAATGGCTTTGCTCCAATGTCAGCACTATCTGCCCTTAAGTGGGAAGCTCACAGGACCTAAATTCTGTTGTTTTCAAAACATCACAAGAGAATGAAAATATAAAAAACTTTCACAAGTGTTTAGCTAGAGATGTTTGCAGGAAACTGGTTTAAAAGGTCTACATCATTTTCAAATATCTGAACAATAAGTTTTCATATAAACAGCTGTGCGAAGAAACCCCACTCAGAATTCACCCTCTCATCACTACAAAGCATGTCAAATCTGAATCAAACAGCTTAGCCACCTGTTTCCACTTTGCAGGCAACCAATCATTGTCTTCAAAGTAACAAAGCTATTTTCAATTTGAAAGCAACAAATCAAAGTTTAATTGTTTTGTCCTTCAAAGTCTTCCATTATCTTTTGTTGAAGCTTTTTCAGATATGAAGAACTATCACTGGCTACCTTAAAAAGGGAAGAATTGATTGACAGTTGAAGAAAACACTTCTAAGGACAATAGTATTTGTCAGTCTGATGCTTTCCACTCTGAAGACAAAATGCATTTTATCAACACCCTGAAATTATTTTGTCAACAAAATTCACTTTATGGCAATACCTTAATCTGTCACGTTGATAGGAGAACAATCTTCAGAGCATTTCCAAACCATTTTGCCAACACAATTAATTTCTATAAAATTAAATGTTCACTTTTTAATCAGATGTCCAGGAAGAGGCTGTAGCATACGCTGAACAGGGCATGAACTGAAGCACCACTAACTGACTAGCAGCGTCAATGGGATCGTGGAAACAAAATCCATACCAATCAGACATTACACCAGACTGATACAAACTGCATATGGAACAGAGGCAGCAATTATTTGTAGGCAAGAACCTTTCTTTAGTAAATCATGAACGTACTAATTATTCAGTCTTGCTAATTGAAAACATAGTTTGATGAGTCTGAGGTAGATTCCTACTCAACAATCTGAGGAATGTGCATGGCTATGTATACACACAAAAGAGTGTACCGTTTTCCTGTACGGAATGGAATCTGCCAGATGCCAATATCAGTTCACCTTATTGGCTTGATAGCGAAGATGAACCTTTATTTAACATGCAGCCCTTAACAGATTGGAAGACTGAAACAATGTCACCCCTTAGTCTTCTTTTCTCAAGACTAAACATGCTCAGTTTTTTCAACCTTTCCTCATAGGTCAGGTGTTTTATAACTTCTATCATTTTTATTGCTCTCCTCTGAGTCTCTCCAATTTGTTCACATCTTTCCCCAAGTGTGATTCCCAAAACTGGACAGAGTACTTCAGCTGGGGCCTCACCAGTGCTGAGTAGAGCAGGACAAGTGCCTCCTATGTCTTATATAAAACACTCCTGTTAATACACCTCAAAATCACATTAGCCTTTTTCACAACTGTGTCACACTGGTGACTCATATTCAGTTTGTGATCCGCTATAACCTCCGGATCCTTCTCAGCAGTACTACCACCTAGACAGTTATTCCCCATTATGTAGCTGTAAGTCTGATTTTGACTTCCTAAGTGAAGTACTTTGCACTTGTCTTTTTTGACTTTTGTGTTGAATTCGTGTACCTGGATACAGTTAGCTAATAAGTGTGCTGCCCATGTGTGATGCAGTAGGGACTGTCTGTGTGGGGAGTGGGAGAGCAGGGGAGGACTTTAGGGGATGGACGATGCCAGAGCCTGTAACCTGAGCTAGGTAAGGGAGGGGAAAGGTCAACACCTTTGCCCTGGAAGGGGGACAAAGGAAGGGAGCGGCAGGAGGGAAGCAGTTTGAGTTTGGGCTTGGGGCTGTGTGGGCGGAATTCAGGGTATCCTAGCTAGGATCCAAGCACCCTGAAAGCCCAGAAGGACTCGATGGAGGGGTCCTGACTGTGCCTGCAAGCCCTGCTGTAACCTGTGTTCCTGTTGTCCAATAAACCTTCTGTTTTACTGGCTGGCTAAGAGTCACTGTGGGTCCCAGGAAGAGGGGTGCAGGGCCGGACTCCCCCACACTCCGTGACAACTGGTGGCAGCGGCGGGAGATACTGCACCCCGTGGACGGCGCTTCCTGCAGTAAGTGACTGGGGAGCAGTAAAATGAAGGGGTGATTAACCCCTGGGAGTGTGTGCCCAGTGAGAAGGACTTTGCAGTAACAGGGTCCCCCGGGGGATTGCAGTGAGTAGTCCCAGGGGCGGAGGAGTCTGCAGCTCGACCCTGGCAGAGAGGTGGTGACCTCAAGGACTGGTGCACTAGGGGTCCCCCTGGAAACCGTGGGGAGCGGAGAGCACCCCAGCCTGTGACTGGGCAGCAGGAAGATGTATGCCAAGCGGTGCAAGTGCGACCTGCTGGAGCTGTGCAAGCAGAGGGGGCTGCGCCCGGGGAGACGCACCAAGGACCAGCTGATTGCCCAGCTGGAGCGGGGAGACCGCATGAATGAACGGAGCCCTGTCTCTGAGGGAAGCAGCCAGGCAGATGCAACGCAGGCACCAGTGTCTGTCCCCGCTGGGAGTGGTCAGCCGGCGGACGAGGGCTTCCCGAGACCCCCCCTTCCTAGGCCTAGGGGAAGGGCGGGGAGGAGCCCAGTGTATACCGAGGGCACCGTGACACCCCAGGCCAGCAGGGGATCCTCCCGGCGACGCTCACCCCCCAGCAGGGGATCCTCCCGGCAACGCTCGGCATCCGTGGAGCGGACGCGGCTGGAATATGAAAGGGAGCTGAGACGGGAAGAGCTCGAGTTAAAGAGGCGAGAGCTGGAGGAGAAGGCGAAACAGCGTGAACATGAGGAGAACCAGCGTAAACATGAGCAGGAGGAGAAGGAGAAACAGCGTAAACATGAGCTGGACCTGGCCCAGCTGAGGAGCAGTGAGGCCCCGGCTGCGGTGAGTGAGGGGGGACCCAAGCCTCCAAAGAGCTTTGATAAGCACTTGCTGCCCCGGCGTAAGGAGGGGGAGGACATAGATACCTTCCTGACGGCCTTTGAGAATGCCTGCGAGCTGCACAGGGCTGACCCTGCAGACAGGATCGCAGTTCTCACCCCCTTACTGGACTCCACAGCCGTGGAGGTGTACAGCCGACTGAAAGGGGCGGAGGCAGGGGACTACGAACTGTTCAAACAGGCCCTGCTCTGCGAGTTTGGGCTGACTCCTGAGATGTATCGGAAAAAGTTCCGGAGCCAGCGTAAAACCCGTGAGGTCACATACCTACAACTGGTCAACCGGGCGCAGGGGTATGCCCGCAAGTGGACAGCTGGGGCCCAAACTAAAGAGGACCTGCTTGACCTATTCATACTGGAGCACCTGTACGAGCAGTGCCCGTCCGACCTGAGGCTGTGGTTGATGGACCAGAAGCCGGAGAACCCGCAGCACGCAGGCCAGCTGGCCGACCAATTTGTGGACAGTCGGGCAGGGGATGGCAGGGAGGAGTCTCGAAGGAGCAAGCCTGTCTCAACGCAGAGAGAGAGTCATCATGGGACTTCCCAGCAGGGTCTTATGGAGAACCCCCCCAAAAGGGGAGCATCCAGCGGCAGGTCCCTCCGACCCACTCAAGGGGACCCACGAGACATGGGCTGCTATCGCTGTGGCCAACGAGGTCACATACGGGCCCAGTGCCCCAAGCTCAGGGACAGACCAAGCAGACCCAACCCGCAGAGGGTGGACTGGGTAAAAAGCCCATCGGAGGAAGGGCTACATTCCCAGGAAAGGGGGGCTGGCAACATACCACCTGTGGATGCTCCAGGCTCCGGGTTTTTGGTTTACCGGGTGGGCGCGGGGCTGCCCCTCCGGAAAGAGTGCATTGTTTCCCTAGAGGTAGATGGGAGGAAGGTCACTGGGTACTGGGACACGGGTGCAGAGGTGACGCTGGCCCGGCCTGAGGTGGTGGCCTCAGATCGGATGGTGCCCGACACTTACCTGACCCTGATGGGCGTGGGCGGGACCCCATTCAAGGTGCCCGTGGCAAGGGTACACCTGAAATGGGGGGCCAAGGAGGGCCCCAAGGATGTGGGGGTACACCGATATTTGCCCACTGACGTGTTAATGGGAGGGGACCTCGAGGACTGGCCTAGTAACACCCAGAGTGCCCTGGTCGTGACTCGTAGTCAGAGTCGGCAAAGGGCACTGCACCCCGACAACGGGGAAGGTACTCGACCCGAGGTGCAGGACCCTAACCCAGGGAGCGGGGAACGCCCAGGGGCACGGTGCAGAGAGGCTGCGGCCTCAGACCCAGCCAGCAAGAGAGAGCCGGTCCCCATCCCTGTCCCAGCTGCTGAGTTCCAGGCCGAGTTGCAGAAAGATCCCTCCTTGCGGAAGCACCGGGACCGGGCTGACCTTAGTGCGGTACAGACCATGAGGAGAGGTTGCAAGGAGAGGTTCCTGTGGGAGAAGGGGTTCCTGTACCGAGAATGGGCTCCCCCAGGGGAAGTAGAGTCATGGGGGATCAGGAGGCAGCTGGTGGTTCCCCAGAAGTTTCGTCACAAGCTGCTGTACCTGGCTCATGACATCCCTCTCGCAGGGCACCAGGGAATCTGACGCACCAGGCAGAGGCTGCTACAGAACTTTTACTGGCCTGGGGTCTTTACCCATGTCCGACAGTACTGCCAATCCTGTGACCCCTGCCAGAGGGTGGGGAAGGCCCGGGACAAGGGGAAAGCGGCTTTGAGGCCTTTACCCATCATAGAAGAACCTTTCCAGAAGGTGGCCATGGACATAGTGGGACCCCTCAGCAAGACGACCCGGTCAGGGAAGAAATACATCCTGGTGGTGGTGGATTTTGCCACTCGCTACCCCGAGGCGGTGGCCTTGTCCTCTATCAAAGCCGACACAGTGGCAGATGCGCTGCTGACAATTTTCAGCCGGGTGGGGTTCCCCAAGGAGGTCTTAACGGACCAGGGGTCCAACTTCATGTCGGCCCTGCTCCGGTCCTTATGGCAGAAATGTGGGGTCCAGCACAACTGGGCCTCAGCGTATCACCCCCAGTCCAACGGGCTGGTAGAAAGGTTCAACGGGACGCTGAAGATGATGCTAAAAACATTTATGAACCAGCACCCGCAGGATTGGGACAAGTACTTACCTCACCTGCTGTTCACGTACAGGGAGGTGACCCCAGGAGTCTACCGGGTTTTCACCTTTCGAACTGTTGTATGGAAGGCGGGTAAGGGGGCCCCTAGACCTGATGAGGGACAAATGGGAGGGGAAGGCCTCTCCCGAGGGAGAGTCAGTGGTGGAGTATGTCCTGACCTTCCGGGAAAGACTGGCCGAGCTCATGGGCCTGGCCAGGGAGAATCTGGCCCGAGCCCAGAGGAGGCAGAAGGTCTGGTATGACCGCACGGCACGGGCCCGTGCCTTCGCCACCGGAGATCAGGTGATGGTTCTCATCCCTGTGAGGAGAAACAAACTCCAGGCCGCCTGGGAAGGGCCCTTCAAGGTTATCAAGCAACTGAATGAGGTAAACTATGTGGTGGAGCTGTCAAACTGGGCGCATCACCGTCGGGTGTACCATGTGAACATGATGAAACCATACTATGACAGGGGGAATGTGGTGTTGGCCGTGTGTGGACATTGGGAGGGGCAGGGAGATGACCCCTTAGTGGATCTGTTCCCTGGGACCAAAGCTGGTTCCTCCCTGGAGGCGATTCTCCTCTCTGATCAACTGATCCCGGGCCAGCATGCTGAGATCAGGGGGGTGCTGCATCTATACTGACAGCTGTTTTCCAACCAGCCTGGACGCACTAATTTGACTGTCCACCAGGTGGAGACCGGGTCACATCCCCCTATAAGATGCTCCCCTTTTCGGGTCACTGGTAAAACTGCCCAGGATCTAGAAAGAGAGGTCAGGGACATGCTGGCTTTGGGGGTGATCCAGCCGTCTTCCAGCCCTTGGGCCTCGCCAGTGGTGCTGGTTCCCAAGAAGGATGGGTCAATCCGGTTCTGTGTGGACTATCGAAAGCTCAGTGCCATCACCGTATCTGATGCCTACCCCATGCTTAGGCCTGACGAGCTCCTAGACAAGCTGGGAGGTGCTCGGTACCTCACCACTATGGATCTTACCAAAGGCTACTGGCAAGTGCTGCTGGACGCAGATGCCAGGCTGAAATCGGCCTTTATCACCCTTCTGGGGCTCTATGAGTTTCTGACCCTGCCCTTCGGCCTCAAGGGAGCGCCGGCCACCTTCCAGCGCCTGGTGGATTAGCTACTGAGGGGGATGGAGAGTTTTGCCGTGGCGTATATTGACGACATCTGCGTCTTCAGCCAGACCTGGGAGGACCACATGTCCCAGGTTAAACAAGTCCTGGACCGACTCCGAAAGGCTGGGTTAACAGTAAAGGCTGAGAAGTGCAAGGTGGGGATGGCTGAAGTATCTTACCTGGGCCACCGGGTGGGGAGCGGCTGCCTGAAGCCGGAACCAGCCAAGGTGGAGGTGATCAGAGACTGGCCTGCTCCCCAAACCAAAAAGCAGGTCCAGGCCTTTATTGGGATGACGGGGTACTATCGAAGGTTCGTGCCCCACTTTAGTGCCATAGCCGGCCCCATCACTGAACTGTGCAAAAAGGGGAAGCCAGACAAGGTGATCTGGACTGAGCAGTGCCAGGAGGCTTTCCGGGCACTGAAGGAGGCTCTGGTTAGTGGCCCAGTTCTGGCAAACCCAGATTTTGACAAACCCTTTATGGTGTTCACTGATGCCTCAGACACGGGACTGGGAGCGGTGTTAATGCAGGAGGATGAAAAGGGGGAGAGACACCCCATCGTGTACCTGAGTAAGAAGCTGCTACCCCGGGAACAAAGCTATGCAGCCATCGAGAAGGAATGTCTGGCCATGGTGTGGGCCCTTAAGAAGCTAGAGCCATATCTCTTTGGGCGACACTTCACCGTGTACACCGACCACTCTCCCCTGACCTGGCTGCACCAGATGAAAGGAGCCAACGCCAAGCTCCTGAGGTGGAGCCTGCTCCTGCAGGACTATGACATGGACGTGGTCCATGTGAAGGGAAGTGCCAACCTGACAGCGGATGCGTTGTCCCGGAGAGGGGGCCCTGAACTTCCCCAGGTCACTGGGCAGAGTGACCCCGCTCAGTTCAGTCTCGAAGGGGGGAGAGATGTGATGCAGTAGGGACTGTCTGTGTGGAGAGTGGGAGAGCAGGGGAGGACTTTAGGGGATGGACGATACCGGAGCCTGTAACCTGAGCTAGGTAAGGGAGGGGAAAGGTCAACACCTTTGCCCGGGAAGGGGACAAAGGAAGGGAGTGGCAGGAGGGAAGCAGTTTGAGTTCGGGCTTGGGGCTGGATGGGCGGAATTCAGGGTATCCTAGCTAGGATCCAAGCACCCTGAAAGCCCAGAAGGACTCGATGGAGGGGTCCTGACTGTGCCTGCAAGCCCTGCTGTAACCTGTGTTCCTATTGTCCAATAAACCTTCTGTTTTACTGGCTAGCTAAGAGACACTGTGGGTCCCAGGAAGAGGGGTGTGTGACGAACTGGGAAAGTTCTTAATGTTTTCTCTGAATACTGTATTGATGCCTCAGTGTCCCCATGGCAGTTCTTAAGTATCTGGCAGAGCAATGGCCAGTGCACCTAAATGCCTGACACTCTGTCTCCTAGCAACTGATGGCCTGGGCCCCTCCCTCTGCAAAGGTGCCAGCTGAAGGTGTTGGAGACAAAGGGATCAGGTGACCTCCTGGCTCGGGAAAGGGGCTGAGGAGAGAGGAGGGGCTGAGGGAGGGGTTGTGAGTCTGGAGCTGGCTGGGGTCGAGGGTGGAGGGCAGACCTGGGGGTCTGGCTCACTGCCCCCCAGAATGGACCCAGCCGAGGGGTCCGGTTTGCTGTATCTACAAGCTCTGTTTTAGACCCTGTTCCTGTCATCGAATAAACCTCTGTTTTACTGGCTGGCTGAGAGTCACGTCTGACTGCAAAGTGGGGGTGCAGAACCCGGTGGCTTCCCCAGGACCCCGCTGGGGTGGACTCGCTGTGGGAAGCGCACGGAGGGGCAGAGGATGCTGAATGCTCCAAGGAGAGACCCAGGAGGTGAAGACGTGTGAGCTTCTTGCCCTGAACAAGTCTGCTCCAAAGGAGAGGAGGTTCCCCAAAGTCCTGACTGGCTTGGTGGGGAGCAGTTCCAGAGCATCGCCCGGTGAGTCCGTGACAGGGTGCAGGACTGGACTCCCCACACTCCGTGACAAAAGTATTATTTCCAACTCTCCTTCTTCTCAAAAATGGCTAAACCATTTTTGCTCAAACGTTCCAAGAACATTTGCACCTAGGGAACAAACATGGAAAATTTCAGTCTAAAAGGCAAAAGTCTGACTAAGTTTAAAACAACTGAAAAAAAAACATGCAAATGAAAACATTTGTGCAACCTGAAGTATAGGCATCGCTACCCACTCCGCTGTAACAAAAATGTTCATACTTTCCATCCAAGGATCTTCAACGGCTTTCAAACTTGAGTTCAGGCATGTAACACACGATTCTTCCTGATATCATCCATTATCCCCATTTTACAGCTGTGGAAAGAGAAGCACAGAGAGGTCAAGTGACTTTCCCAAGATCCCATAATAACAAAGAAGTCAGTGGCACACCAGGAATAGACACAAGATCTCCTGCCTCTCAGTCCATTGCTGTAACCAACTATAGCAATGTCAGTCATTAACATGTTCACAGAATTACAAAATCATTAGGTCAGCGCTACCTCAGCTTTCAAACCCAACATAAAACTTCCTGGGGTGTGAAAACCTCTGCACAGCTTCTCCCCTGTAATTTTCCATAGCGATGGGCTGAACTTCAAAGCTTCAATCCAGGCTGCAGGTCCCTCTAGAATGCAAGGGAAGTGGCTCACCTCATCTCCAGCTCACTGTGCCTTCTGCTCACATTGAAGACTAACGTGCTGGAAGACCTTGAAGGAACAGTCCTGGGACTCCAGATTTCTGCAATGACTTAAGTCAGGAAGTGAAAGGAATATCAAGGGAAAACTTGTTCCAGTAGATTTTCATCAAGATTTTGCAGACCTCGGAAGTTTGAATAAACCTATTCTGCAGAGCTGTGTTCAGCGCTAGCACAGCCCCCACTGAATTCTATGGAGTTGCATCCACATACAGCAAGGTGGAATTTGCAGGCAACTAGAAACATACCCTCTTAAGGATGATTCCCCACGTACAGTTACATTTCGAAACCTAGCCGTTAGCCAACTTTTAAACCATTGAAGGTTTGCCATGTTTGTTTTATATTGTTCTAGTTTGTTATGTCAAACGCCTTACAGAAATCTATTACATCAACCCTGTTACCTTTATCAAACAAACCTGTAAACTCATTAAAAAAAGATATCAAGTTAGCTTGACAGGATCTATTTTCCATAAGCCCCTGTTGATTGGTATTAATTATATTGCCCTCCTTTTATTCTTTATTAACCAAATCCCAGGTTGGCTGACCCATTATTCTGCCCAAGATCAATGTCAGGCTGACAGGAGTACAGTATAGAACTGGCTGAATACATATGCCACACTACTACTTTTGCTGACCTCTCCCCTAGTGCTCTGAGCTGGGACGATCTCTCCTGTGCTGATCCGGGCTGGGCCAAGCCGGGCTCTCCCCTATATCTCCAGTAGCCAGGTAGGGAGAGTGCTGGCAGGGCCGATGCACTCTGTGCTGCTGAGCATGTTTAGCTCTAATGCGTATAAAGGAATGTTTCTTCTATCTAAGCAATGAAGCATTAATCCCAAAGATCTCTTTGTTCCTTACTAGAAACGTGTCTCTTGTGGGTGTGAAAGTGACTTGAAAGAACAATAATGTCAGTAGAAATGACCTGTGCAGATATTAATTATTAACTATGTTAGCTTGGCACTGCCATAATGAAAGATCACATTCTTCAAAGAAACAAATCCCACTAAAAAGACCCCAGATGAAAAGCACAGTAGCTACTATGACGTAGTGAGAATTAGGATGAATTAGAGAACACAATATTGATTCGCCTTGCCTGCAATGGCTGTTTTCTATTTAGAAGTATGGAAAACAAAAAGAAGAATAAATGAGGCTGTATCAAGAAAGACTGGGGGGGGGGAGTGTAACTGATATTTAAGCACATAGGACACAAATACAAGAACTTGTGCATCTTTGGTGATGGGATGGGATGAGAAGGCAGGGCAATGGGGGGTGGGGGTCAGGCGGCAGGCTGGGCAGTGGGAGTGGAGGAGCTCGAGCCGGGGGGGAGGCACCAGGCTGAGCAGCAAGGGGGCAGCGGTGCTGGGTGGCAGGCTGGGCAGCATGAGGCAGGGCTGGGGGCCGTGAAGTGGTGACCAGCTGAATCCGATGGGGAGGGGATGGCGATGGGCTGTGGGATGAACTGTCACCTGGTGACCCCTAGGTCTTGTGCTATGAGGAGTAAATAACACTTCCTTATTTACTTTCTCCACACTAGTCATGATCTTATGGACATCTAACATATCGCCCCTTAGTCGTCCCTTTTCCAAGAAAAGTAGTCCCAGTCTTATTAATCTCTCCTCATATGGAAGCTGTTCCATACCCCAAATCATTTCTGTTGTCCTTTTCTGAACTGTTTCCAATTCCAGGATATCTTTTTTGAGACGGGGCAACCACATCTGCATGCAGTATTCGAGGTGTGGGCGTACCATGGATTTATATAGAGGCAATATGATATTTTCTGTATTATCTATCCCTTTCTTAATGATTCCCAGCATTCTGTTCGCTGTTCTGATTGCCGCTGCACAGCGAGCGGATGTATTCAGAGAACTATCCACAATGGCTCCAAGTTCTCTTTCTTGAGTGGCAACAGCTAATTTAGACCCCATCATTTTATGTGTGACAACCCAGTGCCCCCTCCCTCAGGTTCCCTGGGAAGGCAGATCAGCACTGCATGTTGCTAATGCTGTTGCAAGCATGACAAAGCATGTTGGGGAGGATCAAAGGTGTTAGTGTGGAGGGAAAGATTCCTTTGCAGGTTACGAGAGGCTGAAACGGGGAGGGGGAAGAAAGCAGAGAACAGGTTAACTCGACACTTAGGCTAGCTCAGACTGAAGATAAGACATTGACTCCAGCCAGCTCAAGGCTGCAACACACAACTGACTCTCAGCTGCCTGCCAAGAAAGACGGTGGCCTGGATCCCACCCCGACCATGGGATGTCACTTTTGGTGCTGCGCCTTTTAATTTCTGTGTAACGAACTTCCTCATTTTTGTGAAGATCTCCTTTCTGAAATTAAATGCTACCATGGTGAGCTGCTTTGGTGTTCCCCCATCCCCACCACAGGGATGTTAAATGTTATTACATTATGGTCACTATTACCAAGCAGTTCAGCTATAGAAAGGTTATTTTACCTCTGTATTTGGCACTGGCGCAATGGCTGCTGGAATGCTGAGTCCAGATCTACTGTGCACAATTCAAGAATGCTGGTGATAAATTGGAGAGGGATCAAAGAGGCATGAGAATGACTGAAGAATTGGAAAATATGCCTTATAGTGATAGGCTCAAGGAGCTCAATCAAAGAGAAGGTTAAGGGGTGATTTGATCAGTCTGTGAGTACATAGATGGGGAACATATATTGAATAGTGAGCTCTTCGGTCTAGCAGACAAAGGTATAACAAGATCCAATGGCTGGACTCTGAAGCTAGACCAATTCAGAAATTAAATAAGGTGCAAACATTTAACAGTGAGAGTAATTAACCCTTCGAACAACTTGTCATGTGTCATGGTGGAGTCTGTCACTGTCAATTTTTAAATCAAGATGGGATGTTTTTTGAGAAAATCTGCTCTAGTTTAGCCCATCTCTGTCCTGTGCTATCGGAGGTCAGCAAAACTGGTCCCTTCTGGCCTTGGAATCTATTAATCTGTGCTGGGAACAGTTGCAGGACAAAGATTGTTACAGGGGATATTCAACACCCTGTGACTGTCACACTCCTGAGAAGGCTGAACAGGCTGTAGCTTTCCAAGTGAAGGATTCCCAGGGTGCTGTGTGGAGCTATCCTAGAGCAACCTGGGGCCACGCCTGCTCTCACACCTGGCAGAGACACTATTGTTATTCATTCCTCAATGTCACCCAGTGGGAAAATGGGAATGGGCTCATTGAGCTTTCATGACACTGGGAAGGAGGCCTTACACCCATGGTAGAGAGAGAAAACTGGGGCCCAGAAAGATGAAGAGATCTGCCCAAGTTCACACAATGATCAGGAGTTGAGTCAGGATTAGAACTGGCTGCTGTCCAGCGCTCAGGCCACAAGAGTTGATGTCACACTCACAGCCTCAAACACAGGATTGGGTTCTGGTGCTCTGTTAAAACCAGACAGACACGGCTCACTGCAACAATACGCAGCACTCGGGCACTCTGGCCTGGCCCAGCACCTAAGCACCTAAGTTAAGTTCCAAGCATCACTTTACACAAGGCAATTATGTTCTGATGAATACATAATTATGGTACAGACAGAATCCAAACAGATCAGGTCCCAGAGTAAACAGGAGAACAACCATTAACCATTAACACAAGGGGAAGAGAAGGAAAGAAAAGAGAATTTTGTTGATTGAAGGGGAAAGAAACCAGGATACTGAGCCTTGTTGTGGCACTGGGCCTTCACGTTCTCTCAGTGCCCAGATCGCATAGCAGCTGCCCCAGCAGCTGTGAAGGAAGGAAAGAACTGAGCATTCTGGTGTAGCTGATGGGAAGGCAGGAGTAGTGAAAGTCCATAAAGAACAATGTAAATCTGAATAGATACTGAGGCAGCTCCACCAATGGGCATTCTCCAATCTATAGACTGTTGGAAGCACTGTGTTACTGATTACACTTCCATGGTTTATGACGGTCTCTCACCAAGCCCTGATATAGCCCAGACTCGGTCAGCTTGTGAGACCAGATATGATCACAGCAAAGGGGGTAGGCCACAGGTTACCATTGCTGTAGTCAAGTTTCCCTTGGCACACATGGAGAGCATTCGGGAATGGAGATTTGAATTAGCACCAGCCAGTGTGTTGTGAACAGGGGAAGTAGTTTCATTCCATATGGCTCCTGGATGAGAACAGACAGCTCATCCAGCTGGGTCTTCCTCTTGGATGGATTTGATTTAACAGCACAGTTCGAAGCCCAGCTCAGCAGTCCTTAGGTGATGGCAGACCCAGCCATGGAGATTCTGGGAGCTCTGCAATCCCAAGCACCTTTTACAGGGTGTTTCTTGGAACCTCTCTATGCTCCCAGAAGCCTTGTCAGAGGCCAGGGGCCTGGCGCAGCGAACCCACTGAGGCAAAAGGCAGATTGCTCCAGGGACTGACAAATGCATCAAGCACTTGGGAAAGTGAGATTTCTGGTGCCACACTCCAGGCACAATAGAGGACAGGGGACAAAAGCCCAATCATATCGATTGCAAACTGCACGTTTAATAACCTGCAGGGCTGCCAGCCCTCCAGAATTGCCCTGAAGTGTCCAGGAATTAAAAATTAATCTTTCATTAAAGATTATGTCTCACAAGATGACCAGGGCTGGGCTATGATGAAACTTCCAGAAATATGTCTAACCAAAACTGGAACCCTAAGCCGGAGGGTTCCTGTCCAGAGTGAATAGCTTCAAACACTGTCTCAGAAGTGCTCATGAGGACAGAACTACAGGGCAGCCCAATGGAGAGCTCTCAGCTTCAGGGGGTCAACATAGGCACAGCTGGTGACATTTCATTGACTGCAGTGGGCTTACATCAGGGATGAGTCTAGCCCACAGTGCACAGTACCCATAGAGAGAGAAGTGGTTCTGAAAGAAGCCACTGTTGGATTTCAAATTCCTCTCTCAGAATTATTTCAGGTCTATTTCAGGTCACTTTGCAAGCCAAGGTAACATTTCCACTGTTGGCACCATAAACTATGCCTGAAGCTCCAGCCAGGCCCTTCTGGTCTCTTACGTTCCGTCTCCCCAGAAGGAGCGCAGTGGGAATGCTTAGGGGGTGCGCACTATGACCCAGCCTTGTGATTCTCACCCAGCCACAGGGATGTTCATTTACTGTTTAAAAATAAACACATTTTGATGACTCAAGAGCAGGAATTTTAAGCAATGCTCCCACTGAATCAGATTTTACCTAGATTTGACTAATGGAAACAACAGACAGGTAGCAGCTGAGCTCAGAGGAAGCCTGCAAACCAGAACATGTCTGAATGTTCAAATACTTCCACAGTGGTAGCCCCAGAGCCAGCATGGCCCTCATTCTGTGTTATCACCCACACGGCCGCACCATGAAGCAGCAAGAGAAACTGCCTGTTTATTCCCTATGGACTTGGCATGTGAGCGTCCTTGGAATGAGGCCCAAATGAGTAAATGCGAATCCAACAGCAGAGACAACAGGCGAGTCTGGGTGACAGCCCAGAGTACTTGGCAGAGCTTGTCATAAACAGATAGATAAGGGTTAATGTTCTTTTACCTGTAAAGGGTTAACAAAGGGAACCAAACACCTGACCAGAGGTCCAATCAGGAAACAAAACTTTTTCAAATCTGGGTGGAGGGAAGTTTGGGTGTGAGTTCTTCGTTTTTTTTTGTCTTGGTTGGGTGACCCTCTCGGCTCTGAGAGTGATCTTTCTATCTCTTGGCTTTCTAATCTTCTGTTTCCAAGTTGTAAGTACAAGGATAGTAAGACAATAGGTTTATATTGTTTTTTGTATTTACATGTGTGTAGTTGCTGGAATGTATTCTTTTTGGATAAGGCTGTTTATTCATTTTTTCTTTTAAGCAATTGACCCTGTATATTGTTACCTTGATACAGAGACCATTTTATGTCTTTTTATTTCTTTTTATATAAAGCTTTCTTTTTAAGACCTGTTTAAGTGTTTTTCACTGGTTAAGGCTAAGAAACGAAGGGAGGGGGAAAATCTCTTTCTGTTAGATTTACTAAGCCTGACTTTGCATACCCTCTGGGTGAGGGGGGAGAGAGATTAGATCTCTCGGTACTTGTGTTTCAAGGACTTGAAGCAGGGAATCTCCCAGAGTACCCAGAGTGGGGAAATCTGGGAGGAGGTAAAGAGGGTGGAATCCCGTTGTTTAGATTCACGGAGCTTGAATCTGTATATCTCTCCAGGAACCCAGAGAGGGAACACCTGGAGGGGAAGAGGGAGAAGGGAAGTGGGTTATTTCCCTTTGTGGTGAGACTCAGGGCATCTGAGTCTTGGGGGTTCCCCAGGG
Organism: Gopherus evgoodei; assembly: GCF_007399415.2. NCBI lineage: Eukaryota > Metazoa > Chordata > Testudines > Testudinidae > Gopherus > Gopherus evgoodei. The sequence goes on from NC_044331.1 coordinate 85,802,395, forward strand.
AAGGTTTTGGGGAGACCAGAGTGAGCCAGTGTCAATAACCTAGTCCCAGATTTGGACCTTAGCGTCCAAAATATGGGGGTTAGCATGAAAACCTCCAAGCTTAGTTACCAGCTTGGACCTGGTAAAGCTGCCACCACCCAAAAAATTAGAGTGTTTTGGGGCACTCTGGTCCCCCCAAACCTTCCCTGGGGACCCCAAGACCCAAATTCCTTGAGTCTCACAACAAAGGGAAATAAGCCTTTTCCCTTCCCCCCTCCAGGTGTTCCTGGAGAGATACACAGAAGCAAACTCCGTGAATCTAAACAGAGGGACTCCACCCTCCCCGTTCCCAGCCTTGGAAAACAGAAGTACCGAGAGTTAATCTCTCTTCCCCCCTCACCCAGAGGGAATGCAAAGTCAGGCTAGTGAATCTCACACACACAGATTTCCCCCTGACTTCTTCCTCCCACCAATTCCCTGGTGAGTACAGACTCAATTCCCTGGAATTCCCCACTAAAGAAAAACTCCAACAGGTCTTAAAAAGAAAGCTTTATATAAAAAGAAAGAAAAATACATAAAAATGGTCTCTCTGTATTAAGGTGACACATATAGGGTCATTTGCTTAAAAGAATATTAAATAAACAGCCTTATTCAAAAAGAATACAATTCAAAGCACTCCAGCAACTATACCTATGTAAATACAAAAGAAAATATAGAAATCACTATCTGATCTTTGTACTCACAACTTGGAAACAGAAGATTAGAAAGCAGGAAATAGAAATCACTCCTCATAGCCGAGAAAGCATACAGGCAGACAGAAGACCCAAGAACAAAGGACTCACACAAACTTCCCTCCACCCAGAGTTGAAAAAATCCTGTTTCCTGATTGGTCCTCTGTTCAGGTGCTTCAGATACTTCTTTCCAGGTGAAAGAGACGTTAACCCTTAGCTATCTGTTTATGACAGCCAGACACTGGAATTCTGGCTGGTGGCAGCGATATCAGATCCAAGCTGGTAATTAAGTTTGGAGGTTTCATGCTAGCTTCTCATGTTCTGAACTCTAAGGTTCAGATCGGAGTAGGAGAGTTATGACAGAGCTGATGGGCTGAGTGACAGCAGGTGTGTTTGGCTGGGCTGGGTGTACCTGATTTTTTCATTCAATATATTAATGAAGAAGAAAATAATTTGGACTTGAAAACATGCAGGAGGCCAATCCCAGTCATAAGCACTGTGCTGGGCCAAGTTAGACAGTGCATTCCTAACGTCCCAGTGAGCACCTGAAGCCCCCAAACTCCCATTCGTTCTCTGAAGCTAACCTGGTGCTGCCACCACTCTAACTTTGTCCAGCTTTGTGCTGTTAAACCAGTGGTAGCAGCTGAGAGAGAGTATTGACAAAGGAACGCCCCCAGGAGAACAGCAGGCCCTGGCATGCAGGATATGGAGAAACCAGGAGCTAGCCACATTGCTACCTTTGCTGTGAGATCTCTCCTGTCCACGTCTGGATCAGATCCAGGCAGACTCTGTGCAGAGATTTGTATTGAGGGAGCTTTACCCAGACCCGTGCGGAGAGGGGTTTAGTACCAGACAATTGCCATTCTCCGCTCCCATCCCACGGGAGCTGATGGCTCACTCAGGAACACTCAGCCCCAGGCCAAGGAAGCCATGCCAACCCCCACTAGCTACAACCGCTTTAAAACTCCCCACTACTGTGTGTTGTTCTGATCCCACTGCAGACATGCAGGGCCCCCAAAAAAGCTGTTACGAGTCAGGTATGGCAGGATGAATGAGGTCCCAAGCCCAGGGCAGCATCACTTTAATGTATGAAAGCAGCTGAGAGTGATGAGATCACAAAGAGAAATGAAATTCAGAAGTCCCTATCTTTGAGGTGAATTCGCCATCCCCCAAAAGGAGACATCTTCTCTTGTCAAGCGACTTCACTTGCACACAGCAACTCAACCTAACAGCTCTCATTTCTAGCCAACATAACTCATCTCAACTCAGCTGTCAGACCCTTTTTCCCCTTTGTGGTAGCAGCATGCCCCTCGGGGCAGGGCTTGTGCTAGAACGTAACTTGTGCAGTTTTAAACATGAAAGTTCACAAAGCTGACTTCAATAGCCCAGGCAGAAAAGGCAAGTGACACAATTCCTGTGAATTCCAAAGAGAGGAAACCACATCTCTTGCTTTTTACTGTATCAGGAGGACCTTAAAAGACACATTAATGGTTCCTTTAATCATGATTAGACAGACGTCACTCTCTTCTCTTAGAGGACTGAGCACATTGATAGCTGGCTCTCTGAACTCTCTTCTGCTCAATTCCAACCTGCTCTGTGGTGTATGTCAAATCACAACGAACAGTTCCTTTCATTGGTGCTGTAGCAAAGGCCTAACAACCAAGGCGGTTTCCCCTGGCAGTGGAGTTCATTCTGCACAAAGGAGTATAAATTGCCCATGCCTACAGTCAGACAAAAGAGAAGGAGATAAGGCACTAGAGAAGTCCCTGGGACCTCCCCCACAACCCCGTCATCAAACACATGTAGCCCACTGAGGACCATTGCGCCAGCCAGAGAGACCACAGTCGATAGCATTGTACCAGGCATCACAGAGCGAGTCAGTCCTGTGAATCCACAAGTCTCTGGGGGGCCCCAGAGCAACGAAAGGTAGAATAGAGTGTCTCTTTTGAACATGAATGGACAGTTTGAGAGCACAACGTGCTAGGGTGCTTTTGTCCATCCTGGTGACATGGCTGAAGAGCATGTAAGACAGCTTCTGAGTGTAGCAAGTGACTGGAGGAAGGTCAGAACTCTGCGAGATTATGACGTTTCACACAGTCACACCACTTATGTTCAGAGGCCCGGCACTGACAGCACACATGGAATGCCTCTATCTGCTGTACATCTGCCTGCAAGAGGATCCAGGTTTCCAGCCCATACAGCAGTACAGGCAGTACACAGGTTAGATAGATATTGAGCCTGGTCTCACACCCCACCCCCTCTCCTTTCCCACCCCAAGAGATGGATGGGACAGTCTGATAATTATTGTCCAACTCCTACTTCATTGACTCTGTGAGGGACCATTTTACCTCAACAGCAGAGAATCTGCATCTGTTTAGACAAAATGGCAGAATATTAGACCAGTTTCCGATGCATCCTTTGAGCAATAACATTGTCCCCACGGGGCACAAGTCAGCACAGAGTTTGGCCCATTATATCTAACCTGAAAGAATTATTCTGCCATTCCCTCTTCTAATGAACTCTTAGTGGTACGATCAGCCATCTGTGCCAGCAATGATCTCTGTGCATGAGCCGGCGGGAGAGAAGTGGCCTGAACCCACTGTTGGCTTGGGAACCTCGAGGCTGGTTGCTGCACAGTGCTGGGATGTTGGCATGGTCTGACCCCTCAATTCTTTTATCCAGTCTCCAATGAACCTCCCTCCAAGATGTGAGAAAGGAGGAGTTAGAAAGCTGAGCGGGACACAGCGAAGGAAAGGAGATCACCGAGGATCAGAGCTTTCAGCTGTTACGCACATTGTGGGCTCTGGCTTTCTTGTCTTCAGCCACCACCAAATATTTATTAAAGAAACTGAGCTGACTGTTGAATCATTTCATTGTGAAAGCTTGTGGAGCTCATGTTATTATTCATTCTTATAAATGTTTCCAGGTCAGCCTCTCTCTTTCCAATATATTCCACAGAGAAAATCGAAGGTTGAAGCCAATCGTTACAGTAAATGAATGATACAGCCACTTGAGGATAGGAACGAGGCTGCTGCTCGGGGACTGTGGCAGCTCAGTGGGAGTAAGTTAATCTTTGCACACAAGGAATGCAGAATGAGGGAGCGCTACAGGCTAGTTTAATCCTGACCAGCTGTTCTGTGCATTGCTTCCTGAGCTGACTTCTTTGTGGGTTTCACCATCACACCTTCAAGGCTGGAACTACAGGGAGGCGCCATGCTGATGCAATGGCTCAGATTAGAATGCATTGCTCTTCCAGACTATCATAATAGGCCTGCCCCTGCCAGCACGGACGCCAATGGGAGTTCTCAAGCCCACCCTCCTGCAGGTTTCAGCGCAAGCCATAATGTCCTTCCTGCTGTTTTTAGCACACTAGCATAAGTCTGTGTATCTGGGCTGGGAGACGTGCTCCAGCTGCAGTGTAGACAAACCCCTAAATAACCTGGCACCTGCCTACTTCAGAGATGCCTCTCCCTGTGCCCATTGCCACAACTGCCATTAACAGAGACCATGGGCTGCATGCTCCTTGTTATAAAATTGGCGGGGGGGGAGGGCACAGCAAAGCATTCTCTGCAAGCGTTCCTGCTCTGGGAACCAAGATGCTTCTGAATTCTCCTGTGGGGACTCACACCGGCCACCCAACCCATTACATTTGTTCTTATTATAGCTCGGGCTCTGACAGATTCATCTCAACTGGAGAATGCTACAAAGCAAGAGGAAATACAAGAGCTTAATGCAGCTTTGCTCAAACGGAATTTGCCAAAGACTCATTGAAAAATGGATTTAATTAGGGCTGCTAATGGGGAGCAGTTTGTTCCTGAGATTTAAAACTGAAGTCAGAGGGTATCTATAATTTCAACATTTTAAATTATAGATAGAAGCTTATTTCTCTCTTCCACCTTAATTATAAAAATCTATCTTTATGAATCCTATTTTTGAGGCAAATAAAGCAAAGGCAGCATAACTTTTATATAGTTTATTTAAGAAAATTTGAGAGACACTTCATTGTGGATGAAACAGGTTCACCCAGGAAGTGGTGGGAGCAGCCAGATCTTGTTAGTCCAGTTATTGTCAGCTCAACAGCATTGATTTTAACTTGGAAGATGTGCAAAGGAAGAAGGTGTTGCCTCTAATAAAGGATCAGAACTTGGTGTAGCTTCGTGCAGTGATCGGAATTTCCTGCGTATCATGTTATAATTAAGCAGAGTATTAGAGCTGGAGTCTCTAATTGGCCTAGCAAGCTCTCTTGAATAATCCCACATTCTAGGAGACACTGCAGCCCTCTCTTCAATTGATTATTGTCAGAATTACTAAATTGCCTGAAAATTGTTTCCTCAGATACAAGGGCCAGTGTTTCTCATTAGAATCACTTCTCCCAAGTCTCCTGTGTAGCCCACGATTTTATTTAAAATCAACAAATGCTGCTTTTGTGAAATTCTGCCCGTTCGCTGGCTCTGACCTGGTGACCCCAGTAAATGAGTCTGAGTGCTGTAAAACACTGTTTTAATAATAAGTAGCCAAGACAACTGACTAGCAAGTGAGGCCTGCTGCTGTTTCTGCAGCCGCTACACTGTATTTTAATACTACACCTCTGCTCTGATCCGAATGGAACCAATGAGTGAAGTTCAGATGTGGCACATTTCCTATTTTCCTGACAGCTCATTTCATGGATCACAGGGATCAAAGTACAGCTGCTTATTCAACAGAGGAAAGAATGAATCAATTTTCATTCTTTAATACATTATGTGACCTATTCTCTGTTGCTCTCTCCTGTACAATGGCTCCAGTCTTTTTAAGGCCTTCAATTTTGTCAGATAGAGAAAATTTAAAATAATGACAAAATGACCTGCCCTAGGACTGCTTCCAGCGGAATGACTACTCTGCTGGTAATAAGTCCAAATGAAAGATATTATGTCAGCCAGTTTGAATTAAATAGATGAACTATAGTCCTGCCTCATTGAAAAGGAACCAATCTGCTGGACAATTTCTAAACTCCTGCTCTGGATTCCTCAGAGATTTCTACCCTCAACTGCACTAATAATTCCTTCCATTTTAAAATAGAAAGGAATAATTTGACAAAATGGCAGCAGCAGCACCTGGCTGAGGCAGCAAGTGCTGATTGGGGAGAAATCCAAACCTCTTCTGCTCTCCCTGGCTGTAAGGAGTAAGGCCATCCACAGTAACTGCAGAGTGGGAGTGGGAGTAGGAGGGGGCGTGGGTGGCTCACGGTAGGAGGGAGATGCGCAGACTCCTGGGGAAGTGCCAGGCTGGAAACACACTTCAATACCCAGCTACTCACCCACCATAGCCCTGCATCAGCCAAGCCCCAGCCATGCTGCCCATGCCATGATCATCAGCAGGGAAATCAAGAAAAAAAGGAAGGCTTGATACACAGAGTGGTTCCCTGGGGGCTGCATGCGATGGGAACATGGGTGAAAGGAGGAACAGGGGGTGTCATAACCTAGTCCCAGATTTGGACCTTAGCATCCAAAATATGAGGGTTAGCATGAAAACCTCCAAGTTTAGTTACCAGCTTGGACCTGGTAAAGCTGCCACCACCCAAAAAATCAGAGTGTTTTGGGGCACTCTGGTCCCCCCCAAAACCTTCCCTGCGGACCCCAAAGACCCAAATTCCTTGAGTCTTACAACAAAGGGGAATAAACCATTTCCCCCCCCTTCTCCCTTCCAGGTGTTCCCTCCCTGGGTTCCTGGAGAGATACACAGAAGCAAGCTCTGGGAATCTAAACAGAGGGACGCCACCCTCCCCGTTTCCAGTCCTGGAAACACAAGTACTTCCCTCTTCACCCAGAGGGTATGCAAAGTCAGGCTTAGTAAATCTAACACAAAGAGATTTTCCCCCTGACTTCTTCCTCCCACCAATTCCCTGGTGAGTTGCAGACTTAATTCCCTGGAATTCCCACTAAAGAAAAACTCCAACAGGTCTAAAAAAGAAAGCTTTATAAAAAGAAAGAAAAATACATAAAATGGTCTCTCTGTATTAAGGTGACAAATACAGGGTCAATAGCTTAAAAGAAATATGAATAAACAGCCTTATCCACAAAGAATACAATTTAACACATTCCAGTAACTACGCCCATGTAAATACAAAAGAAAACAATATAAACCTATGGTCTTCCTATCTTTGTACTTACAACTTGGAAACAGAAGATTAGAAGCTGGAGATAGAAAAATCACTCTCAGAGCCGAGAGGGTCAGACACAAGACAAAAGAACAAAGAACTCCCACACAAACTTCCCTCCACCCAGATTTGAAAAAGTCTTGTTTCCTGATTGGTCCTCTGGTCAGGTGTTTCAGATTGCTCCTTTCCAGGTGAAAGAGACATTAACCTTTAGCTATCTGTTTATGGCAGGGGGAGGAGAGGTGCCCGTGCACGGAAAATCCCCCAATAATATCCCAGTCCAAGCTACTCCAGCTATGAGGCATTTGCATCCTATTTCTGGATATGCTGAGTAACCAGTTCCTGAATCTGAGCATCTCCCCTGGCTCTGTGCTGTGATCTGTCCACCCCTGGAACACTCCATTCAACTCCATGGATCCTAACAGCTGTCACAACCTCTCCCCACGCCCATTTCTCGCTCTGCTCACCCCAGGATTGGAACGGTCTGATATGGGTGAGAGAGAGTCACACTAATCCCTGCTGCTGGTGGCACCGTAGAATAGTGACCTTCCTACTTCCCCCATCACAATGGGATGCTGGCACAGAACAAGGGCTGGCGCAGCCTCATGGGGTTTGTTCTGATTAAACCTCAACACATCTGGGAGTCTAGCTGCAACTTATGGAGACATAATATCTCCTCCAAACTAGGGTGACCAGATGACAAGAACAAAATAGCGGGACACATGGGGGGGAGGGGGGCCTCCGCCAAAGCAAAAAAAAAAAAAAGGTGGAGTGCCACCGGAGTGCAAAATATCAGGACAAATGGCGTCCTGACCATACATCAGTCGGATGTGGGACAAACAACTACATATCATCCTACTCCCAACTCTTCTCCTTCCTTCTGCCTCCCCTCTCAACCAGCCACACCCTACTCCTGCACACACTCACCCAGCCCCCTCCTGCAAGGGCTTGTTAGGCCACCCTGAGGTGTTCATATAACTGCCTGTTGTCTTCAGAGAAGTATCTTGTTCTGCTCTGCAAAGGAGAGCTTGTGGCCTTCCATACTAGCTGCTAAAGAGGTAAAGACACAGTTGGTGGGATCTGACCCCCTGCTGCACCATTACTGCTGCATGGGCATTGGTAAGTGCTGTTCCTTTTCTTTGCAAGCTGGGCCTCACCTTGCCCTCGCTGACAGCTCTGTATATTCATTCATCCGGTCACCTCTAGGCCCAGAGATCTGAGGGTCAGGTTCCATCCAGAAGGCAGAATCTGTGTGGACACTACAGCCTGGCCATGAGACATGCTGCACTCTTGCTCCCACATTAATATTCCGTGCTTAGCTTTCTCAGTCTCGTACGTGGTCAGCACCACTGCACACTATAGGAGACACCAGTGTGTACAAAAGAGCAGGCTGATTGTCTCACTGCTCTCCTTGCTCCGCACAGGCAGCATGTCAGTGTCTGTCACTAGGACATGGTGTATTAGAATGGAATGCAATGCCATCTCTCAGACAGGATCACAGCAGTACAGTATCTCCTGCTACTCTGAGTCCTGTGGCACCTTATAGACTAACAGACATTTTGGAGCATGAGCTTTCGGGGGGGAATACCCAATTCATCAGATGCATATAGTGGAAATTTCCAGGGGCAGATATATATATGCAGGCAAGCTAGAGATAACGAGGTTAGTTCAATCAGGGAGGATGAGGCCCTGTTCTAGCAGTTGAGGTGTGAAAACCAAGGGAGGAGAAACTGGTTCTGTAATTGGCAAGCCATTCACAGTCTTTGTTTAATCCTGAGCTGATGGTGTCAAATTTGCAGATGAATTGAAGCTCAGCAGTTTCTCTTTGAAGTCTGGTCCTGAAGTTTTTTTGCTGCAGGATGGCCACCTGTAGAGTGGCCAGGGAGGCTGAAGTGTTCTCCTACAGGTTTTTGTATATTGCCATTCCTAATATCTGATTTGTGTCCGTTTATCCTTTTCCGTAGCGACTGTCCAGTTTGGCCGATGTACATAGCAGAGGGGCATTGCTGGCATATGATGGCGTATATTACATTGGTGGACGTGCAGGTGAATGAACCGGTGATGTTGCGGCTGATCTGGTTAGGTCCTGTGATGGTGTCACTGGTGTAGATATGTGGGCAGAGTTGGCATCGAGGTTTGTTGCATGGATTGGTTCCTGAGCTAGAGTTACTATGGTGTGGTGTGCAGTTACTGGTGAGAATATGTTTCAGGTTGGCAGGTTGCCTGTGGGCAAGGACTGGCCTGCCGCCCAAGGCCTGTGAAAGTGTGGGATCATTGTCCAGGATGGGTTGTAGGTCCCTGATGATGCATTGGAGAGGTTTTAGCTGGGGACTGTATGTGATGGCCAGTGGAGTCCTGTTGGTTTCTTTCTTGGGTTTGTCTTGCAGTAGGAGGCTTCTGGGTACACGTCTGGCTCTGTTGATCTGTTTCCTTATTTCCTCATGCGGGTATTGTAGTTCTGAGAATGCTTGGTAGAGATTTTGTAGGTGTTGGTCTCTGTCTGTGGGGTTAGAGCAGATGCTGTTGTACCTCAGTGCTTGGCTGTAGACAATGGATCGTGTGATGTGCCCAAGATGGAAGCTGGAGGCATGAAGGTAGGCATAGTGGTCGGTAGGTTTTCGGTATAGGGTGGTGGTAATGTGACCATCACTTAGGAGAACACTTCAACCTCCCTGGCCACACTATAGCAGACCTTAAGGTAGCCATCCTGCAGCAAAAAAACTTCAGGACCAGACTTCAAAGAGAAGCTGCTGAGCTTCAGTTCATCTGCAAATTTGACGCCATCAGCTCAGGATTTAACAAAGACTGTGAATGGCTTGCCAATTACAGAACCAGTTTCTCCTCCCTTGGTTTTCACACCTCAACTGCTAGAACAGGGCCTCATCCTCTCTGATTGAACTAACCTCGTTATCTCTAGCTTGCTTGCATATATATATATCTGCCCCTGGAAATTTCCACTACATGCATCTGATGAAGTGGGTATTCACCCACGAAAGCTCATGCTCCAAAACATCTGTTAGTCTATAAGGTGCCACAGGATTCTTTGCTGCTTTTACAGATCCAGACTAACACGGCTATCCCTCTGACTCCTGCTACTCTGCTTAGTATGCAAAAACCTCTGTTGCGCTTGACAACCAATAGCCTACAATTCTCCAGCGCATCACGGAGTGGAGAAAGCAGATCCACAGATCCCTCTGTTAAACATCATGGAGCATGTCCTCTCCATTAAATGACCCAGGAATCCAGGGCTCACAACCAGGCTCAGGATTTGTGTCACAAATCCCACATCCTGTACGTCCCAATGGTGGCTTTTCAAAAGCTTCCGTCCATCATTCTGCACGTTTTCCAATGGCTCTTCCTTTGTTAAGCAGGGCAGAGATGGCCAACTGGGCCCCTTCTCAGAGTGCTGAGACTAACGTTTAACCCCCTTTGTCTGCAGAGTTCTGCTCCCATAGTCCTCCCTTGTGCATGGCTTCGGAGCCCATGTCAGGAGCATCAATGGGGCAAAGCTTGTGACAGTCTGAGAGGTCAGCAGGACTAGAGAGGCCTCAGATAGGTCAGCTAAGAAAGCATGCTAAGAACCCATTGGCCATGACAGTGCCACTTATGCAAAGGATTGGTGTGATCCCAATAGACATATGCTTGGTGTGGCACTCACATGTACATGCACAGTATCATAACAGGGACTGGAGTCCACTTCTACCCTGTGCAAACAGAAACCTGCTCCCTTTCTGCAAAGAAGGGCCCAGTGTGGAAACAGAACAGATTCCACTTTAACAACGTGGCCTCAATGAGGCTACAAAAATAGATACAGTCACACTAGAGACAAAGATTTACCAGACTACAAACTTACCGAGTGCAGTGCTTAGCTGGCCTAGCTTACATGCAATATGTGGCAAAGGTGCTAACGTAACCCATCCATGTATAACAACAGGCAGGCCAGAAATGCTCCCTCATGGGGAGGCAATTACAGCACTGGGGGTTCCCCTTCTGGACTGGCAGGGCAGCTGCAGGGGCTGCTCCTTCTGCAGTGGAGCTTCCATTCCCTCAAGGCTGTGCTCACCCTGTCGGTGTAGGAAAAACAAACCAATAGCTGGCCTGAGCTGGAGAGTCTGGCAAAGGCAGCAAAAAAGCCAACTCCCGTGATGGGACAGTGGCAGCGAGCAGCTCTGCGAGGTTGAGGCAGAGCTCCCAGGCCCAGCGGGATTTGCAGCTGCTGTCCTACTGCTTTTAACCAGAGCCCCCATTTTCCCAGTGAGGTGTTGTGCACAGTCCCACCATCTTCCCGAGCGCCATTCGCCACACCTGCTGCTCAATCCCAGGAGAGCAGAGAGTGGCCGAGACTCCTGCAGCATGGCTCACGCAGCCCAGTCTGAGGCTACTCAGGCGCTGGGACCTGTAATCGGAAGCCATTGCATCAACAACTGGGGGTTGCTTCCATCTGCTGCGTGTATACGCACACCAGGGGTGTCCATTGGAAACCACACTCAGCTGGGTAAGGTTTAAGTGGCCCCACCTGCTTCTCACTATGCTGTTGGCATTGTGTGTCACCGGAGATCTGTCCAACTCAGCAGAGCTGCCTCTCCTGCCCCCTTTTCCTCCAATAGTGACTGAAACACATCCCATGAGCTACTGTCTGACAGACTCCGCTGGGATGGTAACTTTGCTTCTTATGCCCTGCTGGTCTTGTGGGGCAAGCCTAGGGCACAAGTCAGCACTTGCTGGTTTCTCAGCCAGATTTCGGAGAGCCATCTCCTCTCTGCGGGGTCCCCGTTAACTAGGATAAAATGCCAGGGAAGTTCCTGAGAGCTTTTCCAAGAGGTCACTGGCTGCTGCTCCCTTCCCCAGTTTCTCTCATTCCATGACCCATGTTTCCAGGACTCCCTGGGTTAGATCAGTGCTATTGCTACAGCTCTATAGCTATTCCTGTTGTTAGCAGACATTTCTGAACATGTGCCCACTGCTCCAGAGAGCATACAGCATATTGTGGGTGCTCCAGGGAAAAAGAGCACCAGGAGCCTCCCATTGTCATGTGTGCAGGCACTGCTCCTTGCTAGCAGCCCCAAAGCACAGACCACCCTGAAAGAGGTGAGAAGGTGCCATTACCCTTATGTATCTGGGGCCAGACCCCCTGAAATTAGCAGGTCACCTCAGAGTTTTGTTAGATGTTGCCTGCGTTAGGCAGGATTAATACATTGAGAGGCACCCTTTTGCCATTTCAGTCTGAAGATTATTGTTTTCATTTAGAAATAGCCCTTGATATTGTGGTTATTTACCACCTATGTGCTTGGTGTTTGTCTCATTTATCTTATGTTCACAGATGATATTCATGTTGGTCTTGGCACTGGTGCCTGGTTTCAATCTATGCTTTCTTTGGGAAAGCTTCTTTCAAAGTTTTAAACAAAAGAGTGATGTTTTGCAAATTCTGACAAGTGCGTCAATGGGACACCACAACCTGGGCAGCCGTGGGGCTCTGCAGCAGCATACAAGCAGGGAGAACTGAATATGACACCACCTTCAGATCTCTTTCCACCAGACAGCCCCAGAAACCTTGATTCAGGAGAGACCCCGACCACAGGGCACATGAGATTGAGTGTCCTTCGGATGCTGGTGCCCTGCACTCCCTCTCTCTGACCCCACTCTAACAAGCTCCTACTCCTGGCCAGCCCCCCACCCCCGGAAGATAAGTGCGCAGGCCCCATGAGATTTGCCCATCCCTGATCTATAATTAGAATATTTAAAGTGTGTTTTATCAGAACATTGTGCCAGGGAAGCTGACAGCTGGGATCATTTGCTTTAGTTCCTGAATATTCGGTAGCTCAATTGTGAGGCATTTACAGGACGTGAATTGAACAAATATCACTATCTCAGAGCACGTGCTGGAGCCCAGACAAGTTGCTTGTTCCTAGTGGCATAAGGGGCCTGGGAATAGTTCAGGTTAATAAATTGTTGCAACTAACGTTCTCCAGCCCATACCTATATATAATTGTTGGAAGCTGTAACAGAGGCTGCTGTTTGATCAGTCACTGCTCAGAAGTCTGTTTCCTGTGTTTATTTTCAGCATTTTGTTCAGGAAATCCAACACAGACTTCGGGATTCAAAGCACATTACCAGTCAACTACAATTCTGCTGACTGCATTGTTTGGAGGGTACATGGTGCCCATTTGGCTCATACACATCAGGAGAGCCAACTGTGCATTGAGAATTGTACTGTAATCACCATCAGCACTTTAGTCCCCTTCTGGGGCAGCCATCTTGTGCTGCAAAGGAGCCATGTTTCTGATGGGGGCAGAGCTGGGGAAGGAGAAGTTAGTGCCCCGACGATAAACCCAGATCATCCAGCTTTAAGACAAAGAAAAGCATTCTAGCGACTAACAATGAATGTCTGTTTCAATATCCATGTCATAAACAGATAGTTAAGGGTTAATGTCTCTCTTACCTGTAAAGGGTTAACAAACAGGGGTCTTTTGTTAGACAATAGAACTCCAGCTGTGAGTCAACTTTCTCCAGCAGAAACACAATTTAAGCTACTTCCAGCAAGTACACATATGTAAATGAAAAAAAAACAAATTAAAAGACTATGACCGCCTTTTCTTACTCACAATTCTGAATAGATAAGAGACTGTAGCAGGGAGATTGGCAGAAACCTGGTTGCACCTCTAGTCCCGTCCAGGACCCAGAGAGAACAAAGCCAAACCCAAAACCCACAAACAAAGGCTTCCCTCCCATGAGATTTGAAAGTATCTTGTCTTCTGATTGGTCCTCTGGTCAGGTGTTTGGGCTCCCTGTTTGTTAACCCTTTACAGGTAAGAGAGACATTAACCCTTAACTATCTGTTTATGACATGGGGCAGCCATCTTGTGCTGCAAAGGAGCCATGTTTCTGATGGGGGCAGAGCTGGGGAAGGAGAAGTTAGTGCCCCGACAATAAACCCAGCTCATCCAGCTTTAAGGCAAAGAAGAGCATTCTAGAGGCTAACAATGAATGTCTGTTTCAATATCAATCAGAGCTCCTTTTCCTTATTATGCTGGCATGGAGGTCAGTACAGACTCTGGTACTGGGCGCCCTGCTGCTAGAGGCTCTGAAGTGACTCGCCTAACTGAGAACCATGTTGTGCTGTAGCACCAGAGCACTTGCTTCCTGAGGAAAACAGAGGGGGAGAGAGTCTAAATTGCACAGGCCAGCCCGCTCCTCCCATGCTGCTCCTGTCCACAGACTGGACTGAAGACAAATTAAACACAGGTGCTGGCTAGAATCTTAGCTGGAGGATGCCTTTGCCCAGGTGCTCCTCAGGAACAGGGACACAGCAAGCTTGTGTGAATTGGCCTCCTAGGTGCCTCCCCATCTACATTACTACTAATAACAATCCCCTCCTCCCTGCCAGCCCACCCTGCAAACTCAGAGCCATCTTCCCTCCTCCTAAAGGAGGCCCTAAATAAGTCCTGCCACTCCATTCTTCATGACCAACCAGACCTGCCCTCGCCACCTACGGCTGTCTTCTCCCAGTCCTCTGGTGGCATGGGAACTTGATAGTATCCACTGCAGAGGTCAAGGACAGAGAACCAGCAGCTACCATTCAGGCTATCCAAGGCATCATCCACCCGGGGCATTGTGTATTGGTCAGGGATCATCCGCCGGTTCAGGGTGCGATAGTCGACACATTTGCGCACCTTTCCACTTTTCTTTCGTACTACAACGATCGGCGATGCATAGGGGCTCCTGGATTCCTCAATGATACCTGCTTGGACCAGTTCCTGTAGATGCTGACTCACATCTTCAGTATCATCGGGGGCTAATCATCTTGACTTCTCTTGAAAAGGCCAACCATCCTACATTTGGATATAGTGTTCTACATCATGTGCACACCCAATATCCCATTCGTGCATAGAGAAAACAGCCTTCCTTTTGACTAACTTCTCACACAGGTGGTCCTTCTACTCAGCAGGAATGGAAGAATCCCCAGATTGGAAACTATCCCTCCCAAAAGGTCTAGCCTTGGTCTCCTCTTGGGATGGAGGGCCCCTCTCTCACTGGGCCTGTGGGGCCTTGTGTTGAATGCAACCCTGTTCTACTGCTCCCTCTATATTTCCTTGTTGTTTTTCTCCTCTCATCCCTCTGTAAATAAATTTCCCTTTCTTACATCCATTGTACTTTTTCTGTAGGTGTGTGTGTTCACTCTGGGAGGTTTGGAACAGGTGCCCCTGGGGTGGAAGGGATTTTTCCTGCCGCATTCCTACACGTGCCTTCTCTTGGCCAGAACTGCCTGCAGAGCAGACTCCATCTTGGCCATGAGGGCGCTAAAGTTATATGCTCAAAAACCCAGAATGCTGCATACTGTTTTTATTGCAAACTCTTCCAGTCTAATGTTCCAGCCACATTGGGTTCTACAAGAACAAAGGCCTGGAAAAATCTGGCTAGAAATCTGGCATGCCATGAGAAGGCAGCGAATCACCAGAGAGCATTCCATAGGTGGAAAGAGCTTGAGATGAGACTAAGGTTAAAGGCCACCATAGATGATCAGCATCAGGAGAAGATTGCATCAAAGTCTCTTTGCTGGCAAAATGTTCTGAAAAGGCTCATTGCCATTGTGAGAGTGCTTGCTACCCAAAACCTTGCACTGCGTGGCACTTTTGATCGGCTGTATGTGCCAAACAATGGAAACTTCCTTAAAATTGTGGAGCTGATGGGTGAGTTTGATGCTGTACTCCAGGAGCATCTAAGAAGAGTCACAACCCAGGAAATGTACACACACCACTACCTTGGAAAAACAATTCAAAATGAGATCATACAGTTACTGGTAACAAAAGTTAAACAGAAGATTGTGGCAGATCTGAAGTCAGCAAGATATTACTCTGTTATTCTGGACTGCACACCTGACATCAGCCATACGGAACAAATTACTTTAATGGTGTGTTTTGTAACAACAACAGAACCTAGTGAAAATGTCTCTGCAATGGTGACTATCAGAGCATTTTCTAGAATGTATTGACACTGATGATACTACAGGAGCTGGTATGACAAATTTGCTTCTTAAAAATCTGGAAGATACAGGAAATGCGATAGTTGACATGAGAGGTCAGGGCTACGATAATGGTGCTAACATGGGAGGAAAGAACAGAGAAGTGCAGACACAGATCCGAAAGATAAACCCTCAAGCTTTTTTTGTCCCATGCAGTTCTCATTCATTGAACTTGGTGGTCAGTGATGCAGCATCAGCTTCTAGCGAGGCTGCTGAATTTTTTAATGTAACTCAGAGCATCTATGCATTTTCTCTGCATCAGCTCATCGATGGCAAATTTTGAAGCAACATCTGGGAACATCTGACACTGAAACCGCTGAATGCCACACGATGGGAAACTCGAGTGGAGGAGATAAAGCCTACCAAACACCGAATTGGGAAGATAGATGATGCCATAGTTGCCATTATGGAGGATAATGCTATGACAGGAACTGTTCATGGGAGAACAGTGGCAGAGGGAAATGGAATCACCAGAAACATACATAACTTCAAATTTCTGTGTGGCTTAGTGTTGTGGCATGACATACTGTTTGAAATAAATGTTGTAAGCAAGAGACTCCAAGGTGTTGACCTTGATGTATCTGGAGCAAATGGAACAACTGGACAAAGCAAAGTCATACCTACAGTCTTACCAGTCAGTGAGGGATTTCAAAATGTTCTGAAGAGTGCACTGAAGTTGGCAGAGAAACTTCACACTGAAGCTATTTTCCCACCCATTCAAGAATACAAGAGTCACTGAAGAAGACATTTTGATTACGAGGCACGGGATAATCCCATAAGAGACCCCAAACAACAATTCAAAGTTGAATTCTTTAACCGCTTGCTAGATTGTGCAATACAGTCAGTTGAGGAATGTTTCATGCAGCTCAAGGAACACAGCAGTATATTTGGGATGTTGTATGATGTTCCAAAACTCCTCACTATACTTGAAGAAAACCTACACCAGCAATGCAGGGCACCAGAGACAGTGTTCACACATGATGATATGTGCGCAGGGGCGGCTCCAGGCCCCAGCACACCAAGCGGGTGCTTGGGGTGGCAAGCTACGGGGGGCACTTTGCTGGTTGCCAAGCGGGCAGCAGGCAGGATGCCTTCGGCGGCATGCCTGTGGAGGGTCCGCTGGTCCCGCAGCTTCCACCGGAGCCACGGTACCGGGGAGCAACAGAGCTCCCCCTGCGGCATGACGCCGTGCTTGGGGCGGCGAAATGTCTAGATCCACCCGGTATGTGCGATATTGATGCGAGTGATTTAGGTGATGAACTGAAAGCCCTTTCAAGATACATTTTAACAGGATCAACTCCAAAGGCTGTTCTGGAATATATGTGCACAAATAAGACGATCACCCTCTTCCCAAACGCTTTTGTTGCTCTGCACATATTTTACACTTCCTATAACAGTTGCCAGTGGAGAATGCAGCTTCTCCAAGCTGAAGTTAATAAAAACACATCTACGCTCCACAATGACACAGGAGAGGCTGGTCGGCCTTGCAACCATCTCAATAGAGCATGAGCTGGCCCAGACTGTGGACCTTCAGGAAGCAGTTCAAATCTTTGCAACCAAGAAGGCACAGAAAGCAGCACTTTGATTATTCAAACAGATAAAAATGCTAGTGTTTACTATGCAGACAAGAAAAGTTACATTTGCCGTTCAGGCATTTGAAAGTTAAGTGTTACTTAAAATTTTTGAACAAGGCATTTTAAGTTGTTAGTTCTCCTTTACTGGGGTAGGTAGCAGAGCAGTACCATGAAAGGTGTAGAACTGGAAGAAGGCAGAATTGAGACCTTTCAGAGTTTTGGCCCAAGTGAGGGGGAATGGAGATGTCATTTGAGTTCCCCGCTTCAGGTGCCAAAATGCTGTGGGCCGCCCCTGGAACCTGTGTAGGTGCCCTGGCGGAAGTGGGTCTTGAGAGGGCCTTTGAAAGAGATGAGGGCAGTGGCCTGACGGAGTAGGTCAGGAAGTCCCTGGCCATTCGCTCAGGAGCTGCTAAATCGTAGCATTCACTGAAGGTCACTGGAGTGTGCTGAGAGCACATCACAAAAAATCTCTTTGATCAAGTTGGCTAAAATAACCCCCTCCAGGACAGAGCATGTGGGCAGACTGGATGGAACTCTGCATGACACCTAGTTCCCGGAACTCTTATTCCAGCAGAAAATTTGGGAGGGACAGTAATAATCAAAGCCATCCATTAAGTGCCATCAAAGTGATATTAAAAAATGGAGTTCAAATGAGACCTTTTCCTTTCAAACAAAGTACAAATTAACAGTCAGCAGGGTTTGAAAAATGGCCCTATGCCCTGCCTGCACAGGGAGTTTGTTCCCAATGCAATGTGCCATATTATGACAACAATATATTCTTCAAGTGAATGAAAACTAATGAATAACACACACCCTGACAGTCCTGCTATTACCGAGTACTTAGGAGTTGGGTAAAACTGACAGAGCAAGATGAATATGGTACTAATACAAGATGTTACTTTGCATGGCTGGTCAGAAGAGTCCAGATTTAATGGATGTTACAGATGGGTTAATTCCAAAGGTGGAATTTGAATCTGAGCTTTAGCTTTACGATGAGCAGAGAACGTATTTCACTGCTGGTGAAAGTTTAATTGCTCTGGACGACTGAGTCACATTTTCTAATCACCTGTTTGTGAAGAATTTCTAGCTTGGTCCTGGGATCAAACTAGGGTAATTTGCCTCCTGACCAATAAAAAACAACTTCTACCCACATTAGCCTCACTTGCCAGGCACCCAGCAAACATAGTTTGGCCACTGCTTTGCTTACAAATGTGCCCTGGAAAAGAGACATGCGGAAATCAACCTTTATCCCATCCAGGTCAAGGAGAAGCTAATCACCAGCGCACTTTGGAGACAGCACACTGCTACTTCCTCCATACCAGGTATTCATTGGCCAGCAGCTACAGTATGCTGCACCCCAAGGGATGAGATTGCAAAACCAGAGTGTGTATAAGAAGGGTGCGACTACCTGACAGGCTAAGATCCCTCCTAAGAGAGAACTCCCTCAGCACAAGGGATCCCACGGGAACCTAGCAGCTATGGACAGTAATGATATGGGTGCCTCAGAGCTCTGACACCAGAGAGGTGATCCATGCTCAAGCCATAAAGCTCACTCTCATTGGCTGGGGCCAAGAGGAGACAGGAGCTACATGATACACTCCTTCCCCTGGGAGGTCACCCTGCCTGGCTACTGTGGAAAACCCTTCCTGACCCTGGGTCTCTCACCACTGAGCGTGGGCTGTCTCTGTTACAGTAGGTACGTCTTGCAACCTGCAGCCCTGTGACCCCAGTCACCTGAACTCAGCCCCTTACTCTTAAAGGGCCTGGCCTTGGACCAGCAAGGTACACCTCTTATGACAGTTTTCACAGGCTGTGCTCAAGTCACCTCTTATCCTTAGGATTGCCAACCCCAAGCATTCAAAACTCACCCGCAGCAAGCATGAGACTGGCTTAAGAGTCATGATGATATTAAATATCAGAGGGGTAGCCATGTTAGTCTGGATCTGTAAAAAGCAACAAAGAGTCCTGTGGCACCTTAAAGACTAATAGATGTACTGGAGTATAAGCTTTTGTGGGTGAATACATGTGTCTGAAGAAGTGGGTATTCACCCATGAAAGCTTATGCTCCACTATGTCTGTTAGTCTTTAAGGTACCACAGGACTCGTTGATGATATTAAAATAATACATTGTGAGCAGGTTTTATCTACTATCTGGCTTTTACACCAGCAGGGGTCATATTTTCAAGTTTACTCCACAGCCATGAGGGCTGGAAGCACACTTTAGAGTTAGTGAAAGCTGAGATTTGGTCTAGTCACACAACTCCAGGTCTGGGGCTTTAAGGAACACATCAAGCATTGAGAAATAATTAAAAGCAAATAAAAAAGCCCTACAAAAGTTGGTGTGAGCAGGTTCCCCCTCCAACCCTGGAAATGCTGGCTGGTAAGACCTCCTATGATTATACAGCACACACTCCACCAGGGTGCCATCACCAAGTATCTTTATTATTTGTTACCTTATGGTACAGGCAATGTAACAGCAGACAGAAAGGGCTTCCCTCCTACTCCCTGGTTCAACCTTTCATACTGCTTGCTTTCTTCTCTAAGCTCTGCAGCTGGTGAGTTAATTACCCCATTAGCTCCTTAGTCTCCCTACAGGTGCAAGTGATCCCCACTAACCTTCCAAATGCAATCAGATTACCTACCTACCTCCTAGTCTAACTGCCCAGTGCCCTCCGTGTTCTAAGTGACAGGGGGCTGGCTCCCAGCAGAGGCTCTATTCAAGCTAACTGCACCTAGGCACACAGTTAAACTAGCTTCTTTAGTCTTGCTATGAGGCTGGTTTGCTAGACCTTACGTTGTTCCTGTAGCTCTTTTCTGACCCCCTTCCAATTTGTCAACCTTCTTTTTGAAGTCTGGACACCCAAACTGGACACAGGATCCAGTAACGGTCTCCAATGCCATACCCAGAGGTAAGACCACTTCCGTGCACCTACTCAATGGTCTCCAGGTGCTTATAGGATGAGAGTTTGTATTTGAAGGATGACTGTTCTAAGTGCTTGAAAATCCACATCCTGACTCAGATGGTCTTGAAATATGCTGCGCCTTGCAGGGGTGCAGAGTTAGGTGAGCAGTGCAAATTTGGGGTCATTTGAGCATGTGTGACTCATGATGTCAAAAAAAGAAAAAAAACTCAGAAGTTCAAAGCAGATGACACTGCTGCAGGGTGAATTATCTCCCTATATCCACAGGTGGCTGTATCTCTGGGGGTCTCCTGAAGCTGTGCTGTGCCCCACCCTCTTTCACGGTCCCCTGCCCCCAGTATATAGGATCACACAGGGACGATTCAGTGTAGCCAGGTTTCACTCTTGGCCTGTAGTACTATACAGTGGAGGCTGGTGACCTCTGAAAGCTGGTATCACTCAGGGATAATTCACAGTAGCAGGCAAAGATCATACATTCCCTGAGTCAAGAGAGTGGCTAAGTTCCCCTGAGCAGCCACGGGGTGCATTTCTATTCAGCTCAAAGCCAACCAGAGAGATGCCTGCTCTATCATCTCTGGCAACAGGAAACATCTAGGAGCCATGTGGAGTCCTGTGATGCCATTCAGCAGCAGAAATACTGAATGGACTGTGAAGTGCCTGGAGTCCCAGTGTGGTAAAGCCATGACCACAGCAATGCCAGGCCCTGTTTCTCAGCACCTACTCTAAGCATAGTGAGGGAGGATTCAAGCTTTTGTAATTATAAGGTTGAACAGTATCCAAGGAAAACTAATCAGCCTGTTAGATGCCAGCATATTAAATATTAACCTAACGACTGTAAGCACACAAATGCTCTCTCCAGACATTTTCTAGCACAAGTGTCAAAATCAGGCGCTACTCACTTCCATTATCGATTTAAATCAAAGACTCTCAGGAACCGGGCAATGATGTGCAAAAGCCGTTCAATGGGGAAATAATTAGCGTGTAAGTTCAGGCAACTAATCACTCCTGGAATATGTTTCTGATCGAGATAACACTGACTGACTTGTTTCCCTGCTTTCTTAAATCAACTCAGACTGGTCTTCACCCTGGCCTGACAAGGGATTTCACGCTCCTAGTCAGTGTCTTCAAACAACAGTTGGGTTGCTGGGCTGGAGGGGTTTGCGGGTTCCCCCCTGAGCACAGTGCAGAGGTAGCACCCAGCAGGATGACTGGAAAGCCTTTTATAACTAGGAAAACAATGCATCCAAGAGGGAGGGGAGGTAGTGGGAGCAATGCAACCAAAAGGGATTATTAGAGATTCCAGGCCCGGCCTGCTGCCTACAGGAATCCTCCTCCAGGACAACATTACGTATTTAGGCTGAAGCTGAAAGACTTTTTCACACCCCTTTTTCTGAACATGGTGACTCCAACATGACTGGCCAGATCCCACCTCCCAGAACTGCTGCCGCTCCACTCATTTGCTTTGCAGTTTCAGGAGCTTGTGAACTATAGGCCAAGCTTTGCTGCCTGAAACCAGGCTGAGTAGCAACCTTCCCCTGGGAGCACTACCACTGAATTCCATCCAGTCCTACAGCACATGGGGGAGGTGCCAGGATCAGGGTCTGCGTGTATTAGCTACAGAACTGTGTTAAACAGTGTCTCTTAAAGAGAAACACTTTGGTTGCAATCTGGAGAATGTCCCACTTTAATGATAAAATGTCCTTTTAGTATCAAAAAAGCCCTATATCATCCAGAAATCACAGTGCTTTTAGTAAACCTTTGGAAGTTTTTGGGTCCTAATACTTGGCAGGCCCTCCTCTCTCCATCTCAGAGTGGTATATTTAGCCTATGTAGGACTCAAAAAAAACCTCCCTTTTGTGGTTCTAATGAATCACTTTTATGTTCTTGATCACTGATGTACATGTGCATTCTGCTGGGGACTAGGACAAGAATTATCATTTTGTGTAGCAGCTTTCATGGATATTCTGCTTTCTGCTTAATTATTAACTTTGCTTTAGTAAATAAAGGTTTTTTTATGAATTCCATCAATCTCAACAAACCCTTTGCATGTAAAACACTCTAATGGTGAAAGCATTCAGCTCTGGCTTATTTAAAAGAATGAATTGATAAATAGTAATATTTTTGTTCATGTTCTTGTGGAATTTCTTAAACTAAAATGCCTGCTAGCAATTATACTTGACTTACTAGTCTCTTCTTTATAACAACCTAAAAGATAGGAGTGGACTAGAATAAATTTGGACTTTAAAGAGCTGGCTTGCCCTTCAGCAGCACACAGACTTTCAGAGAAGGCTCACACAATATTCAATATTCTCTTTAAGCACCAGGGTATCTTTCCATGCCATGAAATGTGCATCAAATTAACTCCTTAGCCACTTGTTTGAATTCCACTTCTCAAAGGCTCTGCGGATAGTGACGAGGGGGAGCTGTTTTTTGTAGAGAAGTGCAGGAACGTCATGTTTACTTCTGCTGAAGAGTTTAATCTCCGGTAATGCCTTAGTACCAGTTAGTTTTATTAGTTATTCCATAGCTCCTACACTGGGCTGAACCAATGGTCCATGCCTGGACGGCAGACCCCCAAGAAAAATCCAGGACACCGCATAAAATTATGCCAGAGGGGAGATCGCCATCTACTGATTTAGTCAATACTGGGCCCAAGATTTGCTGTGCTGCTAGAGATGCACCTTTCAGATGATGAGGAGACAAATGTGCTGGCCACTTGTGGTCATTAAAGATCTATGGCACTTCCTTCAGGTCTATATTCCAGAATAGGGACGTCTTTTCCTGGTGCTGGTTGAAGTTTTCACCAGCTGCCAACCATCTTCTCCAGGTCTGTCTCTGTTCTATTCTTATGCCTGAAGCACCCACATTCCCAGCAGCAAGATCTGGAGATTCTTCCCTTCTCTCCTCAAAGGAGTTAAAAATATTATTCCTGTGATTTCAGAACCTCATGACATTTGAGTTCTAACCTCTGCTGCTCAGGAGACTGGCAGCTCGCCATGGGAATCTCTGATACAGTGACCAGTGGTTGAGCCGAATGGAGTCAGAGCTGCTGATTGCTTTTTTCAGCAGAGTGACTAAATTTTCCTCCTGGGACAAACTGTGGCATTAGAGAGCCCCGGGTTGGAAAGACAGCCTCCGAGCTCCTTTCATTCACTTTCCAGTAGGCCACCACCATATTAATTATTTAGCAGGATATTTTCTTAAAGTAGTGTCTTCGCCTTAATTTTCAATTCCCTTAACGTTATGAGGATCTCTGCTGGCAACTCAATTATTAATGGAGTTAAAACAATATTTGTTTTTCTCTGAACACATTTCTGAATGCTGGCTTCATATGCAGTTAGATTTTTCTGAAACTTTAATGAGGGGCTTTGATTTCCTCCTAACTCAGAGCCAAGGCGCAAACTTGGCATCAACAGCAACGCCTTTGATTTTGCTGTCAGAGCGTGTACAGTACCACAGCCCTTTGCAGAATTAATCTCACTGGGGCCAATGGAGTGATCAAGCTAAACAGCTGTGATGAGGAAGGAGGAACAGCAGAGGGGCTGTAATTAAGAATTGCAGTTGTTGGGTTCAGAGGTGTGTGTTGTTCTTTTCAATGTTTTGCATTTTCTTATTTCAGTCTCTCTCCTGGGGCTCGATGGAGAAAGTTTGTGCTCTTCCCAGCTTGGAATATTTTTCTTCTGCACAAAGAAAACAAGCAGTGCAGTTTCTTTAATCTCAGAGAGAACAATTTCAATTCAGCAGAAGGGCACTTGAAAGATCATGGCTTTAAGAATTTCATGCCATCTCAGCCTCTTCTCTGTCTGCCAGGGAGTATATCAAAAATTAAAGCCCCGAACACTGTTCCCTGTTTTTCTAGGCACTAATTATAAACACATTTCCAAAGGAGGAGCTGACTTAAGTCTAATATTGTGTAAAATCTCATAATTTCAATACAGTCTTCACTTGATGTGGATTGGTGATTGGGACTGTGGAATCAATTTTTCCCCTACTTGAAACACCCAAATGGGTATGAAATGTGGTTGCATTTGTTCAGTGCACGTCTGCAATTCTGCACTTTGCTCTGAGTGGGATGATCACTCTGATTTATTTTTTATAACAGAACAGCATTTCCTTAGACTTTGATGTTTCACATATGAAGCTATTATAGCCACCTGCCATTGAGATGCATGCTCTGCAGCTAATCTCCAAAGCTGTGATGCATGCAATAATTATGATTATTGATGTCATTGCACCATATTTAAAATATGAAAATCTTTTTGTGAGTCCAGAGCTAACGAAGAGAGGAGGGCGACCTGCCCACCCCAACACTCTAGATTTCATCTTGTTAATGAACAGATCCTTGGAATGTGCAGGTGACCTTTACTAACTTGCAGTCCAGTTGGCTTGACACATCTCTCCATGCTGCTGGAAGCCCTCTCTCATTTCCTGACAACTCCTCTGATGCAACCCAGGTTGCCATGATTGCTGAGGGCAGGCATCAGGGAAGAGTCAGCAAGCTCAGCTGGGAAGGACTGGTGGCAGCTGGGAGTATGAGTGAGCCTTTGTTCTAGAGGTGAGGGAGCATGGCCCAGGAGGGCTGGGGGCGAGAAGAATCTCTCTGGTCAGGGGAGGGAGCAGGAGAAAGCAGGATATACAAGGTACTTTGTGTGGGAGAGAGGCACAGCAGGGTTTCCCTGCTCCAGCCTGTGAGTGCAGGCACACTCTTCCTGTCTGTAGGCTTGGAGCTGACAAGTGCTCCCAGACTTCTACAGGATGCAGTTAATGGGCAGGAGCCATTTTAATTAACTGAATATTGACCCTGGCAGCTGATTATAGAGACTTGGATGCAGCCAGGTGTCAGTAAATTCTATAGCCAATTGCTCGACCACACTTTGGTTCGTTATGAAATATATTCAAGAGAACAAATAAACAATGTCAGTCAGACTTATTGCAAAAAGTCAGTAATAATATAGTACAGAAACCAAGGCTCAATTCGATACCAATTTCCAGGAAACTGTCTCATGCACTGTTATTGTAGTCACCTTTAAGAACAGCCATTGTGGGTAAAACCCATGGGCTGTCTAGCCCAGCATCTTATCTCTGGCAATGGCCAGTGCCAGGTGCTTCTGGCAGTTGGAGGTTTAGAGACACATGACACATGGGGTTGCACCCTAACCATCTTGGCTAATAAGACCTTATAAGAGTCAAAAGAGGGCTTGCTCCCAAAATTACACCCCTAAAGTGATCCTTTTTATACCCAACCTGCTTACAAGTGAAAAGGTACTGCATGCATCATCTCCTGCTAGGTTTAACCAATCTTCTTTCTGTCTTGTTTTTCTGGTACCACACTGTACACCCTTAGCTCTTTGTTCCTAGGCTTGTAGCAGGGTGAACATTCATATCTTCTCCCTATCTATAGGACATTCCAGTACCGTTCTGTGAGAATAACTCTGCCTGTTACTACGGTAAAACACCCACATGGCCTGATCATGACAGCTTTCCTAGATATTTAAGCCAAAGCTACTTCAGCTAATGCAAGGTGTTATGAGACACTTAGCTTAAGTGGACCTGATTATAGAAAGACATTGGCCAATTCAGGCTATGTAGCTGCTAGAAATACATATACAGTATAAAGTTATAGTGATATTGTGTGCTTAATGCATAGTAAGATATGTGGTATGGACAATACATATTGATAATGTTATTCTATAAGTAAGCACCCAGCATACATTGCTCACCATAGGCCACCATCACATTAGTGATCTCCCCAGACACTTGGAAAGTTACATTCTGCCACAACCGCTGATTCTCTGGGGACCATGCTAAACTGCTCAGAAGCACGGTACACAGGGTTAGCCCAGCAGTGCACAGCTGGATTTGTTGCTTGGGATGCTGGTTGCCAGGGTGCACAAAGCGTGGCTGATGCACCGTGCACTGCCTGGTTCTCTCACGAGAGTCCTGATGATAAGCGTGAAGTGGTTTTCAGAGTTACAGATTCCAAGGCCGGAAGGGAGGGGCCATTTTGATTATCTAAACTGAGCATGTGTACAACCCAGGCCAGAGAGCCCAGCCAATGATTCCTGGCAGAACTATAGCAGTTTGTGGAGAGAGAGATTCTATTGTGCTTTACTGTCCCTGAATGATGGAGAATCTACCACAGCCCGAGGTGAGCTGTCCCCATGGTTAATTCCCCTCCCTGTTAAAAACTGGTTTCTTGTTTGTAGTGTGAATTTGTTTCATTTCATTTCCAGCCACTGGATCTTGTTCTGCCTTCGCTAGATCAAAGAACCCTCTTCTGCCAGAAACCTCTCCCACATGTTGGTATATGTAGACCTTGATCAAGTCACCTCTTACCCTTCTCTTGACTCAGCTAAACAGATGGGGATGGCAGCCCAGACAGCCATCAGATACTGGTGGGACAGAACCAGGCAGGCAAACCCTGCTGGGTTTGAATGTACATGGCCATCGGCTCTGGATTGCTGTGTTCTCCACACACACACCTGCTGCTGTGCAGCCTGCCAGCTACATATGCAGCTATGCAAGAGTCGTGCGCTGGGCCAGAAGGGCTGATGAGGAGCTGGGCAGCTCATTCAAATGCCTTGGGTGACGTGGAGAAAGTGCACGCTGGGTCTGGGAAATCATCAGCCTCTTACAAGGGGCACTAGCTCGCTGAGGTGCACTAGGCTCTGTGCACGCTTGGTGGCAGTGGGGCTGTGAGTGGGGTTCTTGTCACACCTTGTCAGTCGTGTGCAGGGCTCTCACGTGCCGGCACATGGGTCACTATATGTTTCTGCTTTTCCAGTTGTACTTTACACCAGCTCTGGCCTTTCACTTTCTTTAAGATCTTAACTTTTATTTTGCCATATTCATTTTAGATTTCAGTCAAGTCAGGTTGCCGTTGAAATTAGCAGAGATTATGTCTTTAATTAACCCTCCCCCATGACTTTATAATTTCATTACTTTTAGGCTTTGCTTAGAACTGGCTATAACTTTTAACAGACAGTCTCTCTAACAGAAGCCCTGTTCTCTGTCTCTCTCTCTCAGGCCATCTACACAACATTCTCCCCCCCATAGAAGTGCTGGTTCTTTCCAGTCATTCCCCTCCGGAACCTTAGCTCCTGGAAACATACTAATACAGAGCAATGATCCAGTGATAACCTAGTCCTCACCTCCTCTGTGTGGGAGGGAAGGCTTATTGTTCCCATTTTATAGATAGAGAAAGGGAGACAGCGAGGCAACGTGACTTATCCATGGTCACCCAGAGAGTCACTGTGTCAGACCAGGAATTAGAACTCAGGCGTGCCTGGCTCCCAACTTGTGCTTTAACCGATAGGCAGACTCCTTCTCCCAGCAGCAGAACTGTAAAGTGCAGGGCCCAGAAAACACGCCCAGTTGTTGTTCTCGCATTTTCTGAAAATATATTTACCATTAGAAGAAGTTTAAAGCTTTGTGGCTCTCCCACAGGAAACACCATTGAAAGTTAACATTTCACATGTGACAAACCATAGCAAAACCAAAGCCTCCCGCACCAATGAGACAGACTTGGAAAATTCAGTCACTGCTGGGTAAACCTTCACATGGTGCAGACATGCCCCATGAGGCTCTTTGTTCATGTACCTCAAAAGCAAGTCTCATTTGTCATCACTAGTGCAGCCAGACACAACACCACTGGTTTCTCCTCAGGAGTGCCATGTCTGCTTATGCAAGCAGTGAGTTTGGCCCATGTGTGGGGGTAGCTTCCAAAATCAACAACAGCTCTTCATCCCATATGCCCAACTTCCAAGTTATTTAAACTGCAGAATTTACATCCCCAGATATTTTACTTTCTAAAACAGAAAAGGATTTGACACCCAGGTGGAATGATGGGATTCTTTGGTTTGTCGCAAGGGTGCTGGGGAGAATTTGCCAGCATACTTCATTCCTTACAAGCCTGAGTAATGGTACAGGATTGCAGACGTCTGAAGACAGCATGGTGGGGCAGTCTGAGTTTTCACTTTGTAAACTGCATTTTATGGGTCTCTAATTACATTGGAGCAAATTGCATTGTTAATATATTAAGTTAAAACTGTTTAATTAGGCTACTCACAATTATTTCTGAAAAGTCAAATTTAATAACAACTGAACATATAACTATTAGAAAAAATGGTAATGTTTCAAGTTTGATTGCACACAAAATTTAATAGTTAATAAATTCTCAGAGCTTATGTATTGGAATAATTTTGGTGTGTAAAGACTCATTTACATATCCAGAAACAATATTTGCTTTAATTATGTTAGTTTAATAGTGTGTCTATGGGAAACCTCATTAGAAATCAACAACAGACAAAAACCAGACAACTCTCCTTCCCTCAAAACAATCAGGTGCCTGCTAAAAGATCTGCAGTATTCTTCTCCGCTTTGAGGAGCTGAATCTAAGCAGCGAGGTTTGCTGAAAGAGTTTGGCTTCATCAGGAAAGCAGTTGCATGTAGCCAACTTCCTAAACTCCACCTTTTCCTAGTGCAGATGCAAAGTAACAGCTTCAACTTGATTTTAGCTGGTCACATTATAGCCTAGCCTAGAACGCAACCAGCTAATGCCATTACCTTGCATTTAAACTAAGAAAAAGGCCAAGTGTGGGTCAGGCTTTGCTAGCACATAGCTCTGTTCCTCAGGTCCCATGGAACTCTCCACTAGAAAGTTAAAGCTCATGTGAGCAGCAGACAGAACTGCCTCAGGGCCAGTCAGAGATTGTGGAACAAACTTCCCCAGGAACATCACAGACCTCGCCACCTTCTGCTCTAAGGGAAAGGCACATTCCTTGAACCTGCCATCTCTAAAATAAACATGTAGCAACAGGTAGATTTATGAAACACAAACCCTGAAGGCCTATCAAAGCCACATTCCACGTGCTTCTCCCCATGGGGAGATGAGAGAACAAACCATATAGTCTCATTACTGAATGTACTAGTGCAAGGGGCTCAGATACTATGGTGTCAGGAGGAGTGTGAGCAAAGGGGTTCACTCACTGTAGGAGCACCTCCTTATGGCCAAGTATGTCATAGCAGCTCTCTCCTCATATCACACCACCTGCCAACAGTCAATCAATCGCTGCAGTGATCTCTCTGCCCACAACCCCGCCCTCCAGCCAGGTCATGCTTTAGTCCACCCCTTCTGGGGTAACAGAGTCCATCCAAACCCATGACCTTACAGCAGGTCTTCTGGCTGTCTCTGGGCTCCATGGTGCTTAGACCCCTTGCCCGAGAGGGTTTCACCCCACCTTCCTCGGCAGCTGGTAGGGAACCCAGGCCCTCCCTCTACTCTGGGTTCCACCCAGGGACCATGTACCTGGCAGCCAAGGTAGCCCTCAGCCTTCTTGCTGCCTCCCTGGCCTACTTCCTATCTCTTCTATCCCACAGAAAGTGACAGCAGATCTTTTCCCTGCAGCCCCCTTCTGCTACAAACTTCCTCTCTTTATAATAACCAGCCTGCTCTGCCCAGCTCAGCTTCATGATCAGTTAAGCCTGGCTCCCCTCCAGGTGCAGCCAGATAACATAATTGGCCACTCAGGCCCCCATTAATCCATTCAGTGCCTGTGTGGGGCACAGACCACATCACAGAACCTGACTTGAATCAAATGCATTAGCTATGCCCTTCCTAAGCTGCACCTCCTTTCCTAGTCAAGTCCAGCCCTAGGAGCATAAACCTGCCCAGGCAGGGAATGACCCTGGGGCTCTGCTCACCCCACCCTGGTGAACTGAGACAAGCTTCTTTGCACTTCACAGGGAAAGACCTAATTTTCTGCCATTTGTCACTTGTTAGGGCCAGCTCCTGCCCTCTCCCCTGGGATTGCATGGAGGCCTAGAGCAGAGCTGACTGATTAATTTGCATTAGGGTAGCACCTAGAAGCTCCAACAAAGCTCAGGCCCCATAGTGGGGTGCTGCAAAGACACAGTGAGAAGTAGTCCTTGCCACAAAGAGCTCAGACTGACTAGTGAAGAGAGACCCAGGAGGGGGGAGGGCTGGAACGTACAGGCAGGGCACTGCTTTGGAAGCGTCATGCAGACTCCACGAGTTAGGGTTGCCCAGAACGCTTGGTCGAAAAGGGGCCGCTGACCAGGCCATTAAAAGTCCAGTCAGCGGCACAGTGGGGGCCCGGGGCTAAGGCAGGCTCCCTGCAACCCCCTAGACCAGAGGTTCTCAAACTGGGGGTCAGGACCTGTCAGGAGGCATGAGGTTATTACATGGGGAGTCGTGAGCTGGCAGCCTCCACCCCAAACCCCGCTTTGCCTCCAGCATTTAAAATGGTGCTAAATATACAAAAACATGTTTTTAAGGTATAAGGGGGGGGGTCACACTCAGCGGCTTGCTGTGTGAAAGGGGTCACTAGTACAAAAGCTTGAGAACAGCTGCCCTAGACCCATTGGCATCTAGATGCTGGGAACCGTGACCGATGGGAGCTGTGGGGCAATGCCTGCGGGCACGAGGGCAACGCAGAGCCTCTCTGGCTGCCCACATGTACACAGGCTGCAGGGGCCTGGCAGCCACTTCCCAAAACTGCAGTAAGCACCACCAAGACCCCTCACCCCAAACCCTCTTCCCCACCCTAACCCCTACCCCAGCCCAGATTCCCCTCCTGCACCCAAACTGCCTCTCGGAGCCTGCACCCTGCACCCCCCCAATCCCCGGCCCCAGCCCTGAACCTCCTCCTGCACCCCAAACCCTTCATATATGGCCCCACCCCAGAGCCCACACCTCCAGCTCACTCTTCCTGCACCCCAACCCCCTGCCCCAGCCCGGAGCCCCTTCCTTCACCCCAAACCCCTCATCCCTAGCCCCACCCCACAGCCCACACCTCCAGCTGGAGCCCTCACACCCCTCCTGCACCCCAACCCCCTGAGCCAGCCCGGAACCCCTTCCTTCACCCCAAACCCCTCATCCCTAGCCTCACTCCACAGCCCACACCTCCAACTGGAGCCCTCACACCCCTCCTGCACCCCAACCCCCTGCCCCAGTCCAGAGCCCCTTCCTTCACCCCAAACCCCTCATCCCTAGCCTCACCCCACAGCCCACACCTCCAGCTCACTCTTCCTGCACCCCAACCCCCTGCCCCAGTCCAGAGCCCCTTCCTTCACCCCAAACCCCTCATCCCTAGCCCCACCCAATAGCCCACACCTCCAGCTGGAGCCCTCACACCCCTCCTGCACCCCAACCCCTGCCCCAGTCCAGAGCCCCTTTCTTCACCCCAAACCCCTCATCCCTAGCCTCACCCCACAGCCCACACCTCCAGCTCACTCTTCCTGCACCCCAACCTCCTGCCTCAGCCCGGAGCCCCTTCCTTCACCCCAAACCCCTCATCCCTAGCCTCACTCCACAGCCCACACCTCCAGCTGGAGCCCTCACACCCCTCCTGCACCCCAACCCCCTTGCCCCAGTCCAGAGCCCCTTCCTTCACCCCAAACCCCTCATCCCTAGCCTCACCCCACAGCCCACACCTCCAGCTCACTCTTCCTGCACCCCAACCCCCTGCCCCAGTCCAGAGCCCCTTCCTTCACCCCAAACCCCTCATCCCTAGCCCCACCCAATAGCCCACACCTCCAGCTGGAGCCCTCACACCCCTCCTGCACCCCAACCCCTGCCCCAGTCCAGAGCCCCTTTCTTCACCCCAAACCCCTCATCCCTAGCCTCACCCCACAGCCCACACCTCCAGCTCACTCTTCCTGCACCCCAACCCCCTGCCTCAGCCCGGAGCCCCTTCCTTCACCCCAAACCCCTCATCCCTAGCCCCACCCCACAGCCCACACCTCCAGCTGGAGCCCTCACACCCCTCCTGCACCCCAACCCCCTGCCCCAGTCCAGAGACCCTTCCTTCATCCCAAACCCCTCATCCCTAGCCTCACTCCACAGCCCACACCTCCAACTGGAGCCCTCACACCCCTCCTGCACCCCAACCCCCTGCCCCAGTCCAGAGCCCCTTCCTTCACCCCAAACCCCTCATCCCTAGCCTCACCCCACAGCCCACACCTCCAGCTCACTCTTCCTGCACCCCAACCCCCTGCCCCAGTCCAGAGCCCCTTCCTTCACCCCAAACCCCTCATCCCTAGCCCCACCCAATAGCCCACACCTCCAGCTGGAGCCCTCACACCCCTCCTGCACCCCAACCCCTGCCCCAGTCCAGAGCCCCTTTCTTCACCCCAAACCCCTCATCCCTAGCCTCACCCCACAGCCCACACCTCCAGCTCACTCTTCCTGCACCCCAACCTCCTGCCTCAGCCCGGAGCCCCTTCCTTCACCCCAAACCCCTCATCCCTAGCCTCACTCCACAGCCCACACCTCCAGCTGGAGCCCTCACACCCCTCCTGCACCCCAACGCCCTGCCCCAGTCCAGAGCCCCTTCCTTCACCCCAAACCCCTCATCCCTAGCCCCACCCAATAGCCCACACCTCCAGCTGGAGCCCTCACACCCCTCCTGCACCCCAACCCCCTGCCCCAGTCCAGAGACCCTTCCTTCACCCCAAACCCCTCATCCCTAGCCTCACCCCACAGCCCACACCTCCAGCTCACTCTTCCTGCACCCCAACCTCCTGCCTCAGCCCGGAGCCCCTTCCTTCACCCCAAACCCCTCATCCCTAGCCTCACCCCACAGCCCACACCTCCAGCTGGAGCCCTCACACCCCTCCTGCACCCCAACCCCCTGCCCCAGTCCAGAGACCCTTCCTTCACCCCAAACCCCTCATCCCTAGCCTCACCCCACAGCCCATACCTCCAGCTCACTCTTCCTGCACCCCAACCCCCTGACCCAGCCCGGAGCCCCTTCCTTCACCCCAAACCCCTCATCCCTAGCCTCACTCCACAGCCCACACCTCCAGCTGGAGCCCTCACACCCCTCCTGCACCCCAACCCCCTGCCGAAGTCCAGAGCCCCTTCCTTCACCCCAAACCCCTCATCCCTAGCCTCACCCCACAGCCCATACCTCCAGCTCACTCTTCCTGCACCCCAACCCCCTGACCCAGCCCGGAGCCCCTTCCTTCACCCCAAACCCCTCATCCCTAGCCTCACTCCACAGCCCACACCTCCAGCTGGAGCCCTCACACCCCTCCTGCACCCCAACCCCTGCCCCAGTCCAGAGCCCCTTCCTTCACCCCAAACCCCTCATCCCTAGCCTCACCCCACAGCCCACACCTCCAGCTCACTCTTCCTGCACCCCAACCCCCTGCCCCAGCCCGGAGCCCCTTCCTTCACCCCAAACCCCTCATCCCTAGCCTCACCCCACAGCCCACACCTCCAGCTCACTCTTCCTGCACCCCAACCTCCTGCCTCAGCCCGGAGCCCCTTCCTTCACCCCAAACCCCTCATCCCTAGCCTCACTCCACAGCCCACACCTCCAGCTGGAGCCCTCACACCCCTCCTGCACCCCAACGCCCTGCCCCAGTCCAGAGCCCCTTCCTTCACCCCAAACCCCTCATCCCTAGCCCCACCCAATAGCCCACACCTCCAGCTGGAGCCCTCACACCCCTCCTGCACCCCAACCCCCTGCCCCAGTCCAGAGACCCTTCCTTCACCCCAAACCCCTCATCCCTAGCCTCACCCCACAGCCCACACCTCCAGCTCACTCTTCCTGCACCCCAACCTCCTGCCTCAGCCCGGAGCCCCTTCCTTCACCCCAAACCCCTCATCCCTAGCCTCACCCCACAGCCCACACCTCCAGCTGGAGCCCTCACACCCCTCCTGCACCCCAACCCCCTGCCCCAGTCCAGAGCCCCTTCCTTCACCCCAAACCCCTCATCCCTAGCCTCACCCCACAGCCCATACCTCCAGCTCACTCTTCCTGCACCCCAACCCCCTGACCCAGCCCGGAGCCCCTTCCTTCACCCCAAACCCCTCATCCCTAGCCTCACTCCACAGCCCACACCTCCAGCTGGAGCCCTCACACCCCTCCTGCACCCCAACCCCCTGAGCCAGCCCGGAACCCCTTCCTTCACCCCAAACCCCTCATCCCTAGCCTCACCCCA
Organism: Gopherus evgoodei; assembly: GCF_007399415.2. Taxonomy (NCBI): domain Eukaryota; kingdom Metazoa; phylum Chordata; order Testudines; family Testudinidae; genus Gopherus; species Gopherus evgoodei. The sequence continues at coordinate 85,836,726 of NC_044331.1, forward strand.
CAGCCCATACCTCCAGCTCACTCTTCCTGCACCCCAACCCCCTGACCCAGCCCGGAGCCCCTTCCTTCACCCCAAACCCCTCATCCCTAGCCTCACTCCACAGCCCACACCTCCAGCTGGAGCCCTCACACCCCTCCTGCACCCCAACCCCTGCCCCAGTCCAGAGCCCCTTCCTTCACCCCAAACCCCTCATCCCTAGCCTCACCCCACAGCCCACACCTCCAGCTCACTCTTCCTGCACCCCAACCCCCTGCCCCAGCCCGGAGCCCCTTCCTTCACCCCAAACCCCTCATCCCTAGCCTCACCCCACAGCCCACACCTCCAGCTCACTCTTCCTGCACCCCAACCTCCTGCCTCAGCCCGGAGCCCCTTCCTTCACCCCAAACCCCTCATCCCTAGCCTCACTCCACAGCCCACACCTCCAGCTGGAGCCCTCACACCCCTCCTGCACCCCAACCCCCTGCCCCAGTCCAGAGCCCCTTCCTTCACCCCAAACCCCTCATCCCTAGCCCCACCCAATAGCCCACACCTCCAGCTGGAGCCCTCACACCCCTCCTGCACCCCAACCCCCTGCCCCAGTCCAGAGACCCTTCCTTCACCCCAAACCCCTCATCCCTAGCCTCACCCCACAGCCCACACCTCCAGCTCACTCTTCCTGCACCCCAACCTCCTGCCTCAGCCCGGAGCCCCTTCCTTCACCCCAAACCCCTCATCCCTAGCCTCACCCCACAGCCCACACCTCCAGCTGGAGCCCTCACACCCCTCCTGCACCCCAACCCCCTGCCCCAGTCCAGAGACCCTTCCTTCACCCCAAACCCCTCATCCCTAGCCTCACCCCACAGCCCATACCTCCAGCTCACTCTTCCTGCACCCCAACCCCCTGACCCAGCCCGGAGCCCCTTCCTTCACCCCAAACCCCTCATCCCTAGCCTCACTCCACAGCCCACACCTCCAGCTGGAGCCCTCACACCCCTCCTGCACCCCAACCCCCTGCCGAAGTCCAGAGCCCCTTCCTTCACCCCAAACCCCTCATCCCTAGCCTCACCCCACAGCCCATACCTCCAGCTCACTCTTCCTGCACCCCAACCCCCTGACCCAGCCCGGAGCCCCTTCCTTCACCCCAAACCCCTCATCCCTAGCCTCACTCCACAGCCCACACCTCCAGCTGGAGCCCTCACACCCCTCCTGCACCCCAACCCCCTGCCCCAGTCCAGAGCCCCTTCCTTCACCCCAAACCCCTCATCCCTAGCCTCACCCCACAGCCCACACCTCCAGCTCACTCTTCCTGCACCCCAACCTCCTGCCTCAGCCCGGAGCCCCTTCCTTCACCCCAAACCCCTCATCCCTAGCCCCACCCCACAGCCCACACACACACCAGAATCCTCACCCCTCCCACACCCCAACCCTCTTCCCCAACCTGCTGAAAGTGAGTGAGGGTGGGGGAGAGCGAGTGAGGGGGAATGGAGTGAGCAGGGGCGGGGCCTCAGAGAAGGGGCGGGGCATGAGTGCTATTAGAAAGGTGGCAACCCTGCCACAGGTTTGGTCTTTTATCTCATATCTGAGTGGGTTTTACTGAGTTATGGCAGCGCATGGCTGGGATGGAGTCGCTAAAAGAAGAACAAAGGAACGGGACTGGAGGAGGGTGCAGGCCACGGGGGCAGGTGGAACTAGGCTGAAGTGAACAAGCCATGAATGGGAGGGGCTTGTTGGAGCCAGCAGCCAATCAGCAGATGAGATAGAAGGTTTGGGGTCACTCCATAGACAGCTGCTCGATGACATCATTGGTGTCCGAAGGCCACTGGTAAACTTGCTGCAGCTGCTCTGCTGACTTCAGCCTTGGTTCCTCTTCCCCTTTTCCCGTGCGCCCCCACGGCTGAGAGAGGGGATGACACATGGGTCCTCTCCCAGGGTTCCTGCAGGGGGGCTTCTGCACGATCTAGGTCCTTGGAAGGCCTGGAGGAAGCACAGGCCCACTAGATTTATCTGCCCCACAGCAGAGGAGTGCACTGGCTGTGTGGGCTGCTGCAGGCACAGAGTGATGCTACTGCTACTCTGCAGCCTGAGGGAGAAGATTCTCTCTCCTCCCTGGCCTCAGGCTGGATGCTGGGGTTGTGGAATTTGTCTTTATTGTCCGTGCTTCCAACCAGAGACTGCCTGACTGTGCTAATGAGCCAGTTTACAGCCAAAGCTTCAGCCCATGTATGTCTGCCATATGTGATCTAGGATCTGCCTCCTGCTAGGGTCACAGACAGTAACAGCAACTGCAATGAGGCCTCCATCACCATCTGTGCCAGTCACAGAGGTCTCTCCTCCAGGCTTACGGGCGACTTGGGCAGGGGCTGCAGACAACAGAGTGGCTGTGCCTGGTGTAGGAAGGTGCTGCCATCCATCACTCCTGAGGCTGCTGAGAAGCAGGTGATTAAAAGCAAGAAATGCATGAATTGATGCAGGGAAGAGGCTGCAGAATCACTAGGAGTCCTGACCAGCCTCCTCTGATGGGACTCTGAGCTCTGGCACTGCCTAGCTTTTCAGGATCCCACCACACTGTCCTCTTGTTGCAGCAGGCGTGGCTCTTCCTGGTGTCCATCTCATTCTTCCTTCCCTGCTCTTAAAGATGCCTTAGATCCTTGTTCCATCACGATGACTCAGCCCCTACTTACATCCTTCCCTGTCCCTTTATGTTTTTGCATTAAATCCCCTTGGATTTTCAGCATTAGAGCTAGAGGGGGCCAGTTGGGTTATGATGCTCTTGTTGCATTGTACAATGCATTACTCTCCTTTAATTCCATCTGTGCAGTGCCACAAGGACGTGGAGGGGAGGAGCATGCTTTAAAAATCAAATTAGGAATCATTATTATTAACCTTCCTGAACTCCTGCTTTTAAATTGTGCTGCTGCCTGCCTCATCAACCCAAAACTGAACTAACTTAACGTGAGTGATTTAATCCACACAAAGCAAAAATCTGACTGTCCTCACTTTAAGCCAGTGCAGAGCAAAGCAGGAGTGCAGGAAAGTGAAAGCAGAGCCAGATTCTTAGCTGGTGTCAATCATCCTCTCCCCATTGAATACAGTGGAGTTACAACGATTTGTTCCAACTGTGGCTCTGCCCCAACATCCATTGAAAGGAACCAGCTGCATTCACATAGTCTCATTTGATTTAAAAAAAACAAAAGAAAAGAACTGCAGGTAGCATATTGAGCTTTAGAGGATGACAACAGAGCCAACATGCTTAAGCAAGAGGACACAAAAAGTTCCCAGATGTCATCACCATCAGTCAAGGCATTTCATTTGATTTCCTCAACAGAGATCTCTAGTTAATCTCTGTTGCATTGTGCATGATTCTTCACTTCTCAGAAGGGACCAAGTTCATCTAGCACTGAATCAGCCATTTCATTCTCCAAGAAAGCAATAAGAGTCAGAAAGTGCCAAGAGGAAAGCTAAGCAAAGCCAGCAATCCTCACAAAGGATAACATCAAAACCCCAAACCTTCTAAGCCTTACAATTCTCTAGTCACAAACCTTTTGGGTCCGCCAGCTAGGTTCCTACTGGAACTTGCAACAGCCTTGTCACAGAGGTTGGCCTTACGCTTGGAGTTACCACTGAGTTTGATATGCCCTGTAGGTAAAAAATATGCAAAACTGAATATGAAAAATCGCAATAACTAAATTTTTCAAAGGACAGGGCATAACCAATACGCAAAGCAATAATTACACTAAGTGACATGAACAGTGCTCAGAATGCAGATACTTAATTATTACTGACCTTCATTACCTTCCATTTCTGCACCTGACCATAAGACCCCGGGACTGTGGACGGAGTCATGGCCTGATTCCATTCTCCAAGAACAGCTCACCTGAACAAATCAGCAAAAACTACAAGTGTCTTCTTTAAGCATTCAAGTGGCAAAGAAACAAAGCCCAGCCTTGCTGGAATACAGATTACCAGCCACCCTTCATGCTTTGGGGTTATTTAAAATAAAACAGAAAGGTACAGATGGGTGTTTTTCTCATAAATAAATGTATTTGTGGACCTGAAAGGCAGGTAATATCTGCTTTCTGTACTAACAAGGTTATCAAATTAACCCCGGGACACTGGTGTTATCCAGATGGCCAGTCCCATTGTTAGGCATCCAAATTATAGGAGTCAGAGGTGGAAAAGATCACCAGTTCTGAGTTACATCTAGTCCATCCCCACAGGCTCAGACATTGTTAGTGTGGTAACCACTCCTGGACAGAAGAATAGTGCAGGTCTGTGGGGTTGCATTTGGGCACAGCACTTCTGAAGGGGGTTTGGGGATTCTGACAGAGCTTTGCTGTTGCTTAAGGAAATTGGGGGATTACCACAAAAATGGACTTTTAATAATATATAGCTGGACACAGGACTTTTTGCATACTGCAGCTGCAAATGCCTCAGTCCAGAAATCAAAAGCTCTATGGAGAGTCACAGGGAATCTGCAGTCATAAGGTTTTGTTTGGCTAGTTTGAGCTAGAAACTTAGTTCAAACTCATTTCTCTGTGTGCAAAGCCAAGGGACTTGCATTGCTGTGTGGGGAGGGGTTTATCACAGAGAACACAGCTACTTCAGCTCATTCCACCCAAAAAAGAACACAGGATTGACACCTCGGATGCTTCATGTTGTCAGGCAACATCATCAGTCCAGGATTTTTAACTCATTATTCAACCATGAGCTGCTGCAGGAATCACTGAGTGACACTTGCCCAGTATTTCCATGGCATGCTCCCCCTTGTCAGCTGCCAGGCCTCAGCATGCAAAACACACAGGAGCTGGAGTGAATGATCCTGGCTGAGAGAAAAGCAGCTGAAATGTCTAATGAAAATGCAGTGTTTAAAACACGCTTTTAAATTGTTTCCATTTCTTTCCAGCCTACACTAAAAATTGTTATTTTTAACAGCAGCCCTTTGATTTTATTTTTAATTGATTGTAAAATTAAGAATAGTGGTAATGTCATGACACCTCGCCCAGCTGGGCAGCAGGGGTAGAGACTGCTTGTTTAGCTAACCAATGGGAATGAGAATGTGCTTCCAGGATGGTAGGGTGTTTCGGGCAGGTAGCTCACCTCTGAAATACAGGCTGGGGCTCTGGAATGGGTCTAGGGTTTCCTTCAGTTAGACTCGGTACACTATTCACTATATAGAACAGAACAGACTCGCATTTGGATTGCGTGCTGCTGCACAGGCCGTTATGCCAACAACGTGACAGAACTGCCAGGCCCCAAGCTGTAACTGCACTTTGATCTCTTCGCTCCCCAAAACGCTGGGCCTTGTGACACAGCGTAGGAAAAAGCAGCTCTTCCCTTCCCTCTGACCGCACTTTCACAGTCAAGAGCTTCCCAGGTTAATAGCCAGAAACTCATATACATGATCATCAGTGCTAGGTCAGTTATGAGCTGAGCCAGGATCAGGTTTCTTCTGAGCCAGTGGGAACTACACTGGTGAACAGTATTCTGCAAGAACACTCAAACTCCATGCCTGCTGCTATCCTTCAGAAAGGTTTGGTCCATAACTGTGCAGACTGTAAGGTCTGTGGGGCAGCAACAATGTGTTTGATACAGGGCCAAGCACAATCACTGCTTAACAAAGACACAGTAACTGTGGTGCAGGCTTAAGAGCTGGGCCAGGAGAACTGGATGCCTCCTCCTCTTACTCTGTTTGCTTCCCGGGCGGATGTGTTGCTGTACTCTCTCCCTCATGTGAGCTTTGTTTTACTCAGTTCACCATTTGAGAGGGGGAGAGGGCAGGCACTGTAGAAACCCTGGGCTCAGACACTCCCAGTGAATGGGCTATTCCTGACAATGGCCATTCCAGGAGCTGTAAGGAAAGATGGAAAGCAAAGACTCACATACTTAGTTCTTGTGATGCTGTCACAATCTGAAGTACTCCACAACCCACAGCTCACATTCTGATAGAATCCTCTCCTGCTACTCAAATCACCAGGCAGGGAAATCTACTCAGTGCTGGGCAGACAACAGCCAGGGCATGCAACTCACCCAGCTGTCCCACAATTAGCGAGGACAACACAAGCACTTGGATTGAGGCACCTTCTCTTCTGTTTGCCCCATTCTTCCCCGTCTTGTGGCTTTGTGGCTATGCACAGTTTGAACAGGGATGAACACTGTGTAACTTCATGGCTGGAAAGCCTGGAAGGGCAGGAAAGAATCCCCACTTTCTGCAGAGCTGCTTGGCACGTGGAAGCTCATGCAAGGTATACAAACTGTCATTATCCTTCTTGGAAAACTCATTAAAATAATGGCCTAATCACTGTGATTCCCACTTCTATTACTTGTAATGACATTAATCCTGATCGGCCATCCACAATAATGCCAAATGAACTAAAATTCTTCTGTAGGATTTCCCCTGCAAGTTAGCATTACAGGCTTGTTGTAAGTGTATGTCCATCCTTGCTTCCAATGTTGAGGAGGAAAGCCGTTCCCCAAACCAGGGGATTAACTGAAATAACCCCTTCGTCTGGGTCTCCCAGCTGACTAGTCTCTCAGTGAGAAAGCAGCTTATATTTTTTTAAATTGTAAGCTCCTAGGGCCAGGGAATCTATTTAGCCTTGCACACAACAGAAACAGCTACAAGCATGCTTGAGGGCTTTTTTGTTCAGAACATCACCAGACTCAATCATCACTGGGATTTGCAGTCTGTTACCATTCATTTTTTAAGTTCTCACCCATTTTGCCTCTACAAGTTACACTCATGTGGGGTTTGGCTGCAGAAAGGCATGTAGCTATGCCATGCCAAGAGTCCTAGACCATTGTGTTATCAGAAGTATCTCACCAACCACCACCCTTGCTCTGTAGCTAATCTGAATGCAACAATTTCATTGTTGTCTGAGGCAGACTGCACAGATGGTGGATAACTTGGTCCAAATGCCTTCAGCTACTAGTTAATAATGTGTTCACAAACTGAAGACAGAAAACTTGTCTGATGAACTGGATAGATTCCTAAACAGAGGGGAGATAGAGATAAGTGCAACGAGAAGAGAAGTATAAGAGCTATGGGAAAGATGCAAGACTTGGCTAATATATTACTGGTTAATTAGCTTCTACAAGAGCCAAATTCTTCATTCTGTGGCTCTGAGCAGCTTTACTTCCTGGTTGCTGATGTCCCTTCTCGCCGAAGATGGAGGCTGTTTGTTTATTGTAGGATTCTGCACAGTCTGAGGACAAGAGAGCAAAAGATAAATATTGGATCAAGAAAAAGAAGCCCACTTTATTAGTAGCCTTCTACTGCTGATCAGCTACTGCAGCATGTCCCCACATACAGTTGACCTGCCATTATCTGCATTGCATCCGTCCAATTCTGAAGAGCAGTTCTTTGGGCAGGGAGACTCCAGGAGCAGCAATGGATCCAATAGGACACTGCAAAAGCTGGATCTTCGTCCCCCACGACAGCTGCACTGCCAGCTCTTGCCATCCCCCCACCTATCAACATCTCTTCCATCCTATGGAGCGTGGGCTTTCCCAGGGTCTGGGGCAGGGGAGTGCCTGGGAGCCTGTGCCTGGATACCACCCTGTCCTGAGTACTGATAATAGCGCTGACCCATGTGTCATAAACAGATAGCTAAGGGTTAATGTCTCTTTCACCTATAAAGGGTTAACAAACAGTGACCTGCAAACACCTGACCAGAGGACCAATCAGGAGACAAGATACTTTCAAATCTCATGGGAGGGAAGCCTTTGTTTGTGGGTTTTGGGGTTGGCTTTGTTCTCTCTGGGTCCTGGACGGGACTAGAGGTGCAACCAGGTTTCTGCCAATCTCCCTGCTACAGTCTTTTATCTATTCAGAATTGTAAGTAAGAAAAGGCAGTCAGAGTCTTTTAATTAGTTTTTTTTTTAATTTACATATGTGTACTTGCTGGAAGTAGCTTAAATTGTGTTTCTGCTGGAGAAAGTTTCTTTCTATTGTTTATAAGTTTAAAGATCCTGTAACTTTTTACCATCTAAAGTGTAGAGATAAACCTTTTACTTTTTCTTTCTTTTTTATTAAAAGTTTTGCTTTTTAAGACCTATTTGATTTTTTTTCCTAGTTAAGGTTCAAGGGAATTGTGTCTGTACTCACCAGTAAATTGGTGAGGAGAAGGGAAGGATAACTTTTCTCTTTGTGTTAGATTCACGCAGCTTGAATCTGTATGGCCTCTGGGTGAGGGGGAAGGTAACACTCCTCTCGGTGTGGTGATTCAAGAAGTTGAATCAGGCGATCTCCTAGTGTTCCCAGGGCGGGAAGGAGCTGGGAGGAAGAAGGGAGGGAGGAGGGAATGGTTTATTTCCCTTTGTTGTGAGACTCAAGGAATTTGGATCTTGGGACCCCCAGGGAAGGTACTGGGGGAGACCAGAGTCTATCAGGCGCTCTACTTAAGTCCTGATTGGTGGCAGCCTATCAGATCTAAGCTGGTAATTAAGCTTAGGGGAATTCATGCTAGTACCCATATTTTGGACGCTAAGGTCCAGATTTGGGAATTATACTATGACACCATGTGCAGGACAAAGGACATATGGGGACTGAATTTCTTCCCACTTATACCAGGCTCTCTCTGTCCAACTGGGATATCACTGCAATCGCCCCACCTGCCAGGCAAGAGGCTGCTTGCTGGGACAAGATGTACGAGGGCGGCTGGACAGACCTCATTGCAACACACAGTAAAACCGCACACAACCCTTGAAAATGAGTGACATGGAAAATACCCCTGGATCCAGACCTTCATCTCCAGGATACAGGCAGGGCAATGGAAGCCACTGAACACTGTCTACAGGCAAATGATAGGAACAGCAAAGAGACTCACCCCACCCCTTGTATCTCAGCAAGGGGTAAACTGCAGAGCCCCAAGCAACTATTAATAAATACACAAGACAACACTGGTGCAAAGAATAAACCACAGGATTCCTCCCACAGCATTTGCTCCCATGCAGTATTTTCTGTCCCTGTTTTTCTGGCGGAATGTGTAGTTTACTATGCCCCTGTCTGTTGTAAACAGACAGAATGTGCATGCAGCCTGGTTAATGTTGCTGTTGGAACCTTAACGTTTACATTTTCTGACTTTGTATTATAACTGTGCAGCCATAACGTTCCACTGATGCAGTCTGTCGTGTATTCGTAACATAGAACAGATAAACCAACCGTTTTAAGAGAAAGTCCACCTAGAGCAGGCTGTTTGGGAAATGGTGACAAGCAGTTAAGTAAATGGAAGCTGATATGCGATGTTTCTGTTTTATTAGAAACCATCATATGAGTGCTGCTGATAAACACACTTCTTGTAAAATGGCTCTTTGTAGCGTGCCCAGATGTGAGCCATAGGCATAACTGGCACTGAAAGGGAGGGAATAAACAGCAAACATAGAAGATCATAAAATATGGTGGAAAATACATTCCAGGATGTTCAACTTTACTAAAAAGTGGCGTTTCCTGTAAGTTTCCTTCTGTTTTCCCATCATGCTGGAGAGAGGAGTAGGACAGACAGACAGCACATATTGCACTGTGGAATCAGCACTTATTTGTTTGTCAGATACAGCCTGTGGCAAGGTAGCAAACTGCTGGTGAAGGGGATATTTTCCTGTAGTAGCAGGAATGGTGGATAACTCTGTTTGCTCAACCCAGGCATCTTATCACAGAGCCAAGAGTTTTACTACCGATTCCTTCAATGCTCTTTTACATTTCACTAGCTCTGCCTTAGACATGCTTGGAAAGTAAAGTACTATTCTCTGTACGGTAACATCAGCTAACCCATGCTGCCCTCTTCAGGAGCTTATATTATTCCTTATTAGTGTACAGAACTGTCCCTGTTTTGGAAAATACCCTCAGCAGATGCCTTAAACTAGAACCTCAGGGACCTGGGACTGGCAATGCAAAGATACCCTTTCCTATTAAAAGGCTGTGAGACAAAACAGAGAGTTTCCAGCTAAACAATTCCATAGCAACAAATCCTTCTAAAGCCACATCCCTGACACCACTCTAATCTATAAAGTCCAGCAGCACAAGCAAGATCTGAGGAGCTACATAAGGCACAGAGAGAAGGATGTTGGTTCCTTCCAGGAGCCATGTAGCTGATGGGGTAGAATAGCTTTTTGCTGAATATGATTCATTTACAGTGACTTGCCCCTGTGGCACAAGACACAGAATGTGCACTCCAAAGGGAAGTGGAGAATCCCCAAAACTCTGATGTTTGTGCTTGATGTAGGGGCCACAAGGTGGAATGAATCAGCACCAACTCTCTACAGCAATGGCCGGTACAGCGTTCTAGGAGAGGCAGGAAGAGCTGACAGGTGGCAACCTGAGCATGTACTAAGCCAGTGGTTCATGATGTGTGCTGAGGATATAAGTGAGAGCCTGGGGACAGCGGGCATCTGCTACAGACCCATGTGGCCAAAGAACAGCAAGGACAATATGCTCCTGGGAGTCCCTGTGAGATAGCAGGTGTGGGAATTGTAGCTTCCCTGATATCAGCAGAATAACGAATGCAGCCAAACATCTAGCTAGCCCAGCATCTGGCCTGTGTGCCTCACAGTGCTCCAGCCCACCAAAGGGGTTCTTAGGTTCCTAGGGGGACAACTTTAGGGTCCAGGAAGTAGAGGATCCAGCTAGAGGGGAACCCATCATGGATCCACTTCATGCTGATGGGAGGGCACTGCTGAGAATAACCAGGAGCTCAGGGCCAGTGACTACAAGGTGGGTGGACTCGGCACAGCAAAGGACGTTGAAAGCAGCAGCACGAGATGTGAGATGTTGGATTTCAGTCTTGCAAGCACATGCAATGGCAGGAATATTAAAATTCACAAGAAGGCTGAAGAGTCCTTGAGGGGATCAACAGATTCCCATGAAAGAAGAACAGTGGAGGTGCCTCTTCTCAAAGAACTGCAGGGCACAAAGCAGTACCCAGAGCGGACATGGAGGAGAAGCCAGGACCTACACAAGATCGCTTATAGGGAGAAGATAACCACAGAAAAAAGAATGAACTAATGCTGCCAAAGAGAAGGAACAAGACGAGCTTTTACCAGTATCTCGGGGGAAAGGGAAGACTAGTGAGAAAGTCACTGATAAAATTTGACTGATCAGTTCATTAAGCATCTTAAAATTATAATATATCACATACATGATTGAAGGGAGCAAAGCCCAGTAGGGAGAGATGGGCTTGCGGGGTGGACACAGAGGGATTACTACAGCAATGGGACACCTGGGAGTGACCTACTTGTCCGTTTCTCAGCCAGGGGCTTGTTGTTTATCCCCACGGGATGGGTCAGGTGGAGGGGAAGTGGCAGAGCCGTACGTCAGCCCCAGAGCACCTGGTGAGGGGTGCTAGACTTTGGTACAAGTTGTCTCCTGCAAGCTCACATTCACAAGTCGCTTCTTCAGGCTTGACAGGCAGCACGAATTTATATGAGCCTGATGATACTTAATCCGCTTCCTCCTTTGTCCCTGGCACTATCTGCCTCCCAGGCACAACTGTGAATTTGGTCCTTATTTATCACCAGCCTCTTCTCCGATTTCAGTCCATGGAGCTTGATGGCCAGTGTTTGTTAGATTTCCTTCCAATAGTGCTGTTCAGGCTGAGCGCCTTTATCCCTAGCTTAGAGGGTGAGATTCAGTTCCCTAGGAATTTACAGTTATTTTCCAATATCTAATTTGCCTTTTATTTATTTAGGGAGCTATTTCAGCAGGACCCTCACGGCTGAGACACCACACTTGTTTGTGTGTGTGTGTGTGTGTGTGTGTATGTGATTGGACCATGCTAAACTATTCCAACAGACTCCACTGTCTGGCAGAAGGGTGCACTTTGCTGTGCGTGGAACATGGAGTTATAACATCTCCAGCAGCAGACCTGGCATTTAATGAGCATACAGGTGCAGGGCCATTTCCTCAGTGTGGTTCCACTGACCTCAATGGAATTTGGATGATTTACACCCATTGAGGATCTGGCCTCAAGTCCTCTCTACGGGATGAAAACAACAATGTTATTTGTAAGGTGCCTCACACTCCCGCCACTTCAGGGTGGAAACAGTGACAGTGCAATCATAATGACAAGCACTGCGGAGAAAAACATCAGACTAGCAGACACACATTCACGCCTTGTCCTAAACAAAACCTTTCCCTTTCGCGATGACCAGAATGAGTCTTTCAAGCAGCTTAGAGATCCAGAGCAGCAGCTAGAGAGCCAGCCACCTTCCAGAGATCTGCTCTGCCCAGACTAGGAGCTCCATCTGCAGACTGACCAGCACCCATGGGCTGTGGAACCAGTGCTCCTGCCAATCCCCAGCTCTGCCTGTGTGATCAGCTGGCATGGACTCCAGCTCAGTTCACATGGACACAGTTCACAATTCATTAACTATTTGGTTGCTGGATTAAAAGCACTGTGCAAATCATATCTCGACTACCCTCCATGCACCAGTAACCTCCTCGCATGCCCCCCACACAGCAGAGAGGCAGGGTCTGCCCAGGTTAGTTCTCTGCACTGGGTTTGGGAGTTGTTTCTTTCTCCCTCAACACCCAGTAAAACTCTCCATTGCAAAGGGATCCCTACTCCACATAGACTTACTGCAGGGCCAGCCCCTGGCAAAGGACGGAGAGAGATGAACCTTCCTCCTCCTCAGGGAGCAGAGAACTCAGCCCTCGCACCCAGATGGAGCGTCCCAAGCTTCACAGCCCATGACAGCTGGACAAGGTACCTGTCACTCCATCACCTCGGTACTTGGAGCAACAAGACAGATTATTGAATCAGCCCCTCTCCCCAGCCCACAGCCAGCCGTGCAAGGGGGCTCAGCCCCCCCAGCCCTAACCCACAGCCAGCCATGTGAGGGGGCTCAGCCCCCCCAGTGCACAGCCAGCCGTGCGAGAGGGCTCCGCCCCCCCAATCCACAGCCAGCCGTGCGAGAGGGCTCCGCCCCCCCAATCCACAGCCAGCCGTGGGAGGGGGCTCAGCCCCCCCCAATCCACAGCGAGCTGTGGGAAGGGGCTCAGACCCCCCAATCCACAGCCAGCCATGCAAGGGGGCTCAGCCCCCCCAGTGCACAGCCAGCCGTGCGAGAGGGCTCCGCCCCCCCAATCCACAGCCAGCCGTGGGAGGGGGCTCAGCCCCCCCCCAATCCACAGCGAGCTGTGGGAAGGGGCTCAGACCCCCCAATCCACAGCCAGCCATGCAAGGGGGCTCAGCCCCCCCAGTGCACAGCCGCTGCGCAGTGGAGCAGCCATCTGTCCTTGCATTTGCCTCAGAGGGCAGTGCCAGTTCCATTCATCAATGGGCACAAGAGGCACCAGGCCCCTTCTGAGCTGCAGAGATGTGTCTGGTGAATGATCCCTTCGCACTTTTCTCTTCTCCATAGCACGTGAATTTGCTTTATTCTGCCGCTCCCTGTTCCGAGGGGAGCTGCTTGTGCTCTGAGCTGCTGGAGTCAGCCCAGCCCTATCTGCCCTGCTGGGAGTCATGTCCTCCTGCAAGCTCCAGGCAGTTACTGTGGGGGGGGGGGCATCTCTCACAGCAGCCCCTGAGGCTGTAAAGAAGCGGGGAGTGGGGGAAGCTTCCCCAGGGGGCTGCTGCTCCACAAGGGGACTGAGAATTTCCACAGACATGTCACCTAGTAACAGAGTCAGAGGAAAGCTATCTGGAAATTGTCCCTTCCAGGCATTGCACCAACTGACCCATCTGTGAGAGCATTCCCGCTGTGTGAGGGGAATCCCTGGTACAACAGAGCTGGAGCCTGGCCTGTGCCACGTCCTCTTCTCCCCTCTTGCCTAGGGGCCACTCCCAGGAGAAAGTGGCCATGACCGGAGCACTTCCAGTGATCCCCAGCTGCTGGATGGGCCCCTTGAGGCCACAGTATCAGTCAGCTTTACCCTGTGGATAATAACTCATCAGGTGCCGAGACTGGGCAGGCTGGGGCTCTGCAAACACCTCAGATAGAGAAGAGAATAGGGCCAGAGCCACTGGCGCAGCCAAGCCTCACATGGGCACTGTCCCTGGCCAGCCCCAGCACCAGGAGGGGAGTAAAAGTGATTTAAAGGCACATTTGTCTCTACTCTCTTGGTAGTGCCAATCTGGCCCCATGTCTGTATTTATCTTAGGAGTCTGCGGGGCCCAATTCCATATAGTCCCGAGCATCTGGCGACTCCCTGACTCCTTGTCTCTGCTCTGGGTACCACTGATGGGCAGGCAAGCCTACCAGCCAACCAGCCAGGCAGTACAGCCAAGGAACACACTTTGAATCCAATGTGAGGCCTCCTTAGTCTGAGCCTTGCTCACCCGTTACAACAAGATACGCTTCAATTTCAGTGCTGCAGCTGACAGAGGAGTCCAGGCTACCCCGAACTTGGTGGTGCTCCCTGGGTGGCCCCAAAGAAGTCAGGCCTCCCTTATTAAACATCAACACTTAGCAGCTGTTGAATAAGATCTTTCCCACCCTAGGACCAGTCCACACCGCAGCTGCTAATTATCCTTTCCTGTTCGTTTCCATGGTCTCACTCTCTGATCATTTTATGGAAAGGAAATTATGAAATAATTGAAGGTTGGAATCAGCAGATCCCACCACAGCAGGGAATTTCCATTATTTACCCATAAAAATATTTCAAGGATTATTAGCATGTAAACTGTGATTAATTAAATTCACAGAAATTGTTTCTGAGGCATATAAATGAGGAGATTCCAGCTGAGTGGAAGCTGGGAGCCAGCTCCTCCCTCCCAGCGGCACAGTCATGCAGGGAGAAGGAACTGAACTGGCTTCCTCTTCACTGCACGTCTCGCAGTCTCCTACATGGCCCAAGGGCCACAAAACAACCAAAAAGCAGGAGCGGCAGGGGGGCTCCCCTGAGGATAAAGACAAATAAGCTGCTTTGCAGGACAGAGCAGCTCCTTCCAGAACCAGTGAAAATAGTTGCTCAGCAAAAGCATCTCCTGTTGAAGGGCAGGGGAGGAGAGAGGGCTCAGACCAGCACCCCCATCACAAAAACAGTTGCAACTGTTGGCAGTCTCAGCAGAGAGGAAGGAGACTGACTGGGCCAGGCTAGCCCTCACCCCCTTCCTACATCTGCAGCAGATGTCACAATGTACAGCCAGGAAAGCTCCTGCCTTAGACCTTCACATCCAATGCAGGGAGTATGGATCTTGCTGCAAAGAGCAGAATATGTAGCACTGCCTTTGGGCTTGGAACTGCTCTGCATACCCAGGGCCGTCCCTAAGGGCGTGCGGGGCCCAAGGAAGAAGTGACGGATTTGTCTCGTCTGGAACCGACAGCACCAGCCAATCGCACTGGGCCCCCCAAAGCACAGGGCCCAGAGTGGAAGTGTTGAATTCATCTCTTCCAGAACTGACTGGTATTGGTGTTGGTTGTGCTTTGAGCAGGAGGTTGGACTAAATGACCTCCTGAGGTCCCTTCCAACCCTCTTTTTCTATGATTCTATGACTGCACCCGCCAATCACACCGGCCTGCAGGGGCCCCCAAAGCGCTTGACCTGGAGCTGTCACCCCGATTCCCCCTACCCAAAGGATGGCTCTGTGCATACCCACAGTTTCCATTTAGAGGCAGGTGAAACAATAATAAAAACTGAGCCAAAAAAGTGACTAGGTCTTGGTCATTTCTATCCATAAAATGTACAAAAGCTGGAATGTGTCAGATGGGCTCAAAGATCTGATCATGGTATGTTAGTGGCTGGAGGGCTGAGAAGAGGGTCTAAACCCCAACACCAGGATTGCTAAAGGCTCTTCTCTTTTAACGAAGGTGTAAGCCTCCCACTGTCCAGGAGCAGAGTCTTGAGTTCCACCCCGACACAAAGATATTTAGCTGGTGATCACGATGTCTGTGTGGACAGCTCACGGACTGATTACCAGTGACTTAGCACATCAGCCACATACAAGTCACTAACACACCCTAATATGAGGAGTCATCAAAAACAGCTTTAAAATAGGGAGAAGACATGCCACTGAAAAGTCAGTGTCCGTGTTCCAGCCCCTGAGTGACAGAGAGCATGATCTGTGGGTCAGAAGTCTCCACAGAGCTCGGCAGCCATTTGTCAGACATCTTGATTAATTTCTTATACTGAAGAAGATGAAAGAGGGTAGGATTCATCATTTTAAATCCTGGATGATGACAGATCAGGCAGCACATTTAACAACAGAAATATACTTTGCAGACAGTAATGGGTACTGTTAAAGAGTTACCTGGTATTTGAATTACCAACGGCATAGCCTATCAATTTTTATTTTTGTATTAAAGTTGTTTTTCCATCTGTTGAAAATGCCTTTTTGTGCTTTCATTGGGCATTACACTTTATGTCTCATTTGCTGCACCCAGAGGAATTTCACACTGCTACATAAATAAATACCCTGGGATGGTGGCTGAGCTTTTCACTTTCCAGAACACTGCTCCATTTCCATCTCTAGCCCAGCAGGTTTTTGTTGTATTGCTTTTATATACAGATATGGGTGCAGGCTCTGACTGGTAGCTTAGCTCTCATCCCAACATGCCTGGAGGAACAGGCCTTACCCAGGTTGCTCTGAACTGCTTTTATTAAAGATACTCCCTCTCCCAGTTCCCATCTATGCAGGCAGCCAGCAATACAGCTCCTGAAGCTAGGACCAGAAAACTGCACAGCGCTGGGGTGCAAGTCCTGCTCATCTCTGAGGTGGAGCTCAAAATCATATGAACAGCTAATGACAGTGACTCTACCACTGGGAGATTGAGGATTTCCCACCTTCTCACAAGAAGTGATGTTGAGGCAACTCCCCAGGGGAGACATGGCCCTGGGGTACAATAGTTACCCCAGAGACTAGTCAGGAGGTGTTAGCAGAAGGATAAGCTGTAAATCACAAGTGATGTTACCATTGCCCGTCTCACTTTTGTGCCATAGCCACCATCCCGCACCCATCTCCTGCTGGACTTTGATCTGAAATGAGGCATGTTTCATGTAATGTGTTTATGCCTGTGATTTTCTGTGTACTGCATCTTTAAACCTCACAGGACTGCTGTCTGCAAAGGCGGGGGGCATTTTGTGCTCAGTTCACAGCAGACACACAAAGGAGGTTCGTACACACACACACACACTGCTTTTTCTCTCCCCATCTCAGGCAGACGTTACTGTTCTTTCAATATAAAGGGAAGGTTATTCTGACTGAAAGTCCATGGTTACATATTGAAAAATGACATTATTAATACCAAATTGGGACTGAGACTAGTAGAAGGGTCACCCTAATGATCATCCCAATCCCAGCACCATGACTACTGCCCACCACAGCCAACATGAGCGCCATCGCTAACCCCATTGCAATGTGCATCTCCCATCCCGTCTCTAAAACCATGGCAACCAAATACATCACCACCACCAGTCCTTTTGGTCTCCTGACTCTGCCAAAGTTCTCTCTGCCTCCTGCCCCCCCCCCATGGGTGCTCTCTCAGCTGTCATCAGCATTAGACGCCTCTTCCCGGGCTCAGGATCTGCCATCAGATCTTTCTTTCCATAACAAAATACAAACCAAGCAAGCACCACCCAAAACTAACAACCCGACTGTTGCAGTGTCGATACACTCTGCCTGTTGCGGAGTTGATACACCCCATCGTGGGGTGTCAGGCTGTCAAGGAGAAAAGGGGGTGGGGGAGAATGAAAGCTCACCCCCTTTCAATGACTGCAGCCCCTTGCATTCAGGGCAGCGAGGCCAAGTGGCCCATGTCCTTGGTCTCAGGCAGTAGCACCTAACGTTCACAGTCCCAGGCAATGGTGCCTAATATCTCGGGAGGTTGCCACACCCAGCGGTAGGCACGGCACGGGCCCTGTCCCACTCTACTTCACCAGGTCCCGACCCAGGGCCCTATGGAAACAGTAGCCTTGGTTTCTGGTTCAGGGTTCCAACCTTCACAAACACATTCCCTGGGCCACTTCCTACCAGTGGTTGCAGCTCCAGCAGTTCCTCTGGGGGCGGCAGCCATCTGTCTCCGTGGTCAGCTGGGGGCCCTCAGTGGGCTCGGCATGTTCGGCCTCCGCTGTCTGGAGCTCTAGCAGCTCCCTGGCAGAAGCCTGCAGCATGTGTCCGCTCTCCTCCGCAGTCAGCCCAGACTGAACTGAGCTGCTTCCTTTTATACCCTGGGTCCAGCTGGAGCATGCCCTGAGCCCACAGTGAGTGGTTAACCCTTGTTGGGTTAGTGTGGGGTTAATAGACTCCGTCACACCACCACAGAACAATTTTCAGGGGAAGGTTTAGAACACTGCAGCATCTAAGCTTCCTTCCAGGTTTTCCTCAACTGCATTATTACTTCAGAAAGCTCTTAGGGGAACTGATGTTCTAGCACAATATATGGCTTGAACCTGGTGGCCAGTGCATCCTAGAGAAAGGAGGGGACAGGACCAGGCATCCTTGGCTATACAACGTGTTGGACTGTCTGTATAGAGCACTACACAAACAAGTGAAGATAAAACATACCCCAGATTACTCCGGGTGAAATGCTCCCCATTCCCAGCACAAAATGCATATTAACCCTGGACCTTGGTTTAAAACCATTATCAAGAGATTTTCCAGAATATAGGAAGCTGCATAGCACCCTCCTGATTTTCTCAACCAAAAAAAAGGCAGGGGAGGGGGCAGATCCTAAATCCTGGCTATTTCCCTTTTCTTGCACTGACAATAGACTCATAGACTCACAGATTTTAAGGTCAGAAGGGACCATTATGATCTTCTAATCTGACTTCCTGCACAACGCAGGCCACATAATCTCACCCACCCACTCCTGTAACAAACTCCTGACCTATGTATGAGCTATTGAAGTCCTCAACTTGTGGTTTAAAGACTTCAAGATTCAGAGAATTCTCCATCAAGTGACTGAGCCCAACGCTGTAGAGGAAAGCGAAAACCCCCCAGGGCCTCTGCCAATCAGTCCTGGATGAAAATTCCTTCCCGACCTCAAATATGGCGATTGGCTAAACCCTGAGTATGTTGGCAAGACTCACCTGCCAGACACCCAGGAAAGAATTCTCTGTAGTAACTCAGATCCCATCCTATCTAAAATCCCATCACAAGCCATTGGGCATATTTACCCTAATAGTCAAAGATCAATTAATTGCCAAAATTAGGCTAGCTCATTATACCATCCCCTCCATAAACTTATCAAGCTTAGTTTTGAAGCCAGATTTGTCTTTTCCTCCACTGCTCCCCTTGGAAGGCTATTCCAGAACTTCACTCCTCTGATGGTTAGAAACCTTCATCTGATTTCAAGTCTAAACATCTTGATGGCTAGGCTTTTCCTCCAGAGCCCGGGCATGGGTGACCCAGACAGTAGTTACCAAGTAAACAGAGGAGATTCCTTCCTGAAGTAGATGAGAGGCACAAACCATTAACTGCTCATTACCCCTCCGTTGTTATTCTTTTCTATGCCCGGGATGGGGATTCCAGAGTTCTAAGCACTCCCCAACATGCCTACACACACACTCCTGACTCTGATGCCATGTCTGCACTACCACTTATGTCCACAAAATTTGTAGCTAAGGGGTGTGTAAGAAACACCCCCGTGAGTAACATAAATTACACTGACCTAAGCACTGGGGTGCACAGGGCTGTGTGGGCAGGAGAGCATCTCCTGACAACACAGCTACTGCCGCTTATTGGGGGTGGATTAATTACGTCAACGCAGGAGCTCTCCCCCATGGGCTTAGAGCCACTACACGGGAGCTTGCAGCAGCGTTGCGGCTGCATTGATGAACTGCGCCATTGTAAGCTCTCCAGTGTGACCATAGCCTCAGAGGCAGTCCCTGGCCCCGTGTAGCCTGGTGTAGGACCCAACGGGGTCCCCAAAAGGGGTCAAGGACCAAAGCTCCATTCCCCTTGTCAGGCCTGCAGGGAGTGGCAGTGGCTGAGAGGAGATGATGAGCCTGCCATGGAGATGAGAATCCAGCTGTCATCTATGAAAGGAGGAGGAAAGGCACGTCCAGCCTGGGAGGAGCAAGAGGACCCAGCTGAAGAGCCGAGTGTGCTCCTGCTTGGCACCCAAAGGATGAGGAAGTGGAGCTTCAGTCTTTCTGCTTTGGGCATTTACAGTTCACAACACCCAGTGACACACAGGAGCAACTGCTTGGGAGCAGAGGCACCCATGGGCTTGTCACAGTATTGGTCCCTCAGAAAAATACTCTGGCTAGGTGCAGACACCGCACAAGAGAGAGGCTCAGGGAGGAGAGGGAGGCCATGTGGCACAGTCCGTCTGAGGGCATAGGAACTGCCCTGTCAGAAGCTGTAACATGGGGAGTGGGAGAGGAGAGAGAGGTTTGCTAGGGCAGCAGGGCTGGCTCCAGGGTATTTGCCACCCCAAGCAGCAAAAAGGAAAAAAAGAAAAAAAAAAAAGCAGCGATCGTGCTCTGCAGCTCTACCACCTCCGCTTCAGTCTTCGGCGGCAATTCGGCTGCTAGTCCTTCGCTCCGAGAGGGAGTGAGGGACCCGCCACTGAATTGCTGCTGAAGACCACCGTTGGCAGCCCCAAGCAGCTTGCTGGGCTGGTGCCTGGAGCCAGCCCCGTAGGGCAGACAGGTGGAGCAGGGTTATGTTCAGGGCGGACTTGTGCTGGGCCTTCGTGGAGAGGATGAGGAGTATGAATTTGATGCGCATCTTCCCTTAACATCCTGCATGTTCTCTCAACCTCCAATATCATTATGGTGACGCGTAACACCAGAGAATATAATTGCTGTAGTGATTACTTACAGACATTACATTACACTTTAAAATGCTTCTTTCAAATTGAACAATGTTTTTCCAAAGTCAACAGCTGGTTCACAGCTTGAAAGCAACAGATAAGATAAATTAAATAAAAAGGGTAATAAACTCACAGTCTAAATTTAATTTCTGAAATGCACGCAGACTCCAGCAAAGCTCTTAAAACACCTTTAAAATACAGCCAGAGGAGCAAAAGTCAATCCACCCAATAATTATACAGTGTTCATTAATACGGATGTGATGTTCAGACACAAATAACTGCATATACTTTTAAAAATACATGCATTAGAGCACAAAAACAAATCTGTGAAGCATTCACAGGCTAAAAAGCCCCAAGAGGATCTGATTCTACATTAAACAGAAACTTCCAGTGAGATTAGAGCTCTGGGGAGGAAAACATCCCCTGTGACCTGTTGATGGAAAGGGCACTTTCACTCCCCAACTGAGCTAGTGACTCAGGACATTCCCCCAGGACATCACAGCCCCTGCAGGCCCGATATATCTGGATTGCATGTCTGATCTGTGCAACTTTATGTCAATGTCAGGTAATTTTTCATTGGACCATCCTTCTGTTTTTCATTGGGTGAACATTATCTCTGCGGCTGACCCTGGCACTGCATGTGCTGTCTGCTTGGCTGACTATAAAGCAAACAAAATGAACATTCATTTGACCGAGAATGAGGGGTTGGAACAATTGAAAAATATTCATCTCCAGATTTAGAGGAGCTATGCCCCGAGTCTCTTTCATTCTTCTCTCCACAAAGCTTTCCACATCCCACACCTTTCTGATCAGGAATGCTGCCAAGCTCCCTCTTTGACTCCGTTCTTTATCCCTTTGATCACCTGTTGAACGTTTTAAAGTCTATTGTGTTTTGAAAGGAAAGTGGCCCAAGAATGAAAAGCAAATGTTCCCCCTTCACTCTTTGCTTCTTTCTAATCACTTTATTTTTGTATCTCACCGGAAGTGATATTTCTTACCAGTGCCTGTAGCCAGAAGGAACTCCCCACATCGGTTTTCATACTGAATCGTTATAGTGGACTGGCTGCCTTGATGTCACAGTTTTACATTAATACAAGAGTGACAGACCCTCTGATGTCAAGGGGCAAAAATAACACAGCTATGGACATCACTAACATGAATCTGCAGGCATCCTGTTGTAGTGTTCTATCAAAAGGATATGGGACAGTGGCCAAAGCCTGGTCCAGACTTCCCTGCCATCTCGCATTTGCCAGTTATGTGATCGCTAATTCTTCTAAAGTAAAAAGCACACTACACAACACAGCAACCCATATTCTCACGGGCACCATGTACTCTGTGTGCGCGCTTGCATTCCACGTCTATATGCAGTATACTACTGAAGACTTGTTAAATAAAATTACAGTGGACCCTGAAGCAGCTGCACTACAGTAGTGAGTGATTAGAAAGAGAGAGTTTGGATATAATTTTAAGATTTTAAAGCATGTACAATATTATTAATACTAATGTTAAAATCCCCGGGCACGTTTTGAAAGAGAAGGGCTATTAGCTAAGTGTCTAAGCTGCAACTTGGGTAATTACATCTACCGGTCAAAAATTTCCTCTGCAGTTTCTGGTGATGACGTTATTTTTCACTTCCTTCCTTAAAAGACTGTGTAGCATTGCTGAGCTCTGATAAATAGCTGCTGTGATCCACCGCACAGCCTACTGCTGTGTTTCAGGAGTTGGTGAAGTGATTTCTATCCAGATGGCCTGTATGGGCCTTTCAGAGACAAGCTGTAATATAACGGTAAGAAGTTACTGTTCCCAGGATCTCCATCACATTTAGCACTGAATTTCCTGCCGCCTTCCTCCCCTGTGCTCAGACTGCCACACAATGCTGGATATCTGTTGTGACACAGTGGGATATGTCTGTACCAAATAGTGAACTTCATTTTGTATTAACCTCCATTTTGTGCTATGTACTGAATGCACGTATAACCTCGCCCACTATTCTAGACAGCTACCAAATTTATGTGTAACTTTACCCAAGGCAAATCTATGATGATGTATTTTAGACTGCTACCCTGCCCGGGAAAGGTCCATCACAGAGCAATATAGGGCTATCAACTTTGATTGTCTCTCAAACACTGGCCCAATTTATAGCATGGCTTATAACTACAGCTTCTCAGCTTGGGTACAAGGCAAAAGGAGAGAGACTGTATTTAAGGGGCAAGGGTGGTTCTTCGTGCAGGGGGAGATCATCACTGCATGGAAACAGGAGCGAGAGAATGATTCCACCCAGCATGGACGCTGACAAACCTCAGACTCACACGATGGGTGAGATCAGTGGAGGAGACGATGTCTCAAGACTTTTGTTTGCAGTGTTGTTATAGCCATGTTGGTCCCAGAATATTAGTGAGAGGAGGTGGGTGAGAGGTAATATCTTGTATTGGACTCAGGACTTTTGTCATTTTGCGAAGTTCTGTAACTCTATATGTAAGCAGAGTCAGGAGGAGCTCTACCCTGACATCTGGCGGTGAATTATGGGAAGCGTAGAAAGAATTTCAGAAAGTGTGTATTCTGTGTGAATTCTCAGATATTTGCATGGGCACATCCAGCATAGCCCAATGCAGCCTGGGATGGTTATTTTGACAGCTCTGGGATCCCCAATTTCTTTGTTATTGGGGCAGGATAAATAAAGTGTTGCCACCTGATTATGTGAATGAGGAACTACGAGACTGCTTTATGACAGAGATGTCTCAAGATAACTTAAGTGACACTTGCTAAACAAGGGACATGGGTTCCAATACCCAGTGAATTGAGAGAGGTTGGGGATTGGTGTGTGTATCTGATGGTGTGGGCCCCTTTTGAGGGCCTGGAACACCCAGTTGCACATCCTTCTCTCTCCACTGTTAAAGAGTAGAGCTAATTTTGATTCCATTAGGAGTCCATCTAGAGACTGCTGAGCTGAGTTCATGTTGGGCCAATGGTGAACCAGCACCAGGGCTCCCCTACTAACAGCTGATCTCACTGAGTGCTGTGTTAACTAGTGGGGGAGCCTGAAGACATATCGCTAAGCAGCTGGCAGAGCGGAGCAGTTTGCGGCATGCTGGAGCAGCCCATGGAACAGTGAGCGGAGTGGAGCGGTTTGCAGGGACAGCTGGAGGAGCGGCACAGCTGGTGTAATGGAGCTGGTTGTGGTGAAGGCTGCAGCAGAACTCCACGGAGAGGTGGAACAGTTCGCCCTGGCCCACGTAAGGTGCCCCTTAACACCTTGTGTGGACTCCCCCCTGTTTCCATCCAGGCTGGGGGGGTGGGTAAAACTCTGCAGATAAACTTTTGAATTCTGGGGTAGCACTGACCAGAGACTTTTGGGTTGTTGGACTTTGGGGTGATTGGGCTTAAGACCCTAAGGGGGAAAGGACATTGCCAAACATACTTGGAGGTGGGTTTTTGCTTATGGTTTGTGTTATAATCCTGTTTGTGGTGTTTCTCCAATGGGATGCCGCATTGTTTCCTTCCTTTATTAAAAGCATTTTGCTACACTCAGACTCCGTGCTTGCGAGAGGGGAAGTATTGCCTCCTAGAGGCGCCTGGGCGGGTGGTATGTAAGTGTCCCAGGTCACTGGGTGGGGGCTCAAGTCGGTTATGCATTGCGTTATTGAAACGGAACCCCTGGATACTGAACCCGGCCCTTGTTGCTGCCAACTCAGAGGGGCAGAAGGGTTACATATAGAATTTGTTAAGAGTAAAGTGACAGTGATTAGAAATCCCTTTGCTCAGCCTGTGTTCTTTGCTTTCCTGACATACTTGCCTGGAAGGGGTTAAACTAGAAGTCAGAGTGGCCACAGCTAGGTGGAACTATGAGGGAGTGTGTTTAAGCAACTGGGGGTTCGGCGATCTGAGGCATTGGTTCCAGGATTAGGGAATGGGGGCGGCTGGACTGCCCAGTCCCTCCACCCAAGGGAGGGCTCAAACAAGAGGTCAGTGCCTGGGATAAGCGCCTTACAGAAGAAGGGCTAGGAACAGTAACTATACATTGTCCAGACCCAGCTGGCTTGGAAGCTCATGAGACCCTGCAGTTGGGTCCACTCACAACAGACAAGTGACAATCAAGAGAGGAAATGGCCCAGGTTGTGACATCTCAGCCGTGCCCTGTCCTCTGTGCATTCTCCCATTCCCCTGAGTGACCTGCAATCACATGGTCCCTGCTATTCATATTGCCTCAGAAATACATATAGCATTCCTGTCCCCCGATTCTTTAGATAATGATATTACAGCTTACCTATTTTCCCCTCTTAGTGTCCCCTCTTTCCACCCCGGCTACGCTATCCTCAAAGATTCTGCCTTTTTTTCCAAAACACTTTAAGAAGTCCCACTGGCTTTTTCATTTACAGACAGCCTGGTATCCACTTTGCCCTCATCTTTCTTAGGATTTGTCTCGTGCCCATTACCCACAGCTCCTCTCCCTACAAGACTTGGGCTAGAGTCCCCATGGTCTCCCAAAATGTGTTTACTGAAATGGTTTTCTCCTGAAATGTTCATTAGCAATAAGGGATGCTGCAGGCCAGGAGGCAAAGCTGTAGGGGAGAGATCTGTATTGACCACACTTAGGGGTCAGTGTTACAGGCTGGGATTCTGGAGCTTTTTTGACCAGCAGCCTGTTCCTGGCTGGCCTGCATTCCTGAGCCACTGGTGCCACACTGTACTGAGTCCCTTCTAAACCTGATGCTCTTTGTCCAGTTCCACCCATCCTGCTACACAGCTCCAAGCTTGCTCCAAGTCATATGCCATACAGGAAATTACATATAAGGCTTCTGCCTTGTAGGCAGAGGGGAACCAAGTAGGACTTAGGAGGGGGTGCTCTGCACCTGTCATGCAGAAAGCAGGGAGTAGGAGCTGGGTGAGGAGAAGCCTTGCCTGGGAAGTCCTGAAGAAAGGGCTATGAGAAGGGGCTGTGAGGCTGTCGAGGTTGCTTCATTTTGCATCTTTGTTACTAAATTATTAAAGACAGTCTTGAGCAAAGGAAGCAGGGATGTGCCACTGTTAGGAGCATGGTTTCACTTTCCCCAGCTGGTGCGGGGACAGCCCACCTACTTAAACTTCCATTTCCTCTCCACTCGTCAAGCACGTGCTGCCCAGTGGCTTCCAGGACCGTGGAAAATGGGTAGATGTTCCCAACACAAATTGTGAATTTCCTGAATCCTCTGTGCTTTACGAAACTAATTGGCCAACATATGCCTGGTTATCTAGATGCAAGCTCCACTCAGCATGTCTTCTGCATAAAAGCTCCTGATGATATCTGAAGATGCTGACCAGCACACAAGAGTTAATAACTTTTCTGGTTTACTCTATCACTTGTATGACTTGTCTACTCTCAAAATGTACCTCATTTCAGTGTTTTTCTCCTTTGTTTGGAACTGTTTTATAACCATGGTGTTTGATTTCTGTTTTCTTTTAGATATACTTATTCTAATAACAGGTTTAGACTTTTAACCTTCTGATTTTTTGAAATACTTTTTTTAACAGGACCAAATGAAATATATGAATGAATACATCTAAACCTTCTGTGACTAAAACCAGTTGGAAATGATAAGGTGCAAAGCTCTGCTTTGCGATAAACAATTATTCCAGAGCTTAGAGCCCTTCTGGACATGAGTGAGCTTTCCCTCTTCTAAGGCAAATGCTATTTTGTAATAAAAGACTAAAGAAAATCTCAGAAATGACACATTACATGAATCAACTCATGGAATGGGCAGTAGGCATTTTCTGGGATGCTTGTAAATACAGTTCCATGCAGTCACCTAGAGATCAGCTGCACCAGAAGATTCAGCAATAATATAGCACTAAAGAAGAAGGTAAAGACTCCTAACTCATGGGGTCCCAGTTTTCTTCACCTCTCTAAATGGCCACTTTTAAGTCTGAAATTGAGTGTCCAGGGAGGTTAAAATGCTCTCCCCCTGGTTTTTTAAGGTTATAATTCTTGACATCTGCTTTGTGTCCATTTATTCTTTTGCAGAGAAACTGTCCGGTTTGGCCAATGTACATGGCAGAGGGGCATTGCTGGCACATGATGGAATATATCACATTGGTAGATGTGCAGGTGAACAAACCCCTTATGGTGTGGCTGATGTGGTTAGATTTAGATCCTGTGATGGTGGCACTTGAGTAGATATGTGGACAGAGTTGGCAAGGGGGTTTGTTGCAGAGGATGGGGTTGTTGTTTCTGTTGTATGGTGTGTGGTTGCTAGTGAGTATTTGCCTCAGGTTGGGGGGCTGTCTGTAAGCTAGGATTGGTCCACCTCCCAGGGTCTGTGAGAGCGAGGGATTGAAGGTTGTAGATCCTTGATGATGTGCTGGAGAGGCTTTAGGTGGGGGCTGTAGGTGACGGCTGTTGGCGATCTGTTACTTTCTTTGTTGGGCCTGTCCTGTAGTAGGTGACATCTAGGTACCCATCTGGCTCTGTCAACCTATTTCTTCACTTCTCCAGGTAGGTATTGTAGTTTTAAGATTGCTTGAAAGAGATCCTGAAGGTGTCTGTCCCTGTCTGAGGGATTGGAGAAAATCCTGCTGTATCTTAGGGCTTGGCTGTAGACCAAGGGTAGGCAACCTATGGCACGGGAGCCGATTTTCAGTGGCACGCACACTGCCCAGGTCCTGGCCACTGGTCCGGGGGGGCTCTGCATTTTAATTTAATTTTAAATGAAGCTTCTTAAACATTTTTAAAACCTTATTTATTTTACATACAACAATAGTTTTGTTATATATTATAGACTTATAGAAAGAGACCTTCTAAACACGTTAAAATCTATTACTGGCACACAAAACCTTAAATTATAGTGAATAAATGAAGATTCGGCACACCACTTCTGAAAGGTTGCCGACCCCTGCTGTAGACGATGGACCGTGTGGTGTGTTCTGGATGAAAGCTGGAGGCATGTAGGTAAGTAGAGTGGTCAGTAGGTTTCTGGTATAGGGTGGTGTTTATGTGTCCATCCCTTATTTGCACTGTAGCGTCCAGGAAATGGATATTGTGTGGACTGGTCCAGGCTGAGGTTGATGGTGGGGTGGAAATTGTTGAAGTCCCAGTGGAATTCTTCAAGGGCCTCCTTCCCATGAGTCCAGATGATGAAAATGTCGGCAATGTAGTGCAGAGGTAGGCAACCTATGGCACGTGTGCTGAAGGCGGCACGTGAGCTGATTTTCAGTGGTACACACATTGCCTGGGTCCTGGCAACTGGTCCAGGGGGCTCTGCATTTTAATTTAATTTTAAATGAAGCTTCTTAAACATTTTTAAAACCTTATTTACTTTACATACAACAATAGTTTAGTTATATATTATAGACTTATAGAGTGAGACCTTCTAAAAACATTAAAATGCATTACTGGCACGCAAAACCTTAAATTAGAGTGAATAAATGAAGACTCAGCACACCACTTATGAATTGTTGCCGACCCCTGCTGTAGTGTAAATAAAGGAGGGGCACTTGGGTACGAGAGCTGAGAAAACGTTGTTCTAAGTCTGCCATAAAAATGTTGGCATACTGTGGGCCCATGCAGGTACCCATAGCAGTGCTGCAGACTTGAAGGTATAAATCATTCCCAAATCTCAAATGGTTGTGGCTGAGGACAAAGTCACAAAGTTCTGTCACCATGTGAGCCGTGACATCATCAGGGATACTGTTCCTGATAGCTTGTAGTCTATCTTTGTGTGGAATATTGGTTTGGAGGGTCTCTACATCCATAGTGGCCAGGTTGGTGTTTTCAGGAAGATTACCAATGGATTGTAGTTTCCTAAGGAAGTCAGTGGTGTCTCGAAGATAGCTAGGAGTGCTGGTAGTGTAGGGCCTGAGGACAGAATCTATATAGCCAGACAATCCCGCTGTAAGAGTGCCAATGCCTGAGATGATGGAGCGTCCAGGATTCCCAGGTTTATGGATCTTGGGAAGCAGATAGAATACCCCTGGTCGGGGCTCCCAGGGTGTGTCTGTGTGGATTTGTTCCTGTGTATCTTTAGGGAATTTCTTGAACAGATGATGCAGTTTCTTTTGGTAATCCTCAGTGGGATCAGAGGATAGTAACCTGTAAAAGTTCCTGTGTGTCTGCATGGCTGTTCTCCATTAGCCCTCAGATCTACACAAGTATTTGTGACTAGCGCACCCTCCTGTGCCTGGAAGCCTGAAAAAGTTATGAGACTCCCAATGCAACTGTACCTGTACTTGTGAATGGATACACTTTTCTGCCTCTAATTCTGCACCTGTTTCCAAAGAAGAAGGATATTAACTACATGTGCACCTTGCTAACAAGTGCTACGCCACTGCCTGCAATCACAGACTGTTACACTGCCCCTCACTTTTATTTGTCACAGTTAATGGTGATTCTCTTCAGCATGGCACTGCCTTTTCAGGTAAATAGAAGGTTTCTGTAGTGCTGGTTTATTGATAGGAGCTATGGCAATTGGAGATATATCGACCATTAAAACTAATAAGTAACATGTTATAAATCACCAAAGCTACTGGATATTTATCAGCCCACTGTTAAATATTCTTGGCAAGGCACTGCAAATCCTGCTTCAATAAATATTTGATGCACCAATTGCTGTAAAGATTTTTTGTTTCTTTTCATTTTGAAGAAGCTCCCTGAATGCGTTTGCAAATACAAAAAAATCCCTAAGTGGATTCAAATTGAAATAAACAGAGAGAGAAAGCCAGTAAGCTACATTTTTATAATGACTTAATTGATGTTACTCCCACTCAGCAAAGGTACTCAGAGCCGTTTTCCGACAATTAACATTATAACATCCAAAAGACACAAAATCACATGCCACCTAAAAAAAGTCATTTACAGAAGAGGTGGGACCACTTCTGTGGATACCCAGAGCTGTGGGCCACTGTTACGTGTCTGCCTTAGCAAGACTGAGTTTTGCTTATGTTTAAGGCTGAGCAGCTCCCCACCACACCAGTCTGTCTTCCTCACCTGTGAACTTCTCCAGGCACTCTTGGCCCAGTCCTCGCCTCGCTTAGCATGCAGTTAAAAATCATTGGACTCCAGCCCTCTGAGCTTCTCAGTGATGTTTCTCTGCAATGCACAGCTCCTACCACTGTGCATTCACAGGAGAGAAGTACTTTGCTCTGTTAAAAAGTCAGACATCACAGCTCATTGCCTGAGGGTAAATACACACTTCCTTTCAAACACTGCATTGAATTAGTTTATAGTAAAAGTGAAGTAAGTTTTTTAACAAAGGAACATGGATTAAGTCATACCAAGTAAAGGGAGAGATGATTATGAACAAATAAAAGTAAAAGCGCATCTAAAAGTCTAAAATTCAATCTAGCAAGATATAGTCTTTGTTAAAGATGCTTTCTTTTACTCACAATCTCCTTTTCACTGGCTGGCCTGGCCAGAACCCATCACAGAGATCAAATCACTTGGTTTCTTTGTCCTCTGAGGTGAAGAATAAAAATGGATTCTCCACCTGTACCTTATATCCTTAAAGGGATCTCTGTCTTACAAGTCAGAAAGGCCTCCTGGAGACTCAGTCTCCTATATCTCTCTGGCATGCAAGAGCCATGTTAATTCTCTGTCTCTGGAGTTCAGGATCAGGAACCTGTGCTGGTTTAGCTTAATAGCTTTGTTTACCACTCATGTGTAAACTGAGATAAACCTACTTTCCTTTGTCTAGGACAGACCTGTTTATCACCTATATCTAGACTGGGCTATCTTGCCTTAAACAGCATAAAGACAGAATTCATAACTTCACATATAAAGTCAACACATGCATTTTACAATGATATTAATAACAAGTGTGCTATTACCTTTCATATGATACCTCACAAGGCATATTTTGTTCAGTATCACAGCAGTAGTGTGTAGAGCATGAATATAGGGTGCCTAGGGTCACAGGAGGTCTGACCGAGTGATGTTAAAGAAAACTTGAGTGTTTCTGGTGATTTTGAAAGTGGGATTGGATGTCCTGCGGCAGAACATCCTGTGTCCTACACACACTGCAATGAAACACATTCCAAAGTGCTAAGCATAATGTCACCTTATCTTGGTTAAAGTTATTCCAGCTAGTAATAGCAGAGAAATTATGACAATATGTTGTTCTACATAGAAGTACATGACAGAGCTATTTGTAAGACCTGGCAGCTGCCACTCTTGGCACAACAGATGGCAGTGATAAAAACACAATGCAGAGAACAGGTTGAAAAGACATTTCCGTCATTACACTTTCACTTTACAATTACACTCAACTGCAAGATACAATTGAAATGCATGGCTCTGTCACTCTCAAACAGGAGGAATTTGCTTATCTGTGGAAAATCACTCTGGTGTAACAATTAATTTCATACATATTATTAATCAATATAATTCATCTCCTGTCCACAGGCGCAGGAAGAGGCAACCAGCAAAGACACCTGAAATCTTCACAGTGAGCAGCACTAACTGGTCGTCCTCTTCTTCCCCCAGTGGGAAAGAGACAATCATCTGTCATCAGTAGTGAAAAGCTAAGGTGAAGGATAGTAACTAACACACAAATCTGTGACAACTTTCACTTCATGTTCCCACGCTGAGGGGCATTGAGTGAGTTACCTTCACTCACCAGTCCCTCATCTTCAGCTCCCTTGGGTTCCTTAATGGGTCCGGTGCTGGTGGAAGGTAGAAGCACAAGCAGACAGCCCTGAGGCCTCATAACATGTATTTGCCCTGAAGCATACAGAGTAGGATGGCAGCTGTGTCAGCTTCTCCCATACTCTTCTCCATCAATAAGCTTGATTCCTATCATAGAGGGACCACTGCTAAACATGATGGAGGACTCCTTGGCCTCTCTGCTGAGATGGCCAAGATCAGGGGCAGGCAATTCAGGTCAATGGTAAAGGCGTAATTGGCACTAAGGACTGCTGTCCACTAGAAATGGAATTCTGGCTCCCATTTCATTTCACACAGGCCACTGGTCTCTACTGACCTGGAACTGGTGACCCTGTGGAATTTGTTGCCAGGGGATGTTGCAAAGGCCAAAACAGTAACTGGATTAAAAAAATAATTAGATACATTCATAGAGGCTAGTTCCATCAATGGCTATTAACCAAGATGGTTAGGGATGCAACCCCATGCTCTGGGTGTTCCTAAACTCTGACTGCCAGATCCTGAGACTGGACAACAGGGGGTGAATCACTTGATGACTTCCCTGTTATGTTTGTTTCCTTTGAAGCATCTGGCACTGGACACTTTCAGAAGACAGGATATTGGGCTAGATAGACCATTGATCTGACCCAGTGTGGCTATTCTTATGCTCTTATTACCCTGAGATGAAAAGCCTGAGTCCATCTTAGCACAGAAGAGTTGTCTGAATGTCTGTGAGAGTCATCAGAGGCAGAGTCACTCCGCAGGAGACCATCACAGAATTGACATCAAACTAAAGTATCTTGCTATAGTGTTTTCAGACTGAATAATCAGATCCCATTCCTGCCTATAAAGCAGCTACTGAAAATAGCGAGTGAAACAGTGAAGAGTTTTCCCAGGCAGTGGCACTAGATAAAAAGAAATCCCAAATAGGGCATGCTGGCCTGGCAGAATGAGATGAGGCTGAGAGAGAGGCCACCAAAAGAGTGTATTATGAAGACATACAATTTATTGGAAGAGGTCACTCCTTTCCAGCTCCAGTTCTTGCCTCCTCTAGTGGCCAATACTTGATGCTGATGTGGACAAAAAATTATCTCTAATGCAGCAGGTCAATTGTCCATACCTATGTAAAGGAAAAAATAATCCTGTATTGTCCCGGGGGGCAGTCATTTTACACCCAAACACCTGAGACAATGTGCCCTTAACTTCACAGCTGCAAATATTATTGGTCATAAAATCATCCACGTTTAAAATCTGGCTGCAGACTTTAACTGTCTGTATCCTTGCAGCTGGGAGCTCCCCAAGCCAACTCCATGCACTATGGAGAAGTGCTTCCTTTCATTTGTTCTAAATTCACCAGTCTTTACTTTAATTAAATGACCCCTTCTTTGGAGGTGTGAAAGGAATGTTCTGGCCAGCTTTCATTGTCCCTTTCATAATCTCCTGTACCTCTGTCAAAAAAAACCCTAACTCTTCTCTTTCCCTATTTACATAATCCCATTGTTTGCATTCCCTCTTCATAAGTAATCCCTGTCCCAAACTCTAAACTTTTCAGGACCCCTTCTAACTCAGCTCATATTTTTTCAAGGAAAAGCAACCAAAACTTGACAGAAGCAGCAGCACAGTTATTGTGATTGTTGTGGGTGAGATCAGATTAATCCCTGCCAGTTTGGAAACTCCGTGGGGGGGTGGAGGGTGGGGTAGATGGGAAAGAGGAGGCTGCCTCTCTAATATAAATTCCAACTCACCCAAACCATCTGATGTAATTTTGCCAATGAACAGTTCAAGTAATTTACAAGTCCCTTCTTGGGATTATATATTTGGGGCATCTGTTTAGTTTTTATTACTTCTGGCCTTGGCTTCAATACTCCTTCACAGATCAAATAACTGCTTCCCCTATTCGCTAATTCAAACAGCTGGTTATTAGTCACCAAGCTCCTAGTATAATCACCAAGGGAAGAATTATAAATAAATGTGTACAAGCAAACAGATGCTGTCATTTTAAAAATCAATCTATCTAGTAAAAATGTCCCATGCAGGACTTAACTACTGAATTGCTGAGCATGTGTTGATGTTATTTTCATAAAATCCAAAACCAGTGGCAGAGTTTTCTTGATTAATTCAAATTAGTAAATGAGGAAAGTGTGTTATAAAGGAAAAGATGGCTACAAATAACGAGTCAAATCCTGAGGGTGCTGAACACCTGCTATTCCTGATTAAGTCAATGGGACTGTAGGTGCAGAGCCATCCTCAGACATTTGGTCCAATATATCACTTTTCTAAACCTGACTAACAATGTAACAAAACCATAGCGCCTTGTCTCTGGCTCCCAGGAATCCATGGTTGACAGAAGGAACTAAAAACAAGGTATGTTTACTGGCTCTTTATTTCTTCTTTTTCAACCTATTACTCATTTTTAAAAAATAAATATTTTCCACATGAATTACAGTGCAAGTGGAAGATGAAATCCCTGGAGAATGAATGTCCTCTGTCTACAGAACTAGTAAAGTACAGGCAAAAGCAGTGAAAGATTCTTCTTGCTGACTCCCTGATCATCTTCAGCCCTGTTTTGCAAGCACCACTTCCTGGGTAGGAGGACAGGTCAGTCTCCAGGACCCATTAAAACTTTGGCTCCTCTGCTGAAAATGGTAGTAGCAGCACTTGTGGTGGTAACACTGGTCTGCAAGGAATTGAAACAGAGTCCCATAATAGATTTCCACAGGCTGCCCAGCAACTCTCAAATGGTAATAACCATTGTTCACTGGTAACATGGGCTGGACTGGTGTCAGTGACTTAGAAGTGAAAAACTGTACATACAGTTCAGTCTCATGGATCCACAACGAGAGGCTCTCAGTATGGCTGACACCTGACACAGCAAGCATTTCAATTTGCTATCAGATGGCAAGACTTTATGATTCAGCCTTTGCAAATACATTTACATCCACCAATGTCACTTTCAACCAGGTCATTAGCTGTAGGACAACACTGCAAGCTGATAATAATTTTTTTCTAAACCAAGGGCCAAACACAAACACAACATATACCTAAAAATCTGCTTTTATCATATTTTAACTGAAAGAGGCCTAGTCAAGTACATGAATATTTCAAGCTATTCCATTATTCAAATCATTGAACACAATATAACCATTTTATGAGTAAATCCCCATCCACTGTATGCACAGCATGGCATAGTGAGTACCTATACCCTTTCTCTTCTCTCTCATTGACACTCCTAGCATTAATACTTTTAATCAGAGTATAAATCTGTGCCTGACTGGCTCTTCACTTACAGAACTTCTCAACCTTTCCAAGGTTTTTATACCATAATATTCTTCTAGAGACTGTGTGTACAGAACATGGTGTTATTTGGCAATGGAAAATAGAAACTCCAAATCTTCCTAATGTAAAAGACAGTTACTCACCTTTGTAACTGTTGTTCTTCAAGATGTGTTGCTCACATCCATTCCAGTTAGGTGTGCGCGCCGCGCGTGCACGTTTTGTCGGAAGACTTTTTACCCTAGCAACTCCAGTGGGCCAGCAGGTCACCTCCTAGAGTGGTGCCGGCATGGCGCTTGATATATACCCCTGCCAGCCCACCCGCTCCTCAGTTCCTTCTTGCCGGCTATTCCGACAGTGGGGAAGGAGGGCGGGTGTGGAATGGATATGAGCAACACATCTCGAAGAACAACAGTTACAAAGGTGAGTAACTGTCTTTTCTTCTTCGAGTGATTGCTCATATACATTCCAGTTAGGTGAATCCCAAGCCTTACCTAGGCGGTGGGGTCGGAGTGAGAAGTCGTGGCATGGAGCACTGCAGAGCCGAAGGCCGCGTCATCTCTGGACTGCTGGACCAGGGCATAATGGGAAGCGAAGGTGTGGACGGAGGACCAGGTCGCCGCCCTACAAATCTCCTGGATGGGCACACGGGCGAGGAAAGCCATCGATGATGCTTGTGCCCTGGCGGAGTGCACAGTCACATGGCCTGTAGGGGTGTGAGCCAAGTCATAACAGGTCCTGATACAGGACATCACCCACAAGGAGATCCTCTGTGAGGAAATGGGTAGTTCTTTGATTCGGTCCGCTACTGCCACAAAAAGATGGTGGGATTTGCTGAACGGTTTGGTCCTCTCCACATAAAACGCGAGTGCCCGGCGAACATCAAGTGAGTGGAGTTGTTGCTCCCTGCGGGACGAATGGGGCTTTGGGAAAAAGACGGGAAGAAAGATCTCCTGGTTGACATAAAAGGCTGAGACCACCTTGGGGACAAAGGCGGGGTGTGGCCTCAGCTGCACCTTGTCTTTATGGAAGTCCGTATACGGGGGATCTACCATGAGGGCCCAGAGTTCTGACACCCATCTGGCTGAGGTGATGGCCACCAGGAAAGCAGTCTTCCAGGAGAGATAGAGCAGGGAGCAAGTCGCTAATGGCTCAAATGGAGGGCCTATGAGCCGAGTCAGAAACAGGTTGAGATCCCAGGTAGGGGCAGAGGGTCGAACCTGGGGGTAGGGACGTTCTCATCCTTTCAAGAATCTGGTCACCATAGGGTGAGAGAAAACCGAACGGCCATCTCCCCCCGGATGAAAGGTGGAGATAGCCGCCAGGTGAACCCGAAGGGATGATATCGCCAGGCCCTTCTGCTTGAGGGACCAGATGTAATCTAGAATACTGGTGTCATAAACAGATAGCTAAGGGTTAATGTCTCTTTCACCTGAAGCACCTGACCAGAGGACCAATCAGGAAACGGGTTTTTTTTTTTTCAACTCTGGGTGGAGGGAGTTTTGTGTCTGAGTCTTTGTCTGTCTGCCTGCTTTTCTCTCAGCTTTAAGAAGTGATTTCTGTTTTCTAATCTTCTGTTTCCAAGTTGTAAGGACAAAGAGATCAAATAGTGAGTTATATGATTTCTTTTCTTTGGTATTTACATGTCTATAGTTGCTGGAGTGCTTTGATTTGTATTCTTTTTGAATAAGGCTGTTTATTCAATATTCTTTTAAGCAATTGACCCTGTATTTGTCACCTTAATACAGAGAGACCATTTGTATGTATTTTTCTTTCTTTTTATTATAAAGCTTTCTTTTTGAGACCTGTTGGAGTTTTTCTTTACTGGGAACCTTCAGAGAATTGGGTCTGCAGCTCACCAGGGAATTGGTGGGAGGAAGAAATCAGGGGGAGGTCTGTGTGGGCTAGATTTACTAGTCTGACTTTGCATTCCCTCTGGGTAAAGAGGAAAGTGCTTTTGTTTTCAGGACTGGAATTACAGAGGGTGGACTCCCTCTGCTTAGATTCACGGAGGTTGCTTCTGTGTATCTCTCCAGGAGCACCTGGAGGAGGGAAGGGAAAAGATTTATTTCCCTTTGTTGTAAGACTCAAGGGTTTGGGTCTTGGGGTCCCCAGGGAAGGGTTTCCGGGGGACCAGAGTGCCCCAAAACACTCTAATTTTTTGGGTGGTGGCAGCAATACTAGGTCCAAGCTGGTAACTAAGTTTGGAGGTTTTTCATGCTAACCCCCATATTTTGGACGCTAAGGTCCAAATCTGGGACTAGAGTTATGACAACTGGCGACAGAAACCTCCATAGGGAGGGAACCCCTCTCCGTGCACCAACAGGAGAAATGCTTCCACTTGGCCGAATACGTCGCTCTAGTGGAAAGTTTCCTGCTGCCCAGGAGTACTTGACGTACCGGGGTAGAGCACCACAGTTCCGACCTGGTCAGCCACTCAGGAGCCACGCCGTGAGGTGTAGAGACTGGAGGTCCGGGTGACGGAGCCTGCCGTGGTCCTGGGTGATCAGATCCAGGTGAAGGGGCAGGGGGACTGGGTCGGCTAGAGACAGGTCCAGCAACATTGGATACCAATGCTGCCTGGGCCACGCTGGAGTTATCATAATCAAGTGGGCCCTGTCCCTGTGCGCCTTCAGAAGGACCTTGTGGATAAGCAGGAACGGAGGGAATGCATAGAACAGGTGCGTCGTCCACGGAATAAGGAAGGCATCCGCTACCGACCCTGGTTCCCGGCCTTGAAAAGAGCAGAACATCTGGCATTTCCTGTTCCGTCTGGACGCGAAGAGGTCCATCTGGGGACAACCCCACCTCTGGAAGAGTGAGAGGGCAACGTCCGGGCGAAGGGACCATTCGTGCGAAAGGAAGGATCTGCTCAGACGGTCTGCCAGCGTGTTCCGTACTCCGGGGAGAAAGGATGCCATGAGGTGAATGGAGTGGGCTATACAAAAGTCCCAGAGCCGCATCACCTCCTGACATAGTGGAGAGGATCTCGTGCCACCCTGCTTGTTGATATAGTACATGGTCGTCGTGTTGTCGGTGAATACCAAGACACAGTGACCGTGAAGCTGATGGGAGAACGCTTGGCAAGCAAGGCAGACCGCTCTCAACTCCCATATGTTGATGTGGAGGGCCACTTCCTGAGGAGACCATTGGCCCTGTGACCGCAGGATTCCGAGGTGGGACCCCCAACCCAGGTCTGAGGCATCCGTTGTTAGGGATACCGAGGGTTGGGGCGGATGAAACGGGAGCCCCGCACACACTACGGACTGGTCTAGCCACCACCGGAGGGAATCCAATACCTCCTGTGGAATGGTGATAACAGCGTCCAGCAGATGCCTGGCCAGACAGTATTGGCTGATAAGCCAGGACTGGAGGGGCCTCATGCGAAGCCGCGCATAACCCGTAACAAAGATGCAGGCAGCCATGTGGCCTAAGAGGGTTAGGCACATCCTTATAGAGGTCAAGGGAGCTGCCTGTAGACGCCTCACTTCCTTGGACTTCGGTGCTGGGGCCTGCTGCCCATGGCGCTCCCTCTCATTCACAGACTGCACGACAAGGGAGCACGGGGGCGGGTGGACATGCAGGTACTCATACCCTTTGGAGGGTGCCATATACTTGCGCTCCACCCCGCGTGCAGCAGGAGGGATGGAGGCCGGTGACTGCC
Organism: Gopherus evgoodei; assembly: GCF_007399415.2. Lineage (NCBI taxonomy): Eukaryota > Metazoa > Chordata > Testudines > Testudinidae > Gopherus > Gopherus evgoodei. The sequence goes on from NC_044331.1 coordinate 85,874,936, forward strand.
AGATGGTATTAGCATTGGCTTGAATAGTTCTGATGAAGGGAAGGGCGACTCTGGTGGGAGCATCCACTGAGAGAATGCTCACCACCGGATCTTCTATTTCCAAGACCTCCTCAGCCTGCAAGTTCAAGTTTTGCGCTACACGCCTGAGGAGGTCCTGGTGTGCCCTGAGGTCGAGTGGGGGGGGACTGGAGGATGATGTTCCCGCCACTGCCTCATCGGGGGAGGACGATGAGGAGACCCCCGGTAGGAGCGGGTCCACAGGGGGCTCCGTCTGTACCAGCACCTCTGATCCTGGAGGGAGCTCAGGGTCCTGCTGGTTAGATCGGTCTTCCCCCGTCGGAGAAGGGGGAGGGTGAGACAACGAGGCCTCCGGAGCCCTGCGCTCAGATGTCGCTGGTTGAGGTGGAATGTGCTGAGAGCCCTGGGCTTGATGGTACGCCCAGGGTGTCCAGAAGCCCCACTGCTGCGGTCCCTGATCCTGCGGAGGAGGGTCATGGAAGAGGGCCGCAGGTCTGTTCGTGTCCAGGGCGTACATGCTGTCTGCCTGCGATGAGACAGACGGCTGTCGGGAAGGCCATGGTGGGGCCGAACGTGGCTGATAGGGCTCCCTCGGTCTCGACGTTGACAACCTTCTTGGTGCCGGGGACCGGTACCGGGAATCATACCGGTGCCGGGATCGGAACCGGGACCTGCCACCAGCGCAGTGCCGGGAGGTTGACCGGTGCCGGGCGGTCGACCGGGACCGGGACCTGCCACCAGCGCGGTGCCGGGAGGTCGACCGGGGTGCTGACTGCCGACAAGAACGGTTCGTGGAGTCTCGGTGCCGGTAGCGTCGACTCGATCCAGACCAGTGCCAGGAGTAGCGAGACCGTCTGGAAGATGACCGGCGCCACGAGTACGACTGGTATCGCCGGGGGAAACGGTGCCGGGACTGCGAGCAGCGCCTGAAGCGAGAACGTCCACGGTGCCGGGACCTCAATCGGTGCCGGCTGGGCGAGTCTGGAGACGGCGCTCTCATTGTCGCAGGCTTGCCTCTAGATAAGACCCGCACTGGGAGCACCGGGGGTTGAGGCTGGGCGGGCTCCGTGAGAGCAATTAGGTCCCGCGCCGAAGCGAATGTCTCTGGCGTCGAAGGGACCAACAGCTCAACCCCAGATCTTACAGGGGAGCTAGGCGGGACCAGACTCGATTGACCTCCGGGGCCTGGAGTCGACGGAATCCCTGCTGGAGGAGCCACAGCAGAGGTAGGTGCCGGGTGCTCCGCTCGAGTCTGCGAAGATGGAGTGGCAGACTTCGAGGGCCTTGCATCGAGTTCCGGTGCTGGGGAAGGTCGGTGCAGGGGCATCTTTCCGGTGCCGGCGTGGTCCGGTGCCGATGCGGAGCCAGTGCTCTGCGTCGGGGCCACAGGGTTAAGTGCTGCTTCCATCAGGAGAATCCTTAACCTCTGGTCCCTCTCCTTCTTTGTCCGAGGCTTAAAAGCCTTACAGATGCGGCACTTATCTGAAATGTGCGATTCCCCCAGGCACTTCAGACAGGCGTCGTGGGGATCGCTTGTTGGCATCGGCTTTTTGCAGGCCGAACACTGTTTGAACCCCGGCGAACCAGGCATGGGCCTGGTGCCGGGTGCGAGGAAGGGCCACAGCCCAAGCCCGCTAACTAAATATATATAGCTATACTAAAATTAACAATAACTAAAAGTCCAACTATAATTTTACAACTATCTACAGCTATGAGAACAAAGGAAAGCTAGGGACGTGGAGGACAGCTATGCCGCACTCCACAGTTCCAACGACTGACACGGCGGTAAGAAGGAACTGAGGAGCGGGTGGGCCGGCAGGGGTATATTTCGAGCGCCATGCCGGCGCCACTCTAGGGGGCGATCTGCCGGCCCACTGGAGTTGCTAGGGTAAAATGTCTTCCGACAAACATGCACGCGCTGCGCGCACACCTAACTGGAATGGATATGAGCAATCACTCGAAGAAGAATCTGCAATTTGTGGAGACTCCTGAGAACAATATTTAAACTTTGGGAAACAACGACTGGATGAGAATCAGATTTACTTTTCTCACAACTTCAAGGAATTTAAAAGTTCATCTAGATGGCAAGACCAATCAAAAAGTCCATCAAAGTATAAAGTTTGCAACATTTGTTTACATTGGAATTATCAACTATTGACAAATGTAGCTTAACAAAAGAAGTGTCCCTTTCCAAGGCAATAAATGTTCAAATAGCAGTCTGCATACAAAGCATCAGCACACATTTAACAGTCAATGACTGAAAGTGGTCAGCCAAGTTCTAGATAAATGGGCCGGGATGAAAACAGCAAAAGCTCCAATCCTTTCGAGGAGACTCAGAGACAGAGAAAGGGAGAGGGGAAACCAAGAATGGACCACCAAAACAAGCAAGTGAACCAAATCTACAGAGTACTGAAAAAAGATCAATTTTGTATTGGATTTTACAAATGGATAGATAGGGAGCCAGTCAAGGTAGAACAGGAGTGGGAGTGATAACCATGGCAAGGCGGCTCACAGGCAAGCAAAGAGAACAAAATGAGGAGATGCTTCCAGAGTTGTCAGGGAATGGCATTTTTAGGAAAAAATTGTGACTGAGTGAGCTTGTTGACAACAAGAGAATGAGTCAATCTTACAAGGGGTCTCTTCCTGGGTTCATTCCTGGTATCACTTGATGGCTCCCCCCCTTAAAAATAAAGTTATTGTTCAATTGTTAAAAAGAAGGGGATTGGCATTTAAGCAGAGGCATCTGACTCAGGATTTGGGATCCCCTTTATCAACCTGGAGAGCCCCGACCTGACACAAGGTATCTATTTATCTTAGGGGTTTGTACTGGTACGGTCAACCACAGTATCTGAGCAACTCCCATATTAATTAGATTAGCATAGGAAGGTCCATAGTAGACTTTGCTTTATTGCTGCACGTGATAGTCTGCAATCCAAAAATAGCTAAGCCTTTCAGCACTCATCTGTAGTTTTTATAAATATATTAACCCATTTTCAAAACAAAAAAAAGGTTCAAAGTGCAGAATAGCCATCTGTCATAAACAGATAGCTAAGGGTTAATGTCTCTTTCCCCTCGAAAGGGTTAACAACACCTGACCAGAGGACCAATCAGGAAACAAGACTTTTTCAAATCTGGGTGGAGGGAAGTTTGGGTATGAGTCCTTTGTTCTTGGGCTGTTCTCTCTCTGGCCTCTGAGAGGGACCACACGAATCTCCGGGCTCTCTAATCTTCTGTTTCCAATTTGTAAGTACAATGGTAGAAAGACAATATAGGCTTTTACATTGTTTTTCTGTATTTGCAAATGTGTAGTCTGCTGTAAATAGTTTAAATTGTATTTTTTCTGTATAAGGCTGTTTATCCATTTTCTATAAGCTAAAAGACCCTGTACTGTTTACCATCTAAACTGCAGAGATAAACCTTTTACATTTTTCTTTCTTTTTTTATTAAAAGCTTTGCTTTAAGACCTGTTTGATTTTTTTCTCCTAGTTAAGGCTCAAAGGACTTGAGTCTGTGTACTCACCAAGGAATTGGTGGGAGAAAGGAAAGGGAGGAGGGAAGAAAAGCCTGCTCTCGGCTTTTATCTGTGTATCTCTCTCCGGGGAAGAAGGGAGGGGAAGTGGTGATTCAAGAATTTGAATCACAGTGGTCTCCTAGTGTAACCAGGGAGGAAGAAAGGAGGGGGGAAGGGAAATGGCTTATTCCCCTTTGTTGTGAGACTCAAGGAATCTGGGTCTTGGGGTCCTCAGGGAAGGTTTTGGGGACACCAGAGTCTATCAGGCGCTCTACTTAAGTCCTGATTGGTGGCAGCCTATCAGATCTAAGCTGGTAATTAAGCTTAGGGGAATTCATGCTAGTACCCATATTTTGGAGGCTAAAGTCCAGATTTCGGAATTATACTATGACACCATCTTCTTCATATCATCATTCTACTCCACCACTACTATTCACATGTAATCAAGTCACCCCTTAACCTTGTTAAGCTAAATAGATTGAGCTCCTCGAGTCAATCACTATAAGGCAGGTTTTCCAATCCTTTAATTATTCTTGTGGCTGTTCCTTGAATCCTCTCTAATTTACCAACATCCTTCTTGAACTGTGGACACTACAACTGGATACAGTATTTCTGGTTGCACCAATTCCAGTACAGAAGTAATATAGTCTACTTTTAATCAAGATTCTCCTCTTTTATGCATGCCAGGGTCACATTAGCTCTTTTTGACACTGCATTGCACTGGGAGCTCACGTTCAGCTGATTATCCACCATGATCCCCAGTCTTTTTCAAGTCACTGCTTCCCAGGATAGAGTCTCTCATCCTATAAATATGGCCGACATTATTTGTCATTAGTGGGTTATACTTTGCATATGGATGTAGATATAGTTTATGAGTAGATAAGGCTTCCCTACTGGTTCCTTTATTTCTCTCTCCAGATGTTCAGTTTCTTTTTGGTTTACTCAAATGGGCCAGTTCTGTGCATGTTGAATTTTGAGAGAATATAATCAAAGATTCTGGAGGTAACAGAATGCATCGTGAAAATCTAGTCTGAAATGTTATCATAAAATTAATGTAAGACGACGTCTGGTAATCACCTTATTAGCTGGTAAGGCTGAAGGAAGAAAAAGAATAAGAGGCATTAAAGGAAAATCAAGACCTGCATCTCTGAAATGCTTCAAGGAGTCAAAGTCCTCTACCAACATCACATTCTTTTGTCTTGTGTCTGAAAGCTCTAATGAGGATCCAGGAAGACTGTAACTTGCAATTTCCACTTACTGATATCCAGGCTGGGGGTGGCATCCAATGTGAAAGGTGCCTACTGGTGGAATCTCTCAGGCAACAGGTAGGAGAGCTACAGGAGGAGGTGGCTAGGCTGAGCAACATCCGTATCAATGAGCAATTCCTGGACAGTATCCATGTGGAGACAGCTGACGTAGCTGTCCCAGTTCACAGGACTACTGACACACCAGTGGAGGAGGAGATGGCTCAGGGTGGACACTGGCAGCTGGTTACTTCTGGCAGCAGACAGTGCTCCACCCCTGCTGCAAACCCTCCTGCTGTGGTAATAGATAACCATTATGCTCTTCTTGATACAGAAGAGAAGGAATCACCCCCAACAGTTAAGAAGGGGAAGCCTCGTACCCCTAAGGCTGGGAGGTCTGCTGCCACCACTGATAATAAGAAATGTAGGGTAGTGGTGGTTGGGGACTCTCTGCTGAGGGGGACGGAGACACCCATCTGTCGCCCTGACCATTCATCCCGGGAGGTATGCTGCTTGCCAGGGGCCCGTATCCGAGATGTTACAGAGGCATTGTCAAGGATTATCCGGCTTTCTGACTACTACCCCATGCTACTCATTCATGTGGGCACAAATGATACTGTGAGGTGTGACACTGAGCAGATCAAGAGTGACTACAGGGCTCTGGGAGTACGGGTTAAGGAGTTTGGAGCGCAGGTGGTATTCTCTTCGATTCTTCCTGTCGAAGGTAGGGGCCCGGGCAGAGACAGATGCATCGTGGAGGTGAATGCCTGGCTGCGAAGATGGTGTCGCCAGGAGGTCTTTGGCTTCCTCGACCACGAGATGCTATTCGAGGAAGGACAGCTAGGCACAGATGGTGTTCACCTTTTGAGAAGGGGAAAGGCCTTATTTGCGCACAGACTGGCTAACCTAGTAAGGAGGGCTTTAAACTAGGTTCGCCGGGAACAGGTGAGCAAACCCCACAGGTAAGTGGGGAACAAGACCTGGGAGATGGGTTGGAAACAGGAGGGAGCACGGGCTATAATGGCAGAGAGAAAAGAGGGTCAGGGCAAAGCTGGGAGGCAAGATCAAACTAGTATCTTAGATGCCTATATACAAATGCAAGAAGTATGGGTAATAAGCAGGAAGAACTGGAAGTGCTAATAAATAAATACAACTATGACATTGCTGGCATTACTGAAACTTGGTGGGATAATACACACGACTGGAATGTTGGTGCGGATGGGTATAGTTTGCTCAGGAAGGACAGACGGGGAAAAAGGGAGGAGGTGTTGCCTTATATATTAAAAACGTACACACTTGGACTGAGGTGGAGATGGACATAGGAGATGGAAGTGTTGAGAGTCTCTGGGTTAGGCTAAAAGGGGTAAAAAACACGGGTGATGGCGTGCTGGGAGTCTACTACAGGCCACCTAATCAGGTGGAAGAGGTGGATAAGGCTTTTTTCAAACAACTAACAAAATCATCCAAAGCCCAAGATCTGGTGGTGATGGGGGACTTCAACTATCCAGATATATGTTGGGAAAATAACACTGCAGGGCACAGACTATCCAATAAGTTCCTGGATCGCATTGCAGACAACTTTTTATTTCAGAAAGTTGAAAAAGCTACCTGGGGGGGAAGCTGTTCTAGACTTGATTTTAACAAATAGGGAGGAACTTGTTGAGAATTTGAAAGTAGAAGGAAGCTTGGGTGAAAGTGATCATGAAATCATAGAGTTTGCAATTCTAAGGAAGGGTAGAAGAGAGTACAGCAAAAGAGAGACAATGGATTTCAGGAAGGCGGATTTTGGTAAGCTCAGGGAGCTGATAGGTAAGGTCCCATGGGAATCAAGACTGAGGGGAAAAACAACTGAGGAGAGTTGGCAGTTTTTCAAAGGGACGCTATTAAGGGCCCAAAAGCAAGCTATTCCGATGGTTAGGAAAGATAGAAAATGTGGCAAAAGACCACCTTGGCTTACCCTTGAGATCTTGCGTGACCTACAAAATAAAAAGGCGTCATATAAAAAATGGAAACTAGGTCAGATCACGAAGGACGAATATAGGCAAATAACACAGGAATGCAGAGGCAAGATTAGAAAGGCAAAGGCACAAAATGAGCTCAAACTAGCTATGGGAATAAAGGGAAACAAGAAGACTTTTTATCAATACATTAGAAGCAAGAGGAAGACTAAGGACAGGGTAGGCCCACTGCTCAATGAGGAGGGGGAAACAGTAACGGGAGACTTGGAAATGGCAGAAATGCTTAATGACTTCTTTGTTTCGGTCTTCACTGAGAAGTCTGAAGGAATGTCTAGTATAGTGAATGCTTATGGGAAGAGGGTAGGATTAGAAGATAAAATAAAAAAAGAGCAAGTAAAAAATCACTTAGAAAAGTTAGATGCCTGCAAGTCACCAGGGCCTGATGAAATGCATCCTAGAATACTCAAGGAGTTAATAGAGGAGGTATCTGAGCCTCTAGCTATTATCTTTGGGAAATCATGGGAGACGGGGAGATTCCAGAAGACTGGAAGGGGGCAAATATAGTGCCCATCTATAAAAAGGGAAATAAAAACAACCCGGGAAACTACAGACCAGTTAGTTTAACTTCTGTGCCAGGGAAGATAATGGAGCAGGTAATTAAAGAAATCATCTGCAAACACTTGGAAGGTGGTAAGGTGATAGGGAATAGCCAGCATGGATTTGTAAAGAACAAATCGTGTCAAACTAATCTGATAACATTCTTTGATAGGATAACGAGCCTTGTGGATAAGGGAGAAGCGGTGGATGTGACATACCTAGACTTTAGTAAGGCATTTGATATGGTCTCGCATGAAATTCTTATAGATAAACTAGGAAAGTACAATTTAGATGGGGCTACTATAAGGTGGGTGCATAACTGGCTGGATAACCATACTCAGAGAGTAGTTATTAATGGCTCCTGATCCTGCTGGAAAGGTATAACAAGTGGGGCTCCGCAGGGGTCTGTTTTGGGACCAGCTCTGTTCAATATCTTCATCAACGATTTAGATGTTGGCATAGAAAGTATGCTTATTAAGTTTGCGGATGATACCAAACTGGGAGGGATTGCAACTGCTTTGGAGGACAGGGTCAAAATTCAAAATGATCTGGACAAATTGGAGAAATGGTCTGAGGTAAACAGGACGAAGTTCAATAAAGATAAATGCAAAGTGCTCCACTTAGGAATGAACAATCAGTTTCACACATACAGAATGGGAAGAGACTGTCTAGGAAGGAGTATGGCAGAAAGAGATCTAGGTGTCATAGTGGACCACAAGCTTAATATGAGTCAACAGTGTGATACTGTTGCAAAAAAAGCAAACGTGATTCTGGGATGCATTAACAGGTGTGTTGTAAACAAGAGACGAGAAGTCATTCTTCCGCTTTACTCTGCGCTGGTTAGGCTTCAGCTGGAGTATTGTGTCCAGTTCTGGGCACCGCATTTCAAGAAAGACGTGGAGAAATTGGAGAGGGTCCAGAGAAGAGCAACAAGAATGATTAAAGGTCTTGAGAACATGACCTATGAAGGAAGGCTGAAGGAATTGGGTTTGTTTAGTTTGGAAAAGAGAAGACAGAGAGGGGACATGATAGTTTTCAGGTATCTATAAGGGTGTCATCAGGAGGAGGGAGAAAACTTGTTCACCTTAGCCTCCAATGATAGAACAAGAAGCAATGGACTTAAACTGCAGCAAGGGAGATTCAGGTTGGACATTAGGAAAATTTCCTAACTGTCAGGGTAGTTAAACACTGGAATAGATTGCCTAGGGAAGTTGTAGAATCTCCAGCTCTGGAGATATTTAAGAGTAGGTTAGATAAATGTCTACTAGGGATGGTCTAGACAGTATTTGGTCCTGCCATGAGGGCAGGAGACTGGACTCGATGACCTCTCGAGGTCCCTTCCAGTCCTAGAGTCTATAAGGTGCTCAGTAGATAAATGCTGTATATTGTGCCACTTTCAACCTCCTGTGTGTGTGTCTCTCTCTTTGACACACAAGCAACATCACATAATGATACTCAGTTTTATCGGAAAGTTTCCTCAGCATTGTCATATTAAGTGACAAATGAATAAGAGGAAGGACCTGACTCAGATGAAATTGTATCAGAAGATGTAGCTGTCTCAAAGAAAATGAGAATGAGGCAGATGAATCCCAATACTGTGCTCTGCCCAGCAACTAGTGTCTCTATCCCTGTATTCTTACATTATGAGCACTAATTATGGATGGATTTCTTCAGCAAATAAGGTTGGGTCTATGCTACAGCCTGAATCATTTTTTAAATCAGTTACTAGATCCAGCTCCACGCCAAACTCCCCATCCAATACTAGCTGAACAGCGATGAACCCGTTTTGTGCAGCACCAAGTTCTGTTCATGTCAAATGTGAGAAGTGTTGACGTTCACATCAGTTTCCATACTATAAATGCAGACAAAAGGGATTCTTTTCATCTTTTTCACACCTCTCATTTCAGCTGCTGGTGTGGCAAATACTCACTGTGCTGAAATTAAGGTGAACTGTGATCTAGGGATTTTGCTTAGAAATAAATATAGTTCAGTATTATTTTACTATACCCACATGGCATACTATATCACAAGAGCAAGTCAGTCCTATATAGAGATATTTCCCATCACACATGGATTTAATGAGATTAACCTTGGACAACTGTAAGTTCTGCTCTTTAATATGTGCGGTAATTTATGTCCCTATTACTTAAAATACAAAAAGCCTACTTCTTATGCAATGTACTATTTCTGAGCTATGCCACATTTTAGAGACAAGCTATATTCAGCACGTATTTGGTAACAACTTGATTTTTCCCAACAGTAACTTTGTATAGACTGGAATAAATACAAAGTAAAAAGATTCTTGTTTTATCTATTTTCTAAACCATTTCATGTATATTGATGAGGAGGAGAATGGAAAAGAAACAAAGATGTCATACATATTTCAATGGAATGTGCTTCAGTGAGTTGTACAAAAGAGCAAAGATGCCTGTGAGTAGGAGGAAGGTAGGGGAACCATGGGCCAGGAACACAGATCCAGTTGCCTGATCTTCTAGTGGATCTCGTGGGATCCAGCCCCCCTGCCCATTCTTTATAGGAGCATAAGGGGTATGGAAAACTCTTTCAGGGGACCTAATGGAGTATTCCTCCTTTTCTGGTCCATCTCCGGGTTTTTATATGGCAGGATGAGATCCAGCCATTGGTAATTAAAGACCAAAGGATTCAAGCCTGTTATATTTTTTTTCAGCTTCAGCTTTTCAGTGAGAAAAGCAAACAGCCCGTTGTTGCAAAATCATAGTTTTGTGTTCAGTGTCCTTCCATAAAGCCTAAAAACCCCTTATGTTGTGTTTGTACAGAGTAATGGCCAATTTTGCAGCTTTCAGAAACTGGATGTACACTCCTGTAATGTGGCTAAAGACAAATGATTCTGGGCAAAACTCATCATTAAAACTTCATTTTATCTAAAAAAAAAAAAAGAAAATAATTCTGAGTTAGTATTTTAATCCATTTTAACTGTTAAATACTACCAACCAGAACATTTGTAAAGAACTATGTAACTCTTCTAATAGGCAGAGCAACAATTATGCTCCTAAATATTTCTACCTAGCTTTCCATGTAGCTGTAGAGTAGGAATCAATATGCCTCTACATGGTTGGTATAAACTGTTGCACTCAAAAGAGCTTTTACCCTTAAAAAAGGGTCCTGGTTCTCACATATTCCACCATCAAGTAATAACTGCAAATCCAAGACCCATACTAACAAATAACACCACATATGTACTGTTTTGAATACAACAGATTCAGTTGTGTTCCACTGCACTGCAGTTAGCTGTTAATGCCTTTGTACTGCTAACAGGTTAATACACTACAGAGCTAAATACTTCATTAGGAAAGAGTATCAGAGATGTACAAGACAAACCCAATAATTAACCAAATCCAGTAACATACCCTACTCCTCCATCAGTGTTCTTGGCAGGGAAAGACTTGTACCAATGGCCAAACCCAGATGCAAAGCAAGTGCTCTGCAAGCTTCTCCTCTCAAAGTCTGGTGACATTCCTTAATCCTGACTCAGACCACCCCATCTTATTATATTATCCTAAACCCAATACAGTTCAATCCTGACTGCAACAGCCATATGGCTTTGTCAATGTCTTTCAACTGTCAGAGAATAGCAGGGTTGGAAGGGACCTCAGGTCATCTAGTCCAACCCCCTGCTCAAAGCAGGACCAATCCCCAGACAGATTTTTACCCCAGTTCTCAAGGTGGCCCCCACAAGGATTGAACTCACAACTCTGGGTTTAGCAGGCCAATGCTCAAACCATTGAGCTATCCCTACCCCCCATGACTGGTAGCAACTCATTCTGTTCCAGTCCTGGGATTCTGACACAGCTTAGCTAATGAACCTGATCCTGGACAATAAAAGTAAGTATGAGATAAAATAAGATAAGGCCTGAATGGAGATACCTACTGGATAGCAACAGAAGTGACAAACAGAGAAACTAATACCAAAAATCTGAAGAGAAACCAAAGAAGGAGACAAGAACACATCCTTGATAAAAACAGTTTAATAAACTCTTGAAAATAACAGTAATATGCAGAATATTTTAAAACCTAGAATGAGAAAATGAATTTTGAAAATTAGGAAATCTTTGTAAAAACACCTATTGATAAATAGCAGGTAAGGGGGGGATACTTGTAAATTTACAATGTGAAGTTAGCAAATTCAAATTACATGTTTTATAAACTGTTAAAGGAATGAACATAAACATTATTTTGTCAATAATTTTGTAATAAATCATGAAGTGAAGAGGTACCGGAAAACTGGAATACAACAAACTCAGTATCCCAATTACCCTCCTGTAAGTCCTTAGTGAAATAATAAAAGAAGTACTTTCATTAAAAAAAATCATAAGAACGGCCATACTGGGTCAGACCAAAGGTCCATCTAGCCCAGTATCTGTCTACCGACAGTGGCCAATGCCAGGTGCCCCAGAGGGAGTGAAGCTAACAGGCAATGATCAAGTGATCTCTCTCCTGCCATCCATCTCCACCCTCTGACAAACAGAGGCTAGGGACACCACTCCTTACCCATCCTGGCTAATAACCATTAATGGACTTAACCTCCATGAATTTATCTAGTTCTCTTTTAAACCCTGTTATAGTCCCAGCCTTCACAACCTCCTAAGGCAAGGAGTTCCACAAGTGGACTGTGCGCTGTGTGAAGAACTTCTTTGTATTTGTTTTAAACCTGCTGCCTATTAATTTCATTTTGTGGCCCCTAGTTCTTGTATTATGGGAATAAGTAAATAACTTTTCCTTATCTACTTTCTCCACATCACTCATGATTTTATATACCTCTATCATATCCCCCCTTAGTCTCCTCTTTTCCAAGATGAAAAGTCCTAGCCTCTTTAATCTCTCCTCATATGGGACCCATTCTAAACCCCTAACCATTTTTGTTGCCCTTCTCTGAACCTTTTCTAGTACCAGTATATCTTTTTTGAGATGAGGAGACCACATCTGTAGGCAGTATTCAAGATGTGGACGTATCATCATTTTATATAGGACAATAATATATTCTCCTTCTTATTCTCTATCCCCCTTTTAATGATTCCTAACATCCTCTTTGCTTTTTTGACTGCCTCTGCACACTGCGTGGACATCTTCAGAGAACTATCCATGATGACTCCTGACTTGTTGTAGCTAAATTAGCCCCCATCATATTGTACGTACAGTTGAGATTATTTTTTCCAATGTGCATTACTTTATATTTATTCACATTACATTTCATTTGCCATTTTGTTGCCCAATCACTTAGTTTTGTGAGATCTTTTTGAAGTTCTTCACAGTCTGCTCTGGTCTTAACTATCTTGAGCAGTTTAGTATCATCTGCAAACTTTGCCACCTCACTTTTTACCCCTTGCTCCAGATCATTTATGAATAAGTTGAATAGGATTGGTCCTCGAACTGACCCTTGGGAAATACCACTAGTTACCCCTCTCCATTCTGAGAATTTACCATTAATTCCTACCCTTTGATCCCTGTCTTTTAACCTGTTCTCAATCCATGAAAGGACCTTCTCTGTTATCCCATGACAACTTAATTTATGTAAGAGTCTTTGGTGAGGGATCTTGTCAAAGGCTTTCTGGAAATCTAAGTACACTATGTCCACTGGATCCCCCTTGTCCACATGTTTGTTGACCCCTTCAAAGAACTCTAATAGATTAGTAAAACATGATTTCTCTTTACAGAAAACATGCTGACTTTTGCCCAACAATTTATGTTCTTCTATGTGTCTGACAATTTTATTCTTTACTATTGTTTCAACTAATTTGCCCAGTACCAATGTTAAACTTACCAGTCTGTAATTGCCAGGATCACCTCTAGAGCCTTTTTTAAATATTGGCGTTACATTAGCTATCTTCCAGTTGTTGGGTACAGAGGCCGATTTAAAGGACAGGTTACAAACCCTAGTTAATAGTTCCACAACTTTACATTTGAGTTCTTTCAGAACTCTTGGGTGAATGCCATCCGGTCCTGGTGACTTGTTAATGTTAAGCTTATCAATTAATTCCAAAACCTCCTCTAGTGACACTTGAATCGGTGACAGTTCCTCAGATTTGTGACCTACAAAAGCCTGCTCAGGTTTGGGACTCTCCCTAACATCCTCAGCCATGAAGACTGAAGCAAAGAATCCATTTAGTTTCTCCACAATGACTTTATCACTCCTTTTGTATGTCGATCATCGAGGAGCCCACTGGTTGTTTAGCAGGCTTCCTGCTTCTGATATACTTAAAAAACATTTTATTACCTTTTGAGTTTTTGGCTAGCCATTCTTCAAATTCCTCTTTGGCTCTTCTTTTTACATTTTCACACTCAATTTGGCAGTGTTTATGCTCCTTTCTATTTACCTCACTAGGATTTCACTTCCACTTTTTAAAGGAAGTTTTTTATCTCTCACTCCTTCTTTTATATGCTTGTTAAGCCACAGTGGCTCTTTTAGTTCTTTTACTGTGTTTCTTAATTTGGGGTAAACATTTAAGTTGGGCCTCTATTATGGTGTCTTTAAAAAGCACCCATGCAGCTTGCAGGGATTTCACTTTAGTCACTGTACCTTTCACTAAACATCTGAAAGGTAACAGTCATGAGACATAAACAGCATTGGGGGATTATAAAATATAAATGTTGCCAGACAAATGTGATTGCTCTTTTCTGACAGAATTGCAAAAATTAATGGTTGATGGGATCAGAGATGACGTAATATATTTGGATTTTAGAAAAGAATTTGGGACTGTGCCTCATAAAATCTTAATAGAAAAATAATTGGAATCAGTTTGGATATTTCAAACATGAAGACTGAAAACTTACAGAACTATAAACACAAGGAAATAATAAATGGTCATGTATGAAGTATGAAGCAGATATCTACTGATTCTACCAGGATGAGTGCCAGGTCTCATTTTGTTTAACATTTTCACTGCTGATCTGGAAGATGGAGAAATCAGCACATTACTAAAAGTCACAGATATATTGGAACAGCTGCAAATACAATACAGGCACACAGAGGAACCTACTAATTTCTTCATGGCCACATCATAAGCAAAATCATGGCCATAGCCTATTAATCTATTCTGAGTGACAAAATAGTTTTCCAAACCAAAATGCCTTCTACCAAATCCAGATCCCAGTACAACTTGTGGCAAACAGCTCTCTTTATATTTTGCAGAAATGATTTTCCAGATCAGTGGTGGTGATGTCTTCTCCAAACAATCCTACATCAAAGGGATACAAAGAAGATTGAGAAAAAGCTGGATTTTTCTTTTTTTGCAAACCCAGTGACTTCTTTTGGTTTTTTTATGTGGTTTGAATTTCTATTTTGCTCTAAAGTATTTACATGGACATAATATGCATGTCAGTTTTTTTAAATTCTACAGCATTATGTTCAAATTTCAATCTGTAAATGCGTATTTTAACTATTCCAATGGCTAAAAGGGAAGTGATGACACATCAAGGTTCTACTAGTGCCTTTTAGGAAACATTACCATATGGCACAGCCCATAAGGGGGATGGAAATAAGTGGTTATTAGTGCCTGGAGAGAAGGGCATGGCTAATGAAATTTTGGAGGTACTTGATTGATTACGGACTAATGCCATTATTATTATTATTATTATTTATATTGCTCTAAAATCTAGAGGCCTGCAGTCCCTGAAAATTAGGCCTGATATAAATAACTGAAACCACACAAGGATAAATATGTGAAACAATTCAGAGAAGGTATGGATCCTTTCTATTACTTAACCAAGATAACTGATCCTCCACAGATATCATAGACTGAGCTCAGAAAGAGAGGCCAAAGCATGGCTGATGGAAGCAATCCCAAGCTCCTTCCTACTCTTCTAACATTTAAAATGTTCAGAATTCTACCCAAAACCTGTCTAGGATGTTGTGTCACACACAGTGTGTTACACTGAGAAGATAAAATCATATGGCAGGAAAGGCCCTCACACTGTGCCCCCTCTTGCTGAGGCAGGATTAAGTATACACAGACCATTTCTAACAAATGTTTGTCTAACCTGAACTTAAAAATCTCCAAGACAGTAACCTGTTCCAGTGCTTAGCTCCCCTTATAGTTAGAAACCTTTCCCTTACATTGAAAATAAATCTCACTTGCTGCAAATTAAGCCAACTACTTCTTGCCCTACCTCATTCCAACCACCGTAACATATTTGAAGATGGTTATAATGTCCCCATCCACCTCCTCTAAACATGCCTAATTCTTTTATCTTTCCTGACAGATCATGCTTTCTAAACCTCTGATTTCTTTGCTCTCCTTTGGACGTTCTCCAATCCATCCACATCTTTATTAAAGTAGCACCAAACCTGGACATAGTAGCCCAGCTAAGGCCTTAGCAGCACCAACTGGAGCGGAGTAATTACACCTGCAGCCTATGCTGATGCTCCTATTAATTCCGCGCTCCCACCCCGGAATTGCATTTGCCTCTTCTGCACCCACACCCCACATTGTTCCCTCACAATCAATGGGCAGTGCCGAGAACCGGACTCGCTCCCGCAACATGGCAGCTGCCCCACCCATCCCCGCTTCCCAGGGTGAGTTTGATACGTCCCACCCCGATAACCCCCGATCCCCATTAACTTCACCTCAAGTGCGTTGGGTACGTCCCGCCCCTCTGTGGCCATTACACTTCATCTCGGGTGGGTTTGGTACGTCCCACCCCCCATCTCCATTACACTTCACCGCGGGTGCATTGGGTATGTACCGCCCCCCGACCCCATTAACTTCACCTCGGGTGGGTTGGGTACGTCCCACCCCCCGTCTCCATTAACTTCACCTCAGGTGGGTTTGGTACGTCCCACCCCTGGTCCCCATTACACTTCACCTCGGGTGGGTTTGGTACGTCCTGCCCCCAGTCCCCAGTAACTTCACACCGGGTGGGTTGGGTACGTCCCACCCACCATCTCCATTAACTTCACTGCGAGTGCATTGGGTACATACCGCCCCTGTCCCCATTAACTTCACCTCGGGTGGGTTTGGTACGTCCCGCCTCCCATTTCCATTACACTTCACCGCGGGTGCATTGGGTATGTACCGCCCCCCGGCCCCATTAACTTCACCTCGGGTGCGTTGGGTACGTCCCGCCCCCCTGTCCCCATTACACTTCACCGCGGGTGCATTGGGTATGTACCGCCCCCCGGCCCCATTAACTTCACCTCGGGTGCGTTGGGTACGTCCCGCCCCCCTGTCCCCATTAACTTTACCTCAGGTGGGTTTGGTACGTCCCGCCCACCCATCTCCATTACACTTCAAACCTCGGGTGGGTGTGGTACGTCCCGGCCCCCGGCCCCATTACACTTCACGGCGGGTGGGTTTGGTATGTCCCGCCCACCCATCTCCATTACACTTCACGGCGGGTGGGTTTGGTACGTCCCACCCCGGTCCCCATTACACTTCACCGCGGGTGCATTGGGTATGTACCGCCCCCCCGGCCCCATTAACTTCACCTCGGGTGGGTTTGGTACGTCCCGCCCCCCGGCCCCATTAACTTCACCTCGGGTGGGTTTGGTACGTCCCGCCCACCCATCTCCATTACACTTCACACCGGGTGGGTTTGGTACGTCCCGCCCCCCGTCCCCATTACACTTCACGGCGGGTGGGTTGGGTACGTCCCGCCCCCCGGCCCCATTAACTTCACCTCGGGTGGGTTTGGTACGTCCCGCCCACCCATCTCCATTACACTTCACGGCGGGTGCGTTGGGTACGTCCCATCCCTGGTCCCCATTACACTTCACCTCGGGTGGGTTTGGTACGTCCCACCCCCCATCTCCATTACACTTCACGGCGGGTGCGTTGGGTACGTCCCACCCCTGGTCCCCATTACACTTCACCTCGGGTGCGTAGGGTACGTCCCGCCCCCCATTTCCATTACACTTCACCGCGGGTGCATTGGGTATGTACCGCCCCCCGGCCCCATTAACTTCACCTCGGGTGGGTTTGGTACGTCCCGCCCCCCGGCCCCATTAACTTCACCTCGGGTGGGTTTGGTACGTCCCGCCCACCCATCTCCATTACACTTCACGGCGGGTGCGTTGGGTACGTCCCGCCCCCCTGTCCCCATTAACTTTACCTCAGGTGGGTTTGGTACGTCCCGCCCACCCATCTCCATTACACTTCACACCGGGTGGGTTTGGTACGTCCTGCCCCCCGTCCCCATTACACTTCACGGCGGGTGGGTTGGGTACGTCCCGCCCCCCGGCCCCATTAACTTCACCTCGGGTGGGTTTGGTACGTCCCACCCCTGGTCCCCATTACACTTCACCTCGGGTGGGTTTGGTACGTCCCACCCCCCATCTCCATTACACTTCACGGCGGGTGCGTTGGGTACGTCCCACCCCTGGTCCCCATTACACTTCACCTCGGGTGCGTTGGGTACGTCCCGCCCCCCATTTCCATTACACTTCACCGCGGGTGGGTTTGGTACGTCCCACCCCCCATCTCCATTACACTTCACGGCGGGTGCGTTGGGTACGTCCTGCCCACCCATCCCCATTACACTTCAAACCTCGGGTGGGTGTGGTACGTCCCGCCCCCCGTCCCCATTACACTTCACCTCGGGTGGGTTGGGTACGTCCCGCCCCCCGTCCCCATTACACTTCATGGCGGGTGCGTTGGGTACGTCCCGCCCCGATACTCCTCCCCCCCCCCGCCGGTCTGAGAACGTTTCTGCGACCGGTCTTGGTCCTTTGTCGCTCGGACCCCGCCCCCGCCGCTTTCCGGCCCAGCCCCCCCGTGCAGTGACGGGCCGGGGAGCGTCGCTCACGGGCAGGGCGTGGGGCGGGTTCACACCCACCGGCGTGTCCGTGACGGGACCAGAGGGGCCTGCCGGGCTCGGCCTAACACGGGCCGGGCCGAGGCAGCGCAGAGCCTGAGGCGGGCAGGCACTGCGCTCCCCACAGGCCGCGGCCGGCTGCTCCGGCCAGGCCCCGCCCCCATCTGGGGCCCGCGCGCCGCCGGGGGGCGGGGCCGGGAAGCGGGAGGACGGCAGGAGGCGCCGTCTCCGCGCTGTCAGCTCAGGTGGGAGCGGGGCTGCGCAGGCCCAGTGGATGCGGAACTCGGAGCGCCGAGTGGTGCGCGGGGCGCTGGCTGCAGGGCTCCGATAGGCGGCGCTGCTGAGAGGTGCGAGGCGGTTCCCCGCGGGCTGCAGGAGGCGCTCTAGGGGTGAGGGGATGCCCAGGGTGGGACAGTGAGGGAGGGTGCATGGGGCGAGGGGGTGGGGCGCTCTCGGAGGGGTGCACAAGGCGAGGAGGGTGCTCATGGGGTGAGGGGATGCCCAGGGTGGGACAGTGAGGGAGGGGTGCATGGGAAAGGTGCTCTAAGGGAGTTGGGTGGCACTCTCAGAGGGAGGGGTGCATGGAGGAGGGGCACAGGAGGGTGCATGGGGCGAGGGGGTGGGGCGCTCTCAGAGGGGTGCACAAGGCGAGGAGGGTGCTCATGGGGTGAGGGGATGCCCAGGGTGGGACAGTGAGGGAGGGGTGCATGGGGGAAGGGTGCTCTAAGGGAGTTGGGTGGCACTCTCAGAGGGAGGGGTGCATGGAGGTGTGGCACTGGGGGGGGTGCATGGGGCAAGGGGATGCAGCACTCTCAGAGGGAGAGGTCACAAGGCTTTTGGGGTGAGGGGATGCATGGGGTGGGGCACTGAGGGAAGGGTGCATGGGAGTGGGGTACTTTCAGAGGGAGGGGTGCATGAGGTGAGGAGGGTGCTCTTTGGGTGACAAGATGCACGAGGTGGGGCACTGAGGGAGGGGTACATGGGGCGAGGGGGTGGGGCACTCCCAGAGGGAGGAGTGCATGAGGTGAGGAGGGTGCTCTTGGGGTGAGGGGATGCACAGGGTGGGGCACTGAGGGAGGGGTGCATGGGGTGAGGAGTGCATGGGGGTGGGGCACGCTCAGAGAGTGGGGTGCACGAGGCGAGGAGGGTGCTCTTGGGGCAAGTGGCTGCATGGGGCGAGGTGCTCTCAGTCTGGCACTGTGACTTCCTGGCTTCCACATTGGGCCCCTTTGGCTCTGCTCGTAGCATTTGTGTTTGTTTACAGAAGGTGGTGAGGCAAGAGAACCAGCCCCTAATCCCAGCTGTCCAGTAGCAGTAGTCAGCCTCTGGGGGGCCTCATGTCCCGACCGAGCTCTCCTGAGGGCCTAGCCACAAGCTCCTGCCCCACTGCAGATCAGGTCTCAGCAGGGAACACTGTGTGGGTGGACATCAGGGCATTGCTGCCCAACACTAAGGAAGACCTGAAATTGGACTTCAGTGAGAAAGTGGAGGAAAGTGTCATCTCACTACTCCAGCAAGCTAGAGACCTCCTATATGGAGCTGAAAGCCTCTGCTCTGGAAGCGCAAGGGAAACGTGCTTACAAGTCAGTGAAATAATAATAGATTACTCTTGGGAAAAGCTTAATATTGGGACTTGGAGAGATGTGGAGAAGGACTGGCGACGAGTCTATTCTTATGGCTGCCTTTTCAAAGCCTTGTGTATGTGCAGTGAGCAAGGCACCATAGCAGATACAATTCGGGTCTGTGACATGGGACTGCTGATGGGAGCATCCATATTGGATAACATCCTGGTTAGGATAATTAATGTCCTTCAGAAGCATCTGACGTATGGGAAACGGTCTGCTGAAGAAGATGCAAAGGAGTCACAAAGAAAGGTAGCAGCTCTCAGTGTTCTTGCCCACCACTGCATTACACACAGAATAGGAACTGGTGATTCCTGCAAACAACTAGATCCCAAAATCCAGATTGGGTCAGGGAGCCACTGATCTTGGGGCGGTAAATCATGTAACTGGGCCTCTGTCATTCTTGAGTAAAAGCAGAAATCTCAGCTCTCTGTACATTTTACTTTTTTTTTTTTTAATTTGGTGACCAGCTGAAATCTCCCTTCCTTTTCTGCTTTTGTTCCTATTCTATATCCTGCTGCTGAGAAAAGAACTGATAATTGCAGCCTCCATAAGTCAGTCCACCAGCTACTCATTGTGAGATTTTTGTGAGACACTGCAGGCTGTTCCACTGACATGCAATACAAAGAGGCTGGGCAAGCAACACAAAGGGGAAATCAACTTCCCCACACACTCACTAGTATGCCTGAGGGAATCTGTAAATCTGTCTTCTCCATCCATATGCGCTTAGGATATAAGAGCAGTTTACTTCAGACTTCTGGGTATTTTGGGAAGTCTTTGCAGGTTGGAGGAGTGCTGAGGATTTTATCCCCATTCTGCTTAAGAACATAAGAATGGCCATACTGGGTCAGATCAAAGGTCCACCTAGCTCAGTATCCTGTCTTCTGAAAGTGGCCAATGTTGGGTGTCCCAAAGAGAATGAACAGAACAGGTAACCATCAAGTGATCCATCCTGTCACCCATTCCCAGCTTCTGGCAAATAGAGGCTTGGGACACCATCCCTGCCCAACCTGGCTAATAGCCATTGGTGGCCCCATCCTCCATGAATTTATCTAGTTCTTTTTTGAACCCTGTTGTAGTCCTGTCCTTCACAACATCCTTTGGCATGAAGTTCCACAGGTTGACAGTAGCTTTTCTCTGTTTATGTTACATCCTCAGTTCAAGTGATTTCAGCATCTCCTTTGCTGGGAGAGACTAACGCTGTTTTTAACATACATGTTTTCTGATGTAATAAAGGGCAGGTTACTTTGTTGTGCTAAAAAATCCCTGTGTTTCAGAAAATCCGGAATGACCACACTACCGTTCCATCAATAAAATCAGAAGAAGTTATTCCACGGCTTCACTGCCCTTCTCTAGAGCATTTCAGAGAAAATTATATGATTCCACAAAAGCCTGTCATCCTGGAGGGTATTGTTGACCACTGGCCATGTATGAAGAAATGGAGGTGAGGACAAGAGCTTAAAAACAGCTTCATCTGTTGCCCTGATTAAGAAAGCATGTTTTCTGCACCAATTAACTCAAGCCCAGAATAACATAAGGTATGAAATGCCAGCTCCAGTGATTCCTGCTAGGAGCATCATCTTGCTGCATAATTTGCTCTACTTCTGAAATATTTTTCATTGCTAATAGTACTTGGCTGTAACAGATCCAGGTCAGAAAGTTGCATCCCAATAGAGTCTGCCTTGCTAGTGATAGAATAATAGAAATCAGATGTTGGAAGAGAGCTGGTTTCTCATCAAGGCCATCTTTTCAGAGGCCAATGCAGGGAACCTCTCTTCGGTGCATTTTCTAGTGCTATACATCAGAGCTGGGCATGTATTGCCAAAGATTCTCATGGTTATTTATTTGAATTTGCCTCAGCCATGTCTCTTGTTTCTGCAAACATTCACACAATCAAAATTTACTGAGAAATATTTGATGAAAGTGAATTTAAAAGTTGCATGTACAAGAATGATTGGAAATGAAATATTTCATTGACAAGCACAAATATTAACACTGGAAGTGCTTTAAGGCTCAGCCTAATGATGTCGTGTGACTTACCTTAACATTCAACTAAGAATGCACCTAAAATTTCAATATTGTGTAGTGAATATTTGTAGCCAAAAGCCCCTGATTAATCTATAGAGTAAATAAATTTACAAAATACTCTCAAATTAATTTGAGGAAACTCTTACCTGCTTGCTGATATCCACAAGCACAAATAGAAGCAACATTCATTGAACAAATGATGGTTCATTATTCACTCAGTACTCTTATAAACCCTTTTTCTCTTCTCAAAGATGTGTTCAAATAGGAAATGGGGTTTTTTTAACTGAAGAAAAATTGTGGTATTAAAATGCATACAAACCTCACTGCTCATTCCTTTGGTGCCTGCATCCTTGGTCTTTCTGGTTGGCTGGCTTTTGAGAGCAGAGGCCTTCTCTGCATGTTAGTCTTGTAAATTGCCTACCAGACTTCAGGGGCTGTGTAAATAGAAAATAATTAATAATAATATTCCAAGCAATGCAGCTTCCACCTTTTCTCATGGGGATACTCTTTCTGGAAAATGGGTGTCTCAGGAAGTGTTGTTTACATGCCATCAGGCATGAGCGGTGTGTCCGATAGGCTGGGGACGGCTGTGCCCCCCACAAACAGCCCCATGTGGCCCCACCCACACTTATTGCCAAAGCCCACTCCTGCTTGCCCTTTTCCCCCTTGGCCCCAGCCCAGACAGGCTGCTCCTCTTCAATGCTGCTGGGGCTGCCCAGCGCGCTTGGGGATGGGGGCGTTGCTGGAGGCTCTGGAGCTGCCCACTCTGTGGTTGCGGGGACTCGGGGGAGGCCATGCACAGCCCACTCTGCGCTCGGGGGAGGGACCCTGCGCTGCCTGCCCACCTTGCGCTCGGGGGCAGGCGGCTGCCCGCCTGATGCTTGGGATTGAGGGGGGGCTCTGAGAGAAGGGGACCAGGGCCACAGGGGATGGCAGAGCTGGCTAGGGGCTAGCCTCCCACAGCCAGCAGTTCACCCGCCACCTATGCCATCAGGCAAATGCTCCATTGGAGTACTCAGGATGTTTCCATAATCTTCTTAGTCAGGGCAAAGGACAGAGACAGCTGCTCTGTGATACTAATGTTCTGTGTTCACAAAACTCTCTCAGAAAATGGATTTTCCATCTGACATCAAAACCAGGAAAAATAATGAAAATGTTAAAGCTAAGATTGAAAATAATGGAAGCTGTTTTCTTCCAGTCTGGATTATCTCCGTCAAATCGCTGGCTGCCGCACCGTTCCTGTGGAAGTGGGTTCCCGGTATACCGATGAGGAATGGTCTCAGACACTCATGATGGTCAATGACTTCATTGATCAGTATATCGTGAACAAGGTCTGTTACTTTCACATTGTTTCATCTCCAGACAAAGTCTGGTATTGGACTGGGGAATTCTGTCCTAGACACACTCGGCAAAGGGTATTTGAACAGAGAGCTGCTTGCACAATACCTTATACCAGAGGTCCCAAACTGTGGGGCGTGCCCCCTTGGGGGCCCCAGAGGAACATTTGGAGGCCCCGGCTGACAGCCACATGCCCAGCTGAGGCCTTGCCTCTGCTCCCAGCTGTGGCTCCAACCTCGGCCTCTTTACCTCTATCCGCTAAGGGGGGAGGGAGGAGGAGGACAGGAGTAAGGAGGGGCACAAGGTAAAAAGTTTGGGGACAGCTGTCTTACACGAGTCATGGTGCCTGAAATATTTTTAGGAATTGGAAGTCCCCAGTTTGCACCACTGACTCACTTTCTCCTCATTTAGATATTAGTGGACTGGAATTTTAGGAGCTTTTCTAAGCATTGAGCAGGTGACTTAAGACCACCCCTCTTCTGGGATGCCCCATGTGGGAGGGATAGTTCAGTGGTTTGAGCTTTGGCTTGCTAAACCCAGGGTTGTGAGTTCAATCCTTGAGGGGGCTATTTAAGGAATTGGGGTAAAAATCTGTTTGGGGATTGTCCTGCTTTCATAGATTCTAGGACTGGAAGAGACCTCGAGAGGTCATCAAGTCTAGTCCCCTGCCCTCATGGCAGGACCAAATACTATCTAGACCATCCCTGATAGACATTTATCTAACCTACTCTTAAATATCTCCAGAGATGGAGATTCCACAACTTCCCTAGGCAATCTATTCCAGTGTTTAACTACCCTGACAGTTAGGAACTTTTTCCTAATGTCCAACCTAACCCTCCCTTGCTGCAGTTTAAGGCCATTGCTTCTTGTTCTATCATTAGAGGCTAAGGTGAACAAGTTTTCTCCTTCCTCCTTATGACACCCTTTTAGATACCTGAAAACTGCTATCATGTCCCCTCTGTCTTCTCTTTTCCAAACTAAACAAACCCAATTCTTTCAGCCTTCCTTCATAGGTCTTGTTCTCAAGACCTTTAATCATTCTTGTTGCTCTTCTCTGGACCCTCTCCAATTTCTCCACATCTTTCTTGAAATGCGGTGCCCAGAACTGGACACAATACTCCAGTTGAGGCCTAACCAGGGCAGAGTAGAGCGGAAGAAATACTTCTCGTGTCTTTGAGCAGGGGGTTGGACTAGATACCTCCTGAGGTCCCTTCCAGCTCTGATATTCTATGATTCTAGTTACATATATATTGATCTACGTGTGAGACTGTCAATGAACAATCTAAAACTTTGCCTGTTTCAAAGGGGACTCCCTGGCCATAGAAGGGATTTTACAGGCCTGCTGGTTTGGATGGTTGCACAGATGCCATCAGGAGACTCATCCCGCGAATGTTCTTTGTGCTCTTCACAGCATATTTGCTCCTCCACTTTCCCATGAGTCTTATATGTGACTCACTGAAACTGTGAAGATGTTAGTGTGACTAGAAAACAAACTCATCCCTTGGTCATGTTCACCGATATTACAGACAATATGGGTGTGGAGCTGTAGAGGCCTCATCCTGCTATTGCATAGATCCCTTCTCTGAAGCTTCTGTTACAGGTGGAACAAGGACTCTAGAAAATCTCTGACCATTTCTTCCCCTTCTTGCCCTCCATTTCTGGAGCAGTCATTCTGTCCCAGATGATGACTATATCTGTCTGGCCTGACCCTGTCTAGTGAAGGCCAGGTGCCAAGCCCCTTAGTCACCAGTACTGTTCCTCTAATTGATTATGGTGCTCTGTGAGGTCTCATAAGATCCAATTTCACTGCAACCTGTAACAAGGGATGTGAAGAAATGGGACATCAGATTAGATACTAAACATCCCTGCACTGTGGCACAAGCATCAGGATCAGAAGTATCTGAGCTGGCAGGACCACATGGCATCATATCTCCAGCAAAAGGAGCATTTACAGCCAAAATAGTTGTTATTCAGAATAAATTATGCCAGTAATTAACTTTATTTATAAGTAACTTTCATAAATGTGAAGCCAGACCCTATACACTGTTATTCATTCTCTTTTTCTCTCCTGTAATTCCAGAATAGCATTGGATACCTTGCCCAGCATCAACTTTTTGATCAGGTAAATCTAAAAGTGACTTTTTTTTCAGCTTGCTGTAGAGACAAGGTAGTATCTTTCACTGGATCAACTTCTGTTGGTACGGGCTAGTCTACACTAAAAGCTTCATCAGCGCAGCTGCACCGCTGGAGCATGTCTGGTGAAGACGCTCTATGCCAGCGGGAGAGACTTCTCCTGTTAGCATAATAAATCCACTTCTGTGAGAGGCAATGGCTGTCGTGCTGACGTAGCTCTGTCCACACTGGCACTTAGGTCGATGTAATTTACGTCACTCAGGGGGGTGGCTTATTCACACCCCCTAGCACCGGCTTCAGCCCGCAGCCAGACCCCAAGACCCGCTACCCAACCCCTCCTCAGCCAGAGTTGTTGCGGGCTGACCAAAGCCCTTTGGCCTCTCCCCACTTGCCTGGAGGAGTCTCGGTCCAGCTGCAGCCACACCATGCCTCCCCAACCCAGACCCCAAGCCACCCGGGGAAGAGTGTCTCTAAGGTCCAGAAGATTTTGATATGCCCCAGGCAGGTTCTGAGGCTGCTGAGAAGGCAATATGTGTTACTGAGCTTTCCGGGTTCATCAGTAATCTCCCTGGAGTCCAGGGAGATTACTGATGAACCCGGGAAGCTGAATAGAATTGCCTCTCCCCTTCTGAGTTAAAGGACTGGCTGCTCCAAGAATCAGTCATTAATGGCATCTAAAAAGTTTATCCCTGCATCCCTTCCTGAGGTGACAATACAGGACTAGTTGAAATCCCCCATTTATTACTGGAGTTTCTGTTTTTATAGCCTCTCTAATCTCCCTGGTGATTTCACAATCACCATCCTGGTCAGGTGGGCAGTAATATATTCCTACTGCTGTACTCTTACTATGCAAGCATGGAATTTCTACCCCTAGAGATTCTATGGTACAGTTTGATTCATTTAAGATTTTTAGTATATTTGACTCTACTTTCTTTCACACATAGTGCCATCACCCCTCCCCCAGTGTGGCCTGCTCTGTCATTTCTGTATATTTCGTACCCTGGTATTATTGTATCCCATTGATTATCATCATTCCACCAAGTTTCTGTGATGCCTGTTGCCTCATTTAATACCAGGCACTCAAGTTCACCCATTTTAATATTTAGACTTGTAGCATTTATTTACAAGCATTTATAAAACATGTCAGTATTTAGTTGTTTGCCTTCATGTGATGTAATTGAATGGAATTTTTTGTCCTTTGACTGTTTTTCTTCAGATCTTACTGTTTTTTTTTATCAACTTCTATCTTATCCTCTTTATTAGGATATAGAGTATCCCCTTTAATAAATCTTCCACTAAGGAAGGTCTCTGTCCAAACCATGTGGTCCTCTGCACCAGTCAGCTTTCTCCCAGCACATGGGTCATACTGAGGATTTCAGTTGCAGCCTGGACACTCTGTTAATTGGAAGGAGACTCTGTATTCTCCATAATGTTTTGGGATTTCCCACCTGCACCGTAACTTGAAGGGATAGGAAGTGTCTGTAACTCTACCCTGGATCTATCCTGTTTAGTGTGGTGGTACCTTTTCAATGGTGAGAAAATCCAGCCTTTGTAATGCTTTGTGACCATATCATGCTGCTTGTGTGTGTGAATATAACTTGAGAAGCAGCTCTGCACCCAGGAAATAACTGTCGGAAATTTGGGCAGGGAACAGTCTTTACAAGCAATCAGTTCAGCTGCACCACAGTAGGCAACAAGCTTCATTTCATCATCTACTCCCTGGGTGTTCAGATAAACAGAACTGGTAGCAGTCTGTAGTAATGTCACCTAGTGACCTCCCTGGTGCTACAGTCTCATTTACAGTGATCTTTCTCTGCTCTTGGCAAGACTAGATAAGAGGGTTGGAATGACTCTAGACTGTATATGGATTTAAAATAAGCCAGGGATCACTTTCTGTTGCTGATCACACGTCCCTGATCATTGTCACCATTGCAGGACAAGTGAATTGTCTTCTGAAACTCCAGTGCCTGTGGCCCCACTTCTAGGAGCTGCTGTCCCTACTCTCTACACATCTTCAGAAAGTAAACTGTTCCTCTCTCTGCTTGTGCAGTTACTTCTGAACCTTCCTTCCAGTTTGCTGGAGGGGAGATGTCTGGTGAGGGGTGTAGACTGGGGTGACAAGGGTCAGACTGAAGGATGGGGAGGAGGGGTTAATTTCATAGTTCAAGAGCAATCTGCTCCTCTGCCAAGACACATGCATTACCACCATGCTGACTCATTCTTGTAATTCTCATTCCCGTTTCCTCTACCTTCTCTCTATTTTGGCTTCCTTCATCTTGTCACGTCTCCACTTACATTGTAAACTCTCTGGCCAGGGACACGGTCTCTGTCTGCACAGTGCCCAGCAGCATGGTGTCTTGATCCAGAAGACAGCCTTTGTATGCCATCACAATACAAAGAACTACTGAACAGGTCTCAGCCCATGAGTAAAGACACTTGTGACAACTTTGCGAAAGGAGGAAGTGGGAACAGAGGAAGAAGGAAAAATAATTAAATAGTAACTGTAAAAAAAATCCTAACTGCCCCAGGGGAAGTAGGAAGAAAAACTAAATCTTTGGTGTTCAGATATTGTAATGATGGGAAGGATATGAAGCCCTGGGCAGACTGAGGAAGAAGAGAATGGGGCAAGTGTGTATTGTGATTAGGAGAAAGCGAGTGGGAATGGCAGGACATTTTTTTAAAAGTAGATTAAATATGTTAATTTTATTTGAGTTCTATTAAGATGCAAAAGATTTTAATAAACTTAATCAACATGCTATTAATATAGTCAATTCACTAATAAAACAATATTTTCATTAGTGTTTCTTACTGTGTTTTGAGTTTAACTACTAAAGAAGAAAATTCCTCTGCAGAATTAAAAAATTCCTGTAGATTTTAGCTTTACATTACAGTAGTTTGGAGACATTTCCTACAGATCTTCAGTGGCCCTACTCTTCTGTTGACCCTGTTGAACAATCCAACCTTTGTGGTTTATTTAACCAGCTGGTTTATAATTTTGGAAATATGATTTACATGGCCTATCTCACTTCTCTCCATTGTATTGATCTAAGTGACATTGTCCGCACTTTGAGATAAGGTAAGGCCTAGTCGTCTATTCTGGACATGCCATCCATATTTACGCTGCTCTGCACATCAGCACATGCACGCGGTCATTGTGTACTTTTACATAAGAACCTAAGAACAGCCACACTGGGTCAGACCTAAGGTCCATCTAGCCCAGTATCCTGTCTTCCAACAGTGGCCAATGCCAGGTGCCCCAAAGGAAATTAATAGAACTGGCAGTCATCGAGTGATCCATCCACTGCTGTCCAGTATCAGCTCCTGGCAAACAGAGGCTAGGGACACCATCACTGCCCATCTTGGCTAATAGCCATCGATGGACCTATCCTCCATGAACTTACCTAGTTCTTTTTTTGAACCCTGTTATAGTCTTGGCTTTCACAACATCCTCTGGCAATGAGCTCCACAGGTTGGTTGTGTGAAGAAATACTTCCTTTTGCTTGTTTTAAACCTGCTGCCTATTAATTTCATTTCTGTTGTTGGTTATTGAGAGTAGATCCCAGAACTGAAGCAGGATATTTGCATCCCTGATTACTGCAGCCTGGGGGAAGGGGAAGAAGATAGCATCACCATTAATGCTTGGTTTGGCCCAGAGGGAACCATCTCCCCTCTTCATCAAGATCCACAGCAAAATTTCTTAGTCCAGGTCTGTACTTTTTTTTTTTTATAACTGCATAACCCGAGTGTAACTTTAACAATACAGCTAGAACGTACATAAGTACTAGAGACAAGGGCAGCTAAAGGCTCGATTGACAAGAGTGGCATGTCTGAATAGTTTACTATGTCTCTGTGTTCACCACCTTTGCATATCAGCATCTGACAGATGTTAACAGATTTATGCTATCAACATCCGGTGAGGTAGGGAAGTATTATTTACCTCCAGTTTACAGATGAGGAACCCAGGCACAGAAAGGAGAAGTGAGTTTCCCAAGGTCACACCTGGAGTCCATGGCAGAGCTGGGAAGAACCCATTTCTCCAGATTCCTCCATTATCCATAAAACCTTCCTTTTCCTCTCCAGGATGCAGCAGAGTTTTGTGTGAATTTATAGCCGGGGCGCCAAGTGTGCCTGAGGTGGCAAGCCGCAGGGGGTGGCCTGCTGGTCACCGTGAGGGTGGCAGTCAGGCTGCCTTCAGTGGCATTTCTGCAGGATGTCCACCGGTCCCGCGATTTCAGTGGCGGGTACGCCGAAGGTGCATGACTGGCGGACCTCCCGCAGGCATGCTGCTGAATCCGCATTACCAGCGGACCTCCCGCAGGCGCACCACCGAAAGCCTCCTGACTGCCGTGCTTGGGGCGGCAAAATACATAGAGCCCCCCTTGTTTATAGCACAAGGGCAAACAACACCATCAGCCTTGATTAACTTATGAAATAGCTCTTTGTACTTCCATGAAAATTCAGAGTTTAAACTGTGTTCTCACCCCAGCCAAATTAGTGCTGGTAGTTTTTTTAATGTTTACAGAAGCACCCAGAGGATTGGAGCTACTTTGTACTAGCGCAGCACAAACCCATGAAGGTTGCCTGCCCAGAGTTTACAACATAAGATGTTCAACTGTGAGCTTGTGTACAGCCTGGAGCCCTCAGAGTTGCTCTTTTCTCCCCTTCAGACTCTTAACAGACACATCAGTCAATGCACTAAGACAAATATAGCTAGTGCATGCTCTCAGCTGAGCCGTATAACTGAGGCCCTGGCTATGTGTGCTTGTTAATGAGAAGGGGTGTTAGACCTACTTACCTAAGTACACTACATTTCAATTAGAGATTGTATTCTTTATCACTCACTTTTCTAAAACTGGCTGTTTAGAATTGCCATGCAGTTAAACAGTTGCCATGTTCCACCCAGTGGTGACTGCATTTTGATAGGAAGAATTCCCTAATGTATACAGATTGCAAAGCAAACTGGGAACTTTCTGGAGGAATGGCCTTGCATAGGGTAGTATTATAAGAGAAAATCCCTTGTCCTGCTCCAACTAGCCTTGTGACACTTGTGCCTTGAGAAGAGGTGATTCTCAGTCAGTGAATGGGGAGTGGAGTATTGTGGGCAGCAGGGGACCTCATAGGCCCAGTTTTAGTTCAACTGCTTCTCTTTTTCCAGTGTTGCCTAAGGCCTGGCTATGAATTTCCAGATCACATCAAGGCATTGTAAGCAGGCAAAATCAATATGAAAAAAAATTCATTGTCAAGTCTCTTCAAGATACAGTGACTCAGGAGAAACTTCAGCAGTATCAAACCTTTCTTGGAGACCACCATACTAACAGTCAATGATGATAATGAAAATTTCTGGAAGGGATTAAAGGCTGCAACTCTTTCAACATGTGCTGAGTCCATTGACTATGTCACCTGCCATCACCAAGATTGGTTTGATGAAAATGATGCTGATATTCAGGGTCCGCTCAACCAGAAAAGAAAAGCTCATTGCATATGGCAAAACGATGTATCACAATCAAAAGAAGAAAGAGTCCTACCAGCAACTCAAGGCTGAAGCTCAAAGGAAAATCCATGACATCAAAAACAAATGGTGGTGAGAAAAGGTCAAGATTGAGATTTGCTCTCGTATACCTTGCATGAGGAGCTTTTTTCAGGCAATAGGGGCCATTTATGGTCCATGCCCCCATACTCCTATACCACTCTGAGCCCAAGATGGGTCAGTGTATTTTAAAAACAGCTAAGCCATCAAAGCCAGTTGGAAGGAGCATTTTGAGCTACTCCTGAATCAACTGTTTGATGCCACTATGAATTCATACCTCAAGACATGAAAGAGAACCTCTTGCTGATCTTCCCCCATGCTCAGAGAAGTACCACGAGCCCACATGCAAACCAAGAACAAGAAGGCAACAGGACCAGATGGCATACCAGCTGAAGTCTACAAGTTTGGAGGTGAGGAACTGGTAAAGAAGGTCCACAAATTTTTTATTCAAATCTGGTATGAGAAGATTCCGGAAGACTTGAGAAATGCCAACCTTGTTACAATCTTTAAGAAAGGAGATAAGTTGGAGGGTGAAAATTATCGAGGCATTGCCTTGCTATCTACAGCAGGGGAAATTCTCACCAGTATCCTCTTAAACCAATTACTTTCCTTTGCTGAGGAAATATTGCCAGTATCTCAGTGTGGTTTCA
This sequence comes from Gopherus evgoodei, assembly GCF_007399415.2. Lineage (NCBI taxonomy): Eukaryota > Metazoa > Chordata > Testudines > Testudinidae > Gopherus > Gopherus evgoodei. The sequence goes on from NC_044331.1 coordinate 85,906,347, forward strand.
GACCATCCTGCAGGACAACCGACATGATCTTCGTTGCCTGCCACATCCAGAAAAAGTCTCAGGAGCAAAATCAGGACCTGTACATGGCCTTCAACTCCATCAGTCACAAAGTCGTGTGGAAGGTGCTGGCCAGATTTGGCTGCCCTCCCAATATTTTTACGGTCATAAGACTTCTTCATGATCAGATGACTACCACCATTTTCTATAAGGGCCTGGAGACGGACCCTTTTGTCATCAAAACTGGTAAACAAGGATGTGTTATCGCACCAACCCTGTTCTCCATCTATTTAGTAGTCATTTTGGTCCTCATTAAAGACCACCTCCCTAATGGAGTTGACATTCAATACAGAATGGATGGGCAGCTGTTTAGACTTTGAGTGGAGATGTTGAAGATTAAAGTCCTCCGGGTATCCATTAGTGATCTTCAGTATGCTGCTGACTGTGCCATCCTCGCACACACACAGGATGACTTTCAGTCCACACTGGATTTTTTTTTGCACAAGCTTACCAAAGCCTAGGACTCTCACAATCTCAAAAAGACTAAAAGTGCACCATCAGCCTGCCTCAGGCCTTGTACATGACCCACCACAAATCACCATTGAGGGACAGACTTTGGAGACAGTCGAGCACTTCTGCTACTTCAGTAGCGAACTCTCTCAAAATGCAAAAATTGATAGCGAGATCAAGCACAGGATACGGGGCACAAGTGCTTTCTTTGAGAAAGTTCTCCAGCGTGTTTTTATGGACCATTACCTACATAAGGACACCAAGATCCAGGTCTATAAGACAACAGTTATTCCTATACTCCTTTATGGATGCAAAACTTGAGTGTCCTATCAACAGCACCTCAAGAGTCTGCAGAGGTACCACCAGGAATGGCTCTGGAAGATCCTTCGCATCAAGTGGGAACATAGCTGCACTAATGCCAGCATCCTCACTGAAGCCAGTGTTACCAGCATTGAAGCAATGATCCTCATGCAGAGTTCGCTGGGCTGGACATTGTGTATGGATGCCAGACTCTCGCCTCCCAAAACAAGCGCTCTACTCTCAGCTCACCCATGATCAGAGATCCTGTGGTGGTGAAGGAAATACTACAAAGAAAACTAATGTGGACATAACAAGCTGGGAGGAGCAAGCCACCAACCAGCCTCAGTGGTGCCATGTCAAGGAGAAGTGCCTTGCCCTCAAAGCTGAGGAGAGAGAGAGAGAAAGAGAGAAGGAATTAAAAAGAAGAAACCTTTTTGCCCCAGCAGGCAGCTGATCCACCAGAAAATATCTGTACCTACCGCAGGCGGACCTGTGGTTCCCAGATCGGACGCAAGAGTCCTCTCAGGACCTGTATTTAAATCTGTGGTAGAGATCATCCTCAGATTGAGGGGTCGCTAGTGATGGAGGCATTATTCTATTGCTAACAGAGAGCACAAGCGCCTGTGACGTTTCATAGCCTAGCAACTTTAGTTTTAGTCTGCCAGTTAATTTAACATCACCTATCTGCAACTCAGAGAAGTGCAGATCAATCAGTCCAGCTGCCTTTCTAATTCTACTCTCCCAATTACACATCACAACGTAGAGAACAAATTTAATGGTGGTGGAAAAATTAGACCGTCTTGAATGTAGCACTGCTCAGCTCAGCAGGCACGGCTAACTCAATACTTTGTATTCACCATCCTTTCACCATTGTTTCCTTCTAGCAATGTTTGGCCCCACCAGCACTGTGGAGACTGGGTGCCATATAATTAAAAATGAATTTCAAGAGGAAGAGTTGCCTTCCCTTCCTTAAAAGCATGTCCCCAGTATTCTGGACATCTTACTTGTTCCATGAAGCCAGGTATATAGTTTACAACCCAATCTGATCAGATTTCGTTCTTCATTATAGAGTACTTGTTCCTCAGTAGCAAAAATCATGACTTTACCTGTTTTGCGCAGAATCTGGCAATCCGCTGTATTCTACTGTTAAGTGCTTGTCGTGATACAGAGGGATAGAGCATTAGACTGATCACTAATTAACTGAAATAAAACCCTATTTCAGCAGGTAGTGTGCAGATTAATGACAGATGGGAAATTTATATCCTTCCCCCTGCAGGTAATTGGAAGAAAATACATCCGTCTGTACTCTCCACAGGAATCAGAAAATTTATATCCACATGAAACTCAAATTCTTCACAACACCAGCCAGGTAAATAGCTGCCGAAAGTCTAAAAATTTGATAATTTAATTTTAAATAACCAAACCATCTTTGGACCTGAAAACAAATTGTGTGTTTGCTTTATAGGTGGACGTGGAGGATCCCAATTTAGTTAAGTTCCCCAAGTTTGAACGGGCTGCATTTCAAGCTTGTATTCTGACACCAGGACAGGTTCTGTTTATTCCAGTTAAATACTGGCATTATGTACGATCTCTCGATGTCAGCTTCTCTGTCAGTTTCTGGTGGTTATAAACCATTATTTGATGTGGATAAATCTCTGTTGTGCAATTTAAAGTAATATAAAAAATGCAGCATGCTGTACTCTTGATTAGTGAAAGAATTTTCAGACCTTCAACAGAGGAAAGTTTTTTCTTAACATGAGAATGTTCTCATTATCTTCTGCTTAAAGTGCAGAGCTGGGTTAAGAAATCAATTTTTTCTGCTTCCTGACGTAGTGAGAAATCTAAACAAAGAATCAGAAATGAGAGAGCTGCAGCAGCCACTGTTTTGTGAATATTTCCAATACAAATTCCTAATAAAGAGCATCTGTCAAATGATCAGCTCAAGTATACATACCCAAAACAAGACTATATATGGGCATTATCAAGAGACTGGGCCCCAAATGGTATGATTGTCAAAGTGGAACTGAAGGGAGCATGTGATCCATTGTAAGTTTACCATCCATCTGAATGTAATAATAGTTGCATAGCCATGACTTCCATTATGGTGGATAACATTTATACAAAATCTCCGATAATAAAAAGGAGCCAAGCCCGCAGTAAAGTCTATTGCTAATGAGGGCTGAAAGAGCAGTACCCAGGGTTATTATATAATTCAGTTATAGAGCTCAGATGTAGTACTTGTTCCCTTTGTGGGGAGATGGATTGTATTCCTTTCATTCTCACCAGCAGTTAATTCATTACCATCCTCACTGTTGCAACTGGCAGGGTCTGGTGCCTCTCTCCCTTCCAAGCCATTGTAAGGAAACAGACAATTCTAAAATGATTTTTTAAAAATAGCTGCTGAAGAAATACATTAATATGTAACTGCGGTGACTTCTCATCTGCTGATCTAACAAAAAGCCCATTTGTTCACGGGGGAAATATGAAATGAAGATTTCATTTTCTTGATTAAAGCTCTGATATTACTAATCATTGCAAACACAGAGTTCTCTCTCACTGTTATGCAAACCCCAAGTGCGTATTTGCTTTGAATGAAGCTTCAACATGAGCTCTGGTGCAGTGAGCCAGTGAAGGAATTAGCACGTGGTGTTTGGAGACTGCTCCTTCATCTGGTGCTCACTCCCATTAGGCTCCTCTCTCCCACACTAAACCACTTTCTGAGGTATTATGTAAAAACAATTATAAAGAAGGAACTGTGAAAGAGATGCTCAACTTCTACTCTCTGGCATTCTGGGCTGATAAGACTACTACGCACCTGCTTCTGTGCCTGCGAAACTGAGACTGAAGGTGCTTAGAGCCAAGAAGTGAAGGTGTGGCAGAAGTCCTAACTTCGCATTATTTATTATAACCAACAATTATCACGAAATCGTGGTATTAAAAGGAGACTTAATAGATGCTCTTAAATCTTGGGAAACCCTGAGATGTGCTTCTGGCACCACCTCTTTGTCAGAGTTGCAGCAATGAAGAATGAATGTGTATGTGAATACTCAGACTGTGTTTAAAAGCATCCTTTCAGAGAAGGGCCAGACCTGGGGGGAGATGAGATGTTAATACTGAGCCCTGGCAGAGGCACCTTCACTGAATTCAACCAGAATGACAGAATGGTTGACAAACCTCATTGATTTTACAGATTTTAAAAGAGTTTAAAATGGAAGTCTAAATAGGTCTTGTCTCGTTGTGCAAATCCTCCAAAAATAAAACTTTTAAAAACTCCTCTGCACTGAGCTCTCCTGTCCCAGCTGCACGTTCAGACCTGTGCAGGCACCTGGGCAGAGCCCCATTTAATTTAACAAGACTGGGCACAGTATAAAGGTCTGTCTATGTGGCTCAGCTTACACAACTGAGGCAGCAGCAGTCAAATCTCCCATTCCTATGCAGATGTAATGTCCCCCTTTGGCAATAACAATAGGTATGTACACATACCATGACAGCCTCCACTGTAGCTATGCTGACCTTCTTAGTCTTAGTTCCAGCACTGTTAGTGCTGGAACTAAGCAGGACCTTTGAGCAGGGAGGCCAAAGTCACAACAGTTTTATTTTCAAACTTCTAGCAAGATTTTAGCCGAGTAAAAACAAACCATAAAAAGAAAGTTGACTTTGTTCCCTAGGCATTCCTGCTTTCAGAATGACACATTTTACACTAACGCTGAAGTAAACTGCAACTGGGCATCCGTAAGACAGCGAAAGAAAATGTCTGCTCTAACTGAAACTGGTCTTTCTAATGCCGCCTTGTTCCTGAGGATGGGGTTCTTCTCCTCTCCCTCGGGGCACTTGAAGGCAACTCGGAATCTGGCCGATTTATTTCTGTGTTAAGAAACAATGCAATGTTAGTGAACAAATATTGTTTTGTGTTGTTACTGTGACAATACACTTTCATGAGCTCCAAATTTGCTCTAAAGGGCTAAAAATGTGTAAACTCGTATTTGCTTGTGACTTCCATTAGAACTGTTCCATTTCATTAGTTAAATTGAGGAATTCCAAGAAGCTTCTGCTTCAGTGTAACTGAATATTTCCAGATTTTTTTTCACTCAACATACTGCTGGTAGCAGAGAGGGTGTAGGACTCCAGGAGTAAAGGCACAACCATGATAGCTATAGGTGCACAAAATTACTAAAAAAAAAGATCCACCAGCTGAAATACTTGAAGTTTCCAGTAAGAAAGAAAGTTCAATCCACTGTCACCTCTTCATGACTACAGTAACTTAAGTATCACCATGAAATATCTCAGTCCATGCCCAAGTATTATTATACAAGAGTTTTTAAATGGTTTTGCTTGCTACCTGGAATCTCATGTGGCCAAAACTCATTACAGTGGGGACAGTGTGGTTCCATCTGAGCTTTGAAATATTTTCCAGCACAAGGCAAGTGCATTCCAATTCCACAGGTTTCACATACTTGACTCTGAAATGAGAAATGTTACTGTTAATAGAAAGCATTTCTGGTCTCCCTCTCAGTGCTACAAAGCATGTCATCTTTGGAAAAAGTCTGCCTTACTGACCCAAAGTAGGAGCATTAACTTGAGAGAATTTTACTTCATTGCCAGCTGGAGGATCCTTGTAAACAGAGGCTGGTATAGGTTACAGGGAAATACGTACTTGGGAGCTGGGAAATGGGCATTTGTTGGAGTGATGGGAAGAATCATAGCAAGAAGGCTTGGGAGCCACAAGTGGGTGGGAAGAGGAGTGTCAGAACAGCGTGCCTGTTGGGGAAGCCTTGGAGAAGAGAACTAGCTGCAGGAGGCAGGAAATGAGTAATGGGGAATCGGCAGCTGAGAAGAGGAGTTCTAGTCCCCCTGATAAGAGGCTGGAACAAGACTGGGCACCTGTGGGAGTGCCACTACCGAGCTCCTCAATGCAGCTTATTCTAGAGCTCTTGACGCTAGCAATTCCAGAGCGTCCACCACCAAGAGTGAAGATGGATGCATGTGCCAGACAGGGAAATCACCATGTGCTGAGCCCAGTGGTTTAGAATAGCTAACAACAGTTATGCCCATGTAAAAATGGGAAAGATTCACTTCCAGCTCAGCTGACTGGGACAGGAGCCAACATGATGGATGCAGGGTTCTCACTAGCCGAGCTCACTTTCTCCAAGTTCACATAGTGTTTTTTCCGTGACAGCAAGCAGCAACAGAATAGGTCAGAATAGGTATTTTGTGTACTGTGGACACCATTGCCAGGTTACAACAGCAGTCTGAACATAGAACAAATGCTCAGAAAGAAAAATATCACATACTTTAGCTACCATCATGCAAGAGTGTTTCTCAATAGCAGACACCTACTGAGGAAGCCCAGCCCAATTTGTTACCTGGATGGCGAGGCTGTGACAGATGTTACATTTCCTCACCAAGTCTTGGTAGTTGCTGAGGATGTATTGCTCCATCTCCATTATGCAGCGAGTATGCAACGTGTACTCCCCATCTCGCTAAGGGAACAACACCACCAACTGTGAGACTATAATATTGTTTCTTACAATTCACTCTTGATCTTTTTCTGACCTCACTCTCTACCTTTTAGCAAAAGCAAAGCTTGACGTTCATTTCTTTTCAGCATCCAGCAGAGCCCAATCACTGACTAATCCAAAGACAATATCCAAATTCCACTCAAAGCACTGCATCTAATTAACATAAAACAGCAGGAAAAAGCTCCCTTATCTTTAATAAATATGCATACCATGGAAACTAGAGGTCCCTGCAAGCATTTGCCCATCCTCCATCAAAGACCACAGAGGTTAAAGTGATTATTCTTAACAAAATGTAGGATTCCATGCAACAATATACACCTTTGCGACAGGACTTCTCTTTGGCACAGCTCTAAAATACCTAGATTACTGAGAAATATCAAGAAAGAAAATCTGGCACCATTTCTTAACACATGTAATAAAGGGAGAGATTTTCAAAGGCACAAATGGGAGTTGCCTCCTGACTTTCAGTAGGAATTGGGCACTTACCTGTCCTTTACATTTCTGAAAGTCTCTCCCAGACCAAGGGAGCCTGTTGCAGAGGACGGTGTAGAGATTCAAGGTGAAACACCTCCAAGAGCAGAGCGTGAGCACAGCAACAGCACCACTTACAGACATGGTCACTTCTGCTTGCCAACATAAGGGGTGGAACTATCACTCCAGCTCTTCTGTGGTGGGGCTAACACCAGCACTGGCACAACCACTTCCCTAATTCAGTATTTAAAGGAGAGCTGCAAGTGTCCAGAGCATCCCAGGCATGGAGACTATGGGAGTGTTTCGGCATGTTTCTCAGTTACACCTATGGAACTGTGCTGCCTTGCATGAGATCCTAGATGTAACCGTATTGTTTGGCTTGTAGAACCTTTGCTACTAGTGATGATACATGAGAAGAAAAGAGCTCTGTCCTAGTCAACTCCTAGGGTAAGCTTACAGAACAGCCAGATGCAAAGACTTGTAAAGTTAGTACATTTTATATGGAATCATTGAGACAATAAAAATTGGCTCACCCAATACTATTTTTACAGTCACTCTTTAGAGTAGAGCTGCACTTTTGGCTGTCAAAGCAGTAAGAAAGAACAGTCAAAGCTACTAAAATGCCCACTGTCTCTACAAGATAAAGCAATTACTTCAGAGAGCCACTTATCCTGAACCAAATTTTGCAGCACTTGCTCTGCTTCCTTTTTCTTCATTTTCTTTGTTTTAAGTTGGTCAGCCAGGTTTAAAATATCTGTGGAAGATGCAAAGCCACTTTCTGATATGATGATCACATCCATCTGCAGAAAGAAAAATATCTGATGAGAAAAAGCATACAATTGGGTAGCCCCAGTTCTGGGTTAATGGCAACGTAGAGGTTTTTTCCAGCACCTAGCACTATAAAATGCAACATATAGTGCAAATAGTTCAGGAAACTAAACCAATTAAGAGGCTGTTGACAGTGTTAACCTGCCACAGGGGAGATAATTCCTCAACTCGAACTGCAAGATAGGGGCTTGCAGGAAGCAATGTTAAAGCCCCTTTAATACACTGCAATTATGCTGAATATATGATACATCCTCTACATCAGAGAGGAATCTGTGTCTTGACTTGGCCTGAGATCCATACTTCCTTGATGAAAGATGGTTATCCATCAGGAAGCCATCTGTTCCAACTGGATTCATGTGCACAAGTAAATGTACTTGACATTCTTAGGCTGAATTGGTACTGCCAGTTTTCAGAAATACTATCATCTTTAGTTTAGCTTCAGTGCAAAATCTGTGATGGCAACAAATCTTGGGAGTACTAGTGAAGGCAGGACACATGCACTTTCAGCACACTCTATCTCAGCTCAGCGCAGCTCTAGATGAGAGTGGTAGTAACCTATGCCTGGTCTACACTGTTGATCTCATCAATGAAGCTGCTCCAGTTTTAGACCAACAATGTAAGTATTTCTGAAAGCTGTCAGTGTAGATGAAACTTTGGACAAACTTCACACTGAGGCAAGTGAGGATTTTCTTCTAGGCAAGCAACACATCACCCTTGCAGTCCATAAAGAACATGTATTTTTAGCACTGGTAGGCTCAAAACATACACAGTCTCCAAGCGATCACAGAAACTCACTATACTCTTTATGAACAGAACCGAACAACGTTATAACAAGAAACCAACAAAAAGCAAGATACTGAATTCTTATCATGGGAAATGCTAGTGATGACACCGTTGGTTCACATGAAGCAGGACATTGCATATGGACCCAATGGAGGAGTCTGGAGCTTTGAAAACTGGTCAAGAGCTGTCTGCCTGTCTTGTTAGGTGGCATTGTCAATTGCTATCAGTGCATATGATTCACTGACTAAAAGTGGATTGCATATTGTTGGTTATCACAATCTTCAAATCCAAGTACTAGATTATTTATGTCAAAATCTACTGTATATTAAAGGGGTCCTGAAACCTATTTCCAGACAGAATTATCCAGTCATTGCTGGGAATGCTGGGACAGTGCTGCTGCAGAAATATGATTATTAAACTAAAAGCAGGTCTGCCAAGTCTTGCTCTGAGAAGCACTTTCTCATTATTGATTTTGCTTTAACAGTAATTTATCCCCAAGAGGGAATAGATTTATGCCACACTTCTATATTTTCACTTGATTTGTGGTACAACTAAAAATTATAAACTAAACCAATATGGTAGCTTATTCTTCAAGAAGATTTCACAGATTATTCCTTTTATTTTAAAGAGCAGACCATTCCCCCAACAGTCTGATTTGCTGAATAATGAGATGACATACAGTACTTACAGTTTTTCTGAACAATTCTAACTCATTTTCTGTATAGTCAGATGCCATCTTAGTTATTTCAGTTTCTGCCAGATTCACCTATAAAACAACAATTATTGAACTCAAACTGCCTTTGTACTTCCAGCCAGAACAAAAGCATGTATTATTTTAAAATAACATAAAGGTCACTTGTTGCAACAGCACGAAGGGGAACATTCTTTCTTGAGACAAAACCTTTTATCAACAAAAACACATCAATCCTGCCCTTGCAGCACCCCCTGTATTCCAGTCCTGGGCCTCTCCTGAGCAAACACTCCCCATTGTGCGCAAATGGAGACTAAGATGAGACTGAATTTTTCACTTATGCTAAGCCAGTACTTCAGATAAAGGTTTAGCATCTGAGGTAAGTTGAGATGAAAGGGATACAATAGAACAGCATTCAAAAAATCATGAAAATACCTAATAGCAAATAGTAATTTACTATTGTTAATAGGTGGCACTACTTGATTATTAAAAATAACAATACTTTATATTGCTCTTGCACCTTCCACCATTATATATTATTAGCCCTATTTTACACATGAGAAAATAGGAACCAGGAGCTAACGGCATTGGTCAAGGTTGCACAGAGCACGATTCCCAGTCCTGTGAAATCACCAGACAATGCTCTGTCTCTCACTGACATTTACAATCCAGAAATTCCAGGGAAATCATTTCCTAGCAAATCTTTTCTATTGGATGAATTTTTGATTAGCAGGTGCAAAAAAACCATGTTGAGGAGGTTTGAGAGCTTTCCAGATGAAGTTACATATAGAGAAAAAAAAAGTTCCTTTTTATCTTATTGCAACACCACCTCTTAATATTTATGCTAAACAAATCAGACACTACTACAGTCCTCGCTGCCATGTTCCGTTCCCTCGTGTCTATCATGTGAACAGTTTATCCTCACACTTCCCTGTTCTACATGTAGATTCTAGAGCAGCTGTCAGCATAAGACTGAAGGAGCCCAGCCAACTCAAGACATCACTAAGTGTGAGAAGCGTGCTGGCAGACACATCCTCATTCATAAGAGTCTGAATATTCGCTCTAAATAACATTGCTATTATAATCTTTTGTTTCAGTACTTCTATTGATACCTCACACTCAAGGATGGCATTTGGAGCACAGAGAGAAATAGTAGCTGTATTTGTTAAGCACTGGCAAAAATACAGTCCCTGCCCGAATGAGCTTACCAGTCTAAAAGTATTAGGAGGAATGTGCACTTTTCATTGATATGTTACACATGACATTAATTTTATGTTAAGTATAGAGATGACTCTCCCCAGCTGCTGCATCTTTGAAATGTGACATTGGTTAGCAGTACTAGTAGTTAGAAATTAAATCCACAAGGTGGCAGCATATCACACACTTACCAATGCGTAATATGTTCTCCCATCGTCTTCAGACATTCCTTTCCGGATCTGCATAAAGAAAGGCTGCAGATGGATGTTAACAACATTGATGAAGTCATCCAGTTTATCATGAGCATAGTAGACTGGAAATTTAAAAAAAAAAAAAAAAGATGGTTAGCTAGTCAGACAGCCAATCTCACACTACTGAAAACCCAGCCTTAGGCAACAAAGTTTGAGACACCCAGGCAGTTTTGAACATGTCTTTTACATTTAGCTGCCATGTACTTGTCCTGTACACCTTTCATATCACTGCTGATTACAAACACAACACCCGATTTCAGAAGAGTCCAGCCCTTGGGACTTCAATAGCTGTGCTCACGTTATGTTTGTTGCTTGGCTCTTTGGGATCCACAACATCCATTCCAGCTGGTCAACTTGAATGGAGTTTTTCAATTGAATAAAAAGTTACCATATAGGATCAAATCTTGTGTATAATGAACAAATATATCCATGCTCTCTTCTGTTTATGTGGTTTCCTGGCTTCTTTTCCTGCTCTGCTTTTCACAATCTAGCAACAGCTTTGCTACCTGCGTACCATGGATTGATGATCAATTCTGACTTCAGGGACCTGCCATTGTAGCATTTGGTGCCACATCTTATAAGCAAGAAATTCAGCAGCAGAAATTACATCACAGACATCACTGGGTCATGGAAGACAGCAGATGAACCAGTCCTGGTCCCCACAAAGCTCCAAGCAAAGATTCCGCCAGAACTCCCATTGGCTTCAGTGGGACTAGGATTTCACCCTAAATCTGAAATACTACTTAATGCTGATTCTAAACAACTTTTTTAACTAATAAAGTTATTTCTTGCAAGCTATCTCAGAAGTATTAAGAATGGTCACTAAAAGGGCATTAGACTGTCTCAGTTACAAGAGATATTATCCGGATCATAGGAGCACCTGGAGGCCTCAGGCAGGGCACTAGACCCACTGTGCTAAGTACTGTACACCTGTGTAATACAAAGGCAGTCCCTGCCCCAGCGAGCTCACTAGGTTTATGACAGGACTCCCAAGGTGGGTGAAACTGACAAATGAGGAAGAACAAGGTAAGAGTAAAATAAGCATGTGTTTGCATTATTAATTTGCCTGACCATGGTAAGGTGGTATCATGGCAGAGATGAGTCTTAAGGAGAGGTCACTAGAGAAATATTTCTTTTGGGTGACAACTGTACCATTTGAATTTTAGATAAAAGTCTGCACTAGCAGATCCTCTCCCCATGGAGGGAAATCAAATGCTGTGGTCAATAAATTTTAACATCCGTAAAATTAGTCTGCACAGCTACTCGTGATGGTGTAGGAGAAATAAAGGGTGCCACACTTAAACTATTTATAAACTTTTATCAAAGCTATTGTTAAAAAATTATATAGTACACAGTTTAAGAAAAGAGTGTCTGTACATCTGCGTACAGTGCTTAGATTATCCACAAATACAAAGTTTGTTTTTAAAAAGTCATCAGATACATATAGTGCATAATCAGCAATAACCCAAATTTAGGTGAACAAATTTAAGAATTGAGTTTAGATATTAGCAGCAAATACAGCAATTGCCCCTCAGCAATTGAGAATTTAGGGTAGGTTGTCCATTTAGAAAATACACCTCTACTCCGATATAATGCTGTCCTCGGGAGCCAAAAAAATCTTACTGCGTTATAGGTGAAACTGCTTTAATCGAACTTGCTTTGATCCACCAAAGTGCGTAGCCCCGCCCCCAAGCACTGCTTTTACCACGTTATATCCGAATTCGTGTGATATCAGGTTGCGTTATATTGGGGTAGAGGTGTACAATCCATGAGGAAAGTATTTCAAATCTTACTCCTCTTCTACTCCTATAAACTATTCCTAGTCTGGGGAAAACATTTACAGAGACTACTCTCTAAGCTAAAACAGTGACATTTTCTCAAGGAGAAAGGGATGGAAAAATTCTCTCCTGTGGGGACACAGATGAAAGACTGATCCAAACCACACACTTTTAGAAGGTACACTAATGAGAGCAGGGGAGCACCTACATGAAATAGACTAAGAAAAGAGCCACTTAAATGACCTATAAACAACAGTAAAGTAAAATTAAGAAAAGCAGCCCACCCTCCCCCAAGCACCTCAACTAAAACCAAAATACAAATAACTAACCCAAAATAAAAGAACTATATTAACATTAGAAACGAGACAGTAACACAACATTTTTTTTCCACTTTCTGTTAACCAGAACATTCTCCCAGATGGGAGGTGCACCATTCCTGGAAGCACTGTAATACCAGGTTGATGCACGGAGTGGATGGAGTAAGCTCCTATTCCAGCTCCCTGTTTCAAAAATCCATTCAATACACAGTTTTTTACATCTGTATCTGTGCAAAGGTACTGGAAGTAGCTGCAGCAAAACTCATAACCTTCCTCTGTGCTACATGACTAGTATTGGAATGCTTTCTATCCATAATCCACAATCTAACTGAATGGGCAGAAATTGATCATATATTATTTTTGTACTGACTTACACTGGCAGGTCTGAGCAAAAAATTGGGTAGGATTGATCTTATATTATCAAGATGTGACCATTCACTCACTACCTTTACCACTCTTCTTAGAGGCTGTACACTTTCCTCTACCATCTGTCTGCAGATTGTAAAATCCTTGGAGAAGGGATCATGCCCTCTTTTCTCTTTGTCAAATAGCTAGAAATAACAAGTGCTCTGGGAAATACACTATTTATACTGATTAACTGCAGTCTTCTGGAGGTATCAAAGGATGCCTTGTGGCATCACACAATCCAGGTTGGTGTAAGATGTGTACCTAAGCCAAGACACCCTTTTATCCAAGATGTCAAACTATAACCAGTTTCCAGCCCAGTTGCATTTTTACATTTTTTAATTAAACTACATCAGTTTGGTAAAAAGTTGCAGTTTACCAAAAGTGATTGTGGATGATCTTTCTGTAACAATAAAACATTGTCTCTTTCTTTAAGGTGTAGAACACAGTCTCAACTAATGCCATATCAGAGATGTAACTATTTATTGTGCTTTCAGTTGAGGAGAAAGGGAGGAAAATGCTGTTCCAAGATATGGCTAATAGATAAAGCGAAGTCATTCACAGCATAGAAAACGAAGCATATGCTAGAACCAACTAGTGTTCTTTATCCTCTCTGTAAATAAATAAGTCCCAGCCCTGAACATTCAGTAGATATGCACATGGACAATAACGTGGCAGCATTAGAAGCAAGCTCATTATCTACAAGCATAGGGCGTATATTGGAGCATTTGGTTTGGCAGGAATTATCTGAGTTCAAGGGCACTTGACAGACTAGCAGAGTAGTAACTAAATGGAACATTGTAAACAAACAAAACAATCTGATTTTATTTTAAGTCTGAGACCAACTCTCAATAATAAACCAGATCAACACACCCCTGGCCAGAACACAAGCTGGAGGTCCCCTCTGGAACTAAGGACTGTATCTGTACTGGAGGTCTCTGTGCCTCTCCTAGGGACTGAGAGTATAAAGCAAACTAAATGCTGCTTTGCCTTTTGGTTAATGATCATTCTGACTCAGACACTGGGCTGAATATTCATCCCCTTTTAGACAAGGAAAGTAATAGCAAAATAATGACAGAGATAAAGACTCCCTGGTCTTTACCACAGGATTGGTCAGAGAAACCATAGCTTCCTAGTAAGTTTCAGAATACATACAAGGGCAGATACAAACCCTGGGATCCCTTATTTAGGACAAAAAAGACTATATAAAAAATGTTAGTAAGGACTTTAAGAAATATGACAGGCCCTTTATTTACATATCTTACTTGACATAGTCTAAGCATATAGTATATTACACTATTTTGTGTACTTAATCTCCAGCTATGCAGATGTCAGTTACAAAGGAGAGAAAAGTGAAGTTCTACTCTGAAAAGTGACAGTGTAAAAACAGCACCTTGCATCTTTCCACTTTGACTCACAACGGATTTAATGCAAAAGTCACTGAGAAACGATGTAATATTCACTTTTCAGAGTACAACCACGCTAAGAAAAATCAGCAAAGAATCCCATGGCACCTTATAGACTAACAGACGTTTTGGAGCATGAGCTTTCGTGGGTGAATACCCACTTCCTCAGATGCATGTAATGGAAATATCCAGGGGCAGGTATATATATGTGTGCTAGCAAGCAAGCTAGAGATAACGAGGTCAGTTCAATCAGGGAGGATGAGGCCCTGTTCTAGCAGTTGATGTGTGAAAACCAAGAGAGGAGAAACTGGTTCTGTAATTGGCAAGCCATTCACATCATAAGAAAAATGACACCTATACCATAATCTTCAATGTTGATAATTTTTTAGGCTTTAGCATTAAACAAAAATCAGAATGAACCATGAAACTATAAGATTACTTTGGATTTTAAATCCATGGTGCTCAGTTTTGATTTCACAGCAGACTAACTAAAGGTGAGTGTCACTGAGAAATGCTTAACTTCTCCATTTCATCTAATTATTCCTCAAATACAAACTTAAAAAAAAAAACCCTTCTATGAAAAGCGCCCCATCATACTTGGAAATCTTGCCAAATCATGTAATTATTACATGTAAAAAAAAACAAAAACAAAACCAAAAAAAAGCACTTACAAGAAAACCCAGAGTTGCTTGTAAGTCTGACAGAATTGTATTATTGTTAGGTGCACTTCACATTAAGAAGACTTAATATTTCACAGGTTGCAACTGCATTTACCATATTGATTGATTCACAGGGGTATACTTGAGAACATCTTTTTCATCAGCTTTCCTGCATTTTTCAGATTCAGCATTCAAACATGCAAAGAGACCAGAACAAGTCTGTGGTTTTGGTTGGTTGGTTAGTTAGTTGGTTGGGATTTTTGAGGAGGACTGGGCATTTGGCTTTGATTTTGTTTTGTTTTTCAAATGTATCATGTTCATTATGGTGGTGCCTAGGGACCAACCAAGAACAGGCCCCATCCTCCGTACTCCACCCCCATGTTGATATTCAGGGTTTGTACAGTGCCTAAGAGATAGTCCTTGCCTCAAAGAGCTTACAATCTAAACCGTGTTTGACTTCTGACCAGACTTTACCATTAGCTGTTAATCCTTAGGATGTGTATCCTGTTTTTCATTATTAGTAATAAATGTTATTCTACATGTATACAGTTCCCCCAAACCCATTACACACAGATCTGCAGTGCAGATTTATCCAAAACACTGTTGCTTGTAACACCACACAACAGTTTAGAAAAAGAAGAAAGTATCCAACTGCAGGAGGAATTTAGGAAGACAAAACAGAATTACTCGGGTTGGAATTGGGTCAGAATAACAGGGTTAACACACTTATAAAAGTGCCATGCCATTTTACTGATCATGAGTGACCAGGACTTTGGGCTTACAATGAACCTAAAAACGCCACCAACGTACTACCGTGCTATACTGATGGTTCAGTATTGACTAACTGGAACTGAGACACAGATTTTTAAGTGTGGGTAATTAACAATTGGATTGATTTTAAATCAAAACTGGATGAATGTCCTTCTATAATATTCTCTAGTTCAACTACAAATCATTGGGCTCAAAGCAAGTATCACTGGGTAGCCTGTGGTACGTAGGACACCAAAATAGATTATCACAATGATCCTGTCTGGCCTTAAACTTCAGGAATCTATAGATAAAAGTTTGCTTTGAAAATAAGATGGTCCTTGCATATCACTGATCTGCAAACTGCTCGGAATGGCAGGAAGGAGGCTCCCACAACCAGTGATGGGTGCCAGCATGACTCGGGGAGGGGGGGGGGGGGAAGACAACTGTTCACAAAGCCACTAAACCCTCCTCTTTCAGACCCCTCCTTCAGACTCCTTCTGTCCCAACATCTATGAGAACTAAGTCAAAGTGGATTATGCAGAACACCACAAAGGCACTCTAATGCAGAATAAAGGGGAACTTGGGCAGAACAGCTACTCCAGGTTCTGGGCTATTTCCCCTTACAGACAAGCCCTAAATTAGTGCATAATCTCATTGCTGAAAACCCTGTGCATCTTCAGCACATCCCTACTGTTGTGACACCCTTCCTTGTGTCATGTCTAAAATTAGATAGTTCTTCAGGGAAGAACTAGCTATGTATGTTTATTTGCACTTATGGAGGGACCTAGCACACTTTTGGGCACTGTAAAATAAGACATCATCATTGTAGCATAATGTTATCTTCAAACAGACAGGTATATGCAAATTCCACCACAGATAAAAATCCTACAAAACTCTAGCTGAGCTTGGCAGACAAGATTTTAGTATAATTAACACACATAATTAACAGCAGCTGCTGGGGCTTTTTCCAAGAAAACCACATATTAAAAAAAGCACAAGATGAAGTTCTGCAAAAATGCTCCTGAAGCTGATGATCTGAAACTCCTCTTTCTCATATATAATTTCTTTAATGATACTATAGATCTCACCACAAAAAAGCACAAAATTTGTGGCGCTTAAGAAATGTAGGGCTGTAGCGTAACACTGCTGCTCTTGGGTAATTCCTTCCGAGCCCTACCCACCATATCCGGTTAGATAAAACACTTGTAGTGTAATTTACATTAGTCTTTCTTTAAGCGAAGACATTTCCTTTTGAACATCAAATAGGGAAAAGGAGCAATTTTCTCTAATCCCTTCTCTCCTCTCATATCAAGGGCCCTTCACATGTATTTTATTTAAGTCATTTTTATATCAAACATAGATAACTCAGTCTACACAGTTACTTTTCATAATGAATTATACAAACATTACACAGGATGACTGCTTATTAGCACTTGCCACTGGCTTGAAATGCAACATGAATTTGCCTCCCCAAGTGTAAGGGGAGAAAAGGGGAAGTAAAGACTCCGACCTTTCAGTTTTCTTCACAGCTTAATGAGAACAGAGAAAATCCTCATGACTGGCCAAATCTTAGAAAGATAAAGAGGGAATCAGCAGTATGTACCAATAATGAAAATTTATTTTGAGAACATGTCAAATTCAAATACTTTAAAGCAAAGAATATGCTGGTCTGCTGGGTCAACAATCCTGAGATGGAGGGAGAAGTGTGTAAACCTCATTATTCAGTCCATGACCAATAGGATACTAATAGTATTATAGAGAAAGATGTGCTTTTCAAGGGGCAGGGAGAAGCTGTAGTAATTAAAGATGAAAGCTGCCCTGATATCTGTGCCCCCCAGTTATTAAGGAAGCACAGAAAGGCTGGAGAAGAAAGGCGCTTGCTGGTATGCGAGAAGGCAGGGAGAAATGAATGAGTGACTGCTAGCTCAGTGATACAGTCCACAAAGTTGTTTCTATTCTGCCTACGGGCCCCACTCATGGGCCAGGACCCCATTGTGCTAGGTGCTGCACAAACAAAACAAAAAAAGACAGCCCTGCCCCCCAAAAGAGCTTACAATCTAAGGATAAGACAAGATGTGACATATGGATACAGACAGGGCATGCAAAGAAACAGTGAGACAATACCGGTCAGCACGATAGTCCTACACCAGCAGATTAATTATGATCTGGTTTTGTAGGCATCATGTCAAAGGAGAGTTTTGAAGGAGGATGAGTTAGTTTTACAGATGTTTATGGGGAGTTCCTCCCAAGCATGAGGGGCAACATGGGGGAAAAAAGCACAAATGTGCTTGCAAGAAAACCTAGTAAGTGGGCGATGGAGGCTGCCACCAGGGGCTGATCAGAGGCAAGGATCAAAATCAGGATAGCAAATTGGAGACGATAGTTGAGGAGGTTAGACAGCAAAGGGCCTAGAAAATGACGACAAGCACCTTATGTTTGATGTGAGAGAGAAGGGGGAAAACAGTGGAGGGATGCAAAGAGAGGGACGACATGGTCAAAGCAATGGCCTAGGAAAGTGATCTTTACAGCAGCATTTGGAATGGATATGGGTAGGGCAAGATTGAATTTGTCAAGGCTAGAAAGAGGGATGTTGCAGAAATCCAGAGATGAGGTGATGAGAGCTTGGCCAAGAATTTTAGCTGTGTGGGTGGATAAGAAAGGTCATATCTTAGAGGTGTGATGCATAAAGAATAAATACGGTTTAGACAAAGCCCAGAGGTGAGGACTTAGAGAGATTTCCAAGTCAAAGACAACAGCCAAGTTATGGGTCTAAGTTACAGGCAGGATGACAGTATTGTCCACAGTGATTAAGAAAGGAGGCAACTAGATTTGCAGAGGAGAGAGAAAAGCAGCTCTGTTTTAGCCAATTTGAGCTTAAATGTTAAATGTCCACAAGGAGACCGTCAGAGACAGGATGAAATTTTAGTTTAGACAGAAGGGAGTAAAGAGGTAGATCTGAGTGTCGTTAGCATAGAGATGGTTATTGAATTTGTATTTGTGGACGAGATTACCCAGAGATAAGATGTAGAAGGAGAAGAGTAGGGGACAAAGAACACAGCCTTGTGGAACACCCACACAAAGGTGAAGGGAGGACAAGAAGGATCCTCCAAAGAACATTCTGAAGGGGAGATTAAAGAGGTAGTAGGAGAACCAGAAGAGGACAGAGGCATGGAAGCCAAGAAAGGACACGATTTCAAGAAGATCATGGTCAACACAGTCAAACAGGGCTTTGGAGCGGAACCCGGAGCTGGAGCGCAGAGCGGTAGGTTTGTGCCCGGAGCTGGAGTGGAGCAATTGAAAAATTTGATTGCTCCAAATCCCTGCTGTCAAAGGCAGCTAACAGATCAAGGAAGATGAGGCTGCAGTACAGATTCTAAGCAGTGGCTAAGAAGAGGTCATTAGAGAATTTGGCAAGAGAGGTTTCAGTGGAGTGCAAGGAATGGAAGCTTGATTGGGGAATGTCTAGGATGGAATTGGAGAGGAAAGCCAAACAGTGATTGTAGTCAGTGAATTTAATGAACTTAGAAATTAAACAGAAATGGGGCAGTAGCTGAAGACACTAGTGGGGCCAAGGGTAGGTTAAAATAGAGGTTTTCAAGCAGGGGTATGTGTACCCTTGGGGGTACATCAACTCATCTAGAGATTTGCCTAGTTTTACAACAGGCTACATAAAAAGCACTAGCAAAGTCAATACAAACTAAAATTTCATACAGACAATGACTTGTTTATACTGTTCTGCATAATTTACACTGAAATGTAATATTTATATTCCAATTGATTTATTTTATAGTTATATGGTAAAAATGAGAAAGTAAGCAATTTTTCAGTACTAGTGTTCTGTGACACTTTTGTATTTTTATGTCTGCAAGTAGTTTTTAAGTGAAATGAAACTTGAGGTACACAAAACAAATCAGACTCCTGAAAGAGGTACAGTAGTCTGGAAAGGTTGAAGACACTGGCTTAAAAAACCCCAGCCCAAAATGAGGAAACAGCAGGTGGGAGGATCACAGTTCTTTTCAGAAAAGAATGCCATTCCCCCCAGTCTCCTACCAACGCAAGCCCCTTAAGAAGGGTTCATGCTAGGCTCTATCACACAACGACAATGCAAATACAGGTCTTTAGATTTTTAGAAAGAGGAGAGGGTATTACAGAGGTGACCAGGAGTGATAAAAGCTTCCCCCACAAACTGATGAGGACATCATTGGAATAGTAAGAGCACAGCTTGAGTCATGTTTGCCGTTGTTTGCCTTGCTCTCTCAGGTTTGCTATAATGTGTTTTATCCACAGGGGAGACTTACACCACAGCTTAATTAGCAAAAGGCATTTTAACAGAATCGGATATAAAACAATTCTATCCTGAACAATCCTGCATGTTTGTGTTTTAACTGAAGTTTTAAAATAGTCAGTCATTCTGAGCACCGCTGTGACGGGTGCTGGAAGTGAGTCCAGAGATACATCACTAGACATGTAGAGCACTTTCTCTCATATGTTCCAATCCTACTGATGAAGATACTACAAAAGCACTTCTGGTGTTATTGATTCATGGCAGTGATCTAAGGCCCAATCAAGATCTCAGCCCCACTAAGAGAAGTGGTGTACATACTTACAAAAAGATGCCCCCTACCTCCAAAAGCTTACAAAATAATTTGAAATATGATGGAAGAAGTGAGCGTGACAAACATTAGAAAGGAATGTGATCACTTCATCTAGCTATGGTGTTCCATAGGTCAGCTATTGCACAACTGTGATGGCGTATTTGCCCCACACAAGCCTTAACTGGGTTAACTGTATATGCTGCACCTGGAGGGAGGCCAGGGCTTGATAAGCGCTACTTACAGATGAACCTCACCTGTTGGAGAAGCAGGGCTAGGAGTACAGAGCCAGGAAGTGAGAGTAGTAAATGGCTGTGCAGTCATTACCTAGATGGAAAGGCAATTGTCCAGGGACAAGGAGGAAATCCAGGGGGAGAGTAAGCCCTAGAATCCTATCCTGCACTAGAGAGGCTGGGAAGGGTGAGGTAGCCATGGGATGCACAGGATGCTTCAGCGAGAAACTCAGAGATAAGCCAGGAGATAAAAAGATGAGGTAGGATGGAGCCCAGGGAAACACCAACAGGTCTCTGATTGAGCAGACCTAGGTTGCTAGTCATAAGATCCGGAACTTGAAGTAGTGGGTAGACCTGGGTTCCCTTACCAGCCACTGGGAAAATGACACTGGACCTATCTTAGAATAGAAGACTGCCTAAGATAGCATATGGACAGCTTGTCTAGTGGAATTATAGTGAAGAAGAGGGAGTATGATACAGTGACTGGGCCAGAGGGCTACGTTATGAAGAGGAAGTACCCTAAGTTATTGGGAGAGAGAGAGAGAGGTCAAACTGTGAGCAACTGATGGAAGGGGGAGCAAGACCAGGTGAAAGCTAATTCCAGACTCAGCCACAAGGTGCACCTATGGTGGGTAGAACTCCATTACAACTTGCTTCCTAATAATTTGAAAGGGGCTGTTTTTGTGTCCTCTTACACTTAAAACCAATTTCACACTCTAATGTCCTAGCACTTGGAATACAACCATCTGATGATATAGATGTGGGGGTATCTTAATTGAACTGAATTATGCTAATTGTATAGCATGTTAGATTTGATGTGATCATAAGGACATTATGCTACTACACTTTAATGACATTGACTGCATCTGGACACACTGCTTCAATAAAGAAGTCCATATCCAGGAATATAGAGAACTTTGAAGAACTACATTAAATGCTACACTTCCTAGTTTAGTACACATCAGTAATGCTACAATAAATCATATACTGCCTAGGTCTATTTAGAGGCTGTTAGAAAACAAGGAAGAGCATGATGTATTTGCCCTTGGAAGCAAAGCTCAGTCACATTGCTCAGTGTTTGCTCAAGAAATAAATGTAAAGAAAGTAAAATCATATTCTATTGAATGAGTCAAGTTCAGGATCCTTTTGTCCACAAAATCTCCTGACTTGGCACATGGCCTTTAAGGTAGAGTATTTATTGTGGTTATAACATTTGAAAACTCCAACACATCTGAGTAATTTCACAACCTTTTTGTATCCCACACAGGCTGTATATATATACACACTGAATACACTGTACTTAGAAGGTGGGAGTTTTATGGTGTGCTACTCTGTTTTCAGGAAATCTTCCTGACAGATGACCCTTTCTGATAAATTATTTCACTAACTTTTATTTAACTAGACTTTAAGGCCAGAAGGTACCATAGTGATCATCCTTCTAGTGTGACCTGCACATTACAGGCCATAGAACCTCACATACCTACTCCTCTAATAGTCCCATAACCTCTTGAGGACTTCAGTAACCACCAGTCTTGATTTAAAGACTTCAAGTTATAGAGAATCCACCATTTACTCTTGTTCAAACCAGCAAGTGACTCATGCCCCATGCTGCAGAGGAAGGTGGAAACCCCGGGGCCCCTGCCAATCTGACCAGGGGGAAATTCCTTCCTGATCCCAAATATGGCCATTAGTTAGACCCCAAACATGTTGGCAAGACCCACCAGCCAGACACCTGGGAAAGAATTCACTGCAGTAACTCAGAACTCTCCCCATCTAATGTCCCATCTCCAGCCGTTGGGGATATTTGCTACTGTCAGTCACAGATGGGCTGCTTACCATTGTAAGCGATCTCATACCATTCTCTCCATAAACTTATGCAGCTGTGTTGTGAAACCAGTTAGATTTTTTGCCCCCATGGCTCCCCATTCCAGAACTTCACTCCCCTAATGGTAAGAAACCTTCATCTAATTTGTTGATGGCCAGTTTATATCCATAGAATATCAGGGTTGGAAGGGACCTCAGGAGGTCAACTGGTCCAACCCCCTGCTCAAAGCAGGGCCAATCCCCAACTAAATCCCAAAATGGCCCCCTCAGGGAGGGAACTCACAACTCTGGGTTTAGCAGGCCAATGCTCAAATCACTGAGCTATCCTTCCTCCCCAAAGCTCAGTGGTTTGAGCATTGGCCTGCTAAAGCCAGGGTTGTGAGTTCAATCCTTAAGGGGGCCATTTGGGGATTAGTCCTGCTTTGAGCAGGGAGTTGAACTAGATAACCTCCTGAGATCCCTTCCAACCCCGATATTCTACGATTCTGTATACTCCAAGTTATCCTATAAGTTTATATCCATGTGTGCCAACACTGGCGCTTAATTTAAATGCCAGGGAGGGAGAAGAGTTATTTATCCCTCTGACGTATTTATAGAGAGCAATCAATCTCCCCTCCACCTTTGTTATGTTAGGCTAAACAAGCCAAATTCCTTAAGTCTCCTCTCATAAGGTAGATTCGCCATTCTCTGATCCTATTAGCCCTTCTCTGCACCTGTTCCAGTTTGAATCCATCTTTCTTGAACACAGGAGACCAAAATTGCACACAGTATTCCAGATGAAGTCTCCTGTATAGTGGTAATGACACTTTCTTATCTCTACTGAAAAGACCAGAACTGGGACCAAGCTGTAAAGTTTCCTGTAATGTTCAATGTTGCTCTGATCCAGACCTCTGGTTCAGGACATCTCTGCTAATTACAATACATATCTTTATCAAACAAGGCACAATGACTTGTGTGTTTTCAGGAAAACACTTAAGCCAGTTTTGAATTTGAGGGGGTACAGAGGAAGCAGTGGTACTCTTCCTATGTTTTACTCATGTTAGTCACCACAATACGATATTGCTCATGGGAAATTGCACATCTGTTTAAAATAGGATTGTTCCTGCTCTCTGAGCTTCTTCAGAGGGGATTGAATATGCCCACTGGCTTTACTAGGCTCATTCTGATTAAGGAACAAAAATAAAGTAGTGGTATCTCCCAAACGCCACCCTACCAATGGTGCTAAAATTAAATGTAGTTCACAGTAGATTGAGCAGTTCTGTGATCTTTCCTTCTCCTTTCTCACATGAGGAATGGAATAGTTAACAATGGTGACAAATAAACTCTCATTGGGCATCTGAGTTATGGCTTGCCTACATGGGGAAATAAACTGGAATAGATTTTAATTTGAAAATGGATTATGTTAAACCACAAAATAGCACACTTACCCCTGGTCTACACTGGGGATGGGGGGGGAAATCGATCTAAGATATGCAACTTCCACTACAAGAATAGCATAGCTGAAGTCAACATATCGTAGACTGACGTACCTCCCGTCCTAACGGCGTGGGATCGATGGCCACGGCTCCCCCGTCGACTGCACTTCCGCCTCTCACCCTGGTGAAGTTCCAGAGTCGACAGGGAGCACGTTCAGGGATCTATTTATCACTTCTAGACGAGAAGCGATAAATCGATCCCCGATAGATCGATCGCTACCCGCCAATCCGGCAGGTAGTGTGGACGTACCCTTAGTGCAGAATAACTCCCCATGGGGCATTAGCGTGCTTTAAAAGTCATACCCTAGCTCAGGGATCGGCAACCTTTCAGAAGTGGTGTGCCGAGTCTTCATTTATACACTCTAATTTAAGGTTTCGCATGCCAGTAATACATTTTATCGTTTTTAGAAGGTCTCTTTATATAAGTCCATAATATATAACTAAACTATTGTTGTATGTAAAGTAAACAAGGTTTTTAAAATTTTTAAGCTTCATTTAAAATTAAATTTAAAATGCAGAGCCCTCCGGACCGGTGGCCAGGACCCAGGCAGTGTGAGTGCCAATGAAAATCAGCTTGCGTGCCGCAGGTTGCCTACCCCTGCCCTAGCTGATTCTACATGTTTCCTCCATGTAGACAAACCCATACCCCTCATTGAGATGAAAGGGGCAATTCACCCTCTGAGCTATTGTTCCAGGCTCTCTGCAGACTCATGTAGGTATTTCTGCACTGGTTATATTCAGTTCACAGTGCTGAGGTTTTCTTTGCAGTCATAACAGCTAGAGAGTTACTTTTTCCCATTAAATCTGAGATTCTGAAGAACAAGAAAGTAGCTTAAGAGAGGCATTGGTATGCTGTACTACTGCATCCCAGCTTAATCTGAGCCATGATTTAAGACAACTAATATTCTAGAGATACCTGCACATCTGTTAGACAGTCAGATATAACACTGCAATCTGGAACTAGTGACATATTACTTCATGTGGGAAAGATCTACTCAGTTCCCCATTTAAAAAGCACACTTCTCTGAAATATTTCTGCCTACATAACACCCTGACTACTGTAGTTCAAAGAAATTAAAGAAAATCTCCTTTTCATTCAGCTGTTACTCTATGTATTTATAGTCAGTTTTGCTGTTTCCGCTTGTATAATTAGGCCCCACTCCTGAAATCAGATCTGTGCAAGTGAACCTCTGGTGCTTATGAAGAGTTCTAAAGTCCTGGATTAGAGCATTAAAACAAAATCCCTTCTGCCTGTCTCACTGGCTTCTGACCAGGAAAACGAGAGAGATCTCAGTTTTAAATGGGTCAGAGTCAGTAACAACCTCAATGATCTGACCATTTTCCTGAGTAAAAGAGGACTTGGTAAGGGTAGGTGTGTACTACTGCTTAGCACACAATTTGCCTACAAAGTCAACATGTTACCTGACTGGTAGCTCTGGAAAGCACTTTGGGATACCCAGAATATGATGGGTGCAATAGAAAACCCAGTTTTGCTCTGTTCTCTCATTCACTACACTGCTGTTTTGCTCAGGAAATGAGACTAACCTTTATGGATTTCACAGCAGTCCCTGTGTAATGTTCTAGCCACCGACCCTTCCATTATTCCATGAGACATCAGCACCTGCAGGAACCGTCGATGACCATCAGTCATCTGGGTAGCCATTGAAATGTTACACTAGGTTTAGAAAGCTGCAGAAGGAATAAACTGGAATTAGATGCACACATTCAAGCAAAATATTTATCTATACGCACATTTGTAAATACCTTCTATCAAATCAATCCAGATCTGATACTGAAGAAAGAAAAATAAGTTCCCAACAGCACAAATTATTTTGATCTTTATATAAGATTCCAAATGAGATTTCAATTTCACAGGTACCTTTAGGAGTTCCACACATAGTTTTAATCCTATCCCTTTCCTGGAAAAAGTGAACATACCAGCAAGACAAGAAATTATTTAGGGCAAACAAGCATATTCATGAAGTTTTAGCTCAGAATGCACGTAGGACTTAACATCAATGTTCTAGGGCGGTGGTTCTCAAACTTTTGTACTGGTGACCCTTTTCACGTAGCAATCCTCTGGGTGCAACCCAGACCCCCTTATAAATTAAAAACACTTGTTTATCTATTTAACACCATTATAAATGCTGGAGGCAAAGCAGGGTTTGGAGTGGAGGCGGTCAGCTCATGACCCCCCATGTAATAACCTCACGACCCCCTGAGGGATCCCAACCCCCAGTTTGAGAACCCCTGTTCTAAGGTATTTGTTATGAAGACACTATCACTACTTCACAGGACTCTTTCAGATATGAAATACAACATTGCATGCATTATGCCATTGTACTAGTCAAATAAAATAGTGGTATTACAGTTCTCAGTGTCTCAGTTTCCCCACCTGTAAAATGAGGGAAACGATACTGACATCCTTTAGAAAGCACTTTGAGATCCACTGAAGAAAAGTGTTACATAAAAGCTAGATATTATTATTACAATCAATAAAACAGTCGGTATAGTTTTGTGTTCAATTCATCTTCTGGTCATTTTATCAGAATAATATTGTCTTGTCTACTTAGCCCTAGTCTACACTAGGAGGGGGGATCAATCTAAGTTACGCAACTTCAGCTATGAGAATAACGTAGCTGAAGTCGACGTACTTAGATCGACTTACCGTGGTGTCTTCACAGCTCTCCCATCAACTCTGCCTGCGCCTCTCACAGCGCTGGAGTACAGGAGTCAACAGGAGAGCACTCTGGGTCGATTTATCCCATCTAGACTAGACATGATAAATCAATCCTCGCTGTATCAATTGCTGCCCGGGATAGTGTAGACATAGCCTAGATAGTAAAAGGCCAAGCATGTGGTCTGTGTGCTAAATAAAAGCATCCCACTGAACACTTCTACACCTTTTGGGACACCATCCTCAGTGAGAGAAAACCCACAGCCAGATAAGAAAGAGGCAAGAAACAAATATTAGGGCAAAGTGATAAATACTAGTTATCCTAAGCTAGTGGCGCTCAACTTTTCAAGACTACTCCACTCTTTTCAGGAGTCTGATTTGTCTTAAGTACCCCAAGTTTCACCACACTTAAAAACTACTTGCTTACAAAATCAAGACACAAAAATACAAAAGTGTCACAGCACACTATTACTGAAAAATTGCTTATTTTCTCATTTTTACCATATATTATAAAATAATTAATTGGAATATAAATATTGTACTTGCATTTCAGTGTCTAATATCTAGAGCAACATAAAACAAGTCATTGTCTATATGAAATTTTAGTTTGTACTGACTTCACTAGTCCTTTTTATGTAGCCTGTGGTAAAATGAGGCAAATATCTAAATGAGTTGATGTACCCCACGGAAGATCTTTGCGTACCCCCAGGGATACACATAACCCTGGCTGAGAATCACTACCCTAAGCCCTTCTGTGAACTGAACAATTCTGCCCACATTTGCCAGTCATACTGGCACATAATAAATGATGTTAAAATCCTGAACTGTTTACTTTTCTTTAGCATTGGCACATGGAATACTGTTTCTACTCTCTGGGCTTTCTAACTAATGCCAAATGCCACCACAGGAAACAATATGCTGTAAGACTGAAGTAGCCTTTGCACCAGAAACAGAACTTGTAACTTCTCTATTCACACCACACAGATGTAAGAGCTCAGTTACTCCCCAAACTCTCAAAGCTATCACCAGCCAGAGGGTATACTGCCAGGGGCAGTGTCTTACCAATAGCTTTAGGGACTGGATGAAAAGAAAATTCACAAAAGGTTTACAGTGTGTTTGGGGCTCATTCTCTCTTTAAAGTATCACAGGGGTAGCTGTGTTAATCTGAATCTGTAAAAGCAGTAAAGAGTCCTGCGGCACCTTATAGACTAACAGACGTATTGGAATATGAGCTTTCGTGGATGGCGACGAAGTGCGTATTCACCCACAAAAGCTCATGCTCCACTATGTCTGTTAGTCTGTAAGGCGCCACAAGACTCTTTGCTGCTCTCTCTTTAAAGTGAATTGACCAAAACCTACTGAAGCCCACTCTGTTCATAGCTTCATCTGCCCCTGCCAATGGGCCACTGTGCTCCCCTGGAGATTCAGTCAGAGGTAGCAATTCAGACTCTGTGATCTTTGGCCTCTTGACTGACTGGGGCACCCACTTACAGCCAGTTGTGACATGGTTGCTTTCCATGCTGTGAAATGATTTGAGATCCACCAAATTCACGTCACCCTTTGGCAAAAAGAGAGTCCTCCAATGGAGGTAACTTTCAGTCACTACTGCCCAGGGCTGGAGTGTTACTAAGATGGCCTGCGAGGCCCAGCCCCAGGCAGGCAGCTGGCATGGGAAATGCTGAGGTTCCTCTTGCTCACTAGGTAGTTCAAGTCTCATGCACATGTGCCCTTGCCTTTAAATTGCAAATCAGGGAATTAATTTTACCCTGAACCTACCTCCTCCAAATCCCTCGAAATCTACTCTACCCCCTCCAATGCCCTCGCACAACTTACCCTGCCCCCAACCTGCCTACTCCACTTCCTCCCACTCCACACAACCTACTCTCCCAACTTACCCTGCCACCTACCTACCTACCCCACCCCCTCCCACTCCCCACAACCTACCCTACCCACAACTTACCCTGCCACCTACCTACCTACCTACCCCACCCCCTCCCAATGCATTCCAAATAACTTACCCTGCTACCTACCTACCTACCCCACCCCCTCCCCACAACCTACCCTACCCACAACTTACCCTGCCACCTACCTACCTACCCCACCTCCTCCCACTCCCCACAACCTACCGTCCCCACAACTTACCCTGCCACCTACATACCCCACGTCCTCCCACTCCCCACAACCTACCGTCCCCACAACTTACCCTGCCACCTACCTACCCCACCTCCTCCCACTCCCCACAACCTACCCTACCCACAACTTACCCTGCTACCTACCTACCTACCTACCCCACCCCCTCCCAATGCATTCCAAATAACTTACCCTGCCACCTACCTACCTACCCCACCGCCTCCCACTCCCCACAACCTACCGTCCCCACAACTTACCCTGCCACCTACCTACCTACCCCACCCCCTCCCAATGCATTCCAAATAACTTACCCTGCTACCTACCCCACCCCCTCCCCACAACCTACCCTACCCCCAACTTACCCTGCCACCTACCTACCTACCCCACCCCCTCCCAATGCATTCCAAATAACTTACCCTGCTACCTACCCCACCCCCTCCCCACAACCTACCCTACCCCCAACTTACCCTGCCACCTACCTACCTACCCCACCTCCTCCCACTCCCCACAACCTACCGTCCCCACAACTTACCCTGCCACCTACCTACCCCACGTCCTCCCACTCCCCACAACCTACCGTCCCCACAACTTACCCTGCCCCCCGCCTACCTACGCCACCCCCTCCCAATACCTTCCAAATAACTTACCCTGCCCCCCGCCTACCTACCTACCCCACCCCCTCCCCACAACCTACCCTACCCCCAACTTACCCTGCCACCTACCTACCTACCCCACCTCCTCCCACTCCCCACAACTTACCCTGCTACCTACCTACCTACCCCACCCCCTCCCACTCCCCACAACCTACCCTACCCACAACTTACCCTGCCACCTACCTACCTACCTACCCCACCCCCTCCCAATGCATTCCAAATAACTTACCCTGCTACCTACCTACCTACCCCACCCCCTCCCACTCCCCACAACCTACCCTACCCACAACTTACCCTGCCCCCCGCCTACCTACCCCACTGCCTATCCTGCCCCACAAAACAACCTTCCGCCTGCCCCCTCGCTCACCCCTTCCTGCCCTGATTGGCCCGGCGCTGCTCCTTTTTCGGGCGGGACTCGAGGATTCGGCACTTGCCGCTGTCGCCTGCTGACATCGATAACTCGGCTGATCCGAGTCCGCCTCGTCCCCTCCAACAACCCCCCCCGCTGCCCCTCCCCCAACATCCCCCCACTCCGCGCGCGCGCGGGCTCCTCCCCCTCCAATAACCCCGCCGGCGCCGTTATCCCTCCCCCCGCCTCGCGCGCTGCCCCTCCCCCGCATCCCCCAACATCCCCCCCACTCCGCGCGCGCCCCTCCCCCTCCAATAACCCCGCCGGCGCCGTTATCCCTCCCCCCGCCCCGCGCGCGCCCCTCCCCCTCCAATAACCCCGCCGGCGCCGTTATCCCTCCCCCCGCCCCGCGCGCGCCCCTCCCCCTCCAATAACCCCGCCGGCGCCGTTATGCCTCCCCCCGCCCCGCGCGCTGCCCCTCCCCCGCATCCCCCAACATCCCCCCCACTGCGCGCGCTGCCCCTTCCCGAAGAAGCGCGCCCGCGCCGCTATCCCTGCCCCAGCCCTGCGCGCTGCCCCTCCCCCTTCAACAACCCGGCCCGCGCCGCTACTCCCCCCAGCGCGACCCCTCCCCTCTAACAACCCCCCATCCTGGTCTGCAGTGCCCCTCCCCCTGCCCCCTCAGCATCCTTCCTGCCCCGTATTCTCCTGCACTGCCAGCCCCCTGGCGCAAACAGCCCCCGGGGTATCTCCCACACCTCCCGCTCCATGCCCCAAGCCCTCCTGGGGTTCCCTGCTGCCCATGTCCCGGCAGCTGGGCAGGGAGGTGGACTGCATGATCTCACCACTTGGCTCGCCTGCTGCAGGCCATTGGGGTGCTGTGTGCCATCCTGGGCACTGTGTGCTAGTGTGGCGGTGGGCGCCTCAGGCCATCATTATGCTGCTCTGCGCATTACTGCAGGCTGTCACAATCATGGTTGCTATGAGGCAACCCAGCTATCAAGATCAGTTGGAATATTTTTGCTTACAATGTACTCTGCTTTCTCTTCAGTTCGCATAAATTTTTGGCCTTTTACTAAAGATTCCTAGCTCTGAACATTGGGTGAAGGCCCTTGGCTGAAATTCACCCCTCACTATTATTGGTCCTAGGGAATTAGAGTCTGTTACCTTGAGGGAGCGTGAAAGTTGAAAACCTTTTCTCTTGAGGTGTCAGTTGCTTCTCCCAGCACCTTTCTAGGAACACAGGATCAGATCACGCACTGAGCCATGCTGCCCACTTTTTGACTCCATCTGCACTGCAAAGTGGTCACATTAGCAGCTCGAGTTTCACCTGCACTTCACCCTTAGTAACTCCTGATTGGCCAGCCTACTTGAGTTAAAAGCACCACCAAGGTCAAGGTAAGGGCTTTGTGTGTAGATTGGACTTGAATTGGGGCAATACTCGGAGTGTAACATAAGTTAACTTTGCACTGAAGAAAAGCTCATTGTTAGAGTGTAGTTTAAGTCAATGGACTTTGGCGAGGCTAATGCTGTATTGTAACTGTCTACAGCCAAACATATATTTTCTTCAGACTTTCTAATAAGTAATATCTCAGGGCTGAGAATATGCATCAGAAAGTTCAGCCCCAAAAGGCTTATCTGAGAATGGTATAGACCACTGAACACACCAGCTTACAATGGGAAGTGCTGTGTCTGATTTACAGAATCATAAAACCATAGGGCTAGCAGGGACCACAAGGGTAATCTAGTCTACCCCTCTGCCAAGATGCAGGATTTGTTTAATATAAGAATAAGTGAATTCTGCAAGAATAAACAGAAATTGCAAAGCCTGGTGTGAAGAGTGCTGAGTAAAGCTAAATATCCAATTTGTACACTGAAAATCTCAAAAAGTGTTGCATGGGTTTTAGCGATCTGACATCTACAAAGGTAAGGGTGTCACATGGCTTCTGCTCACCATTTTGAGAATATGGCGTTAGTTTCCAGGGCACTGATTGTAAATGAAATGCCACAGGTCTGTGAGCTGCTTTTTAAAATCACAAAACGTATCTAACTTGTCTAGGGCCATGCTCCTGAAGGGGAAGGAAAGAGGGAATGCTAGCGTTGGTGAGAACTGAGCCCCATGTGGGGAGGAGAATAAAAGGAGGAAGCTGCCTGCTCTGTGGGTGTTTCCATTGAGTCACAAATTATTTCCTTCTGCCTGCTCTGTGGTGTCATTGCTGGGAACTCTGTTGAGTAGGACTGTACCATGTAAAATAAGACGTTTGTTTGCCAAAGGTAAATGAGTGGGCTGGGAATGCAAATTCCACTCTGTTTAGGAGAGTGCGTGTAATAAGGAAATGTGCAATAATTTTTACCGACTGAAAGAAACAAGTTCGTACAGTGCCTCCTGTGAAAATGAAGAACGGAGTAGAACAGTGCTTCCCACTCACTGGCTTGGGACAAAGTTACCTGATAACAAAATCCACTCTCCAGCCCTGAAAATGAAGATTGGTTCAGGCAAGTTATACCAAAGAGGTTCCACCTCAACCTGTCTCTGTCTCTCTCTGTCTTATATTTAACTGAAGAAAATTTTTACCCTTATCTGATTATTTGCTAAGGAGAGTTGTGTTGTGAACTGTATGTTTTACTGGCTTGACTTGTATTTACATTTATCTTCGCTGAAAGTATAGAAAGCTGTTCATTTTTACTCCTACATGTTGAATGCCCAACCTTCCTCTACTGGTAGCTGGAGGAGTCATCATATTTGTCTTTCTTATCAGCACTTTGATCAATATGCTGTAGCTGGAATTGTTTGAAAAAAGTTTCATTAGAGTCACTCGCTTGTTAGAACTGGATACAAGTACCACAGGAAAGAATTAATAGAATTCCAGTTACTTTTACTGAACGTTCCCTTATCTTTCCTAGGGCTTATACAGCAATACTGATCACATCTGAGAACAGGAGATATATCGGAATATGAAAGGTGTAAATGTAGAAGAGCACTTTTAGATGACTAAGGAAGCTTCATGTAGTCTAAATACTGAAAACTTCTCACAGATGTTAATGAAATTCAGCTTTATCTCCAACTCCTGTCAGAATTAAACTATTTAAAAAGGAAATTTTGAGGTTAGACTACATGTGTCAGTACAAACTTTGCTGTTGGCAGAAACCAATTTTTCTTTCTTGTTATTTAACCCAGAGAAGCCTGTTGATATCTTTTCTATTCCATATCAAAACTGAAAATTCAAGAAGATGTGTCACCATGAAAACCTCCTCACAGATACCTCCTGCAAATTCCCCTATGTGAGACCACTTTACCCAGGGTCCTGAGTATTCAGCAATCATAGAATTTGCTGTAGAATTCATCCCTTGCTGCAGAATGGTTTCCAGAATCTCAGATTTCATTTTTTAAAGAATTACATTTCTAGTCCTTATGACTGCGAAGAAAACATCAAAAGTGTGAATGGATGCCTGTCTGAGTCTGCAGAGAGCCAGCAGCAATAGCTCTGAGAGGAGTGAATTGTCCTAGTTATTTCAGTCAGGGACCTTTGAACTCAGAGATTGTGCAGAAATGGAATATAGTATTTGTCACGCTGTGTGCCGTGGTTCACAATGGTGAGTGTCAACCTCTGGGTAGATGGTCAAAAAGCAGGGTAGGGACCCCGAACTGGTGTTATGGTCCATAATGAGATTTCACCAACCCAGCAACAAATGTGAACTCCTGAAGCAATATAACAGTCTGACCATGGAGTCACAGACAGTCCCCTTGGGCACTCCAGTCTATCTTGCTACCAAGGCAAGCTTAACTGTGTGATAAATGGTTGCTTTACTCCAAAAATCACAAAATATTCAGGTTGCTTCAGTCCTGGAGACTGGTCATTTACCCCAGATCAATTTGTACCTCAGATCTCACACCAAAGACAGTGCTTGTAGCTAATCCCATAGTAAACAAACTAAGGATTTATTAACCAGGAAAAAGAAATAAAAGAGTTGTGGCACTGCATGCCATATTTGTCATAGCAGTATTATTATGATATGATTATAGCATAATTATGGTGTATTTTATGTAAGATGGGTTCTGTAAAGTATAATTGGAAATGTTATGATTTGCTGAATATGATTATCCTATTTATATGCATGGATCATTTTTGTATCTGAAGTTATAAATCTTGACTATTTATCTGTACTT
This sequence comes from Gopherus evgoodei, assembly GCF_007399415.2. Lineage (NCBI taxonomy): Eukaryota > Metazoa > Chordata > Testudines > Testudinidae > Gopherus > Gopherus evgoodei. Next base: position 85,940,310 of record NC_044331.1, read on the forward strand.
CAATTGTAGTTACGCATGGGTAATGCCCACTAGACAAGATGTTATTAGTCTAAAAAGCTGGTTGGAAAGGGCTATTCTGGACCAGTTCTGTCCAGTTCTGGGCTCCAGATTTCAGGAAGGGTGTGGACAAATTGGAGAGAGTCCAAAGAAGAGTGACAAAAATGATTAAAGGTCTAGAAAACGTGACCTATGCGGGAAGATTGAAAAAATTGGGTTTGTTTGGTCTGAAAAAGAGAAGACTGAGAGGGGACAGGATAACAATTTTCAAGTATGTAAAAGGTTGTTACAAGGAGGAGGAAGAAAAATTGTTTTTCTTAACCTCTGAGGATAAGACAAGAAGCAATGAACTTAAATTGCAGCAAATAGGTTTGACATTAAGAAGTTTTTCCTAACTGTCAGGGTGGTTAAGCACTGGAATAAATTGCCATCATTGGAGATTTTTAAGAGCAGGTTAGACAAACACCTGTCAGGAACGGTCTAGATAATACTTAATCCTGCCACGAGTGCAGGGGACTGAATTAGATGACTTCTCAAGGTCCCTTCCAGTTCTATGATTCTGTTCAGGGCAATGAGCTATTAGGGAAAACAATAGACCTTAGGAGAAGGTTACCTCCCACCTGGTGAGCCTTCCTGAAAACACTCCAGACAGCCTGTAAGTAATGGCTGCTATGACTCTACAAGGACATTTGACCTGGCCACATGATTCTGGACTCCATCTTGGGATGTCAGTATTTTTCCACAAACCGGTCTGGGAACTAAGTTTTGAAACAAAGGGTTCCCACCATAAGTTAAAGCTATATAAGGCAGGGAGTGACCTTGTCTGTTCTTCACTCCCCACACAAGACTCCTGGAAACACCTGAGGAACAAAGATGAAAGTGGGGAAGTGCTGGACCCAGTCTAAAGTGATTTCTAGCCTGTGTATGAAGAGCTGAGAAACCTAAGCTGTAAAGCTAATGCAGCTTGTGCCTTAAGAATCTACAAGTCTGCCTGTACCATCAGTTAGAGTGAGACTCTGCTCTTCATACCCAATCTATCTAGAACATTAAGCTTAGTTTGCTTTTTTTGTTTATTTGCTAGGTAATCTGCTTTGATCTGTTTGCCATCACTTATAATAACTTAAAATCTATCTTTTGTAATTAATTTATTTTATGTTTTAATCTAAACCAGTGAGTTTGGAGGGGAGTGCATCTTAGCTCAGACACGCTGTTGCATTTCCTCTCCACATTGCGGGAGGGGGGACTCTATGAGCTTACTCTGTACAGTTCCCTGTGCCGCGCAGGACAGTATAATTTTGGGTTTATGCTCCAGAGGGGGTGCGTGCCTGGGAGCTGAGTTACCTCAGGTTTAGCTTTTCCAGTTTGGTTCGTGCAGTAGCTAGTCAGAGAGACTGCATGTAACTGCAGCTGGGTGTGTCCCGAACTGTGTGTATGCTGGTGGAAGTGTAAGACCTTGAGCGTGTCTTCAGCTTGTCACAGCAGCACAGTGTGAGAGGGAGCCCAGGCTGGTGGATCAGAGGGCTCAGTGATACCCCAGTTCCTGGTGGCACCCCGCGGGGAACCAGTCACAAGAGTTATTTACGGGTTAAAGCAGGCAACATATATACACATATGAGTTACAGTCTGTGGTTCCAAAAGGTGACAGGTGTAGTAATGTCAGCACTGAATGCCTTTTAGGGGGATAGCTGCGTTTGTTTCCTAGCTCCGTCCCTGTGAGAGTCCAAACTGCAAAGAGATGGAAAAATTTTGTCAGCTGTTTTAATTTCTCTCTTCCAAAATTAAAACTGATGGGACTAGCCCTTCTGCACGTAACCTGTGTAGGGGCAATTAGCAAAGTCTTTGTATAATGATTAAAGCTAAGATTTTGTCATAGGTATTTTTAATAAGTCACAGGCAGGATGCAGGCAATAAACAATAAATCATGAAAGATTGAGCCCTGCCACCAGGGGCTGAAGACATAGAGGTCATGTAAAATCACAGAATCGGTGACCAACTCGTAGCCTTAATCATTTTGTTTCACAATGGCCCACTTTGTTCTAATAGTCCTCCTTGGTGGGCAAGGTAGGCACTTCTCCTGCCATGGGTGCTCGAACAATTTGTACAGTGGGGGTGCTGGGAGCCAATTAACCAAACTGTAAACCCTGTAAATGATGGAAACCACTTCAAGCCAGGGGGCAGCACCCCTAGTTCCAGCACCTATGCCACCTGCCTGTGCTCACAGGTTCAGAGCAGACATTTTTACTGTTATAAAGCAAAACGTACATATTATAGCATGGGATACAGACATCATAAATAAGATTGATGCATGCAGCAATTTACAAGCATTTTATAGAGTCTAAAAACTAAACACATCCTTGCAAGTTAACACTTGTTTTGAACAATAATAACATGCATATGGGCTGGGCTGGTTTCCAGCTCTGGATTTGTCAGTGCTTAGCTGATGCCTACAGCATTGGCAGGAGATGGTACCTAGTCTACCAGTGTCACAGCATTTTTCCAAGATACCACAAAAATAATATTTTTGCTACATAATGAGAATGTTCCACTTCGAGCCATAGTCGTAGGGCGGGGGGGGGGGGGAGGGAGGATAGGAATGAAAGATATGTCATGGAGATACAGACTTTTGGAATTTTTGCTGCAGATTTTGTTCAGTTGTGCCCTGGATTATACTGGGCCCTGCCTATAGGTATAATTTATGACATCTGCTGTTACTATATGTGCCTGACAGCTGTCACACATTAGAACTCCATAGCTGTGGGCCTGAAATGATTTTACAGTTCTTATAGTTGGTAAAAATAAAGACAAATAACATAATTGGTGAAAAGTAAAGACAACTGCTAGACACTTGCAGTTTCTTCCAGGCCAAGATTATCTAAGAAAATACCTTGTTGCTTGCAGACGAGGTTAGTGGATGGGTCATAGATCCAGATGACATGTCAGGACACCCTTTGCCTTTTCCTCTTCCCCTTCGTGAACGCTCATCTTGGAATGCACAAATCTGATTATATCTTCAGTAAAACAACAACAACAAAAATTACCTGTTCAGGTTTTACTGGAGAGAAACTGTCTGCCCTCTTTTGATTAAAAGCTTTTTTCCCCTATTGATTTAGAGAGCTTTGTTTCAATGAGTCTTGTCATCTGCTGGGGACACACTTCATTTTATGTAATCAAGCACTAGGACACTGGCAGTTAGGACATGTAAAATGTCATGTGTTGTGAACAGCCAAAGTGGTGGCGGCTGGACAAGGAGAGTGGTACTGAAGAAGTCAGAAGGAATGGTTCATTTACAAACAGCATATACAAATAATGTTTTGTTCCTTGTTCTGAAGTAAAAGGCCTTCTTTTATGCAGTGGCCAAACTTAAAATGAGGCGGTAACTATTGTTGTTTATATATCACCATGGATGTGCACAACAGATATAAAATAAGACATGGCCATTGCCTTGTGACCCTACAGTCTAAGGCCTTGATACTGCAACTAACCTTCTGCAAGTCGAGAAAACAATAACACAAAGGGGGATTAGTGGGATGACAAAACAAGGGAAAAGAGTCTAACAGAACATTAACCCTTAGCTATCTGTTTATGACAGGGGTTAGAGTCCCTGACAATCTCATACACACTACTTGAGAACTGACTTACCAGCATTTGCGAACAGACAAAAAATGACTGACCAAAGAGTAAGAAATATTCCCAAAAGGACACAGCTGCCTTTGGATTTGAACAGCTGCAACTGAAAAATAAGTACAAATTCTCCAAATACAAATTATTCCTTCTCTGTCTGGATTTCTCAAGAGAGGAAATGGTTGATTTCCAGTCAACTGCTGCGTAATGGTGTCTCATGACTAGTGTTCCAAGAAACCCTTAAAAGATTTGGCAAAGGCCTCCTGGAAGAAGTGGGTTTTGGAAAGAATTTGAATTATGAGAGGAAGAGAGCCAGGGATGTCATTTCTGGAGCAGGGTGATGTAGAAGGTCTAAAGGTGAGAGTGAAAGAAGATGAGACTAGTGACACTGGAAGAATGAAGGGAAGAGTGTGCGTGTTAAGGGTCACTGGGAAGAATGAAAAGGGTGAATTAATTCTCTCTATTTTATTATTTCCAGGGTTATTCATGTACATGACAGCTCAAATTATTGCAACCCAAAGCTCTCATACTTGCAATATATACATATTAACAATATCTTAGCAAGCACCAGAAGTTAGGAATGTAAGGGAGTTAAAACAGACAGAGAACTGAACCAAGGAGTGAAAACAGGGAGGCTGGGATGGATTTCTTATCAGTTCTTTAAAGGAACTGTTCCTAACACTGCATGGTTGGTACTATACCAGGAATGCAGCCCCTCCCTTATTTCACTTTTTCCCAGCGCTTCGTGAGACATGCTGCTTCTCAGTTCTTTTCCACTCAGGGATTACCCACAAACCTCTGTTAGCCTGACTTTGGTCGGGTTGGCATACCTGGTTTTGTCTGCAATATCTTTATTCAGGCCTAACAAGATCAATAGAAATGCATTTCACTTTATAGTTTCCATCTTAACTCCTTATGCTCAGTCACTCAAAACTTTGTGAAACCTTAACCTTTAAGGTTAAAATTTTCCAATGCTTTCACTGGGTTTTTTTCATATGAGGAGAGTGGAAAACAATACACCATTTAAAAAATTTTGTGACCATTTTGAATAGCTCAGCAACTAAAATAGCTTGGGAAATAGAATAGTAAATAGGAGCGGAATAGCACAGTGCAACCTGCCTGATAGTGGAGTGAAGCTTCATTACAGGAGAAGTCCTTTGAAATGTATTTAAGCAATTCCGGTCCTTTCATTCCATTTCACTGTAACTGGGTTTTTGTATGTGTGTAGACATTTACACACATACAAAACCCAAGACACTGTCTTCTGTGTTCTCATAATTTATAACCAATATAGGAGCAACTCAGCTTGCAACTCTTCCCAACACTTGATAAAAGGCAATGTCTCGAACAGTAGACAGGACCATATGCAGCAGAGGAAGGGACTAGCGTTTGCTTGTAACCAGCTGACATAATGCTGAACAAGACTTGTCTCTGTCTACACTGCCTACAGTGTCATGGTAAACACTGTATTAGTTAACACAACTCTTCAAAGTTGTGTTCTAACTGTACTTTTCTAGTGAAGACAAGACCTTAGCCATTTCTAATCCAAGACAGTATTTTCACTGCATGACCACTTAGTTTCTTTAATAGCTTTTTTAAGGGACTTTGTCAACAGATTTTTGAAAGTCCAAATAATGTCATTTGGAGCTATTTTATCCACTATGTGCTTGATATGCCCAAAGAATTCTAGTATATTAAAGAGGCACAATTTTCCTTTTTAGAAGTTGTGTTAGTTTGTACCTGTTATAGCATGGTCATATAGGTGCTTTATAACTCTGTATTACTGTTTTAACAAATTTGCCTGGAAATGAAGTAAGGGTTGAGCCATCTGGGCTTGGTGACTTGTTGCTCTTAAATGTTTCAGTTTGTTCCTGTACATCCTCTTTTGGGACCTCAGTTTCTGGCAGTTCCTCATGTTTAGTACCTGAGAAAAGTAAGTCTGGTGTAGGTATCTCTCCAGCAGTCTCTGGGGTGAAGACTTTTGCAAAGAACTCATTTAACTCTTTTGTAATATCCTTATCTGCCTTAATTGTTCTCTTTACTCCATGGCAAAGCTTCAGGGAATTTGGAATACACTGAATGTGCTAACATCTGACACTGGGGGCAACATGAAGGGTCTTTTGGCTAGTTTGTATACTAATCTAAGCTTTTAATGTTTTCTATTGGCAGGATCTCAGCACAGCTTCTCCTACCGAAACTGACAAGTGCTAATGATGGCTGACAGCCTGAAGGCTGCAGTGCTTGCCTTATGGACCCTTTTCTTTTCATGTGCAACATATCACAGTGAGTTTGCTAATGCTGTGATGTAATTCATTTAAAAGTAATTTATCAACAACACTTTAAAGTGACTAGAACAATTAACAAGCAACATTTTTACCATAATTCAGAAGCCATAATAATATGTCTGATTGCAAATATCAACAATATTTATATATTAGACTATAGTCACAGTTCTTGTATATTTTTCCACTAATATTTTCAGCGTGAAAAAAAAAACCCACTCAAGAATTGATAAAGAGCTGAAACGGATGTTTGGAGAGACTGTCTTTCTGTTCCCCTGTTGTTGCAACTGCAGCACTGTCCCCTGCTGGCCCAAGGCTATCCAGTGGATTTCTGCTCTGGAGAGACAGAGTATTAAACTCTTAGTGGGTCCCCTCATGACTACCACTGCCCACCATGCTGAGACTCAGCCAACAGCAACATGGTTCTTGGGAAAGCTGTGCTGACAGGGAGGAGGGGGAACCAACAGACCAGTGCATATATGCTTCAGAATGTGTAGGGGTTTCTCTGCCACAGGCTGTGAGGCTGTAGTCCCTTTCAAATCCCACTGTGTGAGAGAAAATTTCTTGTAAACTGTGAAATAAACCTTGCAGAGTTTCCTGGTGCTGCCCAGCCCTTTTGGTGCCTCCATAGGGAAAGATGATTGAGGCCCATATACGTGATATCCCCTATGTGCCCTTTGCCCACTAATTCTCTCCTTTTTTAAGTAATCAAGTTTTTCTGCTAAGATTTAACCTTTATAAACCGCAGGTGCTGCTCATTGCTCTTGGTTACCCTCTGGAGACCACTGAAGTGCAGTTTATCTAACAGGAGGAGCATTGGGCCCTAGATGTTTGGTGACTTTTTTCTTAATATCTTTTCCAATATTTCCTTGGGAATAGAAGGTAGTTTTATAGGAAGATGATTGCCAGGATCCCTCCTTTAACCTCTTGAGAATCAGTTCTACATTTTACTTTTGGAGCAGTCTTTTGTTAGCACCTCAGTTGTCCATGGTTTAAAAAAAAAAAACCAAAACTGACTGTGGTACAAAAATTGCATTAGCTAATTTCCTTACTACCTACAGTCCCAGTTCTACTTCCAATGATATCAGTGGGAATTTTGCAATAGAATCAAGCCCCACTGGTGTATATCGGCTAAGTCATCTAATTTGATTATGCTTAGATTTTCCAAAATTTTCTTACCCGCTTTTTGTCAATGTTTGGTTTTACAGGTTTGTTCCTTCCTTATGAATTGCATGTTTCAAGCTTCTTTGTTGTATTTTTCTTGTTGAAGATAAAAAAAAGTTCAGTATCTCAGTTCTCCTTTTCAACTATACAAACTGAAAGTAAACTTTGTATTGTATGTGGTTTCAAAAGGAAATTCTCAAAGATCTGAGATTTAAAAAACTGTGCTAGAAATGAAAAAGAGAGATAGTAAAAGAAATACAGAGCATGTTAAAAGTTGTAGGGAAAAGATACGGGAAGTAAAAGGCCAAATGAATGAATGCTGCTAGTCAACGTAGTTTAGGAGACTAGAGAGAGCTTTTTACATTTCAAGGGAGAAAGTAAGTCCATTAAAAATTAGGCGGGAGTGAAATTAATGCTGATTCAAAAATGGCTTATACACTGAACTCTTCTTTTAAAATCTGCCTTTAAGAGGAAAAATAAATAAAAGTTTGACTAATAAAAAGTAAGAAAGGCCTTGTAAAAATCACAATGGATAAAGAGTAGCTAAAGAGTACTTTGAAATTGTAAACCTATACAGATTAGCAATATGCATTGTAAGGTATTGAAGGAAATTTATCCTTAATTGACTAAACCACTGATAATTGTTTTTGAAAAAAACATGGACAGTGGGGAGATACCAAAAGATGAGGAAAGCAAATGTGGTACTGATGTTCAGAAAAGGAAAGAAGAAAGAACATGGCAATTATTTACCTATAAGATTATGTTTATCCTCAGTAAAATAAAACACAAGCAAAACAGTCTAGACATTTAGATGATGATGGAACCATGAGCAGCTGGAAGTGTTGGGGTTTATAAAGAGTAAATCATACCAAACATACTAAATTATTTATTTTATAGAGGTAAAAAAAATGGTTTCTGAAGCTTCAGTTCATACACATGCTAGTAGTACTAGTCAAGTAAGTGAGTCCCAGTAATAAAGCACTGGAATGGGTTACTGAGGGAGGTGGCGGAATCTCCATCCTTAGAGATTTTTAAAGCCCGACTTGACAAAGCCCTATGTGGGATGATTTAGTTGGGGTTGGTCCTGCTTTGAGCAGAGGATTGGACTAGATGACCTCCTGAGGTCTCTTTCAACCCTAATCTTCTATGATTTCTATGATGATTTCTAAAGTAAATGGAATTACTCAAGTGAATAAGGACTGCTGGTGATTAAGACTAGAAGGGCTGGGCATTTAGAAGAGGAAGTGAAAGTAACAGATGTAATATATATGGATTTTAATGAGGATGACAGACCATAAACAGGTATCAGAGGGTAGCCGTGTTAGTCTGGATCTGTAAAAGCAGCAAAGAATCCTGTGGCACCTTATAGACTAACAGACGTTTTGGAGCATGAGCTTTCGTGGGTGAATACCCACTTCCTCAGATGCATGATGAGGAAGTGGGTATTCACCCACGAAAGCTCATGCTCCAAAACGTCTGTTAGTCTATAAGGTGCCACAGGATTCTTTGCTGCTTTTACAGACCATAAACAAATGACAGTGGTAAGCAGCAAAGTATTTTGTTGGCTCAAGTTTCTAGTGAAGTACCACAGGGATCAGTGTTAGATCCAGTCTTCTTTAACAACTTCATTAATGCTCTTGAAGAAGGAGTGAACAGCATGTTCATGACATTTTTCAGATTATACTTCATAAGGAGTAGGTGGAAATACCGATCATAACTGAGAAATAATACAAAGGAACCTAGGGAGATTAGAAACATGGGCAAGAAGTTACCAAGCGAAACTCATCCTGGAGAAAATGCAAGCTGACATATTGGAGAAATAATCCAAGCCCAAATGCTGAATGGGGGAGAGGAACCTGGGAAGCAGGAGCGGCTGAAAGAACCCGAAGGGGTGGGACTTCCTAGCAAATTCATTTTCAGTTTGCATGATACGACAGCAAGAAAAGGCCCAATAGAGTTTTGGGCTGCGTATGCAGAATCATCCTGTCCTGGAGCAGAGGAGGAATCCTTTCTCTATCTAACCCTTGTGTAATTTCAGCTGGAGTACTGCCAGCAGGCTCTGTCCTGGGAACCTCATTACCAGAAAGAAAGATGTTGACAAGTTTGGCAGAGTTCTGACATCAGCAACAAAAAATAACCAGGGATGTGGAGGAGACTGACTTGAAAAGAAGGACTGGAAGAGTTAGATCTGCATAGCTTGTATAAGAGAGGACTAGGGGGATGTGACAAACATCTACAAATACCCAAAGAGTCAAGCTCCAGAGAGGGAGAGGAATTATCTAGGACAGGAAACATGAGTGGTATTTACTGACGTTTTTTTAAAAGTTCACATTTCAGAACTTCATGGCATGTTGTTAGCCTTTGTAACTACATGAGTTTATTGTCACACATGCCCTTCCACCCTCTTCCCTTCTGCTGTTCAGTATAGTCACATGGTATCTTGTTTCAAAGTAGATTGTAAATTCTTTGGAGTAGAGAGCAGGTCTTGCTGGGTATCTTTACACTGCAATTAAAAATCTGTGGCTGACCTTCCAGCTAACTCAGGTTCCCGTGACTCGAGCTAAAGAACTGTTTAATTGTGGTGCAGATGTTCAAGCTCAGGCTAGAACCTGGGCGTTGGGACCCTGTGAGTGGGAAGGGTCCCAGAGCCCAGGTTCCTGCCCAAGCTTGAACATCTGTACCACAATTAAACAGCCACTTAGCCTGAGCACAAATCAACTGGCACAGTCCAGCTGTGGGGGTTTAACTGCAGTGTAGACATGCCCACTGTGTTTATGTAACACCCAGCACAACATGGTCCTGATTTTGACTGAGGCCTCAGGGCCCTACTACAACGCACATTAATAATAATAATTAATAAATAAATAATGGGCATAACTAGGAATAAGGTAATGAAATATCAGGAGAAAACTTCTTTTAAACAGGGAACTTGATCAGGCTATGGGAAGCCTGTCGCAGGGAATGAGGGAAGCCTGCTTGCTTGGAACGTTTGCAGCTAGATTCAACAAAACACTAGAAAAAGCCCTGTAGGCAGGAACCTTATTCTGATTCCTAGGAGAGTGCACTGTGGCCTAATTAATCTTTTTCTGTCATTAATATCTATGATTCTGTTGTTCTCTGATTAATCTTTAATAACCTTTACACAGAACTTGAGATAAACTAATTTCCCAATGATAATGTTTCGGGCCTGAAAGTAGGTGAGCTGGGAGCTGTTTTGGGGTCTTTGACCCAAATTCCGATTGTACAGGCTTTTCGTTTTGTGCCATAGAATTTCGAGGGTGCACTCTGTAGTGGGCCAAGTTTAGTTTTTCTTCCCATTTAATCTGAACAAGTCAAACGATTGAGCTTTCACGCTCCCTTTAAGAGATTTTAATAGTTCGCCTTAATTGAATTGGCCCGTTAGCGCTGACCCGCCACTTGGTAAGGCGACTACCATCTTTTCATGTGCTGTGTATTTATACCTCTCTACAGTATTTTCCACTGCATGCATCTGATGAAGTGGGTTCTAGCCCACGAAAGCTTATGCCCAAATAAATTGTTAGTCTCTAAGGTGCCACAAGTACTCCTCATTGTTTTTGCTGACACAGACTAACACGACTACCACTCTGAAACCTTTAATAGTTCTGTTTCAAAAGAAGAATTTTATACTTCTAAGCACCAGACCCTGTTCTGGCTGATTTTGTTTCCTGTTGCTGTCACTGCTCAGTGTTGTGTTGGTTTTTCCTTAGTTATGGCAACAGGGAGCATACAGATGTTTGACTGCTTCACTGACTATGCCAGGGAGCTGACTTGTCATTGGGGAGTGGCTCCACAAACAAACTGCTCCAAGGAATTCCGACTCTATTACAAGAAGGAATATTTCTCAACAGTGTAAGTGTTTAATGCCACTTTCTGGGTTCATTGTTAAAATGTTAAATATGCTGCAATTAACAGCCCTGCCCCACCTCTCTATGGCCATTGCAAGGGGGTTGAAGCACAGCAGAATCAATGTAATCCTGCTGCATGGGGAAGGGCACAATGCTCGGGGTCCTCACCCCCTGTGTTTGGTAGAGCACAACTCTACAGGCCTCCCTGCACCCCTGGTGCAGAGGGGATCGTTAGCTGTGAACTAGGAAAGTGTCAGGGCCAATGGATCTGCAGCTACCTTCACTGGACATAAAGCTCCACGTGGGGAGTATACAGCAGTAGCTGCGTGACCTAGAAGGGGTTGTATTCCCTGTCTTCAGCTTGGGGGAAAGGATCCTCTCCCCTGGAGCCCAGTGGCTCTCCTGCGTATAGCACAAGAACATAGGGCCAAGTCCTTATTCCTGGCCTTATTGTGCAGACGTCTGTTGGCACTCCCACAACAGAAGCCAGTTCCAGCCTGCTTTCCCCAGCTGATTATAATTTCTCCCCAGAGACATGCAAGTGGCATCACTTTGGACAGGTTAGCTGACTCCTCTTCCTTTTCCAGACTTAAAGGCTTTCTATCACAAATATGCTCTCTCTGATGCAGCCGTGTGAGGAACAGGTCCTCACTGTGTTAATTTTCTCCTTTACAGACTAGGCCATAGCTTTCTCAATTGAGTTTTTCACTGGGGGACACACAGATAGCTGAGACTTTTGTACCAAATGCTTTCTGGGAACTAAGTTTGTGCATCTTAGATTCAGCTTACCCACTGGGAGCCTTCTCTGATGACACTGAATGGGGGGGCTTAGTTTAAATGAACTGAGTGCTTAATCCTATGTAAACATTACATCAATTTTGATATTTTTCAGATACAATGCATGCATCCCTGAGAATAGAAAAGGCAGCAGCATGAATTCCATTTCCAACTGCATTTGCATAATTCTGTCCGAATATTTCACGACAGGCCTCACATATCATTTAGCACTACAGGCCAACGGGACAGTGCTGTGGAATGACACTTTAATACCAGCACACATTGGTGAGATACAGTTTGTTACAGATTTGTCATTGATATATCACATTCCACATCCCCAGCCAACAACGTCCCCAGCATCACACAGTCAGCACCTTCTTATTCTCTGAGAGAAACGCACCTGTAGTGTATTCTTCATGTGGCAACAGAATTCAGGGATGAGGAGTGAGATGTCATTGCCTATTTCTGAGAGAGGACAAAGGTCTCTAGCCACGATTCTTGGTCCCCAAAACATCTCATGACAGTTTAATCACCACCCTGAGTGTCTGAATGGGCTGAACAGGGTTTCTAGAACTAAATCTTGGTAGATTGCAACAGCCTTTGGTAAGATAGTCACTGTCTCTCTCATGTCACAGGATAAAGTCAGCATAGATATACCTATTACACACACACGTGTGCCCACGTACTTTCCTGGTATTAAAATAGTTTGTATGGATAAATCTGTCTCACCTCAGATATTAGTAGAAATATTTCAAGAAACCTGTGTAGTGATTAACCTGCAGCCGTGATCTCGGCCCTTCTTTAGTGTCATTATTGCTCACTAGCAGGATGAGTGAGAATCTGCACCTTGGCATCCCATCCCCAGACCACAGGCACCAGAGAGAGGTTGACCAAGAAGATGCCACAAGCAAATCCCCATCTTCAGAGCACAAGCTAGGAAGCAACTCTATGCATTTTCACCATGTTGGGAGCAGGCCACTGATAACATGTATTTGAGACCTACAACTAATGCCACTGACTCAAAAATCCCATTTCAATAAGGAGTATTCTGTTTTTGGCTTTTACATCCCTGTGCCAGAGCACAGGGAAACAAGGCTGAATGCACTGCCCACATCTGTAACTACAGCATTGTCTATGACTGAATAGCCCTCTTCTGTCCATTCCTCTGAGTCAGTGTTTCTCCCTTACAGTTAAACCAAGGCCCCCAAAAAATCTTACCATTGAGAAGAGTGAAAATGATAACTTCTACGTCTTGAAGTGGATCGAGAGCTACAGCACAGGGGACATGCTCTATGGAGAGGAAGTAAACTATGAAGTCAAATACTGGAACAAGCAGAATCCGGAAGAGGTAGAGAACTGTTTTTCTTTGCTTTCTTGAGCTGGTATCCATGGTATGAAAAGTCCTTCAGAAAATCTTGAGGAGCTTTCAACCAGATGGTTAATAATGGTGATGAGATGCTGGGTGCCATTTCCCCTATCATTCATGCATAAAGGACAGCAAGCACTATGGCCACAGGTAACATTGCTTCAGTGACATCACCAGGAGTGGAACTGATGGTAATCTTCCAACCTTCACCCACAGAATAAGCTCTCCCCATGCAAGTCATCAAATTGAGATGCCTCTCACAGTAGATTGTGCTGAGATTCAGAATATGATTGTTCTTGCTCTCAGGGCTCCACTGGGCTTGGGTCCCCTTGGTGGGGCTTGAATCTCCCTATAGGCTCTGCTGGGCTCCTCAGGCGTGGCTTCCCCTCCTGTATGACAAAACACACTATGGAACTGTTTGTGTGCTGTAACAGTTGCCACACAAGACATTAGTGCACGGCAGACTAGTGATGTGGAAATTCACATTCTGGTTTGCCATGTGCTAATGTCCCATGCAGACCAGCCTGTACTCTCTGTTTTAAAATGAAAGGTGAGATTCTGTAGCACAGTATAGCAGCTTTGAAGAGATGTCAGGACACGATACTACTGCATACTGCCTCAGTTTGAGCCCTGGATGCCACTGAATTCATATTTCATTAAACTCAAGTCTTTAACAACAAACTTAACATATTGAAGTTCAACAGTCATAGGCTGATTCTCAGAATAAATTAGCCAGGTTCTGTGTTTATTTAGATTATTCCTGATATTTTTTTAATTGTGTGCTAAAAATGGATTTAATCCACCTTAAATTATACAGCAAAGGAGTTTATTTCTCTTCAAATATATCTTGAGCCTTTGGTTTGTTAGCAGGTATCAATTAGATGGTTACAGCAGTGAAATCAGTAAAACACATTTATATGAACTGAATGTCACTCCTAACACTGTCCAGGAAACTAAACATATATTCCATACAGAATCTAAGTGGGTTACTTCCCTTTTTATTCAGAAGTTTGTAAAACAGCTTCCCTACCAAACGACACACTTAGAAATTGTTGCAACGCAGTTGAAGCGAGGATATGACTACCTTGTAAGCGTCCGGCGTAATTATACAGGCATCTATTCCACCAAATGGAGTGACTGGAGCAATGCAGTTGAATTTCACAGTGGTAAGTATCAGTAACAGATGCAACTTAGTGGAAGAATCTTACAGGATTCTAAAGCATATGGTGTACATCACACTATTTCTTCTGCCTTTCTGTATCAATTAGAGAGACGTAGCCAGTGAGTCCCAGGGCTGCTAATATAATCATCATCATCCTCAGACTGTTACTTATTGTAGATCGATGCCCAAAGACTCCAAAGAGAACAAAAAGCATATCACCAAAAGGACCAACCACACAGTAATCAACTCCACTGCTCCCACCATTCTTTATGTCCATCAGTGGCTACTAGCCAGGATGGGCAGGGACACAAAACCATGCTCTGAAGTGTCCCTAGCCTCTGTGGAGTGGGCGACAGGGGATGGTCACTTGATGATGACCTGTTCTGTTCATTTCCTCTGGGGCACCTGTCATGAGCCACTGTCGGAAGATATGTTACTGGCTAAATGGACCATTGGTATGACCCAGTGTGGCCACTGTTATGTTCTTATGTTCTAGAATGCCTCACATACCATAAGTGTAGGTCCCCATGCATATATATATATATATATATATTGTTACAAAGTTCCTCCTCTACCTTGGTGGGTCCTGCGCTTATTGGCGGATTTGCTCACCTCAGTGATCTTCCCCTCTTGTGGAACCCACAGTCTGGGTCAGCTCCTCCTGTGTCTGATCAGGAGTTGGGAGGTTTGGGGGGGAACCTGGGCCCACCCTCTACTTCGGGTTCCAGCCCAGGGCCCTGTGGATCGCAGCTGTCTATAGTGCCTCCTGTAACAGCTGCATGACAGCTAGAACTCCCTAGGCTACTTCCCCATGGCCTCCTCCAAACACCTTCTTTATCCTCACCACAGGACCCTTCCTCCTGGTGTCTGATAATGCTTGTCCTCCTCAATCCTCCAGCAGTACACTCACACACTTTCTCTCACTCTAGCTCCTTGCCTTCTTGCTCCCAGCTCCTCACACACTCTCCTTCTCATCTAGCTCCTCCCTGCCCGACTGGAGTGAGCTCCTTTTTAAAACCAGGTGCCCTGATTAGCCTGCCTTGATTGGCTGCAGGTGTTCTAATTAAAGTAGCTATCTCCACTGCCTTCTGGAAAGATCTTAATTGGCCCCAGGTGCCTTGATTAACCTGGAGCAACTGCCATTTGGTTACCAGGGTCCTAGGGATTTGTTTGGCCTGGGGCTAACAAACCTGTTTCTCAGTACTTTACTGTAGCCATCTGGCCTTGCCCCATCACAATATATGTATATATAAAATATTGGCTTTATTTTAAATCCTTTAAGTGGCATTATTTCAAGGTGCACAGAAGATCAGTGACATGACTATGCTTATTGACTGTGCTTTTATTTCTGAATATGTAGATTATGGAGTAACTTTAGAAGATAGTCTGCAGAAGATTGTTCTCATATCCTGCATGTTGATCCCAGCTCTGATTTTAATCTGTTACTTCAGCTTTGCCATGTATGTATCATACTGCACAAGGGTTTACAGAGCAGCAGTTTGCCAAATATTTGGTTTCATATAGCATAATGGCATATACAGTAGTATAGTAACCTAATACTCTGTAATCATGAAGGACCTTTTATCTGAAGATCTACTAGCAACCTCTTTACAAACATTGATTAATTAACCTTCATATCACCTCTCTGAACCAGGCCCATAAAGAGATTAGATTACAGCACTTTTCTCCACTAAACCATCTGTATTATAGTGCTAGGACTACATAGGCACCTGCTGAGGTTTAATTAATGAATGTTTGTAAAGTACCATGAGACCCACTGTTGAAAGGCTAGTACACATTTTTAAGGGCTGCATCTGAGGTCCTTACTCCAATTTTACTCAGTCCTTGCTCAGGCTAAATTCTCATTGATTTCAATGGACCTGAGTAAAATCCTCAGTATTTGGCCCATATATTTTGAAGACAGCAAAGGCAGCTAATATAATGTTAAAACATTAATAGAGCCAACCTCCTCATCTTTATAAAGTATTCCTCTTGTCAGAGCAGTGTCTCTCATCTTTGGGTTCCCAGCTCGGCAAATATCTCAATAGTGCTGGTTATATCTTACTGCAGTATTTCATTTCTGAGGAGTAATTTGCTGGATTTGAGTCACATTAATAGATTTTCCTGTTTTTCTCACAATCTCAAATAATATTCTGATGACGTGACAGTGCTCAGGCCAGTTAATCATTAATATATGCACAAATGTTTACACTAGTGTTGTTACTCCTGGACATACACAGAATAAGTGCTCCCAGTTGCTGGAGCATACAGACTGGTTGAGGGGAGAGAGCAGGGGTGGTGAAACTGGGGAATTGAGGCCAAACACAGCTAAGAGTAAGCAACGATTCTTGCATTACAGAGTTAAGAGAGAATGGTGGGATCAAATCCCAAATCCAGCCAAGAGCCATCTGGTTGTAAAGAATGTCAAGGCAGCTCAGGTATGTGATTTAAAGATTTTACAAAAAAACATATTTCCCATTTGTTTAAAAAATGAAAGCTGTAATATGTTCTGATGCTGACTGTGATGCTGAGAAATATCAAGTTTAATTCAACCATACCTGTAGTGAGGCAGTTTCCCCGTGCCTGAAAAGGGTGGACTGATTGGGTTGTGGCTGCTTCCCCAATTAGGCCACAGCTGGCCCTATAAAAGGGCTGTGAGGCAAGGGCTGAGTGAGTCTCTCTCCAGCTTTGGAGGGAGAAGGACTGGGCTGCCTGGGTACAGGGAGCAGAGCAGAGCAGAGCAGAGCAGAGCAGAGCAGAGCAGAGCAGAGCAGAGCAGGGGAAAGGCAGGAGGAGCTGGAGAGCTCCAGCCTGGTAAATCCCCAGGCTGCAGGCCTTGCTAAAAGGCCAAAACAGGTACTGGGGTTACAGAGGCTGCAGCCTGGGGTTAGGCAGAGGCAGCTGATCTGACCTCCTTGCCAATGATGAGTTGCCTTTTACAGACTGCAGTTTGCCCTCGTGAGCGGGGGATAGATGACGACTGGCAGTAGTCACTGAGGCAAGGTGGGTGTAGAGGGTGGGGGTTCCCTTGGGAGGGGAGACCCAGAGTGGGGGTACTGCAAGGGCAGAACCCTGAGGTAAAGGGCACCAGGGTCCAGGAAGGACATGGGGCCCGAGGCAGGTGAGCCACTGGCCTGCAGAGGGCGCTCCAGGCTGGAATCGAGCTAATTCCCAGGATAACCAGCAGGAGGCGCCACACCAGTAAGTCTCACCTCGCTACAATACCCTAAATCTGTTTTATGCCTCTGTTAGATTTCAGTCTGGAGGAAAATGCTGTCCACTGATGAAATTAAGGCACCTTTCCGTGATGTGAAACAGACTCACGTTGAACACCAACTGTAAGTAAAATAAAGAACATTTCTCTGGTTTACAGCATAAAATATTTTGCTATCAAGTTAGCATTAATTTGCCTTCCTTTTGATCCCCAAAAACAGAAGCTGTAAGAACTGTCTTGCAAAATATGCTCAAGGCCAAACCTTGAAGGGGAAAGATAACGTCAAAAGTGGTGAGAAACCCGACAGTTGCCTGAATAAATGTGGAGAGTGGTTCCCAGAAGAGTATGAGGCTGTTCTAATTCCAGAGATCACTTTGGTTGAAGATTCTCTTGAAGTCTGTGAATATTCAACAAACACTGAAACTGAGAGCCATGAGGACAACCTGGGTCAGATCGTCTTGTGCTCACCTGGTGAGAGCAGTGCTAATAGCTTTATCGAACACACTCAACACAATGATGCACTTGCAGACATGTTTATTAAGCTACTAGAATGTGGAACCAGTATTCGTGACACAGAAGTTCCAGACTTCATCATAGAAGAGCATAAAATCTTTGCGAACGGTGAATCAGAAAATTCGTCACAGCAAACACCAAAAGAAAATGTAGTCCAGGATCAACAGTCATGTGATACTTCACACACTTGCTCCTTTCCCACTACAGCCTCTCAGGATGACTACAACTGTAGGGCAGCTAGCACCAAGTCAATGCGATCAGAAGAATCGTTTGAATCTGGTTATCAAAGTTCTAACACAGACACTGCTTCTCCCCAGGCAAAGAATCCTCCAGACGTGTTGCATCAAAGCCACTTTCTTTGCAGTTCTGAAACTCAGCATGACTTGTTGGTCTTGATTAAAAAATCACCAAATGCTCCTTCCTCTGAGATAATCAAAGATGGAATAAATAGTCCAGCGTATCAGAGCTTTGACAGCCTCAAGTCTCAGTCCACGGAGTCTTGTACCACAGCATATAAGAGCTTTGACAGCCTCAAGTCTCAGTCCACAGAGTCTTGTAGCACAGCATATAAGAGCTTCAGCAGCCTCCTGTCTCAGTCCACGGTTAGCAATAGCCTGACACAGTGTTTGGAAAACCCAGGTTCTTCACTGTCCTTAGAGTTTCCAGAGAATCAAATACTTCCCTGCAGACAAGAACAAGCCCATCGACCCCATGGTGATCAAAGTTGTTATACTGACCACAAGGGTGACTGCACTGAGACTGCTTTTCAAATCACCTGTTCAGAAGACATAGACTTTCCATGGTTTTCCTCCCATGCTCATGACAGACTTTCATTTTTCCTGCCAGAGAAAGAAATACACAAGCAAATAACATGTCAAAATCTTCCAGAAAAAGCAGCTGCAATTTCCAGCCCCTCTGTTTCTAATCCATCTAGTTACCAGCCTTTTGATATTGCTCTTAAACACAATAATACACACTGTGACAATAACAGTGAGGCTATTTCTGAGTCGCCTTATAAACCCTTTATCAACCTTTTAAACAACAACCTTAGAGAAACACTTCCAGCTATCATCTGTGAATCTGACCTGCAGATAGACTTGTAAGACTTTCTATAGCATTGACTCAGATGTTATCACAGGCTTTGCCTTTGGTCTGAGTTCAGGAGAAGGATCTCTCACAAAACAGCAGGGACAGTCCTTGGATTATCAGCTTTAATGAACCTTGTAGTGATGGTGAAGATGAAGATACTGTGGGCAAGACAAAGTTGCTGTGGTCTTTAGATTCTAGCTCTCAGGGGAAGACTGGGAGGACCATACAAGAGACAAAAAATTGTACTTCTGACTACTACTGACTGTGCAGATGAAAGGATACAAGAGAATATAAATAACATGCCATGTCCTTTTCTAATATGTTATACACATGACCATTTGAGGATGTCTGTAAATGCGGAAGAAAGGGAAGCGCAGTTACAGAATATTGTGAGCACAGGAAGGGACCGTGCAGTTAATTTATCAGATGAGTCACTGAACCACAACACTTTTGTATCTAAACCATCCTTAGAAAGAAATCAAACTTCAGAGCCCCCGAACTCAGCCAAGTTGCCACTGGGTGGCCCCTTTGTGGATAGCTCCTGTTTAGGAACCTGTCCTTTAGATTATTGCTCCGTTCTGGGTGAGGGATCAAAAATGTCACTTTTCATAAAAACAGGCCAAATGGACCTAATGAGTGAGAGCACCAGGATGAACCAGAAAACAGTGAAACTTACCTTTATGGACAGGGGCTTGTGAACTGCTATATGAACATGACCTAGATTAATTTCATGCGGTTGTAATCAGGATAGCCTTTGGGAATAAACTGTGTGGAAAATGGAAATGCTGCTTGTTTTCCCACACTCCCTCCAGAAGAACGAGCTGTCACTATGCAGACAACGGGTGGGCTCTGGAACAGATCAGAATAGATTTGCTGGGATGTCATGGTCACACTTGCTCCAGCTGTTGATTGGTAAATGGCTTGGACTCTTGGGGTTCAAGGATCCCAGCAGTGGCTCTCCCAATGAAAAGATGGTGACAAGCTACAGACTGAGCTAGAGTCTGTGATGGGGACTGACTCCACCCCACAACTAGTAGCAGCTGCATAGGGCATGAACCCATGTTCATTTTGGCTTCCCCAGTATTGGTCTGGCCCCAGTACCCTTGCATGGGAAACACGTTGACCCTGCAGCACAGATTCAGAGGTGCTATATAAGCTGGTTCACGTCCCAAGGACCTGAAGAAGGTGCAAGTTAAAGCAGGAGGTTGCTGATTTCAAGGACACCTTTGCACAGCCTCTCATTAGCTACTTTCAGGAGAGTGCAGGGACTGTAACTGGGGCTGGCCCTGGCATGGATGATGTGAGAAGGGAAGGTGTAGCTCCCTCATGGCCAGAGGTTGCTTTGCATCACCCTGCTGAATTTCCCTTTATGGACTCCTCAAAAACTCCAGATCAGAGCCCAAAAGTAATTAGAACACTCCCCTGTTTGGGTCCAATTTATTTAGTCCTGATACACACTGGCCTTCCAGGCCTTAAACCCAGTTCAGCATCTCTCTCTCCTTTGGGTAGGGAGTCCCACTCCCAAACACTCCTTCCTGGAGCTGGGTCACTGTGCAATGTCTCTCTGCAGGCCTCCAAGCTCCCATGGTGTCTCAGTCTTCCCTGCTGTAGTAAGCTACTCCCAGCCCTTCTTACCTGGGGCAGCTCCTCTGGTCTCTGGGTTTTCCCTGCAGGAACCTTTCTCACGCTCTGCATTCCATTTCCTGCAGACACACCCCCTTCTTTTTCCTGCAGCTTCCTGCTGCTCTCATAGGGGACTTGTCTGATCCCTGCTCAGGTGTGCCTACTTAGTTACTAAGGTAGGTTGGTTGGTCCCAAACCTCTAGCCCTTAAATGGGCAAGCCACCCTTTTACAGGAGGCTCCTGAGTCTGCCCCCCTCACAGCTGCATGCAAAGGCCAGCACTGTCTAGCCCTCAGTAACTGTATTCATGAGGATCAGTTTCTGATCTGTTATCTTAGTGTGACTGCAATAACTCTGTGGAAGTCAGTGGTGTTACTCCACACTAGTATCAGTGTAACTGAGATCAGATGTTTTTGAACTGTGTATGCCTAAAAAGCCTGACTAGTGTAGGATCAAACTCCCTAAACTGCGTGTGCATTCCACCAGGTTTCTGTATGTGTCCAGGGTATAGATTGGAAATGACTCCCACAGCTGAATGTGCCCCAGTCCCTTGTGATAATACGTCCAAAGGTTTTCCCTCAAACTCTGAACTAGTTGAGCGCAGAAGTAATGCCACAGTAAGGTGGTGAGTCCAGATAGTTAAATGGCCACTGCAAATTCTTTACATTTCAAGCCAGCTCATATTATTCAGAAATGCCTGTTTCCATTTCTAGCCATAAACAGAGAGGCCTAGGCCAGTTCAGAGAATGCATCTGTGGTCACTGTTCAGCTACTGCGTTAGCATCTTCTATAAGGGAGGTTTTTCACTGCAGCAGCTCTACCTACAAAACTCAGATGGGCAGGCAGATAAGGGGTTTTGTGCCCCATGTAGACTTTTGCAGTCATACAAAGGAAGTGAATAACCGCAGAGCAAGTGCATGGCTGAGCCACATTTTGCCCCTGCTGGTACATTGTATTGGGACGTGATTCTGGTTTTACACTTGTCTCTTTACGTGAAGTATGGCATTTCCCAGGGACTTTCTTTGCCTCTATGTAGCTCATGTTCCCAAGCTTAGTGTCACTCCCCCTCGGCTGGATGATGATGGCAAAGAACTGTGAGTAAATACTATTAAGGGTACAACACAAAGACAGGAACACTGCAAGGCAGAACATCAAGGCCAAACTCACCCTCAGTAACAGGAACTCCTGGGGTTTTCTGATTGCTGCAGGCCAGTGCCTGTACTGCCAGTGGGGCTCATTTCTCTGCTTGCTGCACTTCCTTACTCAGTCACAAGTAGAGGCCAGGGTGTCCCTAACATCACATTAGCAGAGTAACCTGTGAGATAAGCTGCCTGCACCTCTCTAACAGAGCAGGGTGTGACTGTGTTGTTCACAGAGCTGTACTTTCTCCATCACACTCTGTTATCTGTGCACGTAGCATGCAGTGCTGCAGACTGGGCGGGGTGGGAAGCTAGCATACGGTTTTTCTAAATTCTGTTTGAACAGCAGCCAGCCTGGGATGAGATTCAGGCTGGATTCTGTCTGGGTGTGTCTGGTGCAGGCAGCACGTCTCTGAAGCCGTAATCTGATCTTTCATGCTCTTTTGCAAATATTTATATTTAAATTCAGTGGAGCAGTTCCATCTTCAGCAGTGTAACTTCACTGAATGGAATTCTATTAGGGATTAAATTGTACCAGTCCACAAGAAGAGTCACTAGAGCAATACTTACTGCATTTGAGTAAGTTGCCTCTGAAAGCTTGAGCAGTTCAGCAGCATTACCTTTAGTTGAGTGACCAAGTGTGGCATCAAACCAAGACAAAGCAGCTCCCTTCACCAACAGACACATGGCGTTGGAAACACCCTCTATAACCTATCTTTGGCTGGGGCTGCTCAAGCCACCACTAGCATTCTCTGGGGTAAAAACAAGGACTCCATGCATAGGGATCCCTATTTCTGGCCTCCACCCACAAACCACCCATTTAGCACCCAGTGTGGACGTTCTTAAATCCCATTTCAAGTACATAAAATCAGTTTCTCTGTATTTGATTTGTTACTGAATTGAGCTACACTGATTTCAAAAACTTTTAAATCAGTTTCAGAGTATCCACTCCAAGGGGTTACGGATTACACTACACTGATTTAGTTAAATGGGTGCCATTTCTGCAGGTAGACTGAGCAGAAGAAATAGCTGTGTGACGCTAAAGAAGAGCAGTGGCTTTGCAGGACAACCCAAAACGCCATGAAAACATTGAAAAGGGAGCAGGAAAAGAGACGATGCCCAGCCTCATGCCTCCCTTTGCAGATGAGTCACTTCCCTAAAGCCAGTCAAGTTCAAGGTTAGATCAAGATTACAGGATACAGGCCAAACAAATCGCACAGAAAAGACATTGTGTTATGGCAGCAGGCAGGCTAGCAGTGCATAGACTACCACTACCAGGCCCAGTGTGCACCATTTAACACTCTCTGGCTGAAAAGGGCAAGTGGGAACTTGGGTCTGACGGTCTTGCCGTAAGCTTCCTGGCACAGTTTGCGTGTTCCTGTTTCACTGAAACAGGGGATTGGCTGTTTACCTTCTCTGGAGATCAGGCCGCTCCTCGCCTCCCCCGTTTGTTGTCCTACATTGTAGTGACCGGGGATTCTCTCTGTGCTCATGTGCCCCAGAGTAAGTGTCCCAACTGATTGTGTTAATGGTTTGGAGAAAATATCCAGCTGGTTGAAGGAGCTCTGAGGAGGACATGTAGAAGTGGGGTTTGGTCCCAGGTGCACTAGTGTGCTGTGCTGGGCCTGAATCAAACGGCATTACTGGCCTGCATGGAGAGGCCTGTATTTGAAAAGATAAAGAACAAAGTTGAGTGTTGCTGCAGAGGGTTTTCAGCAAGCCTACCCTTGTTAACACTAACCCTGCGACCCCTTAACCCCCTACCCTTGTGAACAAGCACAGGGTTCCTGCATCCTGCTTTACACATTTGCAGTGTATTTCATTCCTGGTTTGAGAGGACATTGCAGAGCAGGTGCTTGTGCCTAGTTTTGTTTCTCAGACCCATGTGTCCTTTGGACCCAGTGCTAGTTCCAAAGTCATTATTCCTTGTTCACACATTCTGTCTGACTTTTCCTTCAGCTCCTTCCCCTCCAAACATCCCCATTCCAATTTATCATTCTTATGTTTCAGTGAAACAGGAACATGCAAAGCTGGTTCTGCAGAAAACAGGTGAGTTTCTCCAGGTAGGCGCTGCCTCTCCCCACTGCTGGGAGGCTGTAGTTCTCACAAACTACTTTGCCTTGGCAAAGGTAATACCCAGGCCTTTTATTTCCATTTGCTGACACTGTCTCTTCAAAAAAAGTCACCTGCAGTGCCAGCTCTGCTCAGTAAACAATGTTGCTTCATTAGAAATTCACACCTGTGATGAACATCTGCCAGCAGAAGCCTCCTTAGTCACAACTCATTCCCTTTGTTCCTGGATTTGCTCTGCAGAATGTACAGAGACATTTCTGAAGTTTATATTTTGAAGGCATTGGGATTGCACAAGGGCCGGGTGTTTCCAGCCATTTCCAGGGAAATGATATTCCTGCAATAAACACACACACAAACATGTACATGCACTGAGGGATGGTTCACCCACCTCTGCAGATTGTTCAGTTCAAATGCTGCATCATATGACCATTTACTGCCCAGAATTTTGCAACAGAAAAGCTTCAAAAACACTCCAACGAGAAACTGCTGAACCTGAATTGATATGCAAACTAGATACAATCAATTTAGGCTTAAATAGAGACTCAGAATGGCTGAGCCATTACACACATTGACTCTATTTCCCCATGGTAAGTACCCTCACAGCTTCTTGTCAAACTGTCTTAAATGGGCTATCTTGATTATCACTACAAAAGATTATCACTACAAAAAGATTTTTTCTCCTGCTGACAACAGTTCATCTTAATTAATTAGCCTCTTAGAATTGGTTGGGTAACTCCCACCTTTTCATGTTCTGTATGTATATCTCCTCACTATATGTTCGATTCTATGCATCTGATGAAGTGGGCTGTAGCCCACGAAAGCTTATGCTCAAATAAATGTGTTAGT
Source organism: Gopherus evgoodei (assembly GCF_007399415.2). NCBI lineage: Eukaryota > Metazoa > Chordata > Testudines > Testudinidae > Gopherus > Gopherus evgoodei. The sequence goes on from NC_044331.1 coordinate 85,965,041, forward strand.
CTCTAAGGTTCCACAAGTACTCCAGTTCTTCCTGAAACCTGCCCAGAATTCTATCTCTTATCCCCTCTGCAGTGTCACTAGCCATACGTCAGTTCCTCCTCTTGTCACACTCTGCCCAGAAACCACGGCTCTCTGCTCTGTGGAGGCAGGGAGGGAAGTGGGGTTGAAGCTGTGCGTGAGCTTGCTGACACTAAGCATGTGGCATGAGCACAGTCAAGCAGTCCGGATGTCAGCAGCAGGGTCTACTTCTCAAAGCAGATTTTGCAGAAACAAAGGAAAGAGATTCGGCAGATATGGGGAGGGGCGTGCCTCCATGCACTCATTGTCTCTCTCCTACTCTCAGGCTCACTTGGACCCTCAGACCAGTATCCCTGTACCAGCGTTATACATGAGTCAGAAGGGCTGGGAAGTGTACAGTTGTGTTAATTCACTAGACGTTAACAGCTCGTACTCCTTTAGGTCTGCTGAGGTAGGGACTCTGAACTCATAGTCTGTTTGCATATGTCTTTGCTCTGCTCTTCTGTGGGTATCAGTGCTCTACTTCTCCAGGTGACAGGAGGCTGTGGTCTCCACACCTGCCCTGCTCTGGTCTTTCTCTGTTAGAGATTCTCTCATCCAAAAACTACACCCTGCTTCCCTATTTCAGATGAGGTCTCTAATCTGCGAGAGAGGGGGAAGGGAGAGGACAGGAGCTGATTTTCTTAGCCATTGTGCTGCTCTCTCCCTCCACATCACGAGTTCATTGTTACCTTCCACACACGGAGAGTAATAACCAGCCAGCCCCTGAGTCCAGGCACCCTTACTCAGGCCATATTCGCTGACACCAGCAGGAGCTTAGCCTGAGGGATGCTGTGTAAAGGCATCAGGATATGGCTGTACACACGAAACACACCCACCTCTCCAGGGGCTGCCCAGGCAGGTGCTTTAACAGAGACCCCGTTTCTCCGCAGACTCCATGTAGCTTCTCTTTACAGATTGTGAAAGGGACAGGAGCCATACTGAGTGGAAGACCCCTGCCATGTGGACGGCCTTGGAGAAAAGAAACAGCTTTTGGGTCCTGACCGTGGGGGCTGACAGCTGGGGCTCATTAAGGAGAAGCCAGAAGTTGTGCAGTAGGTGAACTAGCTCCTCTGGGCTGTCCTCTCCCCTGTGCTGCAAGGAGGAGCATGGCCTGTGAGCCCCCCGCTGTACAGGGAGCTGTCAGTGGGCAATGGCCCTGCTGGCCATTCTTTACACCATGAAAGGAGATTGTAACAACACTGGATGCTGCTGCCAACCTGTCTTTAAAGGGGCACCACTGTGGCCCTATTGCAGCCCTACCTTTGTGTCCCCCGTGTGACAGGCCCTGTGGTGCACAGATCCAGCCAGGCTTTTGCAGGGCAGGGTAGCTGCCCGAGAGCACATGCCCATTCCCCCACTCCTTCCTGTGCTCCCATGCACACGTGCACAGCCTCTAGGAGAGCATGTGGGGTTTCTTCCCCGGGCTGGAAGGGGACGGAGCCAGTGATTAATGTGCAGCTGGGACTTTCCCACATGCTGCCATTTCCCCAGCTCTGAGGCATGGGGAATTTACCGTGGGCTGGGGGCGATGGGCGGAGGCAGCCTCTCACCACTTCAAGCATGGCTGGTTTTGTTTGTACTAAGCCACCCACCTGGCAGCAGGGTTACAACATGCTGTAAGGAAAGCACAAAGGTGCCTGTTGTGGGGAGAATTTCCATACCTGGCTCAATATTGTAACTAGGTCCTGGCCATCTGGTGCATGCTGGCTCTCCCCAGGGTCATGCAGCAATTCACCATGACAGCAGGGCGAACCTCTGCTCCTCCTGCCACAGCAGCACAACACCTGGCCCTGGCCAAGTTAGAACCTCCCAGCAGAGGGCACTAGGCGTCTGCGTCTCTAGCAGGCTCACTCTTGCACAAGCTTTCGGGGCATCTAAAAGCCGGATGCCAGGGAGCCCTGGGGGGATGCGCAGGGGTCTCAGTGCAGGCCATAGCCCTACAAGAACATCAAGGGGCCCATGCTGGGGTGGGGGGAAATGTGCGGAACATGCTCCATGTTCTCTTCAGCCCAGAGGGAACGGGCCACACTAGGGCGACAGCTTCAGTGAGCGAAGGACTTCTTTCCCCCGGCCGGGAGGGTAGGGGTTTGGGCTCATAGTTCGACTCTGTGCTCCCTACAAACCCAGTCTGTGCCCTGATCCTGAGAGATGCTGAGTACTCATCACTAACGCGTCTTCCGAACTCCTGCTCAGTCCAGAGATGGCAGCAGCAGACTCCCCTCCTACCATAGTTCAGCCCTTGCAGTTACCTGCATCACTAAATACTGTCTTAGCTCTTCTCCCTGAGGCTTGGAGAGCCTGGATCTTGTACCCTGTACCTGTAGCATCCCTACACATACTCACCTGCAAAGCTGGCCTCTTCCTTAGCTGCATCACACCTCATGTATGTATGTCACTTTCCATTTCTGAATGCTTGGATCATGTGGGGAGGGGAAGGGATGTGAAAGCTGTGCTGTATGGAGCCACTTTTGTCCCAGCCACAAGCCAGCAAAGAGCCCATCCAGACCTCTTCCTTATTCCACTGAGGCCCTTGTTCAGAGCCCATGTCAATGTTGCATATGGATTCCTAGCCCCTGATTTCTGTATGGTCAGGAGACTGACCACATCCACTGCTGGCACTGAGGGGTAAGGACTACTTTCTCTCATGCTAGGTAGTGACTAGCACCATTCTACACCATACAATGACATGAATTATTTAGACTATTCCAACAGTTTGACAGTTTCATACCTTTCAGGCTCTTGCCCGTTCTGACTTCCTCTCCACTGAGGCAGCTGCAGCAACACTGAAGTGACTGGATTTTACTGCTCAGTGCAATACGCTTTCCCTAGAGCAACAGTTCCATGTGTAAACTGTTCTCTGTCTTTACTCAATGAAACCTGCTCATCTCCAACCAGCTCCAGCGACGGCCTCACAAATAATCACCTTTGGAAACCAATACTGTCTGGCGAGGTTTGAAAGCTGCAGTTGACATGGCAAATGGTCATGTAGCCAGCCTACCCTGCAGAAGTCTGCCTCCAGGCTGCAGGTTGCTGCAGGGCAGGCTCAGCATAGACCGTTCTTCAAGTGACTGCACACAACCATTCCACTGGAAGTCTGTCCACTGGTGTGCTCCTGTCCACCATTGTCAGAGTTTGCCCCCTAGTGGTACCCATAGGGGTGGCAGGTGTGCCCCCGTCCCCCACTGCCTTGCACACTCAGCATAGGTATAAAGGGTAGAGCCGCCCCGGCTTCCCTCAGTTCCTTCCTACTGCCCGTGACAGTTGTTAGAGCTCCCATTCTACAGCGTGAGTGCCGTCTTTCTCCAGGAGCTACTGTAGCTCGTCCCCGGCATTGTTACAGAGGAGTTGGTGTTGTTTAATTAGCTTAGTTTTTAAAAGAAAATTGTTTGTTTGTCACAAGCTCTCGTCTGGGTATCGGTGTCACTGCCAGAGTTAGGCCCGTTCTCTGGGCTTCATGCCCTGTCACTCTTTAAGCAAACCTATGCTGATTAGTGACTTGCACCTCAGCTGCCTTACAGGCATGGCGAAGGCTGCGTGAAGGACACATGCAGTATCTGTAAGGGGTTCAAGCCCTGATCCAAAAAGGGCAGGGCGCCCAGACTTAAGTACCTGCTATTGGAATTGGCTTTCGGCCCTCCATTGGAGCCATCCGGCTCAGTCTGGTGCCAAGTGCCTCTGCATCGTTCAGTCGTGCTCCTCTGGCCCTGTCAGTACCGTGAGGCAGACCAGTTTCATCGGTGCCAAAGAAGAGGTACCACAAGTCATCTAAGGACTCCGTACAGGGCATATCAACATCAGAGGTGAAGAGGTCAAGCTCTACCAAGGACTCAAGGATGCACTCAGAAAGGAGGCATCCCCAGAGCACACCTCAAAACTAGGGGGTTTGTTGACTCCAGACCCTACTTCAGGTCTGTTGAAACCAACTGCCGAAAGGCCAGCTCTATCCTGTCACCTCAGGTCCGATGTCACAGGAGCAGAACATTGCCCCAGCACCCTCTGCTTGTGAAGCATCTGCAACTGTGAAAATGTTGCTGAATCTCTTGGTACCACCTTCCCCAGGAATTCAAGATTCTCATCTGGCATTAGCACTGAAGGTAACAATGCTCACAGCTTCACCTCTGCGCTGTGTGGGACCCTTGGGTTCTGCTATTAATGTACCGATTAAAACAGTACCATCCAGGGGAAAGCCACAGATGGTCTTGCCAGTACCCCTTTCTTTGGCATTGGGGCCACCTCTCTGGTACTGATGGGGATGGCTCCTCCATGGTCTGAAGAAGCAGACTCTTCTCCTCTGCAGTCCAAAGTGGGTTTCTAGGGGTCTCAGCCTGAACACACTTGGCAACCTGTGAACGGTGCCTGCCCCCCTTGGTTTCAGCCTCAATTCCAGAATGGAGCATACCACAGGGACCCAGGATCCATATTCAGTTGGAGACCAGGGCCTTTTCAGTGGCCCTGTGGGAACCAGTGAGGGTTCCCCTTCAGTCAAGAGCATCCCCACAGCCTGCTCTCTCTGCTGGTCATCAGGAACATCGACTCCATGAGCAGCTAACCCTCAGTACTGAGCTCAGCATTGTGCAGGATCAGGACCCGTCTCACAAGCTACCCACAGAGGAATTGGAACAGGATCAGCCCTGAGAACCATTGGCATCCTCTTCCTCATCCTGATGAAGCTGTTGTGGTGGCGCCTATGTCCTCGCCACCAGATGATTACAAAGCCTGTCAGGAGCTCTTAGGAAGGATGGCTGTAGCTCTGGACATCCATCCAGAGGAGGGCAAGGAAAAGTCCCACGGGCTTGTGGACATTTTGACATCAGCAGTTCAGCTGAGGGTAGCTCTGCTTATTAACAAGGTTATTCTAGAACCTACCAAAGTTCTTTGCAGACCCCAGCAAACCTGCCACCTCCTGCGAAAGGGGCAGAAAGGCGGTACTAAGGGTTCAAACCTTTTTCCAACCATCCCCCTTGGAGCTCCCTGGTAGTACCTGCAGCTAATGAAAGGGAGAGGCAGAATCATCAGGCATCAACACTGAAGAACAAGGAAGCTACAAAACTAGACTTGTTCAGAAGGAAGTTATTCCACAAGAGGGTTACAGATTCGTATTGTGAATCCGCTGCCATGATTCTACCCTGTGGGATGCAATTTCAGAGTTTAAGGACAGCTCCTAGATGACATACATTGGTTTCTCTGCAGGCTGGTCTAATCGCAGCTGACTCTGCAGCTTGCTGCATGGCCTCTGCCATTGCTATGCAACGGTCTACATGGTTGCAATCCTCTGGTCTCCCTGCAGAGGTAAAACAAACAGCCCAAGACCTCCCCTTTGAAGGGCCATTGCTTTTCTCAGGAAAGACTGACGAGACTATGCATAGTCTAAAGGACTCCAGAGTGACTCTGAATACCCTGGGAATTTACACTTCAGCAGCAAAAAGAAAGGCCTTCTATCCTCACCAGACCCAGTGATTCCTGGAGTTTGTTCCTTGAGACAAGGACCTACCAAGGAGGGGTAGAGGTTACAAGAGACATCCACCACCCCACTGTGCCCCTGCAGCTGCCAGTTCATCAAGGCAGGCTGCATCCTCCAAGAGCACATTATGATGGACTGGTCGAGGACAGAGTACTCGTTCCATGAGTTCCAGATTTCCCTTCACCAGTTTTTGCAAACCACCTGTCCTACTTCTGATATGCTTGGGCTCACATCACCACCAATCAGTGTGGTCTAAGCCCAGTGGAAGTGGGATGCAGTCTTCAGTTTCTTTCCATCTCCACTCCCATCCCCCTTCCCTGTACCTTTTCAGGGACACCTCTCATGAAGCTGTGTTGCTGAGAGAAATACAATCACTTCTTCCTATAGGAGCTATAGAAGAGGTCCCTCCATTCCTCAGGGAAAAGAGGTTTTATACTTCCTGTACTTCCTGATCCTGTTACTTCCTGATCCTGGGAGCAAAGGGGGATCTCAGGCCTATTTTAGACCTGAAAGAGATAAATGGGTCCCTAAAAAAGATCAAAATTCTGGATGGTCACTCTAGCTTCCATTACTCCTTCCCTGGAGTCAGGGCACTGGTATGCTGCTCTCAGCTTAACGGACACTTACTTCCACTTGGCAATTCATCAGAGCCATAGAAAGTTTCTAAGATTCACAGTCACTGGGTTCCCATGATCAGTTCACAGTGCTGCCCTTTGATCTGACAGCTGCCCCTCATGTATTCACAAAGTGTCTGCTGGGGGTAGCAGCAGGAGGTCATATCTTCCCTTACCTGGATGACTGGCTAATAAGAGGTCCTTCAAGGGCACAGGTGTTGTCCAGAGTAGATATAATCCGATTCACATTCAGTGTATTCAGCCTGCTGATCAACACAGAGAAATCTATCCTGTCTCTGGTACAGAAAATAGAATTTATTGGAGCAGTTCTGGGTTCCATGACAGTCAAGGCCTTCCTTCCACCAGAAAAGTTGCAGACAGTGCAAAGCATCATTATAGACATAAAGACTTATCACCTCACAAATCCTGAATCTTGGCAGGGGTTAGGCGCGATTACCCTTGCTGTTCTTCCTGCCCCTGTGGTTCTATCGTTTTATGGTTCTATGATAAGAAGCTGTTTGAGGGCACATGGAAGCATGAATTTATGTAGTCCAATATGAAAGACTATGTTTCAGAGAGCTCAGGGCTGGCCAGCCAAGGTGTATTCACTGAGGAAGCACCATATGGATGTGATAGTCCAGATTATTAGTCGAGTCTTACCCTCCCTAGACTGGTGGACAGATCCTGCCACTCTTAGCAAGGGAGTTCCCCTCACCCTGCCTCAACTATCTCTCATCTTAGTCACAGATGCCTCTGACTTGGGCTAGGAGGCTCACTTGGGTCTCAGGCAGACTCGAGGTTTCTGGTCTCCCCAAGATCTCAGCCTGCATATAAACATCAGGGAATTGCGAGCAATCTGATTAGCTTGCATGTTTTTTTTCCATACAGCAAGAGAAGGGGCTTGTTGGTTCTGACTGACAATACAATGGCTGTGTTTTATGTAAACAAATGAGGAGAAGCCCAGTATTTGCTGCTGTGCTGGAAAACAATTCTATTTTGGGACTTCTGCATTGCCAATTCTATACCTCTGAAAGCAGCTTACCTTCCAGGGATCCAGAATACTCTGGCAAACTGCCTAAGAAGACTGTTTATCAATCACCATGATTGATCCCTTCAGCTGGACATAGCAAGGTCCATTTTCTAGCTCTGGGAAACTCCCCAAGTGGATGTATTTGCAAGAAAACACAACAGAAAGAGTCACCAGTTTTGTTCCCAAGCAGGCCAAAGCCTGGCTTCATTAATGGATGTTTTTCAACTGACATCGTCTGTATGCTTTTCCTGCTACCCATCTCCTGCCCAAAGTTCTGTGCAAAATAAAGCAGGACAAGGCACAAGCAGAGTCCTGCACTTAGGTCCGCTACAGGCTGGGGACCCACTGGCTAAGCAGCAGTTCTGCAGAAAAGGACCTGGGGATTACAGTGGACGAGAAGCTGGATATGAATCAGCAGTGTTCCCTCATTGCCAAGAAGGCCAATGGCATGTTGGGCTGTATTAGTAGGAGCATTGCCAGCAGATCAAGGGAAGTGATTATTGCCCTCTGTTCGGCATTGGTGAGGCCACACCTGGAGAATTGCGTCCAGTTTGGTCCCCCCACTACAGAAGGGTTGTGGATAAATTGGAGAGAGTCCAGCAGAGGGCAACAAAAATGATCAGGTGGCTGGGGCACATGACTTACAAGTAGAGACTGAGGAAACTGGGGTTATTTAGTCTGCAGAAGAGAAGAGTGAGGTGGGATTTGATAGCAGCCTTCAACTACCTAAAGGGGGGTTCCTAAGAGGATGGAGCTCAGCTGTTGTCAGTGGTGGCAGATGACAGAAAAAGGAGTAATGGTCTCAAGTTGCAGTAGGGGAGGTCTAGGCTGGATATTAGGAAACAGTATTTCACTAGGAGGGTGGTGAAGCACTGGAATGGGTTACCAAGGGAGGTGGTGTAATCCCCTTCCTTAGAGGTTTTTAAGGTCAGGCTTGACAAAGGCCTGTCTGGGATGATTTAGTTGGTGTTGGTCCTGCTTTGAGCAGGGGGTTGGACTAGATGACCTCCTGAGGCCTCTTCCAACCCTAATCTTCTATGATTCTAAGGCTTACCATATACTCAGTGCCTAGCCAGCCACTCAGCACTAGTTCTCAGAATTGTTAGCCCTGTCAATCAGCCCCATCTATTGCTCCAGCTACATGCAGACTTGATTTCACAAATTGTGGTCACCTCCTCCAGCCCAATTTACAAATCTTTCATCTGATGGCCTGGAGGCTTCATGGCTGACGTCTGCAGAGGGGTCCAGCTCTAGAGAAGTCCAGGAAGTGCTGCTGAATACTAGAAAACCATCAACTAGGAATACTTAGCTGGCTAAATGGAAGAGGTTCTCCATCTGGTCCAGACTGAAAGGAATTTCCCCAGCCCTTGCATCTATTCATCATGTATTGGACCATTTTCTGTCCCTAAAGCATCAAGGGTTAGCAATTACTTCAATCAGAGCACACCTAGTGGCTATCTTGGCCTTCCTACTGATAACTGCTTGTTTTTTTTTCCCAAACCAATGTCCATGAGATTTCTGAAGAGCCTGGATAGACTTTTTCCACGGGTGTAGGATTCTGTCTCCCTATGGAACTTGAATCTAGTCTTAGCAAAACTAATTCCCCACCTCACCCCCCACTTTAAACCTCTAGTGACCTTCTCCCTGTTTCACCTTTCTATGAAGGTGGCATTTCTGGTGGCTATTACATAAGCTAGGAGAGTGAGAACATTGAGGGCACTAGTATCCGAGCCACTATATAGTTTTCTTCACAGATAATCTTTATCTTCATCCTCACCCAAGATTTCTTGCTAAGGTGGTCTCCAGTTTTCATATTAACCAAGCAATCTCCTTACCAACCTTCTTTCCAAAGACTCCTGGTCATAAGGGTGAGGAGATGCTTCACGCTTAGACATTAAAAGAGCATTAGCTTTTTAGCTGGATCAGGGAAAGCCTTTGACATAACTGTTCATCACATTTGCGGATAGAATGAAAGGCTGCCCAGCATCCACTCAGAGGATCTCAGCTTACATTTCCATTGTATTCAGTTGTGCTACCAGTTGTTGGCTAATGTGACACCTCCAGACTGAGTGCTGGTTCTTCAACTAGGTCCTAAACAGCTTTTGTGGCCTTTCTAGCTCGCATCCTCATATTTGACATTTGCAAAGCGGAAGCCTGATCTTCATGTCATTTGTTTGCCTCTAACTATGCAATCCCCCAACAATCTAGAGACAATGCCAAATTTTAACCAGTGGTTCTCCAATGCCTGTGCAATTAGACTCCAATCCCTATTCAATTAGACTCCAAGCCCTCCAGTTTGTATGTCACCCACACTGAAATGGAGATGTGCAATCACTCCAAGAAGAAAATCAGTTACTAATCTTTCCATAACTGTTGTTCTTCGAGAAGTGTTGCACATGTCAATTCCATGACTAGCCCTCCTTCCCCTCTCTATCGGTGTCTATCTGGCAGGAAGGAACTGAGGGAGATCGGGGCAGCTCCCCCACTTGATGCCTGCATGCAGGGCACAAGGCAGTGGGGGGCCCTTGCCCCACCCCAATAGGTACTGCTGAAGGAAAAACTCACCAACAACTGTGCACACATCTCAAAGAATAATAGTTACGGAAAGGTTAGTAACTGGTTTTTGGTGGTAAGAAGCAATTCCAGGAGACATAGGGTACGTCTTCACTACTGGCTGTATCGGCGGGTAGCAATCGATTTCTCGGGGAATGATATATCGCATCTCATCTCGACGCGATATATCGATCCCCAAACACACTCCTGTCGACTCCGGAACTCCACCAACGTGAACGGTGGTAGCGGGGTCAACAGGGGGAGCCACGGACGTCGATCCCGCACCGTGAGGACGGTAGGTAACTCGATCTAAGATACTTCGACTTCAGCTACGTTATTCACGTAGCTGAAGTTGCTTATCTTAGATCGATCCCCTCCCCTAGTGTAGACCAGCCCATAGATAGCGGTTATAATGGGCAGCAAACCCAATACCTGCTTACAACATGATACCGGCAGAGTGGGAAGCCTAGACTTAGGCGTAGGAGCAGGCTAGGGCCCATTGGTGCCAGAACAAGCAGGTCTGTGCTGCTCTGCATGAGTTTAGAGCTGTGCAGGGGCAGCAGAAAGCAGCTCGTTGTTACCACCTCCATTGGCTGAGGCAAGTACAGCTGGGAATATTCTATGGGTTGCTGTCCTCACTCAGCATCCGAGGAGCAGTGTGAGGATGGGGGTGGGGTGAAGGCCTGGGTGGGCACCAATCTAGAAATCACAAACCCAAGTCGGCGACAGTCTGAAATCAATTACTGAGGTGGGGGATGGCTGCTTGGGAGGGGAGCAGGAGGCACCAAGAGGACAACAGCGTTGAAGTAAATGAAGGAAAACACGAGTTGAACAGGATGGGAAAGTTTCTGATGTTGAGTCTGTAAGGCTGTGCTATGGCCCCCCTGGGGAAGGGGTAGGAGCAGACATGCTGAAGATCAGTCCTGCTCTGTGAGACTGGGTTAAGTGAGATCCAACAGGTTTCTTCCATCCTGTGATTCAGAGCTAGTGGGCCACACTGCCTGGTTGTGGGGAAGGCTGAATTAGCCTGCATCAAAAGGAGGGCGAGGTTTCTCTGCTCTGAAGGAGTGTACATGGCTGGGTATCAGGCAGCAGCATGGGTCACATTTCACTGCTCACAGGCTTCACTCACCAGCAAGATTGGGATGGTACAGCAGCCACATGTGTAGACGGGGCAATAGGGATAACTCTGAGCCAGGCCAGGGGGTTTCTGTTCCATATGGCCCTGGGGACACAATTACTCAGTCATTCCTGTTTCTGTTTACTAGTTTGTGACATGGTGCTTTCCTAAGAGAAAATGAAAGTGTCTCCATGTGATCCCCTCAGAAGCTGCCAGAGCGAGGCAATCACTGCTCTGCTAAGGTAAGTCCTCTTCCCGCCAGTGTGAGCGGAAGTGTAACCCCCTCTCCCACCCCCAAGATCCTGGGCTTCAGTCAGGGTGAATTCAGGCCTAATGCACATTCAGAAAAGAAATGCATTACCCAGGGGCTGGACCCGAACTTGCAGTGTCATGCTGGGATCTAGCCAGAATGAGAGGTGGGGGAGGAGGGGAGGCTGCTCGGGTTACTGGGGGGCTGGGTGGAGACACTTGCTTTACCAGTTTGAATTTTCACTCTTAAAAGGGTTTTGGATGAAGAAATGCAGGTTTGGTGCAGGGAAAGAAACAGGGCCTTGGTCACATGGACACATCATGTCGGGTAGGCTTGGTGCTGTGCAGGGAGCCGCCCTGCATTGTGGTCACCAAACGGGCCACCTTGTCCACCTCTCACTCTGGGACTGGGAGCGTTACTTTGAATGAAGCCCATGGTACCAGGCTTGGTACCTGCAGTCCCTGCCCAAGTCCAAGGCTGGTTTTCAGGGGTAAATCCAGGTCTCACCATTTTCTGCCGCAGTTTTCCCAGCTGGCTGGAATCCCACAGGAGCTGTTGTCCATGAGCCATGCAGGGTGCACCTCCTCTTAGCATTTGGTCTATATTAACTAGTCTCCCTGCCTGGCTTTGTTGTTCTCTTGCATGTGCTTTGCTGACTAACACCTCCACATTCTGCAAGTCTCATTCATATTTTACCATACTTCCTGGCCTTTCAAGTGGTTTCTTCTCTTGCTGTTTCCATCCGGTGGAAGGATGTTACTTAGCTCTCAGCTGTTCTGTTGTCACTGTACCTCATTATTTTTGGTAATATGCAGATTAACTTCCTCACAAATGTAGAGATGGTTTGACTCTAGGGAGGTAGTGCTAGGGGTGTAACATTTAGAAACATGATGGTTGCTTAGCTGATGGTTTTATTTTCATTGTTACAGGCAGGAAATATGGAGAGCTATTGTTTTTCCATATCATGAGCTTAATAGTTAGAAGCATTAATTGCAAAACACTGTAGAGCAGGGTTTCTCAAACGGGGGTCGCCGCTTGTGTAGGGAAAGCTCCTGGCAGGCTGGGCTGGTGTGTTTACCTGCCCCATCCGCAGGTCCGGTCAGTCGCAGCTCCCACTGGAGGCGGATTGCTGCTCCGGGCCAATGGGGGCTGGTGAAGCGGCAGCCAGTAAGTCCCTCAGCCCGCTCCGCTCCGCTTCCAGCAGCTCCCATTGGCCCGGAGCAGCCATCCACAGCCAGTGGGAGACGCGATCGGCCGGACCTGCGACCAGGGCAGGTAAACACACCAGCCCAGCCTGCCAGGGGCTTTCCTTACACAAGCGGCGACCCCCGTTTGAGAAACTCTGCTGTAGAGCAAGAAATTGTCAAAGGCATGATTGCACTATTTATTGTACATATTTGTGTTGGTTTTGACGTCTATCTCCCAGTTAAGAGGCCTCTGCCAAGACTCATAGAGCCAGCAACTCTACTAATACATGTCCAGCAATCCCCCAAACCTTCCCTTTCCCCTGGAAATAGATACTACAGCACAGAGGTTACAGCCAAGGGTAGTTTGGGGCACAGGAATGTTTTCTTGTCTTGCGTCTCAGCTGCCACAAACTAATATCAGGAAACAGCCTGACATCCCAACCCATCGCACATGGAGGCTTAGGTCTGCATTTCTGAGCCTCATGCACCTTTTCCTCTGTTGAGTGTGTTTTTGACTATGGAAACTCTGATGCCTTTGGGGCAGAAGAGTCGGCGACACCCACAAGTGCAGTGATGAGTCTCTCTAGACTGGTGTGTGCTGTGGTGACAGACGCAGTGTCACAGACACAGAGTGGAGCTGGACATTAGGTTTCACTAGACTTGCCATGTGCAAGGTACCTCTGCTGTTTCACACAGCACTGGCAGTGGCAGAAATAGGGGCTCTCAGAGAAGTTATATATTTGTCCCTGGTCCCAGCCCCTTGTGGGCTTGGAGAGTGAGATGCTTTGTGTGGAATGCTACAGACAGAAACTCTGCAGCGTTAGTGCGCACCAGGCTGATCCTTGTGTTAAGATGCAATGTTTCTGGCACTAACGGTCCCGAGCCACTCACTGGCAGCCTCAGGGCCCAGCTGCCTTTGTTGCTGTCCCCTCTTCAGCATTCACATGGGCTACTCCCAGATACGCAGCAGAGACACAACCCATGAGCCTCACCATGCCACAGAGATGCACAATACACACCAAGGGTTTTTCCCACCCTCTGCCCTGGGCTCGGTCCCTTATGCTGTTTTTCCCTGCTCCGGCCTATCAGCAGGAAAACCCCCACCATGTGAGTGTTCACCAATTGCTAAAAAACAAAATACACACAACTGTTCAGCCAGCCCGTCCTAATCCTGTCCTGCCCCAACAACAACCACACCACCAGCACAGCCCCACCACTATCCCAACCCACTAACCCCATCCTCACCCTGTCCTGCCCCAGCCACCAGCAACAGCCCCACCACTATCCCAACCCCACAACTAACCCCATCCTCACCCTGTCCTGCCCCAGCCACCAGCAACAGCCCCACCACTATCCCAACCCCACAACTAACCCCATCCTCACCCTGTCCTGCCCCAGCCACCAGCAACAGCTCCACCACGATCTCAACCCCACAACTAACCCCATCCTCACCCAACCCTGCCCCAGCCACCAGCACAGCCCCACCACTATCCCAACCTCACAACTAACCCCATCCTCACCCTGTCCTGCCCCAGCCACCAGCAACAGCCCCACCATTATCCCAACCCCCTAAGTAACTCCATCCTCACCCTGTCCTGCCCCAGCCACCAGCAACAGCACCACCACCATCCCAACATCACAACTAACCCCATCCTCACCCTGTCCTGCCCCAGCCACCAGCAACAGCTCCACCACTATCCCAACCGCACAACTAACCTCATCCTCACCCTGTCCTGCCCCACCACCAGCACAGCCCCACCACTATCCCAACCCCACAACTAACCTCATCCTCACCCTGTCCTGCCCCACCACCAGCACAGCCCCACCACTATCCCAACCCCACAACTAACCCCATCCTCACCCTGTCCTGCCCCACCACCAGCACAGCCCCACCATTATCCCAAACCCCTAAGTAACTCCATCCTCACCCTGTCCTGCCCCAGCCACCAGCAACAGCTCCACCACTATCCCAACCCCACAACTAACCCCATCCTCACCCTGTCCTGCCCCAGCCACCAGCAACAGCCCCACCATTATCCCAACCCCACAACTAACCCCATCCTCACCCTGTCCTGCCCCAGCCACCAGTAACTGCCCCACCATTATCCCAACCCCCTAAGTAACACCATCCTCACCCTGTCCTGCTCCAGCCACCAGCAACAGCTCCACCACTATCCCAACCCCACAACTAACCCCATCCTCACCCTGTCCTGCCCCAGCCACCAGCAACAGCTCCACCACTCATAGACTCATAGACTCTAGGACTGGAAGGGACCTCGAGAGATCATCGAGTCCAGTCCCCTGCCCTCATGGCAGGACCAAATACTGTCTAGACCATCCCTGATAGACATTGATCTAACCTACTCTTAAATAACTGCAGCGATGGAGATTCCACAACTTCCCTAGGCAATCTATTCCAGTGTTTAACTACCCTGACAGTTAGGAACTTTTTCCTAATGTCCAACCTAAATCTCCCTTGCTGCAGTTTAAGCCCATTGCTTCTTGTTCTATCATTGGAGGCTAAGGGGAACAAGTTTTCTCCCTCCTCCTGATGACACCCTTTTAGATACCTGAAAACTGCTATCAGGTCCCCTCTCAGTCTTCTCTTTTCCAAACTAAACAAACCCAATTCCTTCAGCCTTCCTTCATAGGCCATGTTCTCAAGACCTTTAATCATTCTTGTTGCTCTTCTCTGGACCCTCTCCAATTTCTCCACATCTTTCTTGAAATGCGGTGCCCAGAACTGGACACAATACTCCAGTTGAGGCCTAACCAGCGCAGAGTAAAGCGGAAGAATGACTTCTCGTCTCTTGTTTACAACACACCTGTTAATGCATCCCAGAATCATGTTTGCTTTTTTTGCAACAGTATCACACTGTTGACTCATATTAAGCTTGTGGTCCACTATGACCCCTAGATCTCTTTCTGCCATACTCCTTCCTAGACAGTCTCTTCCCATTCTGTATGTGTGAAACTGATTGTTCCTTCCTAAGTGGAGCACTTTGCATTTATCTTTATTGAACTTCATCCTGTTTACGTCAGACCATTTCTCCAACTTCTCCAGATCATTTTGAATTTTGACCCTGTCCTCCAAAGCAGTTGCAATCCCTCCCAGTTTGGTATCGTCCGCAAACTTAATTCACTATCCCAACCCCACAACTAACCTCATCCTCACCCTGTCTTGCCTCACCACCAGCACCGCCCAACCACTATCTCAACCCCACAACTAACCCCTTCCTCACCAAACCCTGCCCCAGCCACCAGGAACAGCTCCACCACTATCCCAACTCCACAACTAACCCCATCCTCACCCTGTCCTGCCCCAGCCACCAGCAACAGCCCCACCATTATCCCAACCCCCTAAGTAACTCCATCCTCACCCTGTCCTGCTCCAGCCACCAGCAACAGCTCCACCACTATCCCAACCCCACAACTAACCTCATCCTCACCCTGTCCTGCCCCACCACCAGCAGAGCCCCACCACTATCCCAACCCACTAACTCTTCACCCACCCCAGTACCTACCACCTCATCCTTCTCTCATGCCAATCACTACCCCAGCCCTGCCCAAACCCCATCTCCATGACTACCCTCATCTTTCTCTACCCCATTCCTATAACTACGTTCCTGCCCCACCCAACAACTACCATGCAGCTACAGTGCAACCAGGGGGAGGGAGTGCGATCAGCGGCTAAAGGGAAGAAATCAGTTCACACGCTTAAAGTGAGAGCGATGGGGACCATCAGAGCTGGTCAAAAATTGTCTGCTAGTGGCTTCGAGTCAGTAAATGTTGCTTAAAATGTTTAGCAAGACCATAGGGCTGCATTACAAGTAATGGAGAAAGGGGGTTGATCAGATCGGGGGCACATGCTCTGCTGTCCCTGCGCTGCTGGGACCTGCCAGTCCCCTACCCCCCAGAACTGACTCTCAGCTGTCAAGATTCATAGAGTTTAAAGCAAGACGAAACCATTAGCTCACCTAGTCTGACCACCTGCATATCACAAGCCATTAAATATCACCCAGTTCCCTGGCACTGAGCCCGTAACATGTGCTTGGCTAAAGCATCTCTTCCAGAAAGGCTTCTGGTCTGGATTTGAACCCTCAGGAGATGGAGAATGCACCACTTCCTTTGGTAGCTTGTTCCAATGGTTAATCACCCTTGCTTTCAAATCATCATGCCTAATTTCTTCTTTCAATTTGTCTAACTTCAACTTCCAGCAGTTGGGGGTTTTATTCCTTTTTCTGCTAGATTAAAGCATCCTTAGTGCTCAGTATTTTCTCCCCATGAAGGTATTTATAGGGTGTAAGCAAGTCAATCCTCAATCATCTTTTTGATATGCTAAACAGACTGAACTCTCACTGTCAGGCATTTTCTCCATTCTTTGAATCATTATGTGACTCGTTTCTACATCCTCTTCGGCTTTTCATCATCCCTTTTAAAATGTGGACAGCTGAACTGTACGTGGTACCAGTCTCACCAATGTCATATACAGAGATAAAATCACCTCCCTACTCATACCCACCGCTCTGTTTATACATCCAGGGATCACATTAGTCCTTTGTGCCACTGTGTCACTCTGGGAGCTCATTTTGAGTTGCTTGTCCATTATGACCTCTAAATCCAGAGGTGAAAATAAGCCAGTACGGCACGGTACGGCATACTGGTAAAAAAGTGGCTGCCAGTACACAGCCGATTGTACCAGCAGGGCCACTGATGGGGGGCAAAAGGGTCAGCTGCCAGGGGCCTGGCAATTTAAAAGGGTCTGGGACTCCTGGCAGTGGCTGGAGCCCCAGGCCCTTTAAATTGCCGCTGGAGCCCCGGGACTCTTGGCTGCCAGTACCCAGGGCTCCAGTGGTGATTTAAAGGGTCCGGGGCTCCCAGCTGCTGCCACACCAGTGGCCAGAGCCCTCAGCCCTTTAAATCATCACCAGACCCCTGGGCAACCCAGGCTGGGCACCGCTGAAGGGCTGGCTGGGGGAGTCTGGCCCCAGCCCAGCCCCCTTCTGCCTAAGGCCCCGCCCCTTCCAGGACCCCAGAGCCACCTCCCCACCTTGCCCAGGACCCTGGCCACCCTGTATACTGGTAAGTCCATTAAGTTACTTTCACCCCTGCCTAAATGGTTTTCAGAGTCCCTGCTTCCCAGCATACAGGCCCCAGTTCTGTAGGTACGGTCTGCATTCCTGCATTCCACAGCTGTGTAACTTTGCATATGGCTGTATTAAAGCACAAATTTTGTCAGTGATGATTTTATATTTACTTCCAGATCATTGATGAAAATGCTGAAAGCATTAGGCCTAGAACTGATCCCTGCACTACACCACTAGAAACACCCCCATTTAGGGTGACCAGATGAGACCGCCGCAGGGGGAGCGCCTTTTCAATTGTTACACTCACCCATCCGAGTCTTCGGCGGCACTTCGGTGGAGGGCTCCTCAGCCGCCGATGGTCTTTGGTGGCATTTCGGTGGCGGGTAATAAACCTCGCTGCCAAAGAAGGAAGTGCCCACTGCTGGAATGCCGCTGAAGACCCGGACGTGCCAGGTGAGTGTAACAATTGAAAAGGCACTTCCCCTGCTGGTCACTGCTGCCTAAGCAACCAGGGGGAAAAAACAAAAAACCCGAAGCAAAATATTGGGACAAATGGCGTCCCAACCGTACTTCGGTAGGGACGCGGGACACACTGCTCGATATCGGGACAGTCCCGATTTTATCGGGACATCTAGTCACCCTACCTTCATTAGATGATGATTCTTCATTGACAACTCCTTTTTTCAATCTGTCAGACAGCTAGTTCTTAAACCATCGAACACATGCTCTATTGTTTGACAAAACCTCTTCTCCCTAAAATCCAACGGACTAGCATCGATTATTTATATATCCTTTAATTCTTTATCCGCTGAACCTCATCTTCACTTTTGCATTCATTTATCCAGGATTGGCATCAGGCTACCTGGCCTATGATCATCCAGCTCATCTCACTTCCCTTTTTCAATTCTGGCACAACGTTAGCACTCTCCCAGCCTTCTGGAATTTCCCCAGGAACCCAAGATTTATTAAAAATTAACAGGACAAGTCAGAGATCTCAGCCAGCTGCTGCTTTCCAAACACAGAACAGAAATATTATTGACCACTTCTGCATCATTATTAACAATTTCACCATCTCTATCTAGTCATGGGTTGATACCGTTGCTACTGATCCCAGTATATTTTAACAACTGCTTCTTATCCTTAGCCCCGCAAGCCAGGGATTTTTCCTGATGTCTTTAGCTTCCCTTGTCAATTTTTGAACACCCACCAGTCACTACAAGGTTCCTCTTCTCCTCTCCTCCCCTGTTCCCCTCAGCCCCTCCCTTTCTGTGTGTCCAAACCCTTCCCTTTTCCTTCCATTTAGCTAACCCCCTCCTAATTAAATGCATCCCCTACCCCCAAAATTTAGCACTAACTTGATGTTTGCCACACACACTGTTCCCTCTGCCTGTGTGTTACAGACTTGCCCCTGCCCCTGCCCTGGGTCTGTCAGTTCTTCAGGGCAGGGACTGCCTGCTACTCGGCGTTGTGCAGCATGTGGTACCACGGGCCTGAGCCATGCCGGGGGCTCCTAGGTGCTGCTCTAACAGAGCGGGACTCATGTTCAGCTGCCAGGCTGACCAGGCCTCTGCACTTCTGCCCAGGCTCTGGGCACCAGTGCAAGGGGTAGGGGGCACCCCAGCAAGACCCATGCTCAGGCCTGCCGTGGGACCCAAGGGCAGAGCAGAGCGGCAGGCTGGGCAGCCACCTTCCACCACGGGGTTCACACGGACAACCCTTACAGTCACCCAAAGCGCCTGTCCCTGGTGAGCTTAGCTGATAAAGGAGCTGAGTTGATGGGAGGTGAGGGGGCTGGACTGATGGGGAGCTGGGTGAGGGCATAATTAATTTCTGGGCAGGGGACAGGCAGATGTGAAGCGAGAGCTCCTGCTGCACGGCCCTGACCCCATGAATCCCCTGACCCAATGAATATATGAGAGTGGGCGGTGCTGATTGTCAGCCATACACAGGGGTGGGTGGGGGGAGTGCAACAACCACTGATCAGACCAAAAAACTCACCAAAATCCTTAAACAACTTATGATTTGGGGGGTCTCACTCATGATTTTTGATATGCTTGATATTGGCAATACTGCAGGGGAGCATGTCCCTGGGATCTCCCAGCTCCAAACACCTGCCATGCTCCTAACTATACCCTGCTGCCCCAATACACCAGGGCCGGCTCCAGGCACCAGCCAAGCAAGCTCGTGCTTGGGGCAGCAGATTCTAAGGGGCGGCTTCCGCCCACTCCTAGGGCAGCATGGCTGACCTATTTTTTATTTTATTTTATTTTTGCTTTGCTTCTGGGTCCAGCCGCCCTGCACCCAGGGGTTTTGTTTTTGTTTTTGCTTTGCCTCTGGGTCCAGCTGCCCTGCACTCAGGGGTTTTGTTTTTGTTTTTTGCTTTGCCTCTGGGTCCAGCTGCCCTGCACTCAGGGGTTTTGTTTTTGTTTTTGCATTACTTCCGTGTCCAGCCCCCCTGCACCTAGGTTCTCTTTTCTTTTCTTTTTTTTTTTTTGTTGGTTTTGTTGTTGTTTTGTTTTTTGCTTGGGGTGGCAAAAAGTCGGAGCCGGCCCTGCAATACACACACCCAGGCTCCAAGACACCTCGCAACACCATCTGGCTGCCCCGCTCTCTTCTCACCTTCCTGTCCTCAAACAACCTCCCTCCTCCACAGCCTGTCTTAACTCTCTCCAATACCCTGGTTCCTCTGGTTTCTCCAGGCCCACTCAAGCTGCCCCTGCCTCTGCTCACCCTCTCCCCCAAGGCTGCTTCTGCAGGTGTGAGGAATAGGCTTCTATCTCCCCATGTCTGCCCCACAGCTCAGGGCACCCATCTGTCATCATGCTCCTCTGCAGAAAGGCCTGGTCTAAACTACGTGTTTATATCGAATTTAGCAGCGTTAAACCGCATTAACCCTGCACCCATCTGAACAATGAAGCCTTTTATATCGATATAATGGGCTCTTAATACCGGTATCTGTAATCCTCCTCCACGAGGAGAGTAGCGCTGAAATCGGTATTGTCATTTCAGATTAGGGTTAGTGTGGCCGCAATTCGACAGTATTGGCCTCCAGGCGCTATCCCACAGTGCACCATTGTGACCGCTCTGGACAGCAATCTGAACTCAGATGCACTGGCCAGGTAAACAGGAAAAGCCCCGCGAACTTTTGAATTTCATTTCCTGTTTGCCCAGCGTGGAGCGCCGATCAGCACGGGTGACCATGCAGTCCCAGAATCAAAAAAGAGCTCCAGCATGGACCATACGGAAGATACTGAATCTGATCTCTGTATGGGGAGATGAATCTGTTCTATCAGAACTCCGTTCCAAAAGATGAAATGCCAAAGCATTTGAAAAAATCTCCAAGGCCATGATAGACAGAGGCCACAGCAGGGATTCAACACAGTGCTGCGTGACAAGTGTAATGGAAAGCCAAAGAATCAAATGGACGCTCATAGAGGGAGGGAGGGGGGACTGAGGACTGCCTGAAGGGTCAAAAACATTGTCGCGGGTGGTTCAGGGTATATGTCGTCAATCTCTCCCCTCACCCTCCATCCGTGAAAGAAAAGGGAAAAAAATCGTTTCTCGCTTTTTTTCAAGGTCACCGTATGTCTACTGGATGCTGGTGGTAGAAAAGGTGCTGCAGCGCTGAACAGCAGCATCCGCTCCCCTTCCCTTCCTGATGGCAGATAGTTCAATAGGCCTGATAGCCGTCGTCATCATCCTGTGAGTGCTCCTGGCTGGCCTTGGTGAGGTCGGCCGGGGACGCCTGGGCAAAAATGGAAATGATTCCTGGTCATTCCCTTCTTTAAGCTTTGTCTCCTGGAGATTCAGTCCTGGCTGGAATATCATAGCAGCTGGAGGCTGCCTTCCCCCCATTTTATTTCAATAAAGTCAGTGTTTCTTATTCATGCATTCTTTATTACTTCATCACTCAAATGGGAGGATAACTGCCATGGTAGCCCAGGAGGGGTGTGGGAGGAGGGAAGCAATGGGTGGGGTTGTTGCAGGGGCACCCCCTAGAATGGCATGCAGCTCATCATTTCTACGGGATGTCTGGGGCTCTGAACCGGAATGGCTGTGCTCTCTGGTTCTTTAGTAGGCCTGCCCAATATTCTAGGCAGGACTGCCTCTACCTTTAGACAAAACGTAAAGAAGGGAATGACCTGGGGAGTCATTCCCATTTTTGTCCATGCGCCCCTGGCTGACCTCACCAAGGCCAGCCAGGAGCACCCATGACAGCAGCAGACGGTACAATAGGACTGGTAACCGTCTCTGCTAACTTGCAAAGGCAAGTGAATGCTGCTGTGTAGCACTGCAGTACCGAGTCTGTCAGCAGCATCCAGTACACATACGGTGACAGTGACAAAAGGTTAAACGGGCTCCATGGTTGCCATGCTGTGGCATTGTCATAAACAGATAGCTAAGGGTTAATGTCTCTTTCACCTGGAAAAGGTCTTTGAGCGCATCAGGCAGGCTGGACTAACTGTTAAGGCCAAAAAGTGTCAAATAGGCCAAAACAGAGTGACTTACCTGGGGCACCAGGTGGGTCGAGGAACCATAAACCCCCTACAGGCCAAGGTGGATGCTATCCAAAAGTGGCCTGTCCCAAAGTCAAAGAAACAGGTCCAATCCTTCTTAGGCTTGACCGGGTACTACAGGCGATTTGTACCACACTACAGCCAAATTGCTGCCCCACTGACCAACCTGACCAAAAAGACCCAGCCGAATGCAGTTAAGTGGACTGATGAGTGTCAAAAGGCCTTTACCGAACTTAAGGCAACGCTCATGTCTGACCCTGTGCTCAGGGCCCCGGACTTTGACAAGCCATTCCTAGTAACCATGGATGCATCTGAGCGTGGTATAGAAGCAGTTCTCATGCAGGAAGCAACGGATCACAACTTCCATCCTGTCGTGTTTCTCAGCAAGAAACTGTCTGAGAGGGAAAGTCACTGGTCAGTCAGTGAAAAGGAATGCTATGCCATTGTGTACGCCCTGGAAAAGCTACGCCCATATGTTTGGGGATGGCGGTTCCAGCTACAAACTGACCATGTTGTGCTAAAGTGGCTTCATACTGCCAAGGGGAACAACAAGAAACTTCTTCGTTGGAGTTTAGCTCTCCAAGATTTTGATTTTGAGATTCAGCACATCTCAGGAGCTTCTAACAAAGTAGCTGATGCTCTCTCCCATGAGAGTTTCCCAGAATCCAGTAGTTAAAAAGTGTTCTTAAAATGTAAAAGTCTGTTAGTTATATACTTAGTGGTATATGTGAAGGTGCATGTGTTGTATTAATCTGTTTATTTTAAAGTTCTAGGAGGAAATCGCCGCCAGTGAGGTTCCCCACTGTCTGCAATTTGGGGGGCATGTCATAAACAGATAGCTAAGGGTTAATGTCTCTTTCACCTGGAAAGGAGTTACCTGAAACACCTGACCAGAGGACCAATCAGGAAACAAGACTTTTTCAAATCTGAGTGGAGGGAAGTTTGCGTGGGAGTTCTTTGTTCTTTTGTCTTGTGTCTGACCCTCTCGGCTATGAGAGTGATTTTTCTATCTCCAGCTTCTAATCTTCTGTTTCCAAGTTGTAAGTACAAAGATAGGAAGACCATTGGTTTATATTGTTTTCTTTTGTATTTACATGGGTGTAGTTACTGGAATGTGTTAAATTGTATTATTTGTGGATAAGGCTGTTTATTCATATTTCTTTTAAGCAATTGACCCTGTATTTGTCACCTTAATACAGAGAGACCATTTTTATGTATTTTTTCTTTCTTTTTACATAAAGCTTTCTTTTTAAGACCTGTTGGAGTTTTTCTTTAGTGGGGACTCCAGGGAATTGAGTCTGCAGCTCACCAGGGAATTGGTGGGAGGAAGAAATCAGGGGGAAATCTGTGTGTGTTAGATTTACTAGCCTGACTTTGCATTCCCTCTGGCTGAAGGGGGGGGGGGAGCTTGGCTCTCTCTCTCAGTACCTATTTCCAGGACTGGAAATAGGGAGGGTGGAATACCTCTGTTTAGATTCATGGAGCTTGCTTCTGTGTATCTCTCCAGGAACTCAGGGAGGGTCCACCTGGAGGGGAGGAGGGGGAAGGAAGATGGTTTATTCCCCTTTGTTGTAAGACTCAAGGAATTTGGGTCTTTGGGGTCCCCAGGGAAGGTTTCTGGGGGGACCAGAGTGCCCCAAAACACTCTAATTTTTTGGGTGGTGGCAGCTTTACCAGGTCCAAGCTGGTAACTAAGCTTGGAGGTTTTCATGCTAACATCCATATTTTGGACGCTAAGGTCCAAATCTGGGAAATATGTTATGACAGGCATCTGCTAGGGTAATCCAGGGAAAAAGGGTGCAAAATGATTGTCCGCTGTTGCTTTCAGGGAGAGAGGATTGACTGACATTTACCCAGAATCACCCGCGACACTGTTTTTGCACCATCATGCGTTGGGATCTCAACCTAGAATTCCAATGGGTGGGGGAGACTGCGGGAACTATGGGATAGCTATGGGATAGCTACCCACAGTGCAACACTCCGGAAATCAAGCTAGCCTTGGTACATGGACGCACACTGCCAAATTAATGTGCTTAGTGTGGCCGCGTGCACTCAGCTTTATACAGTCTGTTTCCGAATACTGGTTTCTGTAAAATCGGAATAATGCCGTAGTGTAGACATACCCAAAGAAGCTCTGCCCAGGCCTTGGAACTTCAGCCTGCCTAGCTGGCCACTGACAGCCCACAGACAGGCAGAGTCAAGGCACAGCATCTCCCTAGGGCCAGGGTCCTGCGTGCATTCTCTGCTCTGTCCTACACTAACCCATTGCCTGTCAGTCTCACGCATTTCATCTCCTGCTGCTGAGTCTGTCAGGGATTTCCTGCTTTTCTGCTGCCAGCAGCCCGGCAAGTGCAGCCAGGGGCACTGAGCAGAGCTGCACTTGGCTGCAGATGGGCTCCTGCCTCTGACATGGCAGCATAGCGGTTAGCCATGCATGGCTGTAGAATTAATTACAATTAACACTTCAAGTCTGAGCCCAGTGCTGATGCTTCTGCACTGCGGGTCTCTGAATCCACCAGCCCCACAAAAACCCTTAAAATGACCTTTTAAAGTGTGAGTTTGTGCCACTTCTCCCACCGTTTTCTCATATGTGAGCGTTAGAGAGCAGAGAAATACAGCACGGAGCACTGTGTGGGTGTCGGAGTCATGAATTCATTGCGTTAATGTACTCACCACATCCTTCTAGCTGCACAGTAATACTGATACAGAGCTGACGTCAGCCACCGTGTATCACTGTATATTCCAATACATTACTGCTCTGTATTGCTCACAAGTAGATTTTTAGTTTTCACTCATTCAGTGCTGATGAACTCCACCTACTTGTCATAGCCTTTACTTTCAGTGTCTGCAATGACAGTAACGTGTTAACCAGGCAAGTGCCCTATGGATTTTTGGGAGGCTGAAATGGACATCTGAAAGAATGAGGCAAGGTAATATCAGTGGTTCAAGCAATTCCCATAGAGGTTTGTTGCCAGCTTGAAGCACTTTGTTAATGTTTCTGTTGATAAGTTTGACTATATATACAATCTTTCCTATAGATGATACTGTTCTTGCCCCTCTGGTGACATCCATATTGACTTTCATCGTACAGAATAAGGATTATTTTGTTTCCTTTCTGATTTACCTGTTGCTTTAACCCCATGGTCAGTTGTTTTTTGATTATTGCTGTGACAGTAGCTGTCAAGCTCAGTGCTCAGGGAAGAGCACTTACTGTGCATTTAACTGAATTATCTTTAACCTCTGTAGACCTTCTAGCCTCTTTCCTTTGTTTTGCTGTAACTAAGAAATTATTTTCTGTGTTTGGGAATTTTATATTTCATCTTTATTTCATGTTAGTTTTTATAACTGAGTTCTTAGACTTTTTGGAGAATGTTTATATAAACGTATACATATATAATTCATGTAACCATTTACAAACACAGAGTTAGACTAGATAGACCCAGGCCCTCAGGCTGCTCCATATCTCCAGATGCTTAGAACAATGTGTCTTTGAACATGCCACATTGGTACAGGCTCCATCTCTCACATTGTAGTTTATTACAATTTTAAGAACCACTTTTACACTTGTATGTAAATTACTAAGTTAATACCAGACATCTTTATTTAGTACAGTGCTTTTCATACACTCTGTCTCTTAAACTGCCGTACAGAGGTTAAAAGAACTGTGCTTAGCAATTCTATAGTGCTTGACATATGAGTATTCATGAATTGAGAACTGTGTCCAGTTCTGGTGACCACAATTCAAGATGGATGTTGATAAATTGAAGAAGGTTCAAAGAAGAGCCATGAGAATGATTAAAACATTAGAAAACAGGCCTTACAGTGATAAACTCAAAGAGGTCAATCTATTTAACTTAACAAAGAGTTAAGGGCCTACATAGGGAATAAATATTTAATAATGGGCTCTTCAGTCTATCAGAGAAAGGTATAACATGATCCAATGGCTGGACAAATTCAGACTTGGAAATAAGGCGTACGTTTTTAACAGTAAAAGTAATTATTCATTGGAGTCAAGAATTGTGGATTCTCCATCACTGACAATTTTTAAATCAGGATTGGATGTTTCTCTAAAAGCTCTGCTCTAGGAATGATTTTGGGGCAGTTCTCTGGCCTGTGCTATACAGGTCAGATCAGATCACAATGGTCCCCCCAGCCTTGGAATGCATGAATCTATGAACCTCCTAAATCGCCCGGGAGCTCAGTATGTATCTTTGTCCTCTTTTTACAGACAGGCAAACTGAGCCACAGAGAAGGGACATGACTTGTCTGAGGTTACACAGTGACTCAGTGG
Source organism: Gopherus evgoodei (assembly GCF_007399415.2). Lineage (NCBI taxonomy): Eukaryota > Metazoa > Chordata > Testudines > Testudinidae > Gopherus > Gopherus evgoodei. The sequence continues at coordinate 85,991,211 of NC_044331.1, forward strand.
CAGATCTGAGAATAGAGACCAGGGCTTCCAGTCTGTTGTTCATTGCTCCACATCATGTGAACTTTCCAAATTAGCAGCAAAGAGCCCTGTGGCACCTTATAGACTAACAGATATAGACTCATAGACTCATAGACTCTAGGACTGGAAGGGACCTCGAGAGGTCATCGAGTCCAGTCCCCTGCCCTCATGGCAGGACCAAATACTGGAGCATGAGCATGAGCTTTCGTGGGTGAATACCCACTTCGTCGGATGCATGCACCCATGCATCGTGGGTATTCACCCACGAAAGCTCATGCTCCAATACGTCTGTTAGTCTATAAGGTGCCACAGGACTCTTTGCTGCTTTTACAGATCCAGACTAACATGGCTACCCCTCTGATACTTTCCAAATTAGGTGAACCAATGGGGTAGGAAAAGTAGGAGATGTGTGTTCTGATTAAAAATTAGAAGTCAATGAGGCAAAGAAGGGGGTGGTCTTAGTGGTACTCAGGGACTTAGAGCCTCAGCAGGCTTTGGGAATGGAAAAGGCCCTCGACTGCATCTTGTGCCTGTTCAGGAGATGTGCTTATCCAGCCACAAAGGGCCATAACGACACCTGCTGCTCCTTTCCCTTGCTATTCTGCTCTCTCATGTGTATCTCAGCACAGAACCCCGAGCAGAAGCAGAAAGATCTAGGGAACAGGTGCTGGCAGTCGCTGGCGCACTTGCCCTGACTCTCTCAGAGCAGCAGTCCCTCCTCCTTTACCACCTCATGTCAGAAAATTTGGTGGGAGAAGGAGAGAAAGTTTTGGGTACCAAGGAGAGAGAGATCTGGGGGGCCCTGGCAAGAGCAAGAGGTTGAACAACAGAGAACATGGGACATGAAAGAAACAACAAAGTCTATGGGGAAAGATGGTGCTTCCCAAAGAAAGAACAAGAAACGCCAGGGAACAGAGAAAACATGAAAGAGAACGAAGCAATGGAGAGATGAGATGATCACTTTGCAGGATTATCTGGGGGTCTCTCACTTAATCATTTCCCTGCCATTGCAGGGACCTTAGGCACTGGTGCACCACAGACCCTCTTGTGCTCTGCCTGTGGCACATCCTAGTCTCCAGTATACCTTAGTCTAATTCCAGTTGTTGGGTTAATGTGGAGGTTTTGGGTGGTTTTAGTGGCCTGGGATATACAGGAAGTCAGACCACATGATATGGTGATCCTTCCTGGCCATGGACTCTAAGACCCAAAGGGGAAAAGCAGCGAGAGACGTACACCACGCTGAGATTAGGTAAATGCATCGAGTGCATTAATCTGCCTACATTCTATTGCATCTCTGTAGACAAAGACCTATATCCTGTGGTATTCGTGTTTGGGGAATGCTATGTAACTGCAACAGGAATAGTGCAGGGGCTTCAGATTCACTTCTTGCAGGAGACATATTCTTAATGAAAGAGATCATAAAAGCTAGAGGTGGGATTAAGTTCCATCCAGCCTACCCCACAAATCAATGCATGATTATTCCCATGTGCTAATATTTTGCCCAGTCTAGTTTTAAATATCTCAGGTGAGATGGTTTCGACCCAAAAAGCCAAAGCCTAACAGATCAGTGTTGAGATGTTTTTTCTGATATTCAGACTAAATTTTCCATTTCTTAATTTCACCCATTCACTCTTGGTTCCACCCACTGTACTCCCTACACGATTCTTCTTTTTCCTTGGTGTTAACCCCTCTCAAATATTTGTGTGTCAGCTTGTAATCTTGTCCCCACATATTCATCTCTTAGCCAAGCTAGAGGAGTGTACCACTTTTGACTCTTGCTCTTGTGTCAGGCCCTCCAGCCCCTTGATCTTTTCTATGCTTTTCTCTGAATGGTCTCTGAGCAAGGGAGAAGCATAGGAGAAGGTTCTTGAGGAAGTGATGGGCAGAGGGTTTGGAGGAGTAGACATGTAGCTTGTATTGGCCGAGCAGATGTAGGTGAAAGAGGAGAAGTCCATTAGCGTCTGCTGAAGCAAATCTACCAATGGTTTTAGGAGAGCAGTTTTGAAGTGGATCCTGAAATGAACAAGGAGTCTGCAGAGTGCTTGAAGGTGATGGTGATGTAAGTTCTGCTTCTTTGTACATATGAGAAGGCAGGAAGCAGCATTCTGTGTACACCAAAGAGCTAGGACATTGGGAGGCCAGAGCAAAGGGAGCTGTAATAGTCAAGGGGAGCGGAGCCAAAAGCCTGGGTGAGAATTTCAACAGAGGTGTCATGGTTCAGTGAGAGTCAGTCTCTGAACTAGCTGAGGAGCCAAAGGGGCTTTTCGCTGGTTACTAAAATTATTTTGCTTTCATTATTTGAGTAAACCTGGAAAGTTTTTAAACAACAGAAATATTCCCCAGGTTAGAAGAGCTTAGTTAGTGTCCTCATCACTGAGTAAGCATGTGGCGCATGTGCTTCCAGAGACTGAGGACTGCTGAACTTGGAGGGGCAGGCAGGGACTCTTTGAGCGCTGAGCTGATCTCTGTTCAGGGCCATGGGGAAGAAATGCTGCTGCAGCTTTGTGCCCTGCACCCTGAGGCTTCACTCCCAGCATTCTTCCTACAGGTGCCACTTTGAGCCTGGGTGGCCAAAGTGTGACCCAGCCCAGCTGCCTGAGCCTGCCCCTTTCTAGCCAGCAGAGACCACGGGTCCTACCTCCCGTTGCCTCCATCACACTTGCATGACATATGTGACAGTGTTGCAATATTGTCATGCAATGTGGTGTCTTTGCCTCCCAACATAATCTGACAATGCTGGGTAAGAGCATCCTTCCATTGTAATGCAAAATAGCTCCCTCTGCAAAAGCCACATGCCTCTGGGACCCAAAACCTCCTGGCATACGACTCTTCCTATTCCTTTTGGGGACTACTGGCCCCTTTGGGGATGGCAGTGTTATGCAGAGGGTGAATCTGCAGTGAGTATTGATGATGGGGAGCTCCAGCCCAAACCCTGCAAGGATTGTATTTTTCACTCTTTCAATGTATATCTCTGTATTTGCATAAAAATAAATGTTAGCCATTCTGCAAAGAAGGTTGGACTGTGTGTGCCACATCAATCCCCGGGGGTTGGAATCAGAGCAAGAGCCTTTGCGTTTCATGGCTGAGCAGAACAGTGATTTATCAGTGTCATTGGATTATCACGTAACGGATCTTAAACAAAGATCTGATCAACCTCCTTGTTCCTTGCAATCAAAAGATTTTCGTATAAATCCTCGTCAGCCAATGGTGTCAGAACAGCCTTTCCTTGAATGAATGAGTGTGTTACCAGTGTTCTGTGACGCAGGAGAGAGAGGCTTTGCTATACTCCTTTATTTTGTTACATGCAGACAGTTCTCCTGTCCTGTGCCAAGGGCCACAGCCCTACATGCTTTCCTGGGGGGTGTTTAATAAGATGCTTAGAGATTGTTTAAACAAAGGAGGAGGCTTTAGGGAGACCTGATCCGCTTGTCTGCACAGCTGCTGTCTGTCTGCTGTGCTTCTACGGGCGTAGCGCTAGAAGCTAGACAGGTGCAAGCACCCACATTAGTTGCAGCAATGTTGTTGCTCGCTGTTGCATGGCAGTGAACCAGGACTCTATCTTAGCCTGAGTGCATGTGCTGTAATCCGTTACTGACCTGCAATCCAGTGCTGCGTGAAGCTCCCTGACATCTGGCTCTCTCTCACGCCCATGCACACACACAATTCGGTGGCTGGGCTGAGCTCATGTTTTGTTTTTCAGGACGGCCAACTGGGAACAACATGAGGAACAAATTGCAGCTCCAGACAATTCCCTTCTTCCTCTTACTTCAGTACAGTAAGTTCCCAGGTTTCTTTCTCAGGCTTTCACATCCGCGAGGCTTTGTATCCTGCTGTGCTAACCATTGTTTAGGGCTATGCTGAACTGGCTCAGAGCTAGTGAAGGGCCCAGGCTCAAGATATCCAGAGCTAAAGTTTATTGGCTAAAGGTTCAAGCTCGATTTTATTTTGTCCCAACCTGTTTGTCTGCTCCTGTGTATATCAACACAGCCAATTGCTGGACTTTGGGGTACGTCTACACTCCAAGCTGGGGCTGTAATTTCCTAGCTCTGATCAAAAACAGACTGCAACCGTGCCAGTAGGGGAGGGGGAGCAGCTGCCCCAAGGACATCCCTGGGAAGTGACTCAGATGGATTACCCAGGGCCATGAGGCACCTCACCACGGCCTGCCCTCAGTGGGTGGAAGTCTTGTCAGGGCCTGACACCGCCAGCCTCTGGCAGCACAAGCCTGGCCTCTCTCTGTACAGGTTAGCAATAGGCACCCACCACCCCTGACTCCTCGGAGCGCTGCCTGTGGAGTGCTCAGCCCCTGTTCCCCTGAACACTCTCAGAGCTCTTCGATTCGCTGTTCCCAAAAGAACACTACACACCGGCTTGTAAGGTTCAACTCAGGATCAGCACTTTGCTTCAAACACAGCACTGAGGTACTTACATAGAGAGAACAAGAGTGTTTATTACAAATAACAGAGATTCAGGTGATAGAGAGTGAGACTATTGGAAACAGTTACATATAAAACAAAATCATAACATGCTTTCTAGAGACTAACCTTAGCTAACAAGGCATTCCCCTGACTCCTACAGATCGCTCACCTCAAGTTCTTTCCCCCACATTTTCAACCAGTTAGCTGAGATCTTTTCTCATAAGATCAAGTCCACTGACAGCTTGTCCTCACAGCCTGAAGGAATCCCAGGGTGTCTCTGCACCCATAAAATATCAGAACAGACCTTGAAGTTCACCTGAAACTAGGGGTGTGTCCCCTCCCCCTCCACTCACCTCCTCCTGTGAAATTCCTTTGGAAATTTCCACCAGATCTTCATTAGCATTTGCCTTAGTATGCTAAGAGATCCCTGTTGCAAGACACAATATATACAGTGCTCCACCACACAGAGACGCGTCTCCACCGCCTGCCTGGAGAAGTTTGTCTGAAGATACAGTACATCTGAGTGACCTACTTCTAACTACAGACTTAGAAAACATCATTTTTAATACATACACATAACTCCTCACATATTTTCCATACACACATCTCTCAATTATTATGATGACCAGCATTACACAGGCTTTCAGAACAGACCTTACATAATCTCTTTTGGTGAACCCATGGGATCCCTGTGCCCCTATGAACCCCTTGCCTTCTGCCAGTTGGCATCAAGAGGTCCCTGGGTCACACCATCCAGGACACTAGGCACATACTCAGGGCAGCTAGCCCTTCCAATGGCTTCTGCCACTATATCTACGTGCGTTTTTAGTGTGCTAGCTTGATCAGAGCTAGTGCAGGTCTGTCTCCTCAAGCTGGGAATTACACCCCCAGTTCCAAGTGTAGACATATCCTAAGATTCAGGGCTGGTGGGTTTTTCAGCAGAAATGGCTTCTATTCATGTGTGTGATTTACAATAATTCCAAAACATGTTGGCTATAATGATTAGGCACAGATAGTCTAGAAATGGCCAGCTCAGCACCACTGGAGGAGCAGCTGCCTTTAAATTACCTGCCTGGGACCCACAAGCTGAGCCACTTTTTCGGATACACGTGTCCCATTACCCAGCTCAGTGCTCTGTAGGTGCCTGTTGTCCTTTACCAAATGCTCCTGGCCACTGCGTAGAAATTTAACTGAGCCAGAGTTGACTTTCTGAAAATATCATTTAGAGTAGAAACAAGCAGCACAAATAGCATCTGCAGGAACCAGATGTGTGGTTGGATTTTCTTTTTCTGTTTCTAAATGGAGCCCCAACTCGCTTTACACTCGCATTAAAACAGCCCATAAACCTGAGAGCAGCAGCATCCTGCCCACCTGGCAACAGGGATGAGCTGCAAGCCCCTCACGCTGGTGTCAGGATGACATTGCAAGACTTCCTAGGCTCTAGAGATGTGGTGTGAAGCATGCCCTGCCTGCTGAAATGGTCCTTCTCCATCTCACTGGGAGTTTTCCCTTAAGGAGCATGCATCCCAGGGGAGAACCTCCCCCTCCCACCCCCCCCAGGACACTGCATTTTATAGATAGCTGTTTTCCTCCTATCCCAGGGTGCCCTCCTCTCTTTCATCAGATACCTGCCATGCTAGGACATCCAAGAGCTGGCATGGGTGGACTTGAGTCATGTTTTTCAAATGCAGAATTCTCTGGTCTAAAGTTCTGCTGATGCCTCACACGCGCAAGCGTAGTTTAGGAGGATTACAGTGGCAGCATGATTCTAATATAATATTCAGCATTTACATAATCTTTGCTGATTATTGTTTGTACTGTAGTAGGGCTTAAGGGCCTCAGTCCTGGATCAGGGCCCCACTCTCTGTGCTAGGTGCTATACATACACATAATATAGAGACAGTCCCTGCCCTAGGAGCTTCCAGTCTAAGTATGAGACAATAGATAACAATAATATTGTTATCATCCCAGTTTTACAAAAGTGGAAACTGAAGTGCAACAGCAACTCGTTCAAGACCACAAACTAAGCTGGTACCAGAACTGGGATGAGAACTCGGGAGCTCCTGGTGCTTAGTCCTGGGTTCAGGCTGTTTGACTATGCTGCTGCATCCTACAGTCTGATGGCTAGCCCCCTGGCTGCCTGATCCCAGCTTGGTGAACCAGAGTCTCCACCCAGCTATAGGTTAATTATTAGAGATGATAAGTTTTCCATCCTGGTGGGTGTTGTGAGGATCCCCAGCTGTCCTCTTTTCCAGTCAGTGTCGCCACTTCTTTTTGGAGTCTTGCATGCCACTGCAGATTGGTGCCCTTAGGCTGCTCCTGGAGAGCAGATTGTAACCTGATGGGAGAAAACAACAGACTAAGAAAGGGAAGCAGTGGAGCAAAGTCAGGGGAAAACCTTAGGTTTCCTTTTCCTTTGAGCTTCTTCTTCTCAAGTCAGACTCTCCAGCCTCAACTGGACACACAAGTCAGTGCAGTGTTGCCCTAAAATAGGCGCATTATCCTTGTGGGGGGTTTGCATTTCATATGAAGGTGGCTGGACATGGTGGGCATTTCGGGCTGATCTGACAAGTGGATAAACCAGAGTGCAGCCTGCTGCATTCTCTGTCAGTGAGCTCTGAGCAGGCAGCTTTCACTTCAGCCACACTCTGAACACTAAATAAAACTGAATCTTGTGGCTGTTCAGAATGTTGGCTTAGGCCTTTCACACACTGCAGTTTCACAAACAACTGCCCAGATGATAAAGTGCACACAGCCACAGAGATGCAAGGGAGAAGGGAGCACAGCTCCTGGGGGGAGGGGAGGGGAGGGGAGGGCAGGGGAGGGGAAGTACACATCTGTGCTTTTTTCAATATCAAGCACTAGCTTCAGTGTCAGCAAAGTTAAAATGTAGGATCCTTCCTCTCTCCCCAGAGGAACAAGCAGTGAAAGAAGCAGACCTTATGGCTGCTGTAGTACTAACAAGACTTAGGAGTTTTGCAGCAGCTGATTAAAATTTTTTATTAAAGCTGATCCTAAAATTATATAAGGCACAGGTCAAGGAAAAGGAAAGTAGCAGTGCTTAGATTATTCAAAAGTACAAAGGTTGGTTTAAAAGTCATATAATACATACAGTACATAAACAGCAATAACCCAAATTTAGATTAATAAATCTAAAGACACAGTTTAGATATTAGTATCCAAATATTCGGGTACATCACTCATGAAAAGTTATACAGAGAGTCCATAAAACTGCAGTGACAGCAGTGGCTATCAACCCACCTTCTGAGTGACTCAGAGTGGGACACATGGCAAGAATGGCCCTCGCTCAAGTACTGAGGCCACTGAAGGAGGAGAGGATCTTACTAGGGGCCACAGTCTCAAAATCGGCCTTTGAGTAATGGGAATTTTGCTCCTTTCAAACAGGAACAGGGCTGTAGGCGGAAGAGACCAAATTAGCTTGGAGTCTTATCCACCATCTGACTGTGGGTGTGATCCTGGGGGATTTCACCATCAGATATTTGTTGTGTTTCCTGCAGCAGCTTCATTTTTCTTTATATTTTTATATTTATTTATTATTTTTATTTATATATTCGAAATATTTATTTCTTATTTGTTCTGTGGTAGCCCCCAAAAGCCCTAATCCGATCAGGGCCCCCTGGAGCTGGGGGGTTGTGCAATGTACACACTGGTTATTGCTACATTAGCATAGACTACAAAGCTTTTTATCTTTCCCTACACACTGCTGAGGTTCACAGCACTGCTTTACTCCTTTATTGAAATCAGTCTTACCTGCATAACCCCATGGAGACATTGTCTAGGCATTCTGCTCAGGAGCACTCAGGATCCAGTACTCTCATAACGATACATTTCAAATGCTAATATCTGAACAGAATAATGTACAGCAGCAGCGAATGCTGCTCTATGTCGGTTTTCAACTCCAACTCAGTGCACTGACAAACCTCAGCCTGTAATTTCTTGACATTTTTCTTCCCTATGTTAGAAACTTGTTCCAGTTAGCTATTAAAGGGTTATAAGTCACACCTATCATTTTGGCATCTCGACGTCTTACACAGATTATAACAAATACAAAATTAAAATATCTTTGTGCCAGGATTACAGAAAAAGCTTTTTCCAAACCTCTGGAGCCAGATAGGAAAAAGAACTAACAATGCAATTGCTAAGCTATCAAAAATCATTAGCAGAGAGAAGTGAAAAGAATACATCATGACTGAAAGATTTTTTTCTACAAAATAAAAATTTCGGAAATGCTGTATACAAAAACCATTAAAAGAATGGTACAGTTGCAAATTAAAGCGCTCAAAAGTTAGGTAATGCCAGAATTGTGCATGATACAGTCATTACATGGTCAGAGCCATTCTGTGCACTAAGTCAGTCAGGGCTGTTGCAGAAATAATTCCATGTAACTAAAGGGTGTATCGTGAAGTGCACATGAACGGAGGTAGAGTTAAGGCTGCACATTCAACCATAATTTGGGCATTTCCTGACTTTTCAGCGCTTCCCTTGCAGCCTTAATGTTCTTTAATTAGATATTATTAAAAACAGCTCTGGCTCAAAATGGTTTTACTGCCTATGAAGCCTCAATACACATGAAGTCCTGTGTGTGGAGGTGAACCGAGACCAAGATGTGTCATCTTGCTGTGCCATGTGCCCTGTTGAGGGCTGAGTGTGGTGACATGAGGTCTAGCACTGAGGCCGTTGCATTATTCTCTCTCCCTGAACTTACAGCTACATGTTGTGAAGATCTCCTTTGTTCTGTGGACTACGTACAAACTCTGACGTGTGTCCAGAAAACTGACCTCAGTGAGACTTCGTATAATCTCACTGCAACTTGGTATGTATTAATGAGCAAGAGAACAAAGATGAAATTAGCTGTGATTTGCCAGAGGCTACAGTGCTGTTCTCCTTCCCAGGGCTTGGGCAGAGCTCACAGCTGCCAGCCAACTGCCCAAACAACAGAGAGGGGAGTTCATGCTTCCTGGCTTCCATAACAAGGCTGTATTGCCCCACCACCCACAGCTGTACTGGCTCCACTCTCTTCCTTGCTTAATTTCCTCTCCCCCACCCTGGAAGCTCCTCTGTCTCCTCAGGGTTGAGGCTGGGTCTGTTGCTGTTGAACAATGGAATTACATTCATCTGGAGCAGAATGTTAGGACTAGTCATCTTCTTCACAGACATTAGTAAAGCTACTGCCCACTCCTTGCCAGCACGTGCGTTTATTTCTGGCCAGATCTGTGACCTTGTACCTCCTCTCCTACTGGAACCCTTGACCCTTCTCTGTCTTTGCATCCTATGAGAGCTCACTTATAGAAACTTCCCTGAATGAAAGAGACCACATAGCTCATATATAGCCAGTATATTAACCTATAACACCCTATTGACTTTGAAATGTCCTATCTCCCCTCTGGACCAACACCTCAGGAAAAGGCTTTTTGCAAATATTTATTTGAATTCAGAAGTGAATTTCCAACTTAATTGTGCCCCTTTTGCTTTTCATGAACTTGTCTGCTAACTCATTTAATTATGTGCTGTTAACAAATCACAGACCAGCCCCATTAAAACAGGAGGGGATGTATGTTTGATTTTTAAAGGCTCCTTGAAGAAGAGATGAAAATTCCTGAGCCCTTCTGCAATCTCCAGCTGTCATCCAGAACTGCTACTCACATTCAGTACACATGCTCCCTGGACCTGACGGAATTCACTTCGGATGACAAGTTCCGAGTGGATGTAACAAAGCTAGCTGATGGGCAATACACAACTTCCAAAGCATGCAGTGAATTTCTCCTGAGCAAGAACAGTAAGTACAAGAAATCATGAGCCTGGCTTTCTTCGGTAATTAAATCCAGGTGCCTCTGGGCATATGTAGCTCCAAGTCTTCTTTGAGTGCATAAAACTGCATCAAGGGTCTGTGCATGTTCCGAGATGGGGGTCTGCTGCATAAGGATACTAACCCACTGCCAAGGCTGGAGTGGCACGCGTGTGTCGGGCCCTAGATAGCTCTTGTCCTTGGAGTATCAGGTGACTTCTTCCCACCTCAGATCTGCTCCAGATCCAAATAACTATGATGTTAGTTATTTAGCCAGGATCAGACATGACAGTGAAGGGTCACTTCCATTGGACATGTCACAAACATCCCCTATGCAGGACTGTAGCAGCCTTTCAGAGAGCAACATTATCTTATTGTTATTGCCCTGTCTGGTGGCATAAAATATCCCTAGAATAATGCAGGCAGGGCCTCTCCCTGTTTCCTGAGTCACCTCTTGTACAGGAGAGTTATCTTCATGATAGGAAGCTCAGGGTGGATTCTGGCATAGCCTATTCTGCCAGTTCACACAGCATATTGCTGAACCCTGAATCCTACAATAAGCCGTGAGGTTAATGGGTGCTCAACTAGCCACACAAAGGCCACAACAGGCTGTAACCCACTGTCAGAATTTCAGTATTCAGTTTATTCTGAAAATGAAACTTCAGGTAACTAGTGTCTAGACAAGTGTGAAAAAGATTACAGGAAAATGGATGCCATTGCATGGGCATGAGTAATAAGTAATTGGTGCTGCTTTCAGAGACAATTCCAGTCCACTGCACCCAGATTGTGCACCTCTCCTCGGTGCTGGGGGATTTCAGGATAGCGAAAACCAGCACAATTTCTCTTTCTGTGTTTCCACCCACAGTTAAACCGTTCCCTCCATTCAATCTGACGGCCGTGTTTTCAGATGGGTATAACGTCTCTTGGAAAACCATCTATCAGAATTCTCTCTTTTACTATTTGGATGATGAGCTGGAATATGAGCTGCGGTATAAGAAGAAGAGTGACACCTGGGAGGTAAGAGGGAAGCAAGGAGATGGGTGGGTGAGGAGATGTAAGGAGATGTCCTCAGGATGTATGTGGTGTTTTCATTTGGTTGTCTTGGCTGGAAACAGAACTAAGGATGAAGCAGGATTTGGAGATCAGGATAATTTATCCTTGTGTTTGAGAGACTCTGTCTTTTGTAGGCAAGACTTCTAGCTCAGGCCTGTCCTACACCAGATGAATCGTACACCAGGCCAATGCTGCAGCCACCCAAGGATTAGCAAAGGCTGCTCAGCCAAGGTGCTGTCCTGTCAGAAAGCAAAAGGAGTGTGAGACAGGTTCTCCTCCCTCCTAGCTAAGTGGGACATTCACAGCTGTTAGCTTAACAGATGAGCATTGTAGGGGCAGGATCCATGTGGAGCTGCTGCAGTTACCCAACTCTCCAGTGCACGTTCTAGTGGAGGGACTGTAGTGTGTCAGTAAGACTCTGCTGTGTAGTTGTCAGCCCCAGCGCTGCCCTGAGCACCAGGCTCCAGGGTGCTGCCACTGATGAAGCCTAACCTCCACTAGGCCTTCTCTGCTGCCCTGTCGTGTCCTGGTTATTTCCTGGGTCTGCGGTCATGTCTGCAGTACCCGGCAAGAGTTCCCATTCATGATACTGTCATGTGAAATCAGTGGGAATGGTACAGGACAGGAGAGCCTAGGGGCTCTCAGGTCCTATGCAGAGATCCAGACTCTGACTGCCTGGCTCCCCATCCACCCTAGGTACTGCTAGGTACAAACATCTCCGATATCACTGCTTAAGGCAAATTGCATTGCAGATGCTGCTCCCCCTGAGAAACAGACAGGCTGTGTGCCCCTCTCCTTCAGCCATAGGTGTAGTTTGACTTCTATATTTGGGGGGTAACGGGTAGAGGGTGAGGCTCAGTGGGGGATCTGGGTGCATGGGAGTGGGGCTCAGCGGAGAGGCTCTGGATGCAGGGGGTGAGGCTTGGCAGGGTGGCAATTCAGGTGGGGGGGCTCAGTTGGGAGTTTCTGGAGGTGGGGGGGGGTCTGGCTGCATGGAGATTAGGCAGATGGGAGGGCAGGTGCCCATACAGGGGCCCCTCCCCCTGCAGCTGAGGAGTGATGGGGGCAGAAAGCAGGGTGGGGGGTGCAAAGCTTCCTGGAGCCATAGGAAGTTCTTGGGGGTGGGTCTGACCCCGCCCGGTGGCTGCCTGCAGGGGAAGTCCCATCATCCTCTTCTCTTCCTTCCGCCCCAGCCAGGACTAGCAGCTGAGCACTCACTTGGGTTGGGAAGCAGCTCAGATGCCTGAAGCTGGAGCTCTGCTGTGAGGGTCACTGCTCTCCTGCCCTTCCCTCCCACAGCCCACATGGGGAAACTGACCAGCAGGCCCAGAGCTTCTGGAATCACCTCTCGCCCACTCAGTGTTATTCTCTGCCCCCCCCCCCGTCCCAGGGAGCTCGTGAGGGGCAGTAGCAATGCCAGGCTGTGCCTGCCGGTCATTCTCCCCACATGGGCTGTGTGGTGAGTCATCAGGAGCATCTCTCCTGCCCTCCCCTTACGCAGACCCCTGTGGGGCAAACTGCTGTGCATGCACAATGCTCCTGGTGTGTTCCCCCACCCCTACCATTCCTCCACAGGGAGGAAGCAGGACCAACTGCAAGGGAGAAATATGGGTGCCCTCCCCCCATGCATCACCTCTGCATCGTATCCAGTTTGGGGGGGACAATTTCCCTCATGCCTACCCCAATCTGTGCCCCATGCCATCAGCCTGCAAAGCAAAGCTCCTGCCTTGTGGCTGTGGAGAGGAGGGTGTTATGGAGTGTCTCTGCTCAGCCAGTACTTGCAGCTCACTCACTGAGATTAGTCCCCTGCTCCCCTCTGTTGTGTAAGCAGCAGACAGCACATGGCACCACATGCAGTGTATGTAGCAAGGCTATGGGTGCTCTGTGTTTCTCGTAGCTGAGATCACAGGGACATTTTCTAGGATGTGTTCAGACCTGTTTAGCTACCAACCGTGTGATAGATCAGAGCTTGGCATTTCACAGGGGAGCGGGGGTCAAAGCATCGCCTTCTGCAGGGAAGTGCTAACCCATCAGTGCTGGAATAAAGATAGATGGGCTTGAAAAACCCAGACCTTGACCCCCACCAGACTTCAGATGCTTACAAGCCAGATCTGTTTTGTGAGCTTAGGTCTGTCTCTAGTGAGCTGTCATTGCTATTCAGAAGGCAAAGCAAAGGGATCAGATGGTTCTAAAAGGTTACAGTTAGTTGGTCTAATATTGAAACTGACACCTTCTTAGTCAGAAACAGAACCTTTGGCAGTGGGGAGCAAGAGGGGGCTGGGAATAAACCCTCAACTTCTGCTAAAAGCTGCATTGGTGTTTCATTTTGCACAGAATAAGAAGAGTAAAGTGATCCCAGAGGACAAGCGAAGTGTGGTGCTCCTGCCACTGGAATTCCAGAGGGACACAGACTATGAGTTCCAGGTGCGAGCCAAGCCCCGGCCTGGCTCTGACTACGTGGGCGTTTGGAGCGAATGGAGTTCCCCGCTAACCCTGAAAACTGAACCTGAGGGTAAACAGAGCATCAGCCCCTTTGCCTTCCTGTCCTTGCTGCATCCTCCCCGTCTGATGGTAGCAAACAGTTCCAGAAAGTGTCGTTTATTGAAACAGGAACCAGGGCCATGGGTGCAGTCACAGCCCATTGCATTGTTCAGCCCTCTAAGGGAGTGAATAACCCCCAGACTGGTCTGCCAGACTCCAGATTTATTAATCTGGGCATCCTGCAATGCCCACCTTGTTTCAGGGGCACTTGGGGAGGGTATGTTGAGATGTACTGGATATTGGATTATAAACTGATGCTGATGTAATTTGGGCACTTTGCATTGGTTTTACAATACATAATACACCTTGAGTTTAGAGGTACAGCTACGCAGCATTTTAAAACGTGTGGCAGCAAGTCTCAGAGCCTGGGTCTACAGATTCAGACTTGCGAGGCTCACACTATAGCAGACATCTATGCAGACATTCGGGTGCAGCTGGAGCTCAGGCTCTGAACCCCCCCACCCCTAGACTACAGGGCCCCAGCTCCAGCCCAAGCATAAATGTCCACATAGCAGACTTTAGCACTGTTGTGTGTGGGCCTGGTCTCTGAGACTCACTTCCCCGGGTTTTAACATGCAGGTAGACATACCTAGAGAGGCACCGTCATCTGAAGACAGAGCAGTGAGCGCTATAACCAGTTCTCTTTTAAATGTTGGCCTTCCAGGATTCTGCTGGCATGATTATAGTTTTCAGAAATCAGGACAGTCTGAGATGAGCAGGTTCCACTACTGGAGTTCAGGGTCCCACATTCAGATCCAGAGGGTTGGGTTCAGGGAGCCTGCTTTCAGATTTGAGTTCATGGCTCTGACTTTTAGGACTGGGGAGTTTATATCCAGCTTTGACTCTGGGGTTCGGTACAGCGATCCGGCATTCACATTATACAGCATGTGATTCTGACTCCTCACGCCAGTGCACAAAGCAACACAGGTAGCATATTTGGCCGAGTGGGTAGAGGGTGCTTCCATCGGTGCTTTGCAGGAGTATTTCCTCAAGCTGTGCAGGGGGAGGGACTAGGACTATTGGCATATGGCAAAGGACTTCCAGCTGCCAGAGCTGGGCTCTCCCCTGAGGTATATGCCAAGGGTGCTTTGTGCTCTGTGTTGTAGGTTTATGTTGTGGATCAGTCCATATGATGTTCTTGTGTCCCTCTCCCTGCACCCCAAGCCAGTTGCCTGCCTCATCATCCAGGCCCCCTTTCCTTGCCTACTTCTGAAGCCCATGGAAGGTGTCCCAGGGAGGTGCTAATCAGAACAGCTGACCAATACCAGATCAGGGGTCCTTGGTACAAGGAACTGCACATTGAGTCCTGCGTCTCCTAATAGAAAGTGATCCAAGAAAGTGTGATGTCCGGAGGATGCGGCTCTGTCAGAGCTGTGGACAAACAGCCCAGATTGCAGTCAGATGCTGTGCTGCCCACACCCCTGCCATGGGTGCGATACCATCTGGGCTCCCAAAGAGGAAAAGAAATGCCTGACCCCAGTACAAGAGAGCTGTGCCACAGGCCAGCGCCTCAGAGCTCACAGGAAAAGATTTGGGGTGTTTGTGATCCCAGTGCTTTTCCACCCCTCTGTCCTTGACCTCTCCTGCTTTCTCTGGCATCTTTAGACAGAAGCCGAAATGCAGGATAAGAACTGACTAACCCTGCTTGGTTTGCCCTCAGAGAGCCCAGGAGTGCGATGGCTGGTGTCACTGCTCGCCTTTGCTCTGGTCGCTGTCTCCGTCACCGTGTTTCTGACCAAACACCAGAGGTAAGAGCACACGGGGGTGCTGGGAAATGCTCTGTTCGGCCTCTGCTCTATATGACCTCCCAGTCCCAGGTTTTCTGATCGTTGTCCATCCAAGTCAGCAGTTAATCAGCGACTGTTTGCACAGCGCTGTTCCTCTTCCCAGGAGGAGAGGAGGGGACTCCACTTTCATTAGTAGCCCGCCATGAAAGGCACAAAGACAGCCCTCTGCTGTGATCTCCTGGGTGAACAGGACTGGGGCAGTGCCCTTGGTGGACTCACAGCACTGCCCTTCCCAGAGAGATCTGCTGCTGCCTGTGCCTTTGTTGTTAGCATGGTGACTCCTCAGCCCTCCCCTTTCTGAGGGCACTCTGCCCCCTAGCGGAGCCCTGCTTCCAGCGATGCTTTTCTCCTGCCCTTCTGAATTGGGAGCACAGCTAATTACTGCTTGTGTGAAACCCACAGCACCTGAGGCGAGGTGAGAGTAGAGTCTCTCAGGATCCAGACAGGGGCACCTGGGAGCAGAACCCAGACCAGGCAAAGTGCACCTGCTCCAAGCTGCTGCAAACTCCAACCTCAGACTGGGTGATGAAAGGTCCCTGGGGTTTGTAGCCTTCGAGAAGCCTGGGCACTGGGCATTTCCAGGCCTGGGAGACCATTTGTAGGGTTGGGGGGCAAGGACCACAAAGTTCGGGGGCAGAAGCTGAGAACTTTTTTTTAAGACAAGCCTGGGGCCTAAGCATTTTGGGAGGGGGCCTGAGCATTATGGGAGGCAGGGCTCCAGGTTCACATTTTTGTTGAGCAGAGTCTGGAGGCCACGCCAGTCGAAAACTCCATTAGCCTGGCCCATCCTGAGACATAGGAGGATGGAGCATTACCAAGAGGGCAGTTCTGTCCATTTTCTTAGCAGAACCCACTCAAGGGGAATTAGGCTCCCAGCAAGGCCTGGGCAGGCGACTCCAGCTGCTTAATCCCAGATGCTTTGGTTTGGGACTGTGAAACATGCCTGACATTGAATCCTTGCTCTTGTTTTCTGTTCTAGCATATGGAAAAAGCTGGGGGTTTTCATCCCGGATCCTGCTCCCTTTTTCAAACCACTTTACGTGGTACACAACGGAGATTTCAAGGTATAAATGGAACAAATCACATCCACAAGCACACACTGCAGAATTAAAACAAATGGCCCAGCTCCTTCACTCAGGCTGGGGCTTTCCAGAGGAAGTGGTGGGAGGAGGAGTCTATTGCAGGAGAATGTCAAGTGACACTTGGGTGCAGGTTTGAATTTACCAGTGTGTCTGCCTGTGGAAAGAGCAGGCCTGGTGGCCAGCTTTGTGGGCTGTGAAGAGAATAATTTGGGGGAGTCTTTAGCTCTCCACTTTCATTTTCAGTCTTCAAATTTCTTGGCCTCTTTGTCATTTTACCCCCTTGGGGCACCTTTTACAGCAATAGCACAGCAGATTCACTCACAACCCTTGAGGAGCTAAACCAGCTCTGCACAGCCTCTCCATGCTGCTTTGTATTTGGGCCTCTATGTTTTCACTGCACCGGAATATGGCTCTTGTGTTGCACCTTTAGTATCATAAAGATTTTACACCCAGGACATAGCTGGCAAAGCACTCTCTTGTATGCCCAGTAGCCATATGAGTGCTCTATGAGATGCAGTCTAGGACCATTCTCATTCCAGTCTGCTTATGCCAGGAACCCAGTTTTAGCACTAACAATCCCACCTAGGAGAGCTTTTAATCCAGACAGCGGTTGTAGGTAACAGCCTGGAAACATGGTTAGACCTGGAGGGGTAAATAACCAGTCCAGTAACATTTGTCAAGCTGCAGCTATCTCTGAGTTAGGCGCGTATCCGTCTGAAGCCATAAGAATGGCCACACTGAGTCAGACCAAAGATCCATCTAGCCCAGTATCCTGTCTTCCAACAGCGGCCAATCCCAGGTGCCCCAGAGGGAATGAACAGAACAGGGAATCATCAAGTGATCCATCCCCTGTCACCCATTCCCAGCTTCTGGTAAACAGAGGCTAGGGACACCATACCTGCCCATCCTGGCTAATAGCCATCGATGGACCTATCCTCCATGAATTTATCTAGTTCTTTATTGAACCCTTTTGTAGTCTTTGGTCTTCACAACATCTTCTGGCAAAGAGTTCTACAGACTGTGTGTTGTGTGAAAAAATATTTCCTTTTGTTTGTTTTAAACCTGCTGCCTATTAATTTTGTTTGGTGCCCCCTAGTTCTTGTGTTATGAGAGGTAGTAAACAACACTTCCTTATCTACTGTCTCCACACAAGTCATTATTTTATAGACCTCAATCATATCCTCCCTTACTCATCTCTTTTCCAAGCTGAAAAGTCCCAGTCTTACTAATCTTTCCTCATATGGAAGCTGTTCCATGCCCCTAACCATTTTTGTTGCCCTTTTCTGAACCTTTTCCAATTCCAATATATCTTTTTTGAGATGGGGCGACCACATCTGCACACAGTGTTCCAGATGTGGGTATACCATGGATTCATATAGAGGCAATATGATATTTTCTGTCTTAGTCAGTAACTTTATCTAGTTACCCTGACTCTCTTCTCACTTAAAAACAGCCAAACTCTTTTTTGCTTTAAGCCTTAACATTTGCCTCTCTGGCTAAATGGCATGCAAAGAGCAGGGTTCACAATGGAATTCTGATGGACTTTGAAGTGAGGGGAGAAAACTCTGAATTCCAAGTGTGCTGTTCAGTGCATAGACCAGAGGAGACCCTGCCGTACAGTGGATGAATGGGGATAATGCCAGTGTCCGAATGCAGATTTCACATTACCTCATCTTCCTGCACAATACCTGTTGGTAAAGCAGCTCTTATTAGAGGCACTTCAAAAGCTACCTCTTGTTTCAGTTTCTTCTCTGACCCCCTTGGGAGAAACACCAGCTGCGCCCTAATGTAGAGACTTTAGCCAGGTGCCCAAAGAGACCGTTGGTTAAAAGGGTAAATTTTCATATTTTCTGCTCATGGGTTCATGCAGAACAAAATAAAAAATGCCTCCATTACAGTGCCCCCTCCCAGCTTCCCTTCTGATGTCCACTTCCTTCTTCCATTTCAACCTTACTTCGCCACTTCCCTTCTTGCACCTCCACTAAACTTATGAAGCCTTTCACGCTCCTCTTACCTCACTTATTGATGCGGAGTTTGAAACACATTTCTTCCTGAGGCTGATCAGCAATGGTATCTACACCGGGGACTTTGCCATCTTGTCTCTCTCATTGGAGTCATTCTGATGCCTCAGCATATACTGCTTTCCCTGCACATGACCCTATCCTTACTGCATAATAGTTGAGTGGTTACCCATGCCTCAAATCCAAGCAGTATCTGACCCCTACAACGAGTTCCCATGAGACGCTAGCTCAGAATTACAGAAAATTACAATATATAAAAAATGGACTAGAATAGTATACTGAAAATATTATAATGCCATCCCATAAATGCATGGTAGGTCTGCACCTGGCACACCATGTGCTGTGTTGTCACAGCATCTCCAACAGAATATAGTAAAAACAGAAGGTGTTCGGAGCAAAGAAGTGAATTGATTACAGGCCTTGAGACAGTGTGTATCATGAGCGACTGAAAAGATTGGTGTAATTCGTTTGGAGTAAACAAAGAAGAAGGGACTTGACAGAGGAATTCAAAATACTGCCTGGTCTAGAGGAGAATCACTGCACACTCCCATTCACCCTCTCTCCTAACACAAGAGCAAAGGGACCTTCAAGGATAACAAAAGGCAACACACTTAAAATGGATAAAGGAAGGAATTTTTATGTAAGTCACAATAAATATGTGGAATTCACTGCCACAAGATCTCATTGAGGCCAAGGGCTTAGCAGGACTGTGGATCTGGCTAAAAGCGCATGCAGTTACAGTAGAGAAGATAAACAATATAAATATATATCTCCCGTTTCAGGCCATAAGCCAGCTCTGCTCTCTGATAGGGTAAAGAAGAAACTCCCTTTGGCAACCCCTGCACCAGCCCTGATTCCCCTCCCGCCATCCGAACCCCTCGATCCCAGCCCAGAGCACCCTCCTGCACCCCAAAACCTTCCTCCGCAACCCCACCCCAGAGCCCGCACCACCAACCGGAGCCCTCACCCCCCCACCCCCGAGCCTCCTCTCGCACCCTGAACTCCTCATTTCTGGCCCCAGCCCAGAGCCCACACCCCCAACCAGACCCATCACCCCCTCCTGCACCCCAACCCCAATGCTGTGAGCATTCATGGCCCACCATACAATTTCTATGCCCAGATGTGGCCCTCGGGCCAAAAGGTCCCCCCTTAGCCTTAGCCAGAGGCTGAGCCAAGTCAGACAAGAGCCTGGAGCAACTCAGGGAGGCACTACCCGCTGGGAGCTCAGCAAATGCAGCCACATCTACTTACTACCCCAAAAGGAGGGGGCGAGGCAGGGGCCTTGCGACCAGCCACTGAGGTAGGGCAGGTTGGGGAAGCAGAGAAGCAGCCTCGGGGCAACTGTGCTTTCCTGTTTGTTGCATGGAAGGAATGTATATTTGGAGACGTTTGCTGATTTGGTGTCAGTTTGGGTTAAACCAGCATCCCTGAGATAACCCCCAACCCCGTAGGCGACAGGTGTTCAAACGGCAGTGACTCTTTCATTGTCCTCTGCAGCCCTGCCCTGAGCACTGCTGATCGCAAAGGATCTCTCAGCGCTCTGGAGAGAGGTCATTTCCTGCTCTGGGATGGAAAAGTGACAGCCGTTCTCCATCGGACTGGGACAGAGGCTTTTGCCCACTCTGTTCCTTGTTAGGCTGCTGAGTGCTGCTGAGAGGGAATGGAAGGTCATTCATTTCTAAGTTACAAAATGGTGAAGCTGAGAAACTTCTGGGAAATTAATTGAGTAGCAGAATAAAGTAGCAGTCGCCCACACAGTTATCAGCCGCAGCACGAAATGCACAGACAAGGGTGCTACAGAGGATGTGGTGACCTTGCTAACACCTGAATAGGGACTTTATTACCAGCTGGCAAAAAAACAACTGTTCTAGGACATATTCAACCACAGTCTGTCTGCACAAAACCAGGCAGCTGAGATATTCTTCTTGCAAATAAGCTGGAAATTCTCTTCAGGGAGCACAGAGGAAAAAGGCAGTGAGAGCCCAAAACTCAATAGACTTGTCTCACTCGTCCCTTCTCACATGCTTTGGAGTCTTGGTAGCAGCTGTGGATAGTAGAGTGCTAGGGGTGCGAGGGTCAGTTATGGCTTTGTTTTCACTTACTCTTTAATTTGTGAGGATTCCTCCTTAGCTCTTTGCTCTCCCCAGGCAGGGGCTTAGCCCAGAGAGGGCTCAGGGCTGGTTGTTGTCTTTTTTATTATTATTATTATTATTATTATTATTATTATTATTATTATTTTTTAATTCAATGAAAATCTGTTCAATAATTTCTGAGTTATAGAAGAACAAAAAATACCAGCTCCAAAGCTGCTCTGGTTACAGAGGATGGTGTCCTAGCACCTTTGGCTCTCTAAGCAGGGGTGGCTCCAGGCACCAGCGCAGCAAGTGCGTGCCCGGGGTGGCAAGCCATGGGAGGCGGCCTGCTGGTCGCTGTAAGGGTGGCAGGCAGGCAGCTATTGGCAGCGCGCCTGCAGGAGGTCCGCCAGTCCTGCGGCTTCGGTGGCAATTTGGCAGTGGGTACACCAAAGGCGTGGGACCAGCGGACCTCCCGCGGGTGCGCTGCCGAATCCGCGTGACCAGCGGGCTCCTGCCTGCCGTGCTTGGGGCGGCAAAAACCATAGAGCCGGCCCTGTCTCTCGGCCCATTTATTCCATCACGATTCCCATACCAGCCCCGTCCAGAGCTGGTGGAATGAAGGTCTCTCCATTTTTGTCTGTGGATGTGCCCGGCATACTCTAGATCATACTAGATCTGGCTGGGCAGGGAATAAGTGACTCCCATTATTAAGTGCAGACAGCATTGTTAGAGAACATATTGCAAGAAATACAGACGGAACTGAAAGCAGAGTAGTATTGCTTACTAGTTATTTCGTAAAATCCTTGTTGCACTCTGAGTGGAACTGGACCCTTGAGAGAAGGAGTGAGAGATAGCGGGTGAGCATCAAGTACATTCTGCCTGTTTAACTCCAAGAACAGGGGTTTGCGCTTTTTTTGTAAACAGCCTTTTGCACTGTCTGAGCATCTGCCCATTCGTACCCTTTACAGCTCACAGACACCCAGGGTTAAAAATCAAGTAATCAATATAAACCTTATGACTGCAGCTTTAAATGTATGTTTTCCATGTTGCGTGTGAGACAGTAACAAGCAAGATTCCAAACCTGACCCCCAACGTTTCACTGCTCTGTCTAGTTAGACTGAGAGCAATTTGGGGCAGGAACTGTGTTTTTCTAACTATCTGTAGAGCACCCCGCACAGTTTGGGCACTTCTGCAATATATATGATTGATATTAATTAGTACAGGGCCTTTGGAACAACATCTGGTTTTAGCTAGGGCTTGTCTTCACTACCGCGCCAGCACTGTGCTGACGGGAAAGTGCTCAATGTAATTACTGCACCTCAACGAGAGGCGGAAGCTATGTTGGCAGGAGAGCACCAGCATAGCACGGTGTGGACCCCAGTTTAAGTTGATGTAACATACATCACTTGGGGGGGGTGTAGTTTTTTAACACCTCGAGCAACGTAAGTTACATTGACCTTAGCAGGAGCATAGACAAGCCCCTAGAGTTTCAAAGAGAATTGGAGGATTCAGCCTGGAGTGGCGGCTGCAAAATAAAGACAATGGAGTATTTATTCTTCTTTGGGCTGTGCCACTTCAGACAGATGTGTCCCAGCCCCCATGGGCTTATGAGCTAAATCATCATGTACACAGGATATGACAAGTGAGGGTGAGAACAGAGCAGAGGGGGACGTACTGGGGCTGGGCGGGTCACACAAAGAAACTTGGATCATGTACACGCCTAGGGGAGCAGAGGCCAGGGCAGTGCTGCAGCAAACGGGGTTTGGGGCATTCTAGACATGGGGGCAGAATGACCAGCAAGCAGAGCTGTGTGTGAGAGAGGATGACAGAGCCCACTAAGGCTGGACTTGCTGGGTCGGATGCAGCAGAAGGCAGGGTCTGGGAAAGGGGCAGAGGCTGTGTGATGAGGGAGCAAAGGCCAGGCCAGGAGCTTGCCTAGCAGGGACACAAACAATGAAAGAAAGAGCTAGATAAAACTGCCTAATTGAACTGACTAACAGACAATTCTCCTGCAGCTGCTGGGCCTGGTAATAATGCTACTGAAATTCCTGCCACTCCCAGGTGGTTAAGAGTCTGATTTCCCTCTGAAAAACAATTCAGTTCCTTGGGCAATTGCAAGCCACAGCCCCACTGCCACCTCATACCACTCCTGCCCATAGCAATGCGATTTTCCAGCTGCTGGCCACCACGGAGTGCAACGTTAATAACTTCTCTCTTTGTGTCTCTGTGCAGAAATGGGTTGGTGCATCCTGTACCAAAGCAACACTGGATTTCTTTGAATGGGGGATTGTCCTTCCAGAAGTTTTAGAAGTTTACGGCAAACACCTTTCCCACAGCACTGCTGCTGAGGAGCTGAAAGAACTCAATAAAGATCACCCTCGCAAGACTTGCGTGCCTTGCCTGGCCATGCACGGTCAGGACAGACAGTCCTGTCTGTGCAGTTTGAATAGTAGCAGTGGGAAACAGGACCAGTCATATGGTCATCTCTCTATTGACACAGTAACTGTGGCTGATGAATTTACACCTTGTTACTCACAATGCAACTGTAACAATGCTCACAGGGATCATGAGCATCTGGATGCTGATGGAGAGGATGGCTACCCCAAGGTTAATCTGGACAGTGATATTTCCAGCAGTTTGCCTCTGGCTGCCCTGAGTGCACAAGATAACATAATTTCCTCAGGCTCTGTGTCTATGGAGCACTCATGGAGGAGTGCAAGTCCCTTGGTGCATCACCCAATGGCAGAAGCCCTGGGAGGAGGGATGGGGAGTATTTTAGAGGCCCTTCGCCTGCATCATGAGCAGTGGGATTTAGAAAGTCCAGCTTCTCTGCCTTCTCCAGATGGTGAAAGTGTTTCCTATAGCGATGGCCCTTATGACTTTTTCTCTCCTAATACACGAACTGGTGATGGTTACCCGGCAATTTGCCTAGACTTAGACACCATTGACAGTGGATTTGTGGACTCAGATTGTGGGAGTCCGATCGAGTGTGAATTTGAGAAAAGCGCTCAGACCAATTCAGGCTGTAGTTCTGGATCCATCACACTTGAAAATGAAGGAGAGGACTTCCCACGGAGTTACGTCAAACAGTGGGTCTCCTGTCGCTCTGCCACGCTGCTCAGTGGGACGCAGACAAACTAAGGGCTCGTGCTCCTTGCCATTTCCAAGCCTGTGCACTAATACAGGAGCCCAGAAAAACTATGCAGCACAACAGGAACAGAACAAAATTTGCCCAGTGCAAACAGCCTGTATCTCATGCAACTTAAACTAGAAGCTGCACACAAATTTGCCTTTTTCTACTGCTATCCACCCTAGGTTCATGTCACATCAAATTTGACATGATCACTTTTTGACAGCTTCTCTGGTCAGAGTGGTGCACACTGAGCTATGGAATTTTATTTCTTCCATGTAGGAAAAGCAGCTGCACTCTGGGAATGGACCTTTAGCTTGGGGGAAATGCACAAGATTTTGAAGCCATGTTTATAAAGAGAATATGAAACTTTCAAATGACTCTTCCTCACTAGTCTCACTTGCCCTGAGAGTTTGGTGGCATTTAGAGCTTTTCTAAGCATCATCACCCAAATTTTCGATATGCAAGAAACTGAACAGAACTCAAGTTTCAGGGCTAAGTTCCAGTCAGGCTTGACTTTATATTCTGCAGACCAGAATCTTACTCCCTCGTTCTTTGAACCTACATCTTAATGTAATAGTTTCTCAGCAAAGCAACACCTTCCAACTCCAGACAAATTCTCACCGCTTTAGGGGCTGCCTCTTTAAGCAACATCTTTTAAAATGCCTTCTAAGCACGTTAATTATAGCATTGTAGCAGCTTGTAGATTTTATGCAAGAAATGAAGGGCCTATGTGTCTGTCTGTCTGTCTGTCTGTCTATAATGAAGCCCTGCCCCGAGCCTTTGGGGACTATTGCAGTATAACTGTTCAACAGTACTAAACCTGGACTGTTCCTGCTTGTGATAGAGCCACTGCACTGGGACATGACACATGCACTGGGATCAGGAAAAAAATTGCCTCTGGCTGTTTCATGACTGCATTTTGTGTTATTTAGGATAAGTGCATTACAAAGTTAATACAATACTGTTAGTGAGTGTAAGGGCCCAGGCCTGCAGTCTGCTGCATTTCCAGTGTAATAATCCTGTTCTCTCTGTGATACAAATAAACTCCTCCCCCCACCATCCTCCCTGTTACCTGGGATTCCTGCACGTCACCAGTTCTCCTAGAAGAGATCAGGCATCATCCAGTAGGCACCATCAGTCACCATTCACAAGCACAGAGTAAAGGATCAGTGACCCAGGGTCAGGAGGAGACCTGTTCTGGGCTTGCAGAGTATCTCTGAGCCAGCAGGGAACCTCTGGCCCAGGGGCAGCACGCCTGGGCCTCTGTTCGTAGGAAGTGCCCTCCCTGTAAAATCTTCAGCTTGGCTTGCTCATGGAGATGCAGAGAGCAAGGAGAGCCCTGGCCATGCTGCCTTCAGGCTCACTCCAGGGATTCCTCCCTGAATTCTGGAATTGTATCAAGCCAGGTTTAGAGGCAACTTAATGTTTGCCTTATGCCCCTGGATGTAGCCCTGTACCTCCCTGCAGAGCCCCCTCCACTCCAGCCTCAGCCCCTCTGCTGAATGCAGTCCCCTCTTGGCACAACTCCTCTACCCTCATCCCTCTATATCTCCGTGTGCAGCCTCCAGGGCCCCACTTCCTCCTCTGGCCCCAACTCCCTCCCCATTGCAGCTCAGCTCCCCTCCTTCTCTGCCTCCTTCTGTGGGGACATGTTGCAGCCTCCTGGAGGTGCTCTGGGGTGTGCTAACCCACTTGCCCGCACGGGGGCAGCAGAGGAGCACATATGCTTGCTGCCCAGCCAGAGACTGATTTGAACAAACTCATTCCCTTTCAGCGCCTAATTAGCTCTGAGATATTAGACCGTTCCGACCCTGACCACACACAGGCCCCAGGGAGGGAAGTCCCTGCAGAGATAAGGTCTTTAAGATCTGCAAAGAGGGGCTTCCCACTACGGGCCCCCTCTGCCAAAGTGTCAAAAGTCACAAGCTAGGCCCCAAACAAGTGTGAAATTTTTACAAACAATAAATTCCAGGTGGTTGCAGAGCCCCCAGGCTGCACTTGGGTCACATTTTCCTCCATAGCCATGAGGGAAACTTACCTTAGATTGCTTTTGAATGAAAGCTGAAAATTCTCATGTAATCACATGACTGAAAGATCTGGGGCTTTGAGCGAAACATAGGCTACTGCGAAGCTAATGACAGTATCGTGAGAGTTGGCGACTGTGCTACTGGCAGGAGGGGACACTCCCTTCCAGCTCATTTGGTACAACTGCTGACTGCCAAGTAAGAGAGGCCTAATGGGTCTCAAGCGTGGCCAGGAGTTCTACTGTACCTACCATCTCATGCTGAGAGCTTGGCTGATCTCATGGACAAAGCAGGATCAAGCTGGGTTTGTACTTTGATGGGAGCCCTCCAGGGAAAACCCAGGGTGCTGTGGCATTAGGGACTGATAAAGGGGCACACATCTCTCTGAATCAGCCCAGTGCCTCAGCACAGTGCTAAGGTATGCTGCATGCATGTGCCGCATGGGGGAGTTAATCAGGCTGCCTTCCATTCTGGGCTAGTTGTCCCCGCAATGCTCCAGTGTGGTGCTAGGGAGTGCTGGCTTCCCAACATTATGGAACACACAAATAGGGGTATGGTCCCAGTCTCTTGGACAAATTGCA
Source organism: Gopherus evgoodei (assembly GCF_007399415.2). NCBI lineage: Eukaryota > Metazoa > Chordata > Testudines > Testudinidae > Gopherus > Gopherus evgoodei. The sequence goes on from NC_044331.1 coordinate 86,017,750, forward strand.
TCCTGCCTTCCTGCTCTCCCGCTTCTGTTTCAGTTGGAAACAGGAGTCTTCTGCCTGACCTGGGGTGCTCTGGGAAGGAGCTGCCATGTTCCACTCTAGCCGGGGATTGCACTGATCTCCAGTTTGCACAGTCGGTTCAGTACAGTCTATGAAGTGCTTTGGGGTGCAGGTGGCTAAAAAGCAGTGACATTCCCTTGTAGAGGACACACAATGCATCAGCCATGGCGTGGGACTATGCTAACTCCCTGACTATGCCCCAGTGAAGGCAGAGCAGCAGCACAGCAAGACCAAGACTGCCTGTGGTCACAGCAGAGGCTAAACTACTCCACAGCTAAATTCCCATTGGAGAATATCAAATTAAACTGGGGAGGAAGGGTCAGGCTTTTATCAGGTGGCTGAAGAGCTCCTGAGTTCTGGTGCTTCCCTTTCAGCTGCATGGGCAGTGCACGTTGGCTTAGTCATCAGAGCACTTGGCCTAACAACACCTCCAGAGTGATTCACAAGCCACAGTGATGGGGAAAGGCCCTGAATATAGGGTCCCGAGTCCCCTTGCCAGCAAAGGACACATCCGACCAAGTGGGTATTCATCCATGAAAGCTCATGCTCCAATACGTCTCTTTCCTGCTAAAATAGGTCCAGTTTCACAGTAACCAGTTTACAAAGCTCTCTGGGGCCTCCTGCTCTGAGTTCAGCTGGCTACATTTGTCTCAGGGTGACCTTTAAGAAATAGCTCCCATTTCAGAGGCGCTCTAGTTTTTCATTGTCTGGTTTGGAGGATTCATGTTTAGGAAGCAAACCTACACAATGAGCATGAGGGTGGCATTTCCCAAGGCAGGTGATGGTGGCCTCACTCCCCCATCAGCAGCAATGGGAGTTTTACAAGTGACATCATGGGAGCAGAGCTAGGCCAGTGCTGAGCATGTTGGGAAATCCCACCCTACAGCTACATGCAGGGTGTACCCACAGAGCAACACTGAGGAGCCCAAGGCTACATGCAGGGCTCCCGTCTCTAATATTCCCAACTTCACAGACGCACGCTCCCTGCCTGCTTTGCCCTTCTGAAGGCAACGCCACCCAAACAGATTGTCGTGCCAGGCCTCGCTTCGCTGGCTTTAATCTCTCTCTGGCTCTCCTCTGACTGTTGTGATGCATCCCAGATACCACTGTGTAAATGACTGTGCAGGTAGCAAAGCTAACAGTAAAGCTGCTCCTACCAGGCCATGGTCAAGTTCTTGACTGCTTTTCTAGGCTTCAGACAAGGGAAACCCTGAATAAGCCAGAGCTCAGTGTTGGTCTGGATACTTTTTATTTATGCAGTGCCCAGACTTTGCTTGGTACCTTACAGAGCACAAACATACAAACATAGCTGAGCCTCGGGCATGAGAATGACAGCAGTCTCACCGCTCACTCAGGCAGGGCTGGGAAGTGTTTTTAGGTCACTTATAAAAAGCTCTTGTGCTCATTTTTTTAAAAAAAAACTCTAAGAAGGTATTTTAAGTCATTCAGCAAATAGTTCAGTCTCAGTAACGTTGACCCCTTAATGTAAATTCAGCAACTGCTCCATCACTAATGAGTAATTGCAAATGTGGCTACTTCGTATCAGTCTGATAATCTCAGAGAAACTTGTCATTGGTTATTGAGACTAGCTTTAAAACAAGGCACAGTGAACTCTGCTTTATTATACCAGAACTGCTGCTGCTTGATGAACAAACCACACACTCTAAACTGTCAAGAAACAGAGGAGGCATGAAAATTGAAGTTTAATTTGTGCTGGTAAGGAGACAAGCTATTGCTGGGCTTTGTATTTTGCTGGATAGTGCTAGGAGAAATTACTGAACTAAGATGTTAACCAATAATAAATAATACTAGCAGCTTTATAGTGTTCCTTGTACTATAAACCTTAATGATCCAGATCATCTCTGCAGTTTTGTTCCACTAGCTCCCAGCACACAAGGCTGTAGTTTGCAGTACATTGTTGCCAACAGAGAGTGCAAACTGCCCAGTGAGGAAGGGTTTATGCTTATGTTACACCCAGGGCGGGGGCTATGCTGGAAGGAGACCTCACCCCAACAGCACGTTTCTAGGGAAAACCAGCTGAGGAAAATTAAGGCGGATTAATGAATGACTAGCTATAGCTATCAATGTGCTGGATTTTGTATAGATACCCATCTGCAGACCATGGTGTGTAATTGCTGTGTGTTGTTATTGCACTATGGTTTTCGCAGCCTCCAGGGTTTAGGGCTGGCAGATTTACTGCAGGCAGCTATCATGTGCATCAAGGTCTGGGAAAATGTCCCTCTGAGGATAATGGGAGGAACAGACTGATCACTTTGGAGGGTTTGTTACTCTGTGGAAATGAGAATCTATTACTTTTCCCTTTATCCTTCCCATCTGCACATTCTCACCCTTTGTGTGTGTGTGTGTGTTTGTGCATATTATTTATATACTTCTGCTTGTCAACTGATTGTGACATGTATTTTCCTGAATGAGAGAAATGCCAAGAGCGAGTTGGCCCCAGCCCTTGATTATAGCAGAGTGCCAGCTCTGCTCTGCCTACGGGTCAATGTTCCTCTCCCTTCTGCTGCTCTTCAGCACTGAAACGCCTGTTGCTGGTGCATCCTGAAGAAGCCTAGAGAGGAACAGAAGGTTCTGCATAGGGAGAAGTGACCCATTTACAGCTGGGTGCTAAAGGAATCAGCGTTAACTAAACTGGTGAGTCCCCACTGCCTGCTCTCACTGGATTCCACTCATGGCACGAGTACACAGCATAGCCCTGAGAATAGCGCAGCGTCTCCAGTGGCCTCGCTTTGCAGACACAACTCCCCCAAGTTAGAGAGGAACACAATGGCCCATGTGCGTGAACTATAATGGGGAGAAATAACACTGATATTCAACAGTCGGAGCACGGCCACATAACCCGCAGAAGGAGCCTCCCAGCAGGCTGGTAGACTGGGGCTAGTGCGGTTCACATTAGTGCTCTAAAAACAGCTGCATAGACCATGCTTTGAAGTGTGGCTGGGGGAGGAGCTGGGGCCTTGAAGCCTGCTCCAGAGGTGCTGGACCAGTAAGAATAGTGGGAAGGCCAAGAGCCATTGGTAACCCTGGATATAATGGAATCCACTTCAAGCCAGGGAGTGTGGCAGCCCACCCAATACCCCTAGTTCTAGCACCTCAGCCCCACTCTCTAGGCTACAGAGCCCAGGCTCCAGCCCGAGCCACAACTTCAAAGTGCTGTCTACACTGCTGCTTTTAGAGTGCTAGCACGAGTCCCCCTAATCTGAATCTGTTGAGCTAGGCTTGGAGGCGCATTCCACAGGCTGTGCAGACATACCCTAAGTGCCCTAGCTGGGAATAGAACCCAGGAGTTCTGGCTCCCAGTACTCTCCCCTAAACAGATATTTGATATTGCCAGTCTGTGAGTTCCTAGACTCTGCATGCAATATCCCTGGGTCCTTTAGCACTTCTAAGATCCTCACCCAAGCACTGCAAAGTAACATCATCCTTATGCTCTTTAGCAATTCCAGTGCCTGGCAGGAAGCCTGCGGCTCTCATCACCACAGCTTTGTCTTCCTTACAGTGTGATTTTTCCCCTCACTCCTGATAACAGGCAAATCCCATGGGGATTTCTTGCCAGTCACCCAGAGTTTGGTGCCATTGCAGAAATGGCCTTTGCCATACTGAAAATCTGCTGAGCTGCCTTGTCACCCAGTGGCCATGCATCCCAGCTGCTCTGTCCCCCAGCCATGCTCTGCCCTTATCGCTTAGCGCTCTTGCACAGAGCTGGATGTCACAGTGGTGTTTAGTATCAGAGGGGAGCCGTGTTAGTCTCGATCTGTAAAAGCAGCAAACAGCCCTGTGGCACCTTATAGACTAACAGACGTATTGGAGCATGAGTTTTCGTGGGTGAATCCCCACTTCATGGGATGCATGTACAATACAGTGGTGTTTGTGCTTCGGCCCACTGCTTGCTGCCCAGCTGCTGTGTTGATGCATTTTGACTGGCTGTCCTTGGTTTCTGATTGGCTGCTGCTTGCCTCTTGTTTTCCTGCTGCCTTGGGTCGTAATAGACAGACTGGCAGAATCCAGTCAGGCACAAAGACAGCAGCTCTCACAGGAACATTTGGGGGATCGAAAAGACTTTTGGACTCTGGGCCTAAGATACCCGGGAAGTAAAAAGCTACCCCAGGATGGGCCAAATTCACCACTAGGATAAGCAGGCACTAGGCCCCTGACCTCCATTGCGATGGCCATATGTCTGTAGCCAGACTTTCCCTCAGGTAATAAGGAGCGAGCAGCAATTCACCTTCCTCTCAAACAGGGAGTCCTGGGCAATAGCTGAGAAGCCAAGAAGCCACCCAGGCAAGCAGTAGCTCTTGGAAGGCACTTTGGGCTTTAAGTTTGTGGGGGTGGATACTGCAGGTCTAAAGGCCAGAAGGGCCCACTATGATAATCTAGTCTGACCTAGGGTGACGTATCGGGACAGAGCGTGGGGTGCGTAATTGGGTCCTATACAAGACAAAGCCCCAAATATCAGGGCATCTGGTCATCCTAGTCCAGCATAGCACAGAATGCAGACCCTCCCTCAAGTCCCACATCCAGCCCATAACGTCTGTTTGAGTGATAGAGACTCGTTTACCAAGACGTCCAGTCTTGATTGACAAACGTAGAGTGCTGGAGAATCTCTCACAGCCCTAGGTGAAATGTTCCAGTGGCTAATTCCCCTCACTGTAAAAAATCTGTAAAAGCAGCAAAGAATCCTGTGGCACCTTATAGACTAACAGACGTTTTCAAGCATGAGCTTTTGTGGGTGACATGCATCCGACGAAGTGGGTATTCACCCACGAAAGCTCATGTTCCACTACGTCTGTTAGTCTAGAAGGTGCCACAGGACTCTTTGCTGCTTTTACAGATCCAGACTAACACGGCTACCCCTCTGATGTAAAAAATCTGCACCTCATGTGCTCCCCGATTCCACCAGCCTCTGGCAGCACCAGGATGGCCAGGCCTCCACAGGCCCTGCTCTCTGGCCAGGTTAGTAATAGGCACACGCTAGCCCCTGACCATGCCGAGCATCTTTGCCACTGGACACCCAGAATTCACAGATCCGCTACTCCCAAGGAATAGCACACACCAACTTACCAGTTACACGGCAGGCTCACCACTCCACTCAGTGCACAGCATTTAGCTGGAGTTAGAGAGAAAACAAGACATTTATTTAACAAAGAACAAAGATTGAGAAGAAGCAAATAGAATTGAGGGAAACAAATGATGACACATAAAATCATAACACAGTTTCTAGCACTTAAACTTAACTAACAGGACATTCCGCTGTCTTCTAAAGGTTACCTTGCACCAAGTTTCTTTCTCAGCATCAAACAACCCAACCAGCTGTGATCTTCTGTTGATAAAACAAGCTATCCAGCAGTTTATCTGCGTGGTGAAGTGTAACTGGGTGTACCCTGCACTAACCGCTCCCCCAGCTATAGGTCCAAAGTTCCATTGTCTTCACTCGCAAAAAGGATGTCCTCCTGCTGGTTTATTTCTTCCTGTAAATTCCCTCCCTGGAAGATTTCACGATCCCTTGTTAGCAATCAGCTCAGACTATAACTGAGTGGCCAGTGTGATCTGTACAATACTCAGTTTGCATGTAGCCAGACAGACAAACAGCTTTTGCCTGAAAGAATCTTGTCGAACACCTTTTGGTGACCAGCCTCCAGTCACAGACCTAAAGAACCTAACTTGCAGTCTATATGCATAACTCCTGCCATACTATCCATACATACATTTCACAATGATGATGAGGACCAGACTTTCAGTAGAGACCTTGCATGACACTCTTTGGTGAACTAGTATTTAGATACCAAACCCACCCCCTCAACCCTATGCACCCCACTGCCAGTTGGCACCAAGTGATCCGTGGGTCACAGCCTTCTCTGGGATGAGCTAAATAGATTGGGCTTCTTTAGTCTCTCACTGCAAGGCAGGTTTTCCAGGACTCATACATCCTTGTAGTTTTTTCTGAACCTTTTCCCAATGTTTTAACAATCTTTTTGAAATGTGGACACCAGAACTGGACACTGTATTCCGCTAATGGCATATGCAGTGGTTATAACACATCCCTACTTCTGCTCAATATTCCTCACATTATACATCCACGGTTTACATTAGTCATCTTAGCTACGGCATTGCACTGGGAGCTCACGGTCAGCTGGTTACTTGCCATTACCACAAGTCCATTTCTGAATCTCTGCCTTCCAAAACAGAGGCCCCATCACCCTATGTGTGACCTACATTCTTGATTCCTAGATGACCTTGCATTTAGCTATGGTTTTTAGGTGAGCCCCACTTACCCTGTGGTATCTGATACAGATAATACATTATAGAACTGACTTGAGAAGTTTTCTGACAGGAACCTAGAAATGGGTGTCTCTTAATTATTCTGATCTGTGTTTGCTAGTTGGTGTGTGTGTTCATGTATGCACATGTTCGTGCCAGAGTGTGTGTGCATTCATGCAGTTTTCTGTATTTCATATTTAGTCAATCTTACAGCATTTATCACAGACAGTCAGCGCCCTGATTAGAATGATAAGAAAGAGATACTTAATCCTACTTAACCGCCCTCGGCTGATGTCAGTTAATTGTGAATTTCCTCTTCTCAGCCCCAGATCAGAATAAAATCTGCAGCAATATATAGGGTGGTAGTGAGACATCCCCTCCGGGGATGAAGCCTGATCTGCTTCTTAGCACCTGCCTGTTGTTTTTTCAGTGTTTCATTAAAGATAAGGGAAGCTGAAGGCAGGCAAAGGTGTAGGAAAGTGAGATTATTAGGTACACTGGTAGGTGCTGAGCTCTCTTCAGCTACTTGCTTGATGACAGGTCCTTTTAAGAGCTATTTGAATTTTTTTAATTAATTGAGTTTGGCTGAGTTTGCACCTTGTGCTCCCTTCCCCCAATACTCTGGTTACTGCACACCTTCTGGTCTTCAGACTGGTTCTCTGCCCGCTAGAGCAGCACATGACAGTGAACTTGTTTCCAAAGACAGAGTGATGCCCACCTTGTGAGAGCTGGAGGCATCTCACAGGACACCATTAACTGCTGACTTCAGACCTGTAACCACAGATCAGGCCAATACCAACTGAGTTGAAGGACAAGGCCCTGCAAACATTCGCTCAGGCCAATGAGATGAATAGAGGGTTCAGATGGCTAAGAGAAGGGACAAGTAGGAAAGAGGCATTAAAGATGCCAAAGGAGGGTTCAGGTGAGTATGTTCACAGCAACAGAGCAGTTACGGGCAGAAATGAGAAGAGGGAGAGGGAGAACGGTTGTTAGGCACTCGAGAGAGAAGAGCCCCCATTAAAGACAGAGCAGTGCCTACAATGTGCATGGTACAGGTATCACTGTACGTGGAGGGAGGTCTAGGAAGGATTGAGGGGAGGAAGGAATTAAAAGCATCATAGAAATTAGCTGAAGAAGATGTCATAGGCCATGTAATTCCTGCAGTGCTGCTTGTGCCTTCAATTCCTTTGGCTGCAGCCTGTTAGCTGCAGGGAGCAGAGCAGTTCCCAGGCTATGCCATGCCCTGCCGGGGCAGGGGTTGGGCCAGTCCCAGCTCCAGCATGGAAAAGTGATTGATACACTGCATGTTGCCATAGAGACCCCCAAAGCCCTTTCAACTCCTAACATACTTTGTATTTCAGACACATTTACAATGGGAAATGACATCTGGCGAGTGTGCCTCCAACTCTGCTTTATTACCATTGTGTTCTCCAGAAGACGGGAAGGAAGAGGTAAGGGGGAGAGGAGATTGGGAGCACTCACGCCATTTCTCTCTCTCTCCCCACACCAGGCACTGGACAAGTCAGAGGGCAATATGGGGCCCAGGGATCAAGTAGCTGTTGTTATTTCCCATCCCCAGTGACATGCTGGGCAGCTAAGAGAGCAGATAAACTGCACACACGCGCCCTGCCCCCAAGAGTTTACAGTCTCATTTCATACAATAAAGTGTGGTGGGGATCGGGGGAATAGATCTGTCCCAGGAATAAGTGGCAAGGCTAGTGCACAGCGTCGCTGATGTGTCAGGGGCTGGAACCCAAAGAGAGGCTGTTGGCATTAAATAACAAATGAATTTAATTTCTGAAAATCTCAGATCTCCTTCCTCAGCAGAATTTCCTGGCAACCTGAGCTGTCTGAATAACTACCTCTACCGAGTATACTGTATGTGGGAGACAGATGGGAGACTGGGGGATGGACCCTTTCACGTGCATTTCACAAAGTAAGCTCAATGCATACTCGCGGTCTGCCACAGTGGGGCCCTGGCTCAGGCAGGGGGCCAAGCAGAGGAACAGGGTAGGCGGGGCTCTCTGGATTCCTTGGCCCTGAACTCTCCCCAACAGCCGAATCCTAGTGATCTCCTCCACCTCCTCACTTGTTGGCCTGGCTTTGACCTGCCGTCCCTTTTCAGGTCAGACATGTAAGGCACTTGCTGGAGCCCAGGACTGCATTCCTTTGCATTTACACACTGGGAAGACCCCAGTTCAAGGGGCCTGTGCAAAGTGTGTGGTGACTGGCACTCCTACAAATAACTAAGGCTGAACTCTTAAAGTAACTAAACCCATTACTCTCCAGCATAAGACAAACATTCAGCCCCTTGGTTACTCTAGCTCGGATGAGAATTACACCTGCACACTGACTGCCAGAGACAAGCTGCACAGCCAGCATCACTGCACAATTAACATGATGGAGAGGTTCACGCAGCACGACAGTTACAACATCTTGCTACAAGGTGGTTTCTTTGGGAGGAATCGCACATACGTTGCTTTCCAGGAATATGAACCCAGTCTGAACAGTGAGTACCACCCATGGCAGCTATGGGCAGGAGCACCACCAGCTTTTTTGGCACCCTAGGCGGCGGAAGGTCCAACCCCCAAAATGGCGCCGCTGACACAAGTGGCGGAAGGTCCCGTCCCCGAAATACCGCTGACAACCCGGGCGGCCAAAAATCCGGCCGCAGCGGTCGCCTCCCCCCAAATGTTAGTGCCCTAGGCAACCGCCTAGGTCGCCAAATGGGTTGTGCCAGCCCTGGCTATGGGACGGGGGCTGGCTGGTCCCTTGGGAATGAGAGTGTTTGGCCTGTGAAGTCCACTGAAGAGTGAGACTTCAGTGGCAGCAAATGGGACTGATGAGGATGCAGAGCCCCCACTCTTGGGCAGCATGATCTGTACTTGTTCTATATGTGGGCAGCTCATCATGCCCCTCAGGACCCTCTCTGGGTCTCTTATTCTTCCATACACACCCCAGCCCATCCTTAGGGGTCATTCTGCCACCATCCTCCCTTGCTTTGCTATCTGCCTTGGGCAACATCCATCAAGCCATCGCTGCAGTTTGAGCCCTGGGGGCTCCCTCTGCCGACAGCAGCACTGTTTGCTAAGATAGAGGAAGGACTGGGGAGCCTCAGGAAATGTGAACAATGGGCCTGATTCTCAGCCCCACTAAGACCACTTCACAATGCACAGTGTCACGGAGGGGTCTGAAAGCTCCCTAAAGGGGATAATGAGGATTTTCCCAGTGGGAAGGAAGCCCATTTTCCAGCAGCCCCTCTGGTTTCTGTCCCCAGCACAGAGCATCTCAGTGCGTGTTCATGGTAGGGAGTGCTAGAGCATAACCTGCTTTGTGATGCTTTGCTGGCATAGCAGTTCCTCAGGGACCGTTATAGCTGGTGTTACATTACAGAAGCCCTGTGGCTGCTTTAACTTGCACTGGGGGCTTATTTGGTCTCCTGCTGACCCCAGGATCACGGGATCCATGTCTCCCAGCTGTGAGCAGCCTAGGACTGTGCTCTGTGTTCTGCAGGTCTCTCAAAGCCAAGCGTTTGGAATAATTCCTCTCTCTGTTTCCAGTTAAGTGTGATCCCCCCTTCAACCTGCAGAGCAATATCAGTGCCAGTAAGTGCCAGCTCTGGTGGAGTGTGCCAGGGCCTCTAGAGCCCATTCTTCAGTACGAATTGGAGTATAAGGGACACAACACATCCTGGGAGGTAAGTATACCTGCTCTCAGCCTGGATGAGCCATGCACAGATGCCTGCTGCCACCGTTCAGGGCAACTGCACCTGTGTTCCCTCTCCGTGGTCCACCGAGGGCACCCAATCTAGGCTGCCAGCTCCTTAGCCATCACCTCTCCTGGGCAGAGACCTGTGTGTCTCTCCCTACTGACCAGGGGTTTTCCAGTGGGTCTGCATTGTTCCCTGCTAGCACTGTGATACTCCCAATAAGCCGCTCTGCCTAAACAAGCCAGCATCTGCACTTTGCTTTTTCTTCAGAGGCTATGAACAGTTGTAATTGCCCACAGCCCTTACAAAGCAAGCATATTTATTCTTCAGGTAAAAGCATTACAGAGAAAACATTAAACCAATCAAAGAACCTATATGCATGCTAAAATGCTTACCAGAGATTCCCGCCCCCAACTTAACAAGGGGTCTGGTAAGAGCCCATCCTTCCAGCCCCATCAAGGTGTTTTTCAGTGGTTACAAGGTCACAGGAGATTTAGTGTAGAACTAGCCTCCCCATGAATGGGTCTGTCCTTCATTTATACAGCTTGGGCCATTGATCCTAAACTTCAGGAACAGGTGATCAGCAAACAATGGTCCTTTCTTAGAGTACAGCCAGAGGAGAGAAATTTGCATTCAACTCCCCCTAGAGATTCCCAAAGCAAATCACTTGATACTCAGTCCCAGGTTTACAATGGCTTCAGTGGCTCCATGGAGCCAGGCCCATGCACAGAAGGGGACTCGGCCTGCTCCACTTGCACTGCTTCCCAAGATGCCGCTGGCTCGCCCCTGCCTACCACTTGCTCCTCTCAGCCTGCCCATTGGCTGGCTGAGGGCTCCTCTCCATCCCCTGGCCCCGCCTGCCGGCTCCTGTCTGCCCCCATGCCAGACCCAAGTGCATCTCCGGCTCCAGGCAGTCTCTGCGTCCTACCACCTGAGGGACTCCTGCCTGTGTCCCCAGAGCTGAGCCACCTGGGACTGGTGCAGAAGCGTGGCCAGTCTCAGCCAGGTGGAGGGGGAGACAGTGCAGAGGGCTTGGCTGAGCCCCTCCAGGCAAGTGTGTCTTGAGGGATCCCGGCTGGGGCAGGCCCTGGCCTGGCTGATCGCACCACTTCTGAGGGGACAGAACAATTCCTGGCCCTGGGACTGGCCCTGCTGGCTCAGCCCAGCAAACAGTTGCCTCCCAGCAGGGCCGGTGAGTGCAACCGTGAAGCAGGGCTTGGGGGAGTGGGTCTGTGGGGCACATGGAAGAGTGCTGGGCTGTGAAGGGGCAGGGAGGATGTGTGTGTGTTGGGGCACTAGGGAGTGGGGGTTCTGTGGAGGATGCTGGGCAGTTATGGTGGGGCTGTGGGCAGGCGTGGTGTTGTGCAGAGCACTGTGCATTTGTGAGTGGGTCAGTGGGGGGGTCTGGCCATAGAGAGTCAGGAGGTAGGGGGGGGCTGTGTGGCATGGCACAGGCCCACCCCTGAGGGGAAGGGACATGCTGGCAGCACAAGGCTGGGCAGGCCACTGTGTGCCTGGCAACAGCTGGTGTGTAAATAGTGCCCTCGCACTGGGCTGGGTGGAGCAGGACCACCCCTGCCATGCCGTGCCCCATTGGCTCTGGCTGGCCCCTCGCTCTGGGGACTGATCCCCCCGCACCATGCTCCGTTGCCTTCATGGAGATCCAAAAATATGTTTGGCACCAGGCCTACAAAAGGTTAATCCGACCCTCTTGACACTGTCTGTCCCCAAAGTCCGTTCTTGTCTGGAAGGTTTAGTAATGTCTTCTGAAGTTCATAACACTTCCCACAGTTCACATGACATCTCGCTCCAAAAAGGTTATATACAATCCCAGCCCACAATAATACATAAACTTTGCAATTACTTCAATGGACTCCAAAGATACTTAACTTAATTAAATAAGGATTTTTTCAAGGATATTGCAGAAAATTCCCATACGTGTCACATTTGGCTTTGGCATCTCTGTCATCTGGGATCCAGGTCTCCCCAGCATCTTGGTTTGGGACTGGCTGGCCTCTTTGGCTCCCCTGGTTGAAATTGATGCATCCCTTCCAACACATTGATATTGGAGGTTTGTGAGTTCTCCCCACCTGAATCCTGAATCCAGGATCATGTGACCTCATGATCCTGGATGCAGATAAGAGGGCTTCTGAATGCAGAGCTCAGATGGGGAGTATTCACTAACCTCAGATTAGCACAGGGGTGGGCAAACTTTTGGTCCAACGGTCACATCTGGGTATTGAAATTATATGGCAGGCCATGAATGCTGACAAAATTGGGGGCGGGGGTTCAGGAGGAGGTGAGGGCTCCAGTGGGGATGTGGGCTCTAGGGTGGGGCCAGAAATGAGGAGTTCAAGGTGCGGGGGGGTGAGGGCTCTGGCTGGAGATATGGGTTCTGGGATGGGGCTGAGGATGAGAGGTTTGCGGTGTAGGAGGATGCTCCAGGCTGGGACCAAGGGGTTCAGAGGGTAGGAGGGGGATCAGGGATGGGGCAGGGGATTGGGGTGCAGGAGGGAGTCAGGGGTGCAGGCTCTGGGCGGTGCTTACCTCAAGCAGCTCCCAGAAGCAGCGGCATGTCCCCTCTCCGGCCCCTACACAGAGGCGCGGCCAGGTGGCTCTGTGTGTTGCCCTTCCCAGCCAATGGGAGCAACGGGGGTGGTGCTTGGGGCGAAGGCAGCGTGTGGAGCCCCCTGGCTTCCCCTATGCGTCAGAGCCGGAGTGGGGACATGCCGCTGCTTCCAGGAGCCATGGCATACACGGAGCGGAGCAAGCCCTCATTCCACTCCCCAGTGGGAGCTCGAGGGCCAGATTAAAATGTCTAAAAGGCTGGATGCAGCCTCCCATCTCATAGTTTGCCCAACCTTGGATTAGCACCTTAGAATCATAGAATCAAACACTTTAAGGTCAGAAGTGACCATTATGATCATCTAGTCTGACCTGCACAATGCAGGCCACAGAATCTCACCCACGCTCTCCTGTATCAAACCTGTGTCTGAGCCACTGAAGTCCTCAAATCGTGATTTAAAGACTTCAAGGCGTAGAGAACCTTCCAGCAAGTGACCTGTGCCCCACGCTGCAGAGGAAGGTGAAAAACTCCCAGGGCTTCTGCCAATCTGCCCTCGAGGAAAATTCCTTCCTGACCCCAAATATGGTGATCAGCTAAACCCTGAGCATGTGGGCAAGACTCATCAGCCAGCACCCAGGAGAGAATTCTCTGTAGTAACTCAGATCCCATCCCATCCAACATCTCCCCGCAGACCATTGGGCATATTTACCACTAGTAGTCAAAGATGAATTAATTGCCCAAATTAGGCTATCCCATTATACCATCCCCTCCATAAACTTATCCAGCTTAGTCTTGAAGCCAGATCTGTCTTTTGCCCCCACTACTCCTCTTGGATGCAGAGTCAGGATTGGCGAGCTGTCAAATTGTTCAGAGTACCAGCCCTTTATTGTGTGTTGTTAATAAGAGTTATTTCTTAATATTTTTCAGCAGGCACAGCACAAACAGCTGTTCAATGCAGTGACAAAGGTAGAAATCGAGGCCATGGAGTTTGAAGTAGGCATCACTTATACTGCGAGAGTTCGCTGCAAAACTTCCCAAGTAGATGATGGTTATAAAAGCCAGTGGAGTGAGTGGAGCCAGACAACTGAATTTCAAAGAGCAGCCCCCACAGGTGCAAAGAACTTTGTTTTGTCCCTTTTAGTTTCATATGAGCCCTAAAGTCACTTTATAAAACAGAGAGAGAAAGAGACACGCTGGGCAATGAAGGGGCTGTCAGCAGCAGGTTCATGGATCAAGAACAATGTCTTCCAGCCTTTTATAGTCAAGTCACTTTCTTTCAAGGTTTTAATAGCTTCTGTTAGTTCATTTGCATTGCTTGTTTGTTTAAGATTCTGGATAGAATTCCACTCTTTATATGGTCATTTGTGAGTTGATTCTGTTAATGGAATAATTCTTTTTGTAGGTTTTTTACAGGTGCCCAAAAAGTTCATTCACGGAAGCATGATACAGATTTTATTCATTCCTCTATGTCTTGGTGTCATACTCTACATAATTTTGAACTTCAAGCTTTCTTCAAGGTACATTATAGTCCTTTGCACAAGCCCTGGCTGCCTTTTCTAGGTTAATATAGTTTCTAGTTTTAAAGTTTAATGAGTGTGTATATCATGTGTCCACACATCGGGGCTGCTTCTTGCCTCTGCACCAGAGTCAGATCTTTGAATGTCATGAACTCAGTGGAATGTGCTCTGCAAACATTCTTGAACATGCTATCTCCATGTGCTGCAATAGTTAATGAACCAATACTCAGAGTAGAGAGAGCAGGGTGCACTGCAGGGATCCTAAACTCCATCAAGAAGCACAGCTGAGACTACACAGGGTATCTTACGGTTAAAAGAATTTTTTAAAACTTTGTGACAATTTGCCTAGACGTAAAATAAGGGTGACTGGTATAGAGCACTGGCTGTTGATGATCAATCTGTCATCAACATTTAGATCTTCCCTGGCTGGACTCCTGACAGTGGGCACTACACTAGCCAGTGTGTGAAGTGCCAGTGTGACTAAGCTAGCTGACCAAGTGTCTGTGTTTCTTAAGTTCTGAGCAGAGCAAAGAACCGGGAGTAAAAGGGAAAAAATGGATCAAGCCTGCAGCAGTCATGCCCCAACACATGGGCGCTCTGAGATGGACTGTACTTCTATGCAGGGATAGGGGATCTACATGGGCAATTTCCAGAGTTGCATGGAAGTGCTGGTATGTGGGGTAGAATCTGGCCTGGGTTAGTAGCAATGGGGAAAGATGTAAGGATCCAGGCAGTAGAACAGGGGCGGGCAAACTTTTTGGCCTGAGAGCTGCATCAGGTTTCATAAATTGTATGGAGGACTGGTTAGAGGAGGAGATCATGGCCCAGCACCCACCTCCTATCTGCCCCCCCCCGGGACTCCTGCCCCATCCAAACCCCCCTGTTCCCTGATGGCCCCCCCGGGACCCCTGTCCCATCCACACATCTGGACTCCCTGTCGCCTGACTACCCCCGGGCCCCCGCTGCCCCATCTAACCCCTCCTCTCATACCTGATTGCCCCCTGGGATCCCTGCCCCATCCAACCACTCCTTCTCCATGTCCCCTGCCCCTGACTGCCCCCTGCTGCCCCATCCAACCCCCCCCTTCCTGACTGCCCCCTGGGACCCCACTCTGCCCCCATCCAACCTGCTGTTCCCCCCACTACCCCAACTGCTATCCACACACCCCACCCCCTGACCACCAACCTGAACTCCCCTGCCCTCTATCCATTCCCCCTCCCCTGGTTCCCTACCCCTTAATGCACCACCTGGATCACCTGTGGCTGGCAGCGCTAAAGCTGCACCACCCGGCTGGAGCTGGGCCACGCCGCCGCCACGCAGCACAGAGATCGGGTCAGGCCAGGCTCTGCAGCTGTGCTGCCCCAGGAGCTCACAGCCCCGCTGCCTAGATCATTGCACCAGCAGCAGCGTGAGCAAGCTGAGGCTGCGGGGGAGGGGGAACAGCAGGGGAGGGGCACCAGGTGGCCTCCTGGGCCAGGAGCTCGGTGTCTGGGCAGGACGGTCCCGTGGGCCAGATGTGGCCCACGGGCCATAGTTTGCCCACCTCTGCACTAGAACCTAGGTCTAAAGAACCTGGGGCAGCTGCTATTCCTCTAGTGCCACCAGGAGGCCCAGTAGAGGCACAGCAAGGGAGCACTGTGGAGAGTAGGTGCCACAGGAAGTATCGTCCATGAGACCTAGAGAGACAGTACTCTGCTGCCCTCTGATTGGCCAAGTGCTCCTACTTAACCCCAGGGTTTCCCCCAGGAAGTTGTCTGGGCAGCCACACAGACTTTGCCTCATCTTCTGGTCTCTGAGTCCAGTCTGACTCTGACTCCAATTCCTGCCTCCTGATTCTAACTCGATACTGACTCTGATCTTTGACCCCTGCCTGACTCTGGTCCTGACCCTTTTTGACAGCACCTGGCCTTGTGATTCCTCCAACTCCGGCCTGATGACTCCCATCCTGGATGGGCAGACCTCAGCCCAGCTGTGACTGTTAGGAAGACCTCCTACACCCCAGTTCTTTTTAAAAAAGGCTTTTCAGATGGCAAAAGGAATAGTGCAGGGTTATGCTCTCTACATTTAATAAGACTAGTACTTCTGTAAGATGCTTCATTCCTCGAAAGGTTCAGAGGTGATTTAGATCAAATAGTTGCTGTAAAATGCCCTGCCAGCTGAATTCATACAAAGGGGAGCAGTTCAGACTATTCTCTAATACTATTACACTGCAACATATATTAAGACTCAGAAACCTTGAAGGAGTCTGCACTGAGGACTTGCAAACATACATTTAATCCATCTGGACTACAGTTGTCTCCAGATAGTCTGCACTGTTGATATTAAATGCACACACATAGCTGTGTAGCCATGCACAGACAGATGGCAGGAGCTATATGAAATGGGCCTTTCCTGGAGTCTTTCCAGAAGAAAGTTAAGTGTTTTGGTTTAATCTTTCGCAGTATGCTGCAGGGTTGCGATAGAAGGTGGAACATTTATCTAGATTTGATAGCAGTGTCATTCTTTCTCCACAGGGCAAAGAACATCTTCTGCCTGAACGTTCCCACTCCAGCTGCTTTCTTCCAGCCTCTCTACACCTTGCACAATGGGAATTTTAAGGTAACAGCAAATTCTCTTTCTTCTTCATGATCGTTCCCCTCAACGTGGGAAGGTGGTTTGTAACTTCTCATCACTGCTTCCACTAACCGGCTTCACCAGGCTCATTCCGATACAGGGCTTTAGTCTTTCTGTAAATTCCTCATTCTCCACTCAAACACCTGCCTCCATATTCCTGCTGCTCCATCACCAACCTCCTCTCCTCCTAGGAACAAAGCCCTCCCATCCTGATCATCTTCCTGTCACTGCCTCCCTTCCTTTATACCACCACCATCAGCCCTTGCCCAATCCCCACTGGACCTTCCAGATCACACCCACAACTGCCATGATCAGGCTCTTCCTTGCCTAGACAAAGAACTACAGGAGAATCAGTCAGACCAGACTATCTAGGGACAGCTCACCCACTCCGTCCTGTTAAATCCAGCTGCTCCTAGCCCGTGCACTGAGGGGGCATCAGCAGGGAGGGTCATTGCCTCATCATGGTCAGAAGTATAGGATCCTTTTCCTTTTACTTGAAATCAGTTCCCTTGGGCCAGCATCAGCCTTGTCTCCTTCCTCCATTCTCTCTCCATCCCTCCCTGTGCTGGGGGCTGGCTGGTTTTGACTGAGCCTTGTTGCTACCCCATAGGATGACAAGTCCCTTGTCCCCCTACTTTGAGGTCTTCTGGGTAAATTAGCACTTACTCTGCCTGCCGAAAGTTACAATAGGATCCAGCACCTGGCAAGTGCAAAGACAAAGCCTGGGAGCATTGCCCACCTCAATAGTGCAGTTGCCGTTTTCCTTATCCCCTCCCTGCTTCCCTTGCTGTGTACCCCTGTCCCCCAGGGAGCCAAGACAGCGGAGACTGCTCAGGGTATGGCTCAGGCCTGAAAGCTTGAAGGTCATCAAAACTTCCATCAGAGAAAGCAGAAGCCTTATTCTCTACTCCATTACTTGAGGTTCACTCAGGGGAGTTGCACTGATGTAGAACTGAATCTAGCCCCTGGTCTGCACTGCCAAAGCCTATGGAAAGCAATAGTTCAAGAATTCCTTTGCAAATTCTGCCTCTCCCCACTAAATAGTATTTACCATTCCTTGCTTTAGGACTGGATTGGACCTAATGAGACATGTGGGCAGCTCAGAAGAGATGATGCTAACAACCCAAGCAAAGTGACTGGCGATGGAGTTCCTGGTCTAAGTGCTCATGATGTCATTTCCCAGCTGTCCTTCAAGTCACTGGCAAAGACCGAAATGATTTCCCAGGAGGACCTTTCTGGCCCTGCCTCCAGGCCTGACCAGCAATACCTCCAGAGCAGGTATGTGAGTGTGGAAGAAGTGGAAGCCAGGCTGCCATCATTGTTCCTACAAAACCACGCTGATGATGCAGGTGCTATAGACTTCTCTGAAACAAGCAAAACCAATCTTGGCAGCCCAGACGTGAGTGGGAACCATCCCCCATATTTATGGGACGGTCAGGGTGACTTCTTTATGCCACAGGAGTCTCTGGAGCTGGAAAGTTTGTCCTTCTGTAGTAATGACTATTGCACCTTGTCTGGCAGTGACTCCATAGGTGGCCCAGTTCCTGCTGAACTGCTACAGCTCACCGAGAAGGATGGTCAGGTCAAGCATTAGAATGACGAGAATGACAGACTCTCACTGAAAGCTGCTGCATGTCCAAGTCGCCAGGTCTGCCACATCCACCAGCTGGCCCATCTGACCCCCTTGTGCAGTTAGAGGTTCTGTTAACTTTGGGCCAGATCTAGTAATCCTTTCTTAAAAGCAAGTTATATCCAATGCCTACACAGTTGGCCCAAAGAGGGCAGGCACAAGCAGCCCCCTTCCCTTGCTGCCTCCCTCACTGCAGGAGCTGAGCACAATCATGGTTTCTGTGACCAGGTGAGCCAGGTCTGTGCCAAGCTAGCAACACGCTAGGCTCCCCAAGAGATGCTGGACCATGCCTTTCCCCCACACCAGTAGCAGAACTCGTCCTGCACCCTCTGGAGGGATGTAGCAGAAGGCACACCCTCCCTTTGTGCCTCCCTGAGGTCCAGTGGTTCCCAGATTTCCCCTGGGGCAGAGCAGCACTGCAGCTCTTACTAATCAACACCCCCGTGACTTCATATTCTGTACCCCAGACAGAGCTCCTGCTTTGCTGCAATCAGGGTGAAGTCAGACACTAACAGCAAATGCAGCACCAGGCTTACATGCATTTCAAATACGGTGTCACTCTTAGAATACATACGATGCTTGATGAAAAACAATGTTCTTCCAGTGATGGACACTAGTGAGATGCTGCATTTTCTGTTCATTTTAAACTGCACCTGAGTTCACAGGCATGCCTAGGTCCAATATGTTAATGTCTTTACATACTGTGTATTGCTGTTTCCGAGCCTGGTAACTTTCTGGCTTACATTAAACCCAGTGTGTTGCTTGTGACTTGAAAAGATTTATTTCAAAACACACTGTGAGCTGCTGGGCTGATTCACCATCTGGGGAGGGTGGAATCACACCCCAAAAATGGGGCTCAGGCTTATTTTAGGTAATCCCATTATCCAGGCACTGCTGCTAAACAAGGATTCTGCTTTGGGAGACCTTCGTTTTCCAGGGAAAAGCAGCCCTGGAGTCCAGACTCCATAGCCCATTTACTCCTTGGTGCCTTTTCTGAGACAGCCGCCGATGGTGCCAACTGGGGCCTGTGTTTTAATGCTCTAATCAGGAGGTGTCATAAACAGATAAGAGTTAATAGAACAGAAGTACTTCATATCTCTTTTGCCTGGAAAGGGTTAACAAGATCAGTGAGCCTGGCTGTCACCTGACCAGAGGACCAATCAGGGGACAGGATACTTTCAAATCTTGAGGGAGGGAAGTTTGTGTGTGTGCTGTTAGTGTTTGGTTGTTGTTCACTCTGGGGGCTCAGAGGGACTAGACGTGCAACCAGGTTTCTCTCCAATCTCTCCGATACAGGCTCTCATAAGTTCAGAGTAGTGAGTACTAGGTAGATAAGGCGAGTTAGGCTTATGTTTGTTTTCTTTATTTGCAAATGTGTATTTGGCTGGAAGGAGTTCAAATTTGTATTTTGCTGGAAGGATTTTAATTTGTACTTGTATACTTGGGCTGGGAGGGTATTCCCAGTGTCTATAGCTGAAAGACCCTGTAACATATTCCATCTTAAATTTACAAAGATAATTTTTACTGTTTTTTCTTTCTTTAATTAAAAGCTTTTCTTGTTTAAGAACCTGATTGTTTTTTTATTCTGGTGAGACCCCAGGGGACTGGGTCTGGATCCACCAGAGAATTTGTGGGGAGAAAGGAGGGAAGGGGGAGAGAGAGGTTAATTTTCTCTCTGTGTCAGGATTACTTTCTCTTTCAGGGAGAGTCTGGGAGAAGGAGGGGGGAAGGTGCATTTTCCTCTCTGTTTAAGATTCAAGGAGTTTGAATCACCGTGATCTTCCAGGGTAACCCAGGGAGGGGAAGCCTGGGAGAGGCAATGGTGGGGGAAAGGGTTTACTTTCCTTGTGTTAAGATCCAGAGGGTCTGGGTCTTGGGGGTCCCCGGGCAAGGTTTTGGGGGGACCAGAGTGTACCAGGCACTGGAATTCCTGGTTGGTGGCAGCGCTACAAGTACTAAGCTGGTAATTGAGCTTAGAGGAATTCATGCTGGTACCCCATCTTTTGGACGCTACGGTTCAGAGTGGGGAATTATACTATGACAGGAGGCCTTTCTAAAACCTGGCTCATATTAGGAGATTAGAATGGCCCATGGGCCTCCTGCTGTCAGTTAGATTTTTTTAATCTTAATTTCAAATAGCACAAGGGGGCCCAGGAATGCTTTTTATAGCTCACAGCTGTTCATCATCCAAGGAGAGGGTAGGAATTGGATGCAGCCCTCATGCTCTATATTTATCATTTCTCTGGACTCAGAATTGGTAGGTGAGGTCCCATGGGAAGAAAAGCTAAGGGATAAAAGAGTTCAGAAGCACTGGCAGCTTCTCAAGGAGACAATATTAAAGTCATAATAGCAAACTACCCCAATGTGAAGGAAAGATAGGAATAGTAAGAGGCCAATATGGCTCCATTAGTAGCACTTTAATGAACTAAAAATCAAAGGGAAATCCCACGAAAGTGAAAACATGGACAAATTGCTAAGGAGGAGGACAAAAGAACAGCACACGAACGTGGGAACAAAATCAGAAAGGCCAAGGCACAAATGAGTTACACCTAGCAAGGAACATAAAAGGCAATAAGAAGGGGTTCTTTAAACTCATTAGGTGCAAGAGAAACTAAGAGGTGTATATATAGGGTGTATCTATTGAGGTTCCACAGGGGTCAGTCCTGAGTCTGGTACTATTCACTATTTTAATTAATGACTTAGATAATGGGGTGGCAAATACATACAATCGTGGGACTGGAAGGGACCTCGGGAGATCCTAGTCCAGTACATGCTCTCACGCCTTTTGGGGTGCTTGGTTGTGCCATAGGTCTTGTTGCTAGACCATAATCATGGGAAAAGAGGTGTATGAAGCAACAGTAATACCCAGCCAACGCGAGGAAAGATTTTATTTGCTGCTTTGTGATGGGCAGTGGCTTTCTACCAGGGCCTTTCCTTATTTATCAATGGTTTGATCCTCCCCTTCCTCAGTATATAGCCCAGGTACTTCATCTCTGTGCAACTGAGCCAGCAGCTGGTCATGCGCCTCAAAGGCCTAAGGGTCTGGGGTATCACTCAGACACCTTGGAGGTGGGGTAGACCGCTCCATCATCAAGGCATGCAGCAGCATATGCTCAGTGGGGCAGAAGCATCTGAAATGTCACAGGAGTGCCATGGAGCCTAAAGGGAAGGGTCCGGAAGTGGTACAGACCCAAGGGCATGGCACATGCAGTTCACTCCAGCTGGACTCAGATGCTAAGGGGATCTAACCCTAACCCCAGTCACTTGCCCACCAATCAAACCTCATGGGCCACCTCTCTGACTCCTGTGAACATCTCAAAAGGCCCTTGACACTTTGGCAGCAGTTTGTTATCTGTAGAGGGGAGCAGCAGGAGACCCCTATCCCATTAGTGTTCTTCTGGACACTTCTATACACTTCTATTCTACTGTTGTTCATGGGTGTGCTATGCTTCTCACAGGTTCCTCCTGACAAAGCCCCTTACCAAATCCAATCTATCTCTCTCTTATTCATCTTGAGACCATACTGGATCACTTTCTGCCTAATGATGCCTTGTTCTTGCCAAGAATCCTGTAAAAGATCCAATATCCTCCGGGGTTGTGGGTCATCCAGCAATTCATAGGGTGAAAAGCCTGAGGAGGATTGTGGAACCTCCCAGATTGCAAACAACAAATACAGTAGCATTTTGTCCCAATTCCAGGCTTCCCTAGTTACAAATTTTCACAACAGCTGCCTTAACGTGCAGTGAAACCACTCCACTAGATCATCTGTTTGTTGGCATTAGACAAGAGATTTTTACCAAGAGAGTTTTCAGGAGAGCCCAGACCCCTCATATTAACTGGGATGTGAAGGCTATGTCCTGATCCATCAGGACAACTCATGGAAAGTCCTCTCTAGCAAATATTTCCATTAATTTGATTGTCTGTGATGTTGCTGCTATGGCCTTGGGTACCAAGTGGCATAATCTTCAATCGTTAAAATAAATAGATACCTGCATGAGCTTGGTTCCAGGGGCCCTACAAGGTCTTCCCCAATTCTATCAAAAGAGGTGCTCCCCAAAGGAAGATGGCCTAAGGAGGTCCTGTGGTCCAGCTGGGGGCCCATCAGTTGGCATTCCAGACAGGATTCACAATAATCTTTGATGTTAGAATAACTGTGGGCCAAAAGAACTGAGCCATTATCCTCTCTTGGATTTGCTCCACTCCCAAGCGACAGACCATGGCACATCATGGGTAAATTTTAACACCTGGTTTTGATATAATTTGGGGTCCAAGAGTTGGGTTTGGCAGGCTCTGGTTTGTTTATCCCAGACCACTCACACCCAGAAATCCCCTTTTCACTCAGAATGGGGGTAGTGAGCGTTCTGGGCAGGATTAACCAGAACTTCATTTCCTCTAGCCATATAGTGGCCTGAAAACTGGTTCTCCCTCTGTCTTGGGATGAAGTTCGGACCCTGTGTAAACCAGTGGGTTTCCCCAACAAGGAGGCCGTTCATATGGCCATTCCTCAGGAGGCTCCAAACTACACTGCACTCTCTGTACCTTTCCCAGTCTCTTTTCACAGACCCTTTGGGCCTTGAGTGCTTCCCTTCAGACCCGACACTGTTCTTGGCATGACTTTGCTTTGGGACCAACTAGCTCGGGGTTGGAAGAGGGGGAAACTTATTTTGGCCTAACTTTTCCATGGGTCTCTAAATTGAGTGCCAATCTCACCTTCCTGGCCACCCTTAGAAGGCTGGTTACAAGTCCCCAGTCCTGGCTCAATACAACTGGGTAAGCAGGTCTCAGGCCACAGTAATTGACATTTCACCCTCTCAACACCCCCACTGTTAATCTGACTTTAGCAGAAGGTAGGGCAGATTGTCCTCATGAATACATACTACATATATCCATTTGGCCCCTTTTAGAGCTTGGGAACTATCAATTGCTTTTGTATGAACATCTACCTTGAACCTGAGTCAATCAGGTCCAGCTCCTCAGTCCCTGCCATTATAACCAGGACTACGCAGGCCTTCAGCCCAAGGTTTCTAAGCAACAGTTGTGGGCAGAGTTGCATTGTATATTGGGGCAATCTTTGTACCATTTGCCTTCCTGCCCACAAATAAAACCAATTAGGGACCTCCCTTTCTTCTCAGCTGGGACTTTGGCAGCTGGCCCACAGCCAGGTCCAGATTCCAATCCCAGGGAGTACAGTGGGTGCACCCTATGGCCTAATGAAGCCCTTCCCAAGGGGTCTCTTGGAACTTGGACCTCCTTCCCTATTGGAGTTGAGCTATGGACATTTGAGTTCCCTAGTTTGCCCAGAGGCTCACGCGCTATTTCAGCCTCCAGAAAATTCACTGTGAGGTGTACTGCCTCCTCCAGGTGAGACACTTGGTGGCAGCAGACCCACTCCTTGGACCTCACTGGGAGAATTTAGTACAATTGTTCTGACATCACAAATTACACAATTTCCAGTGGAGAACAAGTCCATAGTTTCAGACAGTGAGAACAAAAATCTCAAAGTCATGGGGGCTACAGCCCTTGGCTGGGACTCAAGTGAATGGTTCACATTGGAATAACCATCAACAGCCATCTTCACTAAGTCCCAGGTGGTCTAGTACGTGGTTTTGAGTGTCCCGTATCCTTTGCCCCCTCTACCCCTAGGGCATGGTACTTAGCCTGGGCCTCTCCTGGCAGATAGGGGCCACTAAGATCTCACCCTTCTACCCAGAGCCACCAGTATGTCCCAGCCACTTGCTCTAAAGTCTTTTAGGAAGGCCTCAAGAGCATCTTCTGGCCCCATTTTGGAGAAGACTCCTCCATCACCCGTAGTGAACTGCAGCACACCCACCTACCTGAGGGCTCCGATTCTCTGAGGTTAATAGATGAAGCATAAACTGCTGCCATTCCACTTGCTACTTTTGTTGGAACTGTTGTTGTAACTGGAACTGCTGCTGGGTCAGAATCTGCTGTGGTGGTGGTTCTCTCACCACTGTTGTAGCTGCTGCTGTTCTCCCATCCATTTCAACATGGTTCAGGAGCCATTCTTTTTCTAGCAGTGGTAGACTCTGCTCGCATTCTCCACCTGGTGAATTTGGTGGGGCTGTCGACTGGCTTGGTAACAAAACAATCAGCCACACCCAGCTCTGGTTTAGCCTTCAGCACAGGCTCTTTTATTCCTCTACCACACAAAGGCAAGAAATACAGACAAGTAACAAAAACGATAGTCGTAACCTGGACTGGTACTGCAGGGTGCTCCACCTACAGTGGCTCAAGGGTCACGGCCCTTCCTTAGCCTCAGGGGGACCACAGGACCTACCTGCCCTGTTGCAGCCTTTCACTATCACTGCTCAGAAAAGTGTTTGTTTGTCCCTCTTGCCTCCCCTCTTATACAGCTGAATTCTTCCTTATATTCTCCAGCTGAGAATCAGAACCACTCATTAGCTACTGCTTAGCTGTATTAGCTGGTTCCCAACACATACCCTCTGGCTTCTCCTGGCCTGATGCCCTTGAAGGGGCAGACTGCCCTGCTTCAGTTATGGAGCAGGCAGCAGCAGAATTTCTACACTATCTGCCTCTTGGGAGCAAAGGAGGAGTTGAAGATGACCCCCAGTTTACAGGACTGAGTGGCAGACAGGTTGGTGATGCTGTCAGCAGTGACACAGAATGGGATGAGCATAATGGAATCCACAGTAAAGGCACGCACACACACACAAAAGTTCCTCTGGAAAAGAAAAATGCCAGGAACAAGGACAGGCCACTAATACCTTTGCACCAGGGCCTGGCTCAGGGATCCAAGGGGAAACAAGAGGCTAAACCCAGAATGGAAAACGGCGTGGTTCTTTTACAAATTAGCCTGAAAGTGGCATTTACAGAGTTGTCTGCTACAAAGGGCTGAAATTCCAGGGCAACCAGTGGGTCTATCAGCACAGGTCTATTTTTTAAAATATGCGTGAATAATTCTTCTTGTGATTTGCAGTGATTCCAGCATCTAATACTGAGATTCTGGGAAACAAAATGGAAAATATTCTTGCTCAGACATGAGCATGGACACATGCACACACTCCACAGACCTGAAGAAAAATCCCAGCAGATTTTACCAACATTTCCCATATATTTTTGTCCCTCATCTTAGCCCAGTGTAATCCCCCAAATCTCTATTAACGATATCACTTCAGTTAAAGCTCCTTGGCAACAGGATCAAGATAACTTTTAACAGGTGCTGCTGTGAAATAGCACTCTCTACAGCACTGTGCAGCAGCAAGAAAAGCTGCCTTGGTATCTCTACCAAATAATACCAGAGGGGTAGCCGTGTTATTCTGGATCTGTAAAAGCAGCAAAGAATCCTGTGGCACCTTATAGAATAACAGACGTTTTGGAGCATGAGCTTTCATGGGTGAATACCCACTTCGTCAGATGCAACCAAGTGGGCATTCACCCATGAAAGCTCATGCTCCAAAACGTCTGTTAATCTATAAAGTGCCACAGGATTCTTTGCTGCTCCTACCAAATAATGTGCTGTTTAGTCATCTGTTTATTCATTTCAGGGGAGGGTGATCAGAAGATTAGTCTCTGCACATTTGTCTGCAATGTAAGTAATGTGACACAAATGCAAACTAATTTTAAAAGAAAAAAAACCCTGTTCCTTACATTTGGACAGAAGGGTTAAGCCCAGACTAAATACTCTGAGTTAGAGGTTGGATTCTCTTTACATCATGGCTTCTCTCTATTATCTATTAACTCAAAGCACTATTTAAGTGTCAAAGGTGGATGCATGGCTAGAACACAGAGCTGGAGCTGCAGAGCACATGGACCATTGCTTGGCAAACTCCATCTCAAAGCAGCAGAAGCCCAGCCTGCAATAATGACTATTTCGTTTTCTCTGTTGTTGCTATTAGCTGGTGGCTGAGGGAGGGCACAGCCCATTCAGGCAGTGCTACCAGCTAACGAAAGTACCAGTTGTTTCATGGTTTAGTAAAGACACACGATGACAGTCATTCTGGAAACAGAAAAGGTTTATTTTTTGGTGAAACTGATGAGCATAAAAGTTAAAGACAGAGAATGCTGGTTACAGTAAGACAAGTGGGTAAGTGTTGGACAAGCTCCTCCTGTGCAGCTCTGCCAGTGAGCCTCAATTGTAACCCCCATCTTCCTTGCCCTTCATGTTTCAAGGTCTCTATAATTCTGCCCAGGCAACTAAATAATCCTGGCCTGCAGAAGCCCTCTTCTCCACCCCTCACTATTCCAACTTTGCTCAACTCTATAGCTATTGCAATGTACCTCAGACTTGACGTGCAGTACCCTATGCTGTTCTAGGCCTCCACACTGCTCACTCCCCTCCCACTCGACCCCACTACCCTCTTCCAGGCAGTACAATCGCCAGAGGTTAAAAATAGCCAATCTAATCTTCAGTAATTAAATCTAATCTAAAGATCTGTTCCTGCCAGAGTTTCTACAGCATTTCTGAAGAGATAAGCACTAATCAACTACAGAGATCTCAGCTATTAATTTTGAAAGTGCAAACCAAGATATCTGATGATATGCAGATTCCCACACTAGCAGCAGTTAACAAACATCTCCTCCTGCTAGCAAAGAGGGTGAATGCAGACTTTCTTAACAATAGGGCAGCCAGAGTTCAAGCTGCAACACCAGCCCCCAGCATTTTGTATTGTTTTCTCGTTGGTGGTCATACACAGGATAATGGTGTTAATCGGGAAAATTCTCAAGGCCCCCAATCTCAAAGCTGCAGAAAGATAATTCTAGGGTCTCCTGCTTTAGCGGTTCCCCCTAGATTCCGCCTCAGGGTGCTCAGGGGAGCTGATCACACAGGGATAATTCCCATGGCAGTTTCCTCATGACGAACCCAAAGTTGGAGCATACACAGACAATTCCTGGGGACTAGGGCACTTTAAAACCTTGCCCTGGACTCCCCACTAGAACTCTAGGGGCTGTGGTGCACAGTTTTAATGCCTTTATACTGCTTTAGTGCGCCCCAATGAATTATGGAAAGATAAAAGTAGGAAGAGACAGGTTGACTATTGACACATACCAGAGTTCACATGGGGTGAGAGAGTGTAGCAACTGCTCTGCCACCACCTCCTCCCACCCATTGGCTTTCTGGAACTACCTACCACACTCTGAAAGAGGAAATGTGCAGGCCCAGCTCTCCTCCCTGCCACTTAGCTGCTGCACTTCAGATCTTCTTCTTTTCTTACCCCCCATAAGTCCTATCTTCTTGAATTGCCTCATAGACTCATAGACTCATAGACTCTAGGACTGGAAGGGACCTCGAGAGGTCATCGAGTCCAGTCCCCTGCCCTCATGGCAGGACCAAATACTGTCTAGACCATCCCTGATAGACATTTATCTAACCTACTCTTAAATATCTCCAGCGATGGAGATTCCACAACTTCCCTAGGCAATCTATTCCAGTGTTTAACTACCCTGACAGTTAGGAACTTTTTCCTAATGTCCAACCTAAATCTCCCTTGCTGCAGTTTAAGCCCATTGTTTCTTGTTCTATCATTAGAGGCTAACGTGAACAAGTTTTCTCCCTCCTCCTGATGACACCCTTTTAGATACCTGAAAACTGCTATCAGGTCCCCTCTCAGTCTTCTCTTTTCCAAACTAAACAAACCCAATTCCTTCAGCCTTCCTTCATAGGTCATGTTCTCAAGACCTTTAATCATTCTTGTTGCTCTTCTCTGGACCCTCTCCAATTTCTCCACATCTTTCTTGAAATGCGGTGCCCAGAACTGGACACAATACTCCAGTTGAGGCCTAACCAGCGCAGAGTAAAGCGGAAGAATGACTTCTCGTGTCTTGTTTACAACACACCTGTTTATGCATCCCAGAATCACGTTTGCTTTTTTTGCAACAGTATCACACTGTTGACTCATATTAAGCTTGTGGTCCACTATGACCCCTAGATCTCTTTCTGCCATACTTCTTCCTAGACAGTCTCTTCCCATTCTGTATGTGTGAAACTGATTGTTCCTTCCTAAGTGGAGCACTTTGCATTTATCTTTATTGAACTTCATCCTGTTTACCTCAGACCATTTCTCCAACTTGTCCAGATCATTTTGAATTTTGACCCTGTCCTCCAAAGCAGTTGCAATCCCTCCCAGTTTGGTATCATCCGCAAACTTAATAAGCGTACTTTCTATGCCAACATCTAAATCGTTGATGAAGATATTGAACAGAACCGGCCCCAAAACAGACCCCTGCGGAACCCCACTTGTTATACCTTTCCAGCAGGATTGGGAGCCATTAACAACTACTCTCTGAGTACGGTTATCCAGCCAGTTATGCACCCACCTTATAGTAGCCCCATCTAAGTTGTACTTTCCTAGCTTATCTATAAGAATATCATGCGAGACCGTATCAAATGCCTTACTAAAGTCTAGGTATATCACATCCACCGCTTCTCCCTTATCCACAAGGCTCGTTATCCTATCAAAGAACGCTATCAGATTGGTTTGACACGATTTGTTCTTTACAAATCCATGCTGGCTATTCCCTATCACCTTACCACCTTCCAAGTGTTTGCAGATGATGCCTTTGATTACCTGCTCCATTATCTTCCCTGGCACAGAAGTTAAACTAACAGGTCTGTAATTTCCTGGGTTGTTTTTATTTCCCTTTTTATAGATGGGCACTATATTTGCCCCCTTCCAGTCTTCTGGAATCTCCCCTGTCTCCCATGATTTCCCAAAGATAATAGCTAGAGGCTCAGATACCTCTTCTATTAACTCCTTGAGTATTCTAGGATGCATTTCATCAGGCCCTGGTGACTTGCAGGCATCTAACTTTTCTAAGTGATTTTTTACTTGCTCTTTCGTTATTTTCTCTTCTAAACCTACCCTCTTCCCGTAAGCATTCACTATACTAGACATTCCTTCAGACTTCTCAGTGAAGGCCGAAACAAAGAAGTCATTAAGCATCTCTGCCATTTCCAAGTCTCCCGTTACTGTTCCCCCCTCCTCATTGAGCAGTGGGCCTACCCTGTCCTTAGTCTTCCTCTTGCTTCTAATGTATTGATAAAAAGTCTTCTTGTTTCCCTTTATTCCCATAGCTAGTTTGAGCTCATTTTGTGCCTTTGCTTGTCTAATCTTGCCTCTGCATTCCTGGGTTATTTGCCTATATTCATCCTTCATGATCTGACCTAGTTTCCATTTTTTATATGCCGCCTTTTTATTTTGTAGGTCCCGCAAGATCTCAAGGGTAAGCCAAGGTGGTCTTTTGCCACATTTTCTATCTTTCCTAACCATCGGAATAACTTGCTTTTGGGCCCTCAATAGCGTCCCTTTGAAAAACTGCCAACTTTCCTCAGTTGTTTTTCCCCTCAGTCTTAATTCCCATGGGACCTTGCCTATCAGCTCTCTGAGCTTACCAAAATCCGCCTTCCTGAAATCCATGGTCTCTATTCTGCTGTACTCCCTTCTACCTTTCCTTAGAATTGCAAATTCTATGAGTTCATGATCACTTTCACCCAAGCTTCCTTCTACTTTCAAATTCTCAACAAGTTCCTCCCTATTAGTTAAGATCAAGTCTAGAACAGCTTCCCCCCTAGTAGCTTTTTCAACTTTCTGAAATAAAAAGTTGTCTGCAATGCAGTCCAGGAACTTATTGGATAGTCTGTGCCCCGCGGTGTTATTTTCCCAACATATATCTGGGTAGTTGAAGTCCCCCATCACCACCAAATCTTGGGCTTTGGATGATTTTGTTAATTGTTTGAAAAAAGCCTCATCCACCTCTTCTGCCTGATTAGGTGGCCTGTAGTAGACTCCCAGCACGACATCACCTGTGTTTTTTACCCCTTTTAGCCTAACCCAGAGACTCTCCACCCTTCTGTCTCCTATGTCCATCTCCACCTCAGACCAAGTGTGTACATTTTTAATATATAAGGCAACACCTCCTCCCTTTTTCCCCTGTCTATCCTTCCTGAGCAAACTATACCCATCCACACCAACATTCCAGTCGTGTGTATTATCCCACCAAGTTTCAGTAATGCCAATAATGTCATAGTTGTATTTATTTATTAGCACTTCCAGTTCTCCTGCTTATTACCCCTACTTACTTGCATTTGTATAAAGGCATCTTAAGATACTGGGTTTGATCTCGCCTCCCCAGCTTTGCCTGACCACTCCTTTCCTCTCTGCCATTACTAGCCCGTGCTCCCTCATGTTTTCCAACCCATCTCCCGGTCTTGTTCCCCACTTACCTGGGGCTTTGCTCACCTGTCCCCGTCGAACCCTAGTTTAAAGCCCCTCCTTACTAGGTTTAGCCAGTCCTGTGCGCAATAAGGCCTTTCCCCGCTTCGAAGGTGACCGCCATCTGTTCCTAGCAGTCCTTCCTCAAATAGCATCCCGTGGTCGAGGAAGCCAAAGCCCTCCTGGCGACACCATCTTCGCAGCCAGGCATTCACCTCCACGATGCATCTGTTTCTGCCCGGACCCCTACCTTCAACAGGAAGAATCGAAGAGTTGCTTACACTCTCCTCAAAGCAAATGCTCCTGTGGCCATATCTGCTATGTTGGTTACAAAATCTGCCCAAGGCCCTGGTCACTCTACCCATAAAATACAGAAATGACCCTGGAGATCGGGAAATAGAGAACTTGGACAAGAAGGGGCAGACCTCTAGAGGGACAAGAAGGGGAGACAGAGCAAGGGGAATGTGTGGGGCAGTGGGGATGCCCAGAAATTCCCTCTCAGTCTCAGTCATGGATAATGTCTTCTGCAGATAAAGTGGCCATCTGACGCAGAACGGACACAGAAGCCAGGCATCTAGATTCCCCTAACTTACCCCCATACAACTCATAAGAACATAAGAACAGCCATACTGGGTCAGACCAAAGGTCCATCTAGCCCAGTATCCTGGCTTCTGAGAGTGGCCAATGCCAGGTGCCCCAGAGGAAGTAAACCTAACAGGTAATGATCAAGTGATCTCTCTCCTGCCATCCATCTCCACCCTCTGACCAATAGAAGCTAGGGATACCATTCCTTACCCATCCTGACTAATAGCCATTAATGGACTTAACCTCCATGGATTTATCCAGTTGTCTTTTAAACCCTATTATAATCCTAACCTTCACAACCTCCTCAGGCAAGGAGTTCCACAAGTTGACCGTGCGCTGTGTGAAGAAGAACTTCCTTTTATTTGTTTTAAACCTGCTGCCCATTCATTTCATTTGGTGGCCCCCTAGTTCTTGTATGATGGGAACAAGTAAATAACTTTTCCTTATTTAGTTTCTCCACATCACTTATGATTTTATATACCTCTATCATATACCCCCTTAGTCTCCTCTTTTCCAAGATGAAAAGTCCTAGCCTCTTTAATCTCTCCTCATATGGGACCCATTCCCTATGCAATTTAGTTGCCATTCTCTGAACCTTTTCTAATGCCAGTATATCTTTTTTGAGATGAGGAGACCACATCTGTATGCAATATGCAAGATGTGGGCATACCATTGATTTATAAAAAGGCAATAAGATACTCTCCATCTTATTCTCTATCCCCTTTTTAATGATCTCTAATATCCTATTTGCTTTTTTGACTGCCGCTGCACATTGCGTGGATGTCTTCAGAGAACTATCAACAATGACTCCAAGATCTTTTTCCTGATTCGTTGTAGCTAAATTAGCCCCCATCATATTGTATGTATAGTTGGGGTTATTTTTTCCAATGTGCATTACTTTACATTTACCCACATTACATTTCATTTGCCATTTGGTTGCCCAATCACTTAGTTTTGTGAGATCTTTTTGAAGTTCTTCACAGTCTGCTTTGGTCTTAACTATCTTGAGCAGTTTAGTATCATCTGCAGACTTTGCCACCTCACTTTTTACCCTTTTCTATAGATCATTTATGAATAAGTTGAATAGGATTAGCCCTAGGACTGACCCTTGGGGAATACCACTAGTTACTCCTCTCCATTCTGAGAATTTACCATTTATTCCTACCCTTTGTTCCCTATCTTTTAACCAGTTCTCAGTCCATGAAAGGAACTTCTCTGTTATCCCATGACAACTTGATTTACGTCAGAGCCTTTGGTGAGGGATCTTGTCAAAGGCTTTCTGGAAATCTAAGTACACTATGTCCACTGGATCCCCCTTGTCCATGTTTGTTGACTCCATCAAAGAACTCTAATAGACTAGTAAGACATGATTTCCCTTTATGGAAACCATGTTGACTTTTGCCCAACAATTTATGTTCTTCTATATGTCTGACAATTTTATTCTTCACTATTGTTTCAACTAGTTTGCCCGGTACTGACATTAGACTTACTGGTCTGTAATTGACGGGATCACTTCTAGAGCCCTTTTTAAATACTGGCATTACATTAGCTATCTTCCAGTCATGGGTACAAAAGCCGATTTAAAGGACGGGTTACAAACCATAATTAATAGTTCCGCAACTTCACATATGAGTTCTTTCAGAACTCTTGGGTGAATGCCATCTGGTCCTGGTGACTTGTTACTGTTAAGTTTATCAATTAATTCCCAAATCTCCTCTAGTGACGCTTCAATCTGTGACAATTCCTCAGATTTGTCACCTACAAATGCTGGCTCAGGTTTGAGAATCTCCTTAACATCTTCAGCCGTGAAGACTGAAACAAAGAATTCATTTTGTTTCTCCGCAATGACTTTATCGTCTTTAAGCGCTCCTTTTGTATCTCAATCATCCAGGGGCCCCACTGGTTGTTTAGCAGGCTTCCTGCTTCTGTTGCACTTAAAAAACACTTTTTTAATTACCTTTTGAGTTTTTGGCTAGCCATTCTTCAGACTCCTCTTTGGCTTTTCTTATTACATCTTTACACTTAATTTGGCAATGTTTATGTTCCTTTCTATTTACCTCACTAGGATTTCACTTCCACTTTTTAAAAGATGCCTTTTTATCTCTCACTGCATCTTTTACATGGTTGTTAAGCCATGGTGGCTCTTTTTTTAGTTCTTTTACTGTGTTTTTTAATTTGGGGTATACATTTAAGTTGGGTCTCTATTATGGTGTCTTTGAAAAGCATCCATGCAGCTTGCAGGGATTTCACTTTAGTCACTGTACCTTTTAATTTCTGTTTAACTAACCCCCTCATTTTTGCATAGTTCCCCTTTCTGAAATTAAATGCCACAGTGTTGGGCTGTTGAGATGTTCTTCCCACCACAGGGATGTTAAATGTTATTATATTATGGTCACTATTTCCAAGCGGTCCTGTTATAGTTACCTCTTGGACCAGCTCCTGCGCTCCACTCAGGACTAAATTGAGAGTTGCCTCTCCCCTTGTGGGTTCCCATACCAGCTGCTCCAAGAAGCAGTCATTTAAAGTATTGAGAAATTTTGTCTCTGCATTTCTTCCTGAGGTGATGTGTTCCCAGCCATTATGGGGATAATTGAAATCCCTCACTGTTATTGAGTTCTTAATTTTGATAGCCTCTGTAATTTCCCTTAGCATTTCATCATCACTATCACTGTCCTGGTCAGGTGGTCATTAATAGATCCCCAATGTTATATTCTTATTAGAGCATGAAATTTCTATCCATAGAGATTCTGTGGAACATGTGGATTCACTTGAGATTTTTACTTCATTTGATTCTACATTTTCTTTCACACATAGTGCCACTCCTCCCCCTGCATGACCTGTTCTGTCCTTCCGATATATTTTGTACCCTGGAATGATTGTGTCCCATTGACTGTCCTCAGTCCATCAGGTTTCTGTGATGCCTATTATATCAATATCCTCCTTTATCATGAAGCACTCTGGTTCACCCATCTTATTACTTAGACCTCTAGCATTTATGTACAAGCACTTTAAAAACTTGTCACTGTTTATTTATCTACCCTTTTCTGATGTGTCTGATTCTTTTTTTATGTGAATGTTTCTCATCTGATCTGGCCCTTACATTATCCTCCTCCATCCTCTGCTCCTGACTATAACCTAGAGAATCTCTATCAACAGACTCTCCTCTAAGAGAAGTCTCTGTCTGATCCACGTGCTCCTCTGTAGCAGTCAGTTTTCTCCCATCTCCTGGTTTAAAAACTGCTCTGCAACCTTTTTAATGTTAAGTGCCAGCAATCTGGTTCCACTTTGGTTTAGGTGGAGCCCATCTCTCCTGTATAGGCTTCCCCCATCCCAAAAGTTTCCCCAGTTCCTAATGAATCTAAACCCCTCCTCTCTACACCATCATCTCATCCACACATTGAGACTCTGAAGTGCTGCCTGCCTGCCTGGCCCTGCACATGGAACTTGGAGCATTTCTGAGAATGCCACCACAGAGGTCCTGGATTTCAGTCTCTTCCCTAGCAGCCTAAATTTGGCCTCCAGAACATCTCTCCAACCCCTCCCTATGTCATTGGTACCTACATGTACCATGACCACCAGCTCCTCCCCAGCACTACACATAAGTCTATCTAGATGCCTCGAGAGATCTGCAACCTTCACATCAGGCAGGCAAGTCACCATACAGTTCTCTCGGTCATCACAAACCCAGCTATCTATGCTTCTAATGATCAAATCTCCCATTACTAACACCTGCCTTTTCCTAGTGACTGGAGTTCCCTCAGTGCGAGAGGATACCCTAACACCATCTGAAAGGAGGGTCCCAACTATAGGAAGGTTTCCCTTTGACCCCATTGACTGCTCTGCTTCCCTGGGCCTTTCCTCCTCCTCAACAGCACAGGGGCTGTCTGACCGGAGGTGGGACAATTCTACGGTGTCCCAGAAAGCCTCATCAACATACCTCTCTGCCTCCCTTAGCTCCTCCAGTTCCGCCACCCTGGCCTCCAAAGCCCATATGCGGTCTTTGAGGGCCAGGAGTTCCTTGCACTGAATGCACACATACGCCACCCGCCCACAGGGCAGGTAATTATACATGCTGCACTCAGAGCAATAAACTGGACAGCCCCCACTCTGCTGCTGGGCTTCTGCCTGCATTCTCTCCAACAAGCTACGTAGGTTAACGAAAGGGTTTTGTTTAAATCAAGAAGTTTTGAATGTAGTTTAGTTTACAGGTTTTAAAGAACAGCAAGTGAACCTTGCTCCCTTCCAAACTCCCTTGCAAAATTCCCTATTAGCAGCCCTGGTTGCTTGCTCACTGCTTTATAAAGCCCTGGCCTTTTTGCTAGCCTCACCCACTGACTAAGGCTCAGCCAATTAACAGAGGCTTCTAGCTTTCAAACCTTACTTTAAAAGCAGCAAAGAATCCTGTGGCACCTTATAGACTAACAGACGTTTTGGAGCATGAGCTTTCGTGGGTGAATACCCACTTCCTCAGATGCATGTAATGGAAATATCCAGGGGCAGGTATATATATGTGTGCTAGCAAGCAAGCTAGAGATAACGAGGTCAGTTCAATCAGGGGGGATGAGGCCCTGTTCTAGCAGTTGAGGTGTGAAAACCAAGAGAGGAGAAACTGGTTCTGTAATTGGCAAGCCATTCACAGTCTTTGTTCAATCCTGAGCTGATGGTGTCAAATTTGCAGATGAACTGAAGCTCAGCAGTTTCTCTTTGAAGTCTGGTCCTGAAGTTTTTTTGCTGCAGGATGGCCACCTTAAGGTCTGCTATAGTGTGGCCAGGGAGGTTGAAGTGCTCTCCTACAGGTTTTTGTATATTGCCATTCCTAATGTCTGATTTGTGTCCATTTATCCTTTTCCGTAGAGACTGTCCAGTTTGGCCGATGTACATAGCAGAGGGGCATTGCTGGCATATGATGGCGTATATTACATTGGTGGATGTGCAGGTGAATGAACCAGGGATGATGTGGCTGATCTGGTTAGGTCCTGTGATGGTGTCGCTGGTGTAGATATGTGGGCAGAGTTGGCATCGAGGTTTGTTGCATGGATTGGTTCCTGAGCTAGAGTTATTATGGTGTGGTGTGCAGTTACTGGTGAGAATATGTTTCAGGTTGGCAGGTTGTCTGTGGGCAAGGATTGGCCTGCCACCCAAGGCCTGTGAAAGTGTGGGATCATTGTCCAGGATGGGTTGTAGATCCTTGATGATGCGTTGGAGGGGTTTTAGCTGGGGGCTGTATGTGATGGCCAGTGGAGTCCTGTTGGTTTCTCTCTTGGGTTTGTCTTGCAGTAGGAGGCTTCTGGGTACACGTCTGGCTCTGTTGATCTGTTTCCTTATTTCCTCATGTGGGTATTGTAGCTTTGAGAATGCTTGGTGGAGATTTTGTAGGTGTTGGTCTCTGTCTGAGGGGTCAGAGCAGATGCGGTTGTACCTCAGTGCTTGGCTGTAGACAATGGATCGTGTGATGTGCCCGGGATGGAAGCTGGAGGCATGAAGGTAGGCATAGCGGTCGGTGGGTTTTCGATATAGGGTGGTGTTAATGTGACCATCACTTATTTGCACCGTGGTGTCAAGAAAGTGGACCTCCCGTGTATGCCAATATCTTCATGGCCGACCTGGAACAACGCTTCCTCAGCTCTCGTCCACTCACACCTCTTCTCTACCTACGCTACATTGATGACATCTTCATCATCTGGACCCATGGGAAGGAGACTCTGGAAAAATTCCACCATGATTTCAACAGCTTTCACCCCACCATCAACCTCAGCCTGGACCAATCTACACGGGAGGTCCACTTTCTTGACACCACGGTGCAAATAAGTGATGGTCACATTAACACCACCCTATATCGAAAACCCACCGACCGCTATGCCTACCTTCATGCCTCCAGCTTCCATCCCGGGCACATCACACGATCCATTGTCTACAGCCAAGCACTGAGGTACAACCGCATCTGCTCTGACCCCTCAAACAGAGACCAACACCTACAAAATCTCCACCAAGCATTCTCAAAACTACAGTACCCACACGAGGAAATAAGGAAACAGATCAACAGAGCCAGACGTGTACCCAGAAGCCTCCTACTGCAAGACAAACCCAAGAGAGAAACCAACAGGACTCCACTGGCCATCACATACAGCCCCCAGCTAAAACCCCTCCAACGCATCATCAAGGATCTACAACCCATCCTGGACAATGATCCCACACTTTCACAGGCCTTGGGTGGCAGGCCAATCCTTGCCCACAGACAACCTGCCAACCTGAAACATATTCTCACCAGTAACTGCACACCACACCATAATAACTCTAGCTCAGGAACCAATCCATGCAACAAACCTCGATGCCAACTCTGCCCACATATCTACACCAGCGACACCATCACAGGACCTAACCAGATCAGCCACACCATCACTGGTTCATTCACCTGCACATCCACCAATGTAATATACGCCATCATATGCCAGCAATGCCCCTCTGCTATGTACATCGGCCAAACTGGACAGTCTCTACGGAAAAGGATAAATGGACACAAATCAGACATTAGGAATGGCAATATACAAAAACCTGTAGGAAAGCACTTCAACCTCCCTGGCCACACTATAGCAGACCTTAAGGTGGCCATCCTGCAGCAAAAAAACTTCAGGACCAGACTTCAAAGAGAAACTGCTGAGCTTCAGTTCATCTGCAAATTTGACACCATCAGCTCAGGATTGAACAAAGACTGTGAATGGCTTGCCAATTACAGAACCAGTTTCTCCTCTCTTGGTTTTCACACCTCAACTGCTAGAACAGGGCCTCATTCCCCCCTGATTGAACTGACCTCGTTATCTCTAGCTTGCTTGCTAGCACACATATATATACCTGCCCCTGGATATTTCCATTACATGCATCTGAGGAAGTGGGTATTCACCCACGAAAGCTCATGCTCCAAAACGTCTGTTAGTCTATAAGGTGCCACAGGATTCTTTGCTGCTTTTACAGATCCAGACTAACACGGCTACCCTCTGATACTTGAAACCTTACTTTGAAGCTCACAGCTGCCAATTGCCAGCCATAGCACATGGTCCTTCAAACAAACAACTAAACAGACAGACAAACACAAGCTCAGCACACAGCAAGTAACCCCCAAACACAAACACACAGCCACTTACCCCAAGGGTGCTGTATTTGCTCCTTCTTCACCTGGAGAACTCCCTTGCAAAACTCTCTGTTAGCAGCCCTGTTGCTTTATTCCTGAATCTCATGAGTTTGGTGTTTTTTCTAAAGCTCCAGACTCAATCATGTGACTATGTGAAAATCTCAACTTTCATTTAAAATAAAAATTAAGTTTCTGGCCCTCCTGGTTTTGGAGAAAAGATGGACATTGATTCCTCCCAATTGACTGAAGGCTCGGGAAAAAAACAAACAAACAAAAAAACCTAAGGCAATACAAAGACCCACAATGTGTTACTTTTTACAAATCTCATGGGTTTTTGGTTTTTTGTTGTTTTTTTTGGGGGGGTAGACTTATGAATGTTTAGTACTTGGGGTTGGCACAAGAGCACAAGAATTGACACACAGACCTGTGGGCCATAGATTCATAGATTTGTAAGGCCAGACAGGACCATTATGATCATCTGATCTGACCCCCTGTATAGCACAGACCGGAGAGTCATGCCATATTTTGTGGTTGAGCAATAGCATATCTTTTTAAAAGATATCCATTCTTAGTTTAAAGGGTTCAAGTGAGAGCAAATCTATCACATTCATTGATAATTAGTTCCAATGCTTAATTACCCTGTGTGATGGGGCAAGGCCAGGTGGCTACAGTAAAGTACTGAGGAACAGGTATGTTAGCCCCAGGCTAAAGAAATCCCTAGTACCGTGGGTCTCGGCGGGAGTCACCAGGGTCAGAGACCTCCTGGACTACGACCGGGGAGACTGGCTGGATCCCCTGACACTCACTCAGCGCATGGGGCTCTCCAGACCTCGTACTCCCCAGCGCGTACTTCAGGAGGTGAAGGCCGCTTTACTGCCTGCTGCTCGGGCTTACCTCGACCGGGTCCTGCGAGAGGGCACGCCTCGCCCACCCTCCACTCCAGACCCCGTGGACATTTTTATTGGGCCCCTGCCCCGTGGACCCAATCGGCCCCCTCACCCTTTCACTGCCAGCTGGCTGCATGATCTGCAGCCGGTTTTGTTCCAGACCGCGCCACGGAAACGTCTGTACTCGCTCGTGCTCCATACCCTTCACTACCTCACCCTCGAGTCCCGCCCCGATACCAAATGGTGGGACCTCCTGCCGCCTCTCGAGGGTGAGGAGACCCGGTGGGCCAGCTTGTCCTCTGCCCTGGTCCCGAGGCCCACCGGGGATATCAGTTGGCAGCTCCTTCATGGAGCCGTGAGCACGGGCGTGTACTTGGCGCGGTTCACGTCTGTCCCTAGCACCTGCCCTTTCTGTGGTGAGAAGGAGACCTTGGCGCACGTTTATTTGGAGTGAGCCAGGTTGCAGCCCCTGTTCCGGCTCCTCCTGAATATTTTCCTGCATTTTTGGTTGCACTTTTCCCCTCACCTTTTTATCTACACGCTCCCCATCCGTGGCCCCACGAAGTCGCGAGATCTCCTTCTCAACCTCCTCTTGGCCCTGGCCAAACTGGCCATCTACAACACCAGGGAGAGGAGGTTGGCCGACGGGGTTTCCTGCGACTGTAGGGCCTATTTCCGTTCCTCCGTCTGCTCACGCATCCGGGCAGAGTTCCTCTGGGCGGCGTCCACTGGCTCCCTTGACGCCTTCGAGGAGCAGTGGGCGTTGTCCGGGGTTCTCTGCTCGGTGTCCCCATCAGGTTCCCTTCGTTTAGCCCTATGACCTCACTCCCGATCCTGTTTTTTTCATTAGTTGTCCCCCGTAATTACTTGGTGTCCCAGACCTGTGGGTCCTCCCCTTAGGCTGGGGGGAGGCCCTTTAGAAGTGGGCGGGCAAAGCTGGATGCCAATAGGACCGTGGTAACCAAATGGCAGTTGCTCCAAGTTAATCAAAGCACCTGGGGCCAATTAAGATCTTTCTAGAAGGCAGTGGAGATAGCTACTTTAATTAGAACACCTGCAGCCAATCAAGGCAGGCTAATCAGGACACCTGGGTTTAAAAAGGAGCTCATCAGTCAGGCAGGGAGGAGCCAGAAGAGAAGGGGTGTGTGTTTGTGCATGAGGGTGTGCTACTGGAGGATTGAGGAATTATCAGACACCAGGAGGAAGGTCCTGTGGTGAGGATAAAGAAGGTGTTTGGAGGAGGCCATGGGGAAGTAGCCCAGGGAGTTGTAGCTGTCATGCAGCTGTTACAGGAGGCACTATAGACAGCTGCACTCAACAGGCAAGATCAAACCAGTATCTTAGATGCCTTTATACAAATGCAAGAAGTATGGGTAATAAGCAGGAAGAACTGGAAGTGCTAATAAATAAATACAACTATGACATTATTGGCATTACTGAAACTTGGTGGGATAATACACACGACTGGAATGTTGGTGTGGATGGGTATAGTTTGCTCAGGAAGGATAGACAGGGGAAAAAGGGAGGAGGTGTTGCCTTATATATTAAAAATGTACACACTTGGACTGAGGTGGATATGGACATAGGAGACGGAAGGGTGGAGAGTCTCTGGGTTAGGCTAAAAGGGGTAAAAAACACAGGTGATGTCGTGCTGGGAGTCTACTACAGGCCACCTAATCAGGCGGAAGAGGTGGATGAGGCTTTTTTCAAACAACTAACAAAATCATCCAAAGCCCAAGATTTGGTGGTGATGGGGGACTTCAACTATCCAGATATATGTTGGGAAAATAACA
This sequence comes from Gopherus evgoodei, assembly GCF_007399415.2. Classification (NCBI taxonomy): domain Eukaryota; kingdom Metazoa; phylum Chordata; order Testudines; family Testudinidae; genus Gopherus; species Gopherus evgoodei. The sequence goes on from NC_044331.1 coordinate 86,058,703, forward strand.
CCGCGGGGCACAGACTATCCAATAAGTTCCTGGACTGCATTGCAGACAACTTTTTATTTCAGAAAGTTGAAAAAGCTACTAGGGGGGAAGCTGTTCTAGACTTGATTTTAACCAATAGGGAGGAACTTGTTGAGAATTTAAAAGTAGAAGGAAGCTTGGGTGAAAGTGATCATGAAATCATAGAATTTGCAATTCTAAGGAAGGGTAGAAAGGAGTACAGCAGAATAGAGACAATGGATTTCAGGAAGGCGGATTTTGGTAAGCTCAGAGAGCTGATAGGCAAGGTCCCATGGGAATTAAGACTGAGGGGAAAAACAACTGAGGAAAGTTGGCAGTTTTTCAAAGGGACGCTATTAAGGGCCCAAAAGCAAGTTATTCTGATGGTTAGGAAAGATAGAAAATGTGGCAAAAGACCACCTTGGCTTACCCTTGAGATCTTGCGTGACCTACAAAATAAAAAGGCGTCATATAAAAAATGGAAACTAGGTCAGATCACGAAGGATGAATATAGGCAAATAACACAGGAATGCAGAGGCAAGATTAGAAAAGCAAAGGCACAAAATGAACTCAAACTAGCTATAGGAATAAAGGGAAACAAGAAGACTTTTTATCAATACATTAGAAGCAAGAGGAAGACTAAGGACAGGGTAGGCCCACTGCTCAATGAGGAGGGGGTAACAGTACCGGGAGACTTGGAAATGGCAGAGATGCTTAATGACTTCTTTGTTTCGGTCTTCACTGAGAAGTCTGAAGGAATGTCTAGTATAGTGAATGCTTACGGGAAGAGGGTAGGTTTAGAAGAGAAAATAAGGAAAGAGTAAGTAAAAAATCACTTAAAAAAGTTAGATGCCTGCAAGTCAGCAGGGCCTGATGAAATGCATCCTAGAATACTCAAGGAGTTAATAGAGGAGGTATCTGAGCCTCTAGCTATTATCTTTGGGAAATCATGGGAGACGGGGGAGATTCCAGAAGACTGGAAGGGGGCAAATATAGTGCCCATCTATAAAAAGGGAAATAAAAACAACCCAGGAAACTACAGACCAGTTAGTTTAACTTCTGTGCCAGGGAAGATAATGGAGCAGGTAATCAAAGAAATCATCTGCAAACACTTGGAAGGTGGTAAGGTGATAGGGAATAGCCAGCATGGATTTGTAAAGAACAAATCGTGTCAAACTAATCTGATAGCGTTCTTTGATAGGATAATGAGCCTTGTGGATAAGGGAGAAGCGGTGGATGTGATATACCTAGACTTTAGTAAGGCATTTGATACAGTTTCGCATGATATTCTTATAGATAAGCTAGGAAAGTACAATTTAGATGGGGCTACTATAAGGTGGGTGCATAACTGGCTGGATAACCGTACTCAGAGAGTAGTTGTTAATGGCTCCCAATCCTGCTGGAAAGGTATAACAAGTGGGGTTCCGCAGGGGTCTGTTTTGGGACCGGTTCTGTTCAATATCTTCATCAACGATTTAGATGTTGGCATAGAAAGTACGCTTATTAAGTTTTCGGACGATACCAAACTGGGAGGGATTGCAACTGCTCTGGAGGACAGGGTCAAAATTCAAAATGATCTGGACAAATTGGAGAAATGGTCTGAGGTAAACAGGATGAAGTTCAATAAAGATAAATGCAAAGTGCTCCACTTAGGAAGGAACAATCAGTTTCACACATACAGAATGGGAAGAGACTGTCTAGGAAGGAGTATGGCAGAAAGAGATGTAGGGGTCATAGTGGACCACAAGCTTAATATGAGTCAACAGTGTGATACTGTTGCAAAAAAAGCAAACATGATTCTGGGATGCATTAACAGGTGTGTTGTAAACAAGACACGAGAAGTCATTCTTCCGCTTTACTCTGCGCTGGTTAGGCCTCAACTGGAGTATTGTGTCCAGTTCTGGGCACCGCATTTCAAGAAAGATGTGGAGAAACTGGAGAGGGTCCAGAGAAGAGCAACAAGAATGATTAAAGGTCTTGAGAACATGACCTATGAAGGAAGGCTGAAGGAATTGGGTTTGTTTAGTTTGGAAAAGAGAAGACTGAGAGGGGACCTGATAGCAGTTTTCAGGTATCTAAAAGGGTGTCATCAGGAGGAGGGAGAAAACTTGTTCCCCTTAGCCTCCAATGATAGAACAAGAAGCAATGGGCTTAAACTGCAGCAAGGGAGATTTAGGTTGGACATTAGGAAAAAGTTCCTAACTGTCAGGGTAGTTAAACACTGGAATAGATTGCCTAGGGAAGTTGTGGAATCTCCATCGCTGGAGATATTTAAGAGTAGGTTAGATAAATGTATATCAGGGATGGTCTAGACAGTATTTGGTCCTGCCATGAGGGCAGGGGACTGGACTCGATGACCTCTCGAGGTCCCTTCCAGTCCTAGAGTCTATGAGTCTATGAGTAATACCTCCAGAGAGCTACCACCACCTAGTGAGAGGCTCACATAAGAATGGCCCTACTGGATCAGAACAAAGGTCCATCTAGACCAGTATCCTGTCTTCTGACAATGGCCAATGCCAGGTGCCTCAGAGGGAATGAACAGAACAGGTAATCATCAAGTGATCCATCCCCTGTCGCTCAGTTCCAGCTTCTGGCAAACAGAGGCTAGGGACACCATCCCTGCCCATCCTGGCTAATAGCCATTGATGGACCTATCCTCCATGAATTTATCTAGTTCTTTTTTGAACCCAGTTATAGTCTTGGCCTTCACAACATCCTCTGGCAAAGAGTTCCACAGGCTGACTGCATGTTGTGTGAAGAAATACTTCCTTGTATTTGTGTTAAACCTGCTGCCTAGTAATTTCATTTGGTGACCCCTAATTCTTGTGTTATGAGAAGTAGTAAACACTTCCGTATCTACTTTCTCTACACCAGTCATGATTTTACAGACCTCAATCATATCTTCCCCTTAGCTGTCTCTTTTCCAAGCTGAAAAGTCCAAGTCTTATTAATCTCTCCTCATACAGATGACATTCCATACCCCTAATCATTTTTGTTGCCCTTTTCTGAAACTTTTCCAATTCCAATATCTCTTTAGAGATGGGGCAACCACATCTGCACACAGTATTAAAGATGTGGGTATACCATGGATTTATATAACGGCAACATGATATTTTCTATCCCCTTAATTATTCCCAGCATTCTGTTTGCTGCTTTGACTGCCAGTGCACACTGAGAGGATGTTTTCAGAGAACTATCTACAATGACTCCAAGATCTTTCTTGAGTGGTAACAGAAAATTTAGACCCCATCATTTTATATGTATAGTTGGGATTATGCTTTCCAATGTGCATTACTCTGCATTTATCAACATTACATATCATCTGCCATTTTGTTGCCCAGTTACCCAGTTTTGAGAGATCCTTTTGTAGCTCTTCACATATGCTGGTTCAAACTGGATTCTGAGTCTAGGGACCAAGAGCCAAAGAAAGGATTTTTGATTAAACCCCCTAAGTTAAAACTGATTCAGGACCGCCTTTCTGATCCAGCAAGCGGACTGGACATCTGGTCCAAGGGGCCCCTAAACCCTTAGGGAAGGGTTGAATGTCCTTGGCCCACTGACACACCATAAGACTTGGGTGCTGGTTCTGAGCTGAAGCTGTGATGAACGTGTGAGCATAAGAGAAAATACCATGTGAGGTTTGAAGGCCTGATCACCAACCAGAGCCTTTGCTGCAGAAAGAAGTACTCTCTAGTAAGTGTATTGGCATGCATGTTGGTTCTGGTTTGAATATCTTTCTTTTCTCTGTAATGCTTTTACCTTAAGAATAAACATGATTGCTGAGAAAGAACTGTAAGTAACTTAACTGTGGCAATTACACTGTCTAGCATCTCTGACTAGAGAAGCAAAGCAGGCAGACAGTCATTTGCTGGGGACATCACAGTACAGTCAGGGAACTGTACAGCCTGGAAATATCCCAGTCAGAAGGGAGAGAGAGACATATATCTCCATGCAAGCGAGATGATGGCTGAGGCACTTGGAGTGGGTGCCTTGGCTTGACCACAGAGTGGGAACACAAGTGCAGTTTCCCTAAACTGACAAGCATTATCTATCATAACTGGATATTATTGTTATCCATATAAATATCAAATCCTTCTTTTAATTTTGCTAAGTTCTTGGCCACAACAACATCCTGTGGCAACAAGTGCCACAATCTAACTACACAAAGCTCTTCTTTGTATAAGTTTTGAATTTACCGACTTCAAATGAATTGAATGTCTATTTCTGAGTTATGAGAAAGGAAGGAGAGAAGTTTCCAATCAACTTTACCTACACCATTCATTAATATATCATTTGTATACTCTTTGGGGAGACCAGTATGAAGGAGGACCTCACTGCAGTGATGGAAAGAGCCATCTCTTGTGCATGGTTCTGGAAAAACATCTAGTTTGTGACAAGGACATGAGGAGAAGAAAAAGAATTTGTATACTTTAATGGTGTCTCATTCACCTCCTTTCTAAGCTAAAAATCTAAATTCTTTGCATTTCTCTAGATGACTTTTCCAGGCCCATAAATATTCTTGTCACCTCTCTGAACTTCCTCCAATTCTACAATATCAGTTTTGATCTGGGGTCACCATATTGCACACAGTATTCCAGATGAGGCTGTACCATTATGTACAGATGGACATTATAATATTTTCCTCTTATCTTGTATCTTATTCCTTATGCAACCTAATACCTGGTTGGTTAGTTTTTTGACAATAGCTGTACATTGAGCTGTTCACAATGATGCCTGGGTCCACTTCCTAAGTGGATACAGTTAATTTAGAACCTTACAAGGTTCTATCAGTAGTTCAAGTTTTGCCTCCAGCATGCATCGGTTTGCATTTCTGAACATTGAACTTCATTTGCCATCATATTATCCACTCGTCTACTTCAGTTAGTTATTTCTGAAGTTCCCCAGAGTCTTTTCTGGATTTGATTAACCTAAAAACTTTGTATGCAGTGGAGTTGTAGCCATGGATATTAGAGAGACAAAGTAAGTGAGGTAATATCTTTTACTGAAGCAACTTCTGTTGGTGAGAGAGACAGAAGTTGGTCCAATTAAAGATATTACCTCACCCTCCTTGTCTATCTAAACACTTTGTCATTTGGAGATTGTTACCTCACTGCTCACCCCCCTTTCCAGATAATTAATAAATACTTTAAACAATATAGGACCTAATATAGAACCTTGAGACCTGTGCTGTTAATCTTTTCTCCTGATTAAAATTGACCATTTAACTCTAGTCTTTATTTCCTGTTTTTTAGCCAGATTTTGGTCCACAACAATACTTTGCTTCTCACCCCAAGACTACTAAGCTTCTTTAATAGCCTCTGGTAAGTTACCTTGTCAAAGGACTTTTGAAAGTCTAAATAAATGATGTCAACTGGTTATCCTTGAATGATTTCTTTACTGATATGTTCCAAGAATTCTAATAGATTAGTGAGGTGTGATTTTTTTTTCTTTGCAGCAACGATGTTGGTTAGGCCCTATCAGATCATGATCTTTCAGTTGTTTTTTATTCTACTTTTAACTATTGTTTTAACCAGTTTACCACATACAGATTTATGGCTGAGTGGTCTGTAATTCCCTGGATCTCCCCTAGAGCCTTTTAAAATCTAAATAAAACATTTGCTATCCTCCAGTCCTCTAGTGTAGTAGATGTTTTTAATGAGAGATTGCATGTTTTTACTAACAGCTCAGTCACTTCATACTCTAGGTCCTTCAGAACTCTTAGATTGTATATCCTCCAGGCCTGATGACTTACTGTTTTTTAAATTATCAATTTGCCTCAGCACCTCTTCTTAGGACACCTCAACCTCTCATAGTACCTCATCTTTATTACCAATGAAGAACAGGTCCAGGATAGATATTATAATCCTCTTCTCTGGCAATACTAAAAATTAAACTGATCATCTTTGCCCTCCTTAGGTATTCACAGGCCCTGAGGAAACTTCTGAAGCCTGTCCCAGCATGCACTGGTCTTAGTATAAAACATGGGATGAATATTTTGTGAGAACTCTTTGAGCTCAAGTTGAGGCTTTGGTTCATAGATTCCAAGGCCAGAAGGCACCATTGTGACCTTCTAGTCCGAGTACATCGGATTCTGTTAAAATAAGACGTTTAGACAATTCAAAAAGGTAAATTGCCTACAGTTTCCTTTTTCCTAATTCAAAATACATAATTTTGGTTAAATGCATTGAATGTTCCTTTCAAACTGAAGAAAGCTGCAGATACAAGGCTCCCACAGAACAGGAATCCTGGCCGTGCCTCGGTGTGATGTGGAGTACAGTTCTTAATGGAAAATACTAAACTCAGAACTCACAAGTGCCGGCAGCTTCATGAAGTACTTGGGCCTCTTCATTTCCACAGACACACACATTTCACACTGACTTCAGTGGGACTTGTGCATAGTCCAGTAGAGAAAATCTGAGCTCCTGTTTGTAACATGGGCTGTCTATGAATTTCCAGTGGACTTTTCTCAGTTTGTCAGAACTAAGGTTTTCCCATTATCATAGCCTAGTTGTTTGCATTTTAAATCAGTATAATAAAACTTCATTTTCTTTGGCTATGTCAGAGGGTACCTGACCCTTTGAAGGGGTCAGAGCCCAGCCTACCTGTGACAGGCTCCACAAGGGGGAACAAGACAACTCAGGTTCACCGGGGGCTACTTAACTCACTGAGTTACCGGGAGGCAGTTAATTTGCCAGGGGAGCACCTGGGCAAGGAAAAAAGGCAGCAACTTGCAGTGGGGCCTGACTTGGAGAACACAAGGTCCTAGGGCAAGGAATAGTCCCCAGAGTGCAGAAAGAGAAAGGTCTTACAGAAATGGCTTCTCAGAGGATTGTTGGTGAAGGGGGCTTACCAGCAAAGGATACTCAAAGAATGATCCTGTGTGGTAGGACTTCCAAAAAGAAGGGACTATGAATGCTAAATCTCAGAGAAAACTGGCTCCCATGAAAGACTTTGCCAGGTGAGAACAGATGCCATAGGTCAAAGGAATCATGCTGTCCGAGGTACAGTCCTTTTGGTTTGGCCTCTGTGGGGGACCTTAACTCAAGAGGAGGGACCATTCCCCAGCTAGTGCCAAGAGGCCCCTGACTCCAGAGAGGGTTCTGGGTCATGAAGGCCTCGCAGGTAAAGGACTTTTGATATAACTGGTGTTAATGGACTAAGGTTGACTCTGGCCCTCCTCCCACCAGCTAGAAAGACATTGTGGGGAGGCCTATTTCTGTGATATTCTGCCTTTGGGCTAAATAATCTAATGCCCAGAAGGAGTGGTTTTCAATATACAAGCCTCAGTAGCTTCATTAAACCCGTATTCATGGAAACTTTACATGGCAATGCTACATTGGGCGGCCAAGAGGTACTCTAAGGGTGAGGGCCCCTATTGCTGGCTATAATAGCCAGACACTTGATTTTTGCTTCTTCATTCCCTATTGTAGTATTTTTTTTTTCTAGCTATTAGTCCTGGAGGCTTGAGAGGAAGCATAGATTTAGCTTAGCTCTGAGTAAACAGACTGCATTGCCCAATTCCACTATCTCTTACTATCATTCACATTCAAAAGATGGTTCCATTTCTTGATAGCACATTATTGCCCTCTGCTGGAAGAGCCCCATTTTCATAGATTTAAAGTGCAGAAGAGACCATTAAGATTATACAGGTTCTTGTTAAAAAATATTGTTTGTGTTCTATCTAATCTATCATCTTGGTGTCTAAATGTTTGTCGTGTACCAGTGGTACACGCTGAAAAAGATAGGGTGGAATTAATCTTTAAAGAGAGGAGAAGTCATTCACTCATTAGGGTCCGGGATATACAGTTCTAAAATATCCACAAACTAGTATGGAAATAAAAGGCAATCTTTTTCTTACCCTCCATCAGTTAATACATTATTTGTTCCACAAAAAGATATTCTTTAATAAGAACCACCTAGGTTTGTAGGATATGAACAGCCCCAATACTGCAGAGAAGTAAGATGCCCTTTTTTGCAAGCATTAATAGAAATATTATACTTCTCATCAAAAGTTTGGATAAATTTAAGCCCAGGTTAACAGGGTTGCCCAGAGGATTTGGGGGCCTGGGGTCTTCCCGCTGCCGAATTGCCATCGAAGACCCAGCACTTCAGCAGCAGGTCCTGGGGCGGAAAGACCCCCCACCACAGGTCTTTGGGGCACTTTGGTGGCGGGTCCCAGAGCGGAAGGACCCCCCACCGCTGAATTGCCACCAAAGACCCGGAGCGGAAGAAGCTCCAAGGGCCCGGATCCTGCAAGAGTTTTCCAGGGCCCTGGAGCGAGTGAAGGATCCTGCTCCAGGGGCCCTGAAAAACTCTCAGGGGGGGGAGGGGGGGCTCTGGGCAGCTCTGCAGGTTAATGGTTTTAGACTGTAGCAATATGTTTTGAATGGTGCATCAATTACCCTGATGGGATCTCTCAGTGAACATGACTGGAGAGAGTGAAAAGGGAAATGGCATGCCTGGGAAATGTTTGTTTTAATCCTGTCTAGTTTGCTTTACAAGTACAAAAATAGTTTCTCAGGTTATTGTTAACCATAAATTCATAGATTATTTGCAGGGCTGCTGTCTTTGTGAACTGGGTCCACACATCTTTTGCTGATTATAATATTGTCAGGACAGGAATTGGCTTCCTTTATAAATTATCATGTAGATCACTTCAGTTCCTTTTTTATTCTATGAAGGTGCCTTCTGGGGCACAAGCCTGACATTTAAAGAAAACAAATCTAAAAGAGCAGCAGGGAGACCATTTTATTAATATGGTTTTCAAAATGTTTTTGCTGGTGAGTGCTTTAGAAGAAGTGTGTGTGGCAGGGAAGGCTATTTTCAGCATATTCATACACTTCTTTCATATTCTAGTTATTGAATGTGTCTACCATTGGCATCTTTACTATTTTAATCATATAATTGTTATGAATTACATTATCATGAATTACAGTATATTAAGATCATTGCAATCACCTATAAACTGTCTTCACTAATGTCTCAGTTTAAAGACATTTTCTCACTGTAGCTTTCTGGATGAAACTGTCAGCAATCTTATTTACATCTAGGTCCCCTGGTATTATTTTGATGTACATAACGTACAGCTATATTATTCGGTTGCATCTGTCCCATTGATGACTAGAGATAATTTTTAAGTCCTCTGAAGGAGGAGAATGTGCATTCCACAGTTCAGAATGATACAGGCACAGTGAGATGGGTTCTTATGCATTTGTAGTACTCTGGAAACACTGCTTCCAGACTATTGCAAATGACTCCACGTTATTTTTCTTGATGGGTAACAGCTAATTTAGGCACTGTCATTTTATATGTATTGTTGAGACTATATTTTGTCATGTACATTACTTTGCATTTAACATTTAATTTCATTTGCCATTTTGTTGCCAAGTCACCCAGTTTTGTGAGAGACTGCAAAGTGTTACAAAGGGATTTTTGGACTTAATCTTGAATCAGTTGTATCATCTGCAAACTTTGCTACCTCATTGTTTACCCCTTTTTGCAGATCATTTATGAATATGTTGAACAGCCCTGACCCAAGACCAGTACAAGCCCCTCGTGTGACATCTCTCTTTCCTTCCCTCCATTCTGAAAAAGAACCATTTATTTCTACCCTTTGTTTTAACTGGAGTGCCTGGGAATGCTTTCAAGATCATCTAAGGATCCTTAATTTAATTTAATGACAAGACTTTTGTTATCTTAATCACTCTTCATCTGTTTTTATAAACAAATTCCCCTATCCCAAGGGCAGACCTTGTCAGCAGCCCAGAACTTATCACATTCCACACTCAAGCTCTGACTCCTGGGTGCTGAGCGCGCACTATTTTTTTTTCTGTGGGTTCTTGAGCTCCAGAGCAGCTATGGAGTCAGTGCCTATGGTTCCAAAGGAACTCAGATACGAAATTACAGAACTGCTAACTATGGTATGTAGCTATTACTTGAATCAGCGTAGGCAACAGATGACTGGAGGATAGCCAATATAACACCAATTTTTTAAAAAGGCTCCAGAGATCATCCTGCTGACTTACTAGTGGTAAGCCTAACTTCAGTACCAGGCAAATAAGTTGAAACTAGACTCTGGAACAGAATTACCAGGCACAGAGATGAAGAAGATATGTTGGCAAAGAGTTAACAAGGCTTTTGTAAAGGGAAATCATGCCTTGCCAACCTATTAGAATTCTTTGAAGGGGGTCCACATGCATATGGATGAGTGATCCAGTCCATATAGTGTATATGGACTCTTAGAAAGCTTTTGACAAGGTCCTTCACCAAAGGCTCTTAAGCAAAGTAGGTAGTCATGGTATAAGAGGGAAGGTCCTCTCAGGGATCAGTAACTGATGAAAACATAGGAAACAAAGGGCAGGATTAAATGGTAAATTTTCATGTTGGAAAGAGGTAAAGAGCAGTGTCCCCCAAGTATTTGTACTGGGACCAGGGCTGTTCAACATATTCATAAATGATCTGGAAAAAGAAAGAAGGCTATAAAATCATGAAGATGCAAAAATGAATAGGAAAGGACTATTTACCCCTTCCCATAACACAAAAATTATGTCTCGCTCAATGAAATTAATAGACAGCAGGCATAAAATCACACAATGCACAGTCAGCCTGTGGAACTTGTTTCCAGTGGGTGTTGTGAAGGCCGAAAGTATAAAAAGGGTTAAAAAAAAATTAGATAAGTTCATGGAGGCTAGGTTCGTCTAAGGTTATTAGCCAAGATAGTCAGCCATGTGACCCTATCCTCTGGGTGTCCCTAAACCTCTGACTGCCAGAAACTGGGACTGGATAACAGGGGGTAGATCATTCTGAAAATTGCCCAGTTCTGTTCATTCTATGTGAAGCATCTCACTTTGGCCACTGTTGGAAGACCACATACTGGTCTACATGGACCATTGATCTGACTCAGCATGGCCATTCTTCTGATCTTAAATCCCAATCAGTCTCACTTTAAGGATATGGAAAGAAATAGATAGACCGCTGTGTCACAGAGTCCCCGGGCGATGCTCTGGAACTGCTCCCCACAAAACCAGTCAGGCCTTTGGGAAGCCTCCTCTCCCTTGGAGCAGACTGTCTTCAGGACAAGAAGCTCACACCGCTTCACCTTCCTGGGTCTGTCCTTGAAGCATTCAGCATATGCCCCGCAGTGTGTTTCCCACAACGAGTCTGTCCAGGCAGGGTCTTGCAGAGGGCCCTGCACGCACCCCCACTTTGCAGTCAGACGTGAATCTTAGCCAGCCAGTAAAACAGAGGTTTATTAGATGACAGGAACACAGTCTAAAAGAGACCTTGTAAGTACAGAGAACGGGACACCTCAACCAGGTCCATTCTATGGCCCAGTCAGCCAGACAACCCTATCTGCCCTCACTTCCCATCCCCAGCCAGCTCCAAACTGACACCTCCTCCAGCCCCTCCTTTTTGGCCTTTGTCTCTTTCCTGGGCCAGGAGGTCACCTGATCTTTGTTCACCTTTAGCCATCCCCTTGCAGAGGGGGGAAGGGTCCCAGCCATTTGTTGCCAGGAGACAGTGTGTCAGCCATTTATGCACACTGGAGACCTAAGAAATGCATAGGGGAAACTGAGGCGCACACACAGTATTCAGAGGAAACATTAAGAACAGTCCCATTTCGTCATGCCACTGCAGTACGTGGTGGAGCCCTGCAGCTCCTTGGATATCCACTTTATATCCACAGGTATAAATTTTATATCTGCGTAGGGCTCTAGAAATAGGTGCGGGTGAGGGCAGAATTTGGTGGTTTCCTTATTAGTGACGTTATCAGGCTGATTTACAAATCTCAGATTGAGCGTGCAGGCCTGATAATTGGAAAAAGCATGTACATAGAATTGAACTGTAAAATCAGGGCTGCCCTTTCAAATGTGCACAGTAAAATATTTTCTGCTGAGTAGAATCACACTTGAAAGTTGTAAAACAAACGTGAGTAAAGAAATTAACAGTTATGCTCTAATGGAATGGTTCTCAAACTTTTGTACTGGTGGCCCCTTTCACATAGCAAGCCTCTGAGTGGGACACCCCCCACTCCGTATAAATTAAAAGCACTTTTTTAATATATTTAACACTACTATAAATGCTAGAGGAAAAGCGGGGTTTGGGGTGGAGGCTGACAGCTTGTGACATCCTCCCCCATGTAATAACCTCACAACCCCCCTCAGGGGTCCCGATCCCCAGTTTGAGAACCCATGCTCTATGCAACCATAGCTGATTGTAATGTCTGGGAATTGAATTCCCACCAGTGCATGGTATCTAGCTATCAGCAAGAAGGGGTGGCAATCTCAGGGCCACAAGAGAATAGGTATCAAATTTGTACTATGGGAGAAACTATGGTAATTCCAGTGTTAAACCTCTCAATATACTCAGGGTGTCTACATGTGTCCAGAACCTGAGCAGATTCAGACAGAGCTGAGGCCTCAGGAAGTTAATTAAAAGTGAAAATAGACACACAGGAATTACTATATTGAATCAGGAGTACTTGGTTTTAGCCCACGAAAGCTTATGCCAAAATAAATTTGTTAGTCTCTAAGGTGCCACAAGTACTCCTGTTCTTTTTGCTGATACAGATTAACACAACTACCAGTCTGAAACCTATACTGAATCAGACCATGCTCCATCTACCTCAGTATCCTATCTCTCTCAGACCATGGCCAGACTAGACAGATGCTTCACAGGAAGGTGGAAAAAAAACCTCCTAATTCCTAGTACTTACAATGATCTCTAAAACTTGAAACATGAAGTTTAACATTTCTTCAGAAAGTTATGTTAGCAACTGTTATAACTGGATATTCTTGTTGTTCATATAAATGTCCAAATACTTTTTGAATCTTGCTAAGTATTTGGCATCAACAATATCATGTGGCAATGATTTCTGTAAGTGTAATTGTATCCTGAGGGGGAAAGGTATTTCCATTTATTGGTTATGAATTTGCCACCTTTTAATTTCATTGACTGTCACCTTGGTCTTATGTTGATGAGACAGGGAAAACAGAAGTTCCCAATATACTTTCTCCTTACCATTATTTTATATACTTTTATCAGGTCCCTACCTATTCATCTCATTTGTAAATCATTCTCAATCTTTTCAGTCTCTCTTCATAAGAAAGATTTTCCAGGCATTTGATCATTCTCATGGCCCTGCTCTGAATCCCCTCTAATTCTGCATTATTAATATTAAAGTGCTAATTCAAGGACAGCACTCAGTAGCGGACTGAAGGATAGGGGGTGGGTAAAGATAGCTTTATTCCATCTTTGCAGCTGATTGTGGAGCTGGCTGGAGGCTTGTTTGGCAGCTCTTGTTATTGACTGCTCTAATTTAGTTCTGGGTAGTGATGGTTCCAAGAAGCAGCTGGAAATAACAAGTGTATACTGCTGTTTTAGCAATGCCATCTTTCCCCTGGCCATTGCAGGGGCTGCAAAGAAGGTAGTGAAGAGACTGTGTATCAGTTCTGTACGGGGGGATTCCTCAGCTCTGTGGGAGTTACAAAGCTGCCATATCAGTTGCCTTTGTAGTTCTCTTACTCATTAGAGACACAAACAGTCTGTAACACACGAGAGGCAAGACTCAGAACCAGTGGGCCTCTTGGTGAGCACAGCCCCTGAGGTGCCAATGGCATGTGAGGGGCAGCACAGCCCCCGAGGTGGCCCTAGCATGCAAGGCTTGGCACAACCCGTGTGTGTGCTGAGTGCAGCCCTGAGGGGGCCCCCAGTGTGTGAGGGTTGGCACAGCCCTATGAGCATGCAGGGCAAAGCCTCTGAGGTGCCCCCAGCCCGGGAGGGCTAGCACAGCCCAGACGGACCCCTGTGTAGGCCCAGTGCATGCTAGGCCCAGCCCCAAGTGGCCCCTGGCGCATGAGGACTAGCACAGTTCCAGCGCATACTGGGCACAGCCCCCAGAAACCCCCAGTGCATGCTGAGCATAGCCCCCAGCGCAGCTCCAAAGAGCACATGGACAGCACATGCTGAGTCCAACCCCATGGAGCCGCCAGTACAAGGGCTGGGGCACCCCGAGTGCAGGCTGGGCGCAGCCCCGAAGAGCGCCTGGCCAGGGCATGCTGGGTCCAGCCCTGGGGAGCCGCCAGTACAAGGTTGGCGAAGCCCTGGTGCATGCTGGGCGCAGCCCCCAGAAACCCCCGGTGCAGGCTGGGCGCAGCCCCAAAAAGCACCCAGCCAGCGCATGCTGGGTCTAGCCCTGAGAAGCCCCCAGTACAAGGGCTGGCGCAACCCCGGTGCATGAGGGCGCAGCCCCCAGAAACTCCCAGTCCATGCTGGGTACAGCCTCAAAAAGCGCCCAGTACAAGAGTTGGCGCAGCCCTAGTGCAGGATGAGCGCAGCCCCCAGAAACCCCCGGTGCATGCTGGGCGCAGCCCCGAAAAGCGCCTGGCCAGGGCATACTGGGTCCAGCCCCGGGGAGCCCCCCGTACAGGGGCTGGCGCAGCCCCAGTGCACGCTGGGTGCAGCCCCCAGAAACCCCCAGTGCAGGCTGGGTCCAGCCCCGGTGCATGCTGGGCAGACAGGCTGTGCGGGGGGCCAGGTGCCTTGCGGCTGGTGCCGGTCCCTGCGGCACAGCTGAACGGCGGCTGGCTAGCAGCAGGCTCGGCTGAGGAAATAGCCCAGGTGCATCACGGGTAGCCGCGCGGTGGGAGTCTGGGCTGAGGAGCCAATAGGTGTGCGACTACGCCATGCTGCTTCCCATGATCCTGTACTGGCTCGGAGCCAACGCGGAAGTGGGTGTGAGAGGAGGCCGGGGCCCAGCGGTACTCAGTGCAGGATCGGCGCGGATCCTGAGGCTAGACGGGGGCAGTGGTGTCTCCGTTCCAACTGAGCATGCGCAGAGCGTACCTTCCCGTTTATTCACTGCAAGGAGCGGAATCGGCAAGAAGTAGAGTCTCGCACTACACCTGGGCCTGCCCGTGAGTAGCAGGTGACTGAGCCAATGGGAGTGTGGTAGCGCGGAAGTCCCGCCCTTGCCAGAGGAGGGGGCACTGTTGTGGGTGACGTCACGGGCGGAGGATGCGGGTGCCCCATTGGCTCGGGCTCCGCCGCCGTGAGCTGGGCTCTTAAAGGGCGACTCGAGGGGAGGCCGGGCCGGCCGGGCGGGCCCATGGCCAGCACCAGCAGCCAGCTCGTGAGTACGGGGCGTGCCGGGCCCCCTGCGCAGGGGCTGCGTCGGGCTCGGCCGCTGCTGCGGCCCGCGGGTGCCTTCTGGGAGGAGGACTAGGCCGCAACGCCTGGGCCCGCGGGGCTGGCCGGCCCCAGGCCGCGAGGTGCGGGCGGCCCCTCCGCGCCTTGTGATGCGCCTCAGCAGGGCGCTTCGAAGTTCTTCCGCAGTCTCGGTGCGGTTCGCCCCTCACAACAGCCCCTGGGCGGACAGTGCGAGGGGCTGTGCGGGACCCGACCGGGACTAGCTGTCGGGGGAGCTCTGGGTGTGAGGGGCTCTGCGCAAACCCCAGAACAGGGGTGAAGGGCTCTGCAGGAACCCCCCAAGTGGGACCAGAGAGGAATGACGTGCATTGGGCTCTGTGGGAACTCCGCTGTGTGTTTGGGGGGTTTGGGTGCGATTGGATCTGCGGGAATCTCCCACTTGTGCACTACATGGTGTGAAACAGTGGCTCTCAACCTTTCCAGACTACTATACCCCTTTCTGGAGTCTGATTTGTCTGGTGTATCCCCAAGTTTCATCTCACTTAAAAACTACTTGCTTACAAAATCAGACATAAAACTACAAACATGTCACAGAATAATATTGCTGAAAAATGCGGACTCTCATTTTTACCATATAATTATAAAATCAATCAATTGGAATATAAATATTGTACTTGCATTTCAGCGTATAGTATATAGTGCAGTATAAATAGTCTGTATGAAATTTTATTTTGTACTGACTTTGCTAGCACTTTTTATGTACCCTGTTGTAAAATTGGGCAAATAACTAGACAAGTTGCTATACCCCCTGGAAGACCTCTCTGTACCCCTGGTTGATAACTGCTGGTATGAAATACTTGTAATTGCCTTAATTACTGCATAGTTTTTGTACGCTAAGGTATTTTTTTGTCTTTCATTGTACAGAGTGAACCTGATTAAAATGGTCACTAGGTTAGGAAACTAAAATTTCCACTTTCATCCAGGGAAGAGGAAAAGCCCACCTTCTATGAATCATTTGGGTCCTCTAGTGTACAGCATATGCCCCCAAACTGAGCTTGTCTCCATGATTTTAATTCTGACAATGAAAGGAAAACTACTGCTTCTTTGGGCTTCTGTTTTGGAGAGTAAAGATTGAACCATGGTGTTGAAAGTAGACTTCTAGTTTCATTACACATGGGGGGTTGAGGTTGTTTTTAATGGAATCTTCCACTGAAAGGATATTAGAACTCTCTTGTCTTGGAAGGGACCACCTGTTACTCTGTAACCTGCTTTTTCCCCTCAAATCATAGGCAGTGGCAGTGAGGGAGAGGGTCCTCACAGGTGGTTGTACTAAAATAAACCTTTCAGATATAGCTGCTGACTTGCGTTCTGATTGTGAGCACTGATTGATTCAGGGAAATGGATGACAAAGTGTTTGTTATAGTTTATATTCATGGGATATGTAGCAAACAAAGTTTATTATAGTGCAGTTTTTAAGAGTTAATAACTATCAACTTTTGTTGCCCAGGGATGTGGAAAAAAAAGCCCTTAGAACCCTCAGGCTAGGGGTGGTGGCCCATCTCCATTCCACAACATATTCTCTGCTCCTGTCTCCCTGCTTCTGTGTGTTACATTCAGCTTTTAGATTTTATACACAGCGACTTATAAACTTAAACAGCCCAGTAGGAGGTGATGGGAGATGAGAGAGGAAGTGGAGATTCAGCCGGGAAGGGTGAAGTGGAAGGGAGAGGAACTCAAGCTTTACTTTTCCCCGTGCTGTCCCCATGTGTATCTCCTCACCTCCACATTTCCCTTCCACTCCAGAGTGGTCCCCCAGCACAACTCCTCTTTGGAACACAGATGGTTTGTCTGTGTAGCTCCTTCTTGGGCCCCTCTCAGCTGAAGCCACACTTTCACTTACATCCCTGTTCTCAATCCATGGTAATTATTATTGAAAGGAATTGCCATACAGGAAAGGGGCATTAATTAGTGTGAGGAGCTGCTCTTTTACAGAAATTGTTATGCTCCTCCCAAAAGAGGAGACCCATCCATACCAGATGGGTGCTGGATGGATCTTACAACTGGAAGCTCCCCACATCTCCATTGAGACACTGTCAACAAAAGGACTAAAGAAAAATATTAGTTTTATATTTATGGGGGGAAGGATAGCTCAGTGGTTTGAGCATTGGCCTGCTAAACCCAGGGTTGTGAGTTCAATCTTTGAGGGGGCCACTTAGGGATCTAGGGCAAGAATTGGTCCTGCTAGTGAAGGCAGGGGGCTGGACTCAATGACCTTTCAAGGTCCCTTCCAGTTCTAGGAGATTGGTATATCTCTTGTTGTTGTTATTCCCTTGTCTTCCCAAGACCCCCTTCATGGCACCCTCCTCCTGTGTTTCATCTGTCTCTCAAAGCCCACTCCAGCAGCCATGCTGACCATTCTCACTGGGGATTATGTGCAGAGCAAGGCTGATGCCAGTCGGTGCTCATTTTCACTGAAAGTGACATTTCTACCTCCCCCAAAGATGTCTGTCTGTTTGTTTATTTTGTAATTGTTTCTTAGGGAATCAAATTGTTATTAAGAGAAGAATGATATGAATGAATCTGTAACTTCTGCAGGCTAACCTTAGTGTAATTTTCAGGTTATGCCAAATAAGGGAAAAAATAGTTTAATTTTAAGTTCAAAAGTGCCCTGCATGTTATCAAAGTTTGTATGATAGAGATGTGGCATTTGTGGAAAGGGTGATTGTTTACCTATAGGAACCTAAAGAAACATGAGGAAAACAGGATAAATTTTTTATAGATCTATTTTAAAGCGTTTCCTCCCAAAGTATTTCTTTTGTAGAAACAACCCTTTCCCCACTTCCTTAAAATAAAATTTCCTCTGAAGAGTTACAGTGCTGATGTTGGAGAATGAATTCAATTTTTGTCCTTTAAATACCAATCTCAATATAACCTTAACTGCGGTTACTGACAGATAAATGGGATCTGTATTAATAATCAGTAATTAGTAGCTGAAAGCCTGTTCTGTTGCACAAGTGTGATTTGTAAAACTAGGTTTATATATTAAAAAAAGGGGACAGTAACAGGCTGCAAACCCCATTGATGACTGATCCTGGTAATGTTCAGATCAAACAGCTCTCAACCATGCTTGTAGCTGTTTCCATCACTTTGCACTGACTCAGACAGTCTAGGCTCCAGAGTAGTGCTTCATTTATTGTGTGGGTAGTTGTGCTGATTTGTGTTTTGACAGGGTTATGCTGGGAGATTTGTGCAGCTGGTAGGTATGGCCATTGGGCTGAATAACCCACCATCTGTTCAGTATTCCTCAAACAACCCATGAAATTGGTCCATGCAGATTACCTGTAGAGTAAAGGTGGTGATCAGTGGTCTAGTACTGGTGACATGGGATACATGCATGGCTATATACTACACAGGCGTAATTAGTAAAGTCAGAATGTCTGAGAACTTAAAAATTGGCAGTCAGACCATCAATCCCATTGATGATTCAACATGGTGATATTCTGAACGGTGAGCCCTCAACCATGTTTGTAGCTGTTTCTATCGCTTCATATCGACTCTACAGATGTAACTGGCTTCTGAGTGACATGCAAAATGATAATCCTGGAATTTTTGTATATATGTAAACAAACTGGAAAAACTGATTTGGATCAATTTTGTGTTAACATAAAAGTGCTTTTGCCAGCATAGTTTATTTTATTAGGGTATAAGCTATATCAGCAAAACTGCTTTTATGTCTGTATAACCAGGGTGGCCAAACAGCTGCGTGTGGTTCACGAGCTGCACTTTTGCAGTTAAAATGTGGCTTGCAGAGCCACCCACCACTAGTCTCCATCTACCAGATGGGAAGACAGGGTGGTGGCTAGGGGCTTCTGCCCTGTGAAGGGCTGGTGGGGCTAGGAGCTTCAGCCCTGCAGGAGGCACTTGCCGGGGCTTGGGACTTCAGCCCTGCTCTAGCTGAAGTCCCAAGCACCACAGGCGCCTACCAAAAGGCTAAAGTCCCGAGCCCCATCACCCAGCCACAGGGTAAAAGCCCTGAGCTCTGGAAGGTGTTCCTAGCTCTCAGCTTCTGAAAATTATCATATGTGGCTCAGAGGATCTGTAAGTTTGGCTGTACCTGCTATATAATCTGCATCTACATTAGAAGTGTTTACTAGTATAGCTATAATGGCAATTTTTTTTCTTGTGTAGACTAAGCTCTTGTAACATACCTATAAAACTTTTCAGAAAAATGTGAGATTTTTTTGTTTTGTTTTTGAGTTCATAGTATCTGTTTAAAATCCCGTACATTTCATTTATCAGTAGACAGCTTTGCCTGTATCACTGACACATAGGCTGTCAACTTCTTGATTGGTAAAAGATTTAGAGAAAACTTTTTTGATCCCAAACCAGGCTAGGGTTGAAAGATGGAGTAAAATCATGAACACCGTTTTCAATATTCTATGTGTACAAGGCCAAATAAGTAGTTTTAATATGATTAGATACATGCCCAGTGTTAGAAATAACTGATCAGAGAGTAGTGATACAGACAGTTTGGTGTGGTGTAGCTTTCAGACTAAATTTGCATCCACAGCATGGTGGGTTTGCTTAAAAAACAACCACCCTATTCTTGAACGGACATTGCTATTACCTCCCATGTCTTACAAGAAATAACACATTTTCACATAGTTTTTGTAACTGTGACTGGATCACTGTGCTTGTTCCTCATCAACTTTTTCTGTGTGAGACCTTGATAAAGGATCCAAAGGAAGTAACAAAAATAGAGTCCATAGGTATTAGGGGGAGAGGTTGCAGGAACTAGATAGTTATGTACAGCTTAGAAGATGTTAGCTCTGTCTAAATACTTAAGTAAATATAGCACCCTCTTTATTAATCCCACTTAAGGTAATCAAAGGTTTTAAATTTCTACTTTTTTCACCTTAACTCAAACTGTCTTGGAAGGATTCTCTGAATGACTGTAGAACTCATAGGTTTATGACATCAGAAAACCAGGCAAGTGATACCTGATTTAAATGTGAAATGATTGTGTTAAACAGTCTGTATGTTAAAAACAAACACTTAGAAGAAAAGCCCTCTGTTAAGGAGCTTATTCACAGGTGTCCTCCAAAAAGTACTAGAATAAAACTAGGGAACTTAAGATTTGGTATTTCTGATATTTTGAAAGTTTAAAAACAGTAAACACTTTTTGCAGTGGAAACTTTTTGCTATCTTATACCTAAAGAGAAAAAACAGCACAACCAATTTTGTTTACCTTCACATTCTCCTCTAGATATCTTTTAGGCAAGTAAGCATACCTGAAAAAGTTGAGACCCAATAATTGGATATGTGCAAAAGAACTGGATAAAACAGCTAAAGGCATAATGTAGAGAAACGTTGAAGATTGTGCTAAAGCCCATTTCAGTCTTACTGACCAATGGATGCTGTAAGCAATAAATGGCTTTGGTGGAGGACTCGGTGCTGAAGCAAGGCCGAGACTTGCAGCATGGTTAAAAGACTAATATACTTATTTAACAGTGTTTTCACAGATTCTTTATGGTTATAGAATTGCAAGGATTAACTTGCTTATCACATTCTTTTCAAAATATTTTATTAAATTTGGTATAATGTGATAGATCTAAACTACTGCTGTCACGTTATTTTGGTTCTTTTCTGGTCTGCATTGGTTTCGGTCAGTTTATTAAAGATCCAGATGAACCAGAGTGTAAGAAATGTTCGTAACTTATTTACATATCTAGATAATTGTGTTAGAGGCTGAATACAGGTGTTCGGAGATTCCTGTGGCTTTCTGCTTCAGATCAGTCTGATTGTTAAATAATAAAACAGGCCCTTTAAACATTGGCTCTGGCCCCTGAAGATTCTGGAAACTGAAGTTCTTTGCTTAGTAATGGAAGAGGTTAGAGGGTAAGTAGTTAGTATACATGTTCCTACAAGTTCCCTCATTAGCATAAATCTTTACCTGAATTTGAAGCTGGAATTCTAGACATTAACAGAAAATAGTATACCAAGTGTCAGCAGGGTAGCCATGTTAGTGTGTATCCACAAAAACAACAAGGAGTCTTTATTTTTCAGAAAATAGCATAGCTATCTGTAATGTGGTTCTGTTCAGAAATATGTAGTTGTACTGTATGGTTTGGGTTTCATGACTTAAATGTTGTACTCTCTTGATAAAGAACTAAGTTAATTTTGGTAGGAACAAAACATCGGTCGTTAAAAATCAGTTTCTTCTAATCTGCCACCACAAGTGCTATTATGCAGTAATCCTATTTGTATGGATATTGCCTGGCATCACTGAAAGCTTAACTTCAACTCTGAATTTCCTGTTATAATGCTTGTTTTTGGAATAATTATTATACCTTGTGATGTTTTATCCAATATTACTGATAAGTATATTCAGCCTTAACTTCACGTTAACATAGTTTTTAATCTAGTATTGGGCATACTATACAAAACATTCCATGAGCTATATGAATGCTGACAAATTTAGAGGGAGAAACTAAAACAAAATGAAAATCCAGATCTGTAAGTAAAACAGTGATGTTCAAATTTCTGTGATGGTGAATGGATTTCGTTTAAGTGCTTTTTAATACCTTTGCTTTCCTCCATCTTCCTACAGAGCTCCCAGTTAATTTAATAATAGTGATGTCTATTGGAAGCATCTGCTTCCGATTTCCTATTTTCATTGATATTTCTAATCTTCAGGGTCAAAGTGCAATAGCGTCAGTGCATTAGTAACTTATTCTTAGGCTATGTCTACGCTCTCACTTATGTTGATACAACTGCGCCATTTTAAGCTCTCTAGTGTAGCCATAGCCTTAGTGGAACATGCTCTGGTCACTCTAAATGATGCTTATTTTATCCCTATATTTTGATAGGGATTGTGTGGGCTTGTGGCAAAGTGATTTACCACCTGGTGTGCTGCCTTGTGGCTAAGTGTAGCATTGCAGGGTTTTTTCTTTGTAGTCCTGTGACCAGGTCCACTGGTGAGCCCTGTCATCTTGTGACGTGGCCCTACAGCTGGGTCATCTTTGGTCTCATCCCTTTCGGAGTGAATCAGGGTTTTCACCCACTAGTCCCAGGACATCACACAGGCTGACAGCCCTGGTTCAAGGCCAAAGTAGTCCTTGTGGACTCTTGTGTCTTCTCACTGGTCTTCCTGGTGAGGTTGCAGGGGATCCCAGTCCCTATCTCTACCCTTGGTTCCAGCTCAGAGATGTGTGGAAGAAGTGGATAAGGTGTCTGTAGTCAGATCTCTTGCCGCTTCTTTGCGCTCCTTCCTGTATTGGCCCACCTTCCCCCTTACGGGGTTTGGATGACTGCTTTGTTCCTTTCTGGGAGCTAAGGATAAGGGGCCTGTCCGCCTCTCTAGCCTGGGCCTTCTGAGCTGAGCTTCTCCCATTTAAAGGCTCCTCCTCCAAGACTGATATGGCAGGCGCAGCAGGGTGGGGCTGCCTGAATCCATAGCTGCTCTTTAACATATCACAGGGCCCCAACCCAACAAACACTCAGTATGTGCTTAACTTTGGAGCATGTAAGTAGTTTCAGTGAAATTGATGGGACTGATCACATGTCTAAAATTAAGCATAATCTGCAGTGCTTTGCTAGGCCGGTGCCTGTGACAATCCATTTTTTCCAGTTGTCTACTGTGGTGTTCTGTACAAATAAAATTTTGAATTTTATTTAATTAAGATCCTTGGAGGATCTCTGTAGCTTGTTTACAGATTGGCTGAAGGATAACAATTCCATTTTATTACAATTTTCAAGGTTTCAAAATCTTGTTTTCCTTATACATTGAAACAAAAACAAAACCTTTTGAGATAGGTTCATGAAGTGGAATTGTGTTGAAATAGCAGTTTTTAGATCAAAAAGCTCAAGTTTTAATTTTCTCTCTCATCAAAAGTGATCACACAGCCTTGGATTTCAAAAACTTTCCCAATGAAAACTTTGCTAAAACAGATATCTCTGCAGATAGAGATAAAATTAATCTAAATTCTCACCTAAATTAATGTTATAACCACCTCTGCTGTTCACACTTCTGTTAGCTTCCATTGTGTTGGGAAGCAAGTTCTTAAATTACAGCCATATGGAATTAAAAAAACATTGGTGTACCATCGGCTGATGTGGGACTTGACAAGACCACTCAAACCCAACTCTGTCTTACATAAATGCAAACATTCATATTATTTTCTGTAACCAGAGGCCACTTGCCTACTTTTTATATGCTTAGTACAAAGTTCATATCTCAAGCATTTCAGGATGGATTTTGAATGTATTTACTATAGCTTGAGGAACTATTAAATAACTGAACTTGAACCTTCATTAAACTTTTGTCTGAAAACTAGGGTCAGTTAATTCATTAACATTTCTTGTATGTTGCTTATGAAATAGAATGATGAAGTTAAGGGCAAATGGTTAATTGTGTAGGCTAATAGAGTTTGGTAAGCCAAAATGTTTTGTTCTGTGAAATACTTGTCAATTTTATATTGTCATCTTTCTATACTAATAATTTGTCAGGAGTTTCTGCATTCAGGAAATTAAGTGGTGCCTTCATTTTTAAACTTGAATCCTTGTAATAAGATAAAGATTGACTGACCGATTAGACCAAATTCACATCTGAAAAAAGGACTGCTTTGAAAGAATGTCTTCGTGTTGCCTTCTAGCTGTATCCCTGAGAAATGTTTTATCCATCAATTTTTGAGCCCTTTACTACACATACAGACAGATGGCTACTGTATAAGTCTACCTTCCCTTTTAAGAAAAATCCTAGTTTGTCAAAATGCACTACTAAATATCAGTTGTTCAGATATTATTATTTCCTCTCCTAAAGCTATAAATGCTGACAAGGTGTCCTTCATTAGGACCTTTAGCCTTTGGAATTTGTTCACCAATTATCTGAAATAACCAGTTTGCTGAACTTTAGGGCATTTCCACTCACCTCTGCTTTAAGAGATGGGGAGACTGATGGAGGATCTGTGAGACTGGAACTTGAAGGCTTACATTATGTTTTAAAAATTTGCAGCTACCAGTGTGGGTTGTATCCATTCAAATGTATAATTGAATATTTTGAGTGTCAAGAGTGCCCAGGACCTGGAACGGATGATTTTTTAGGTAACCGTTCAATCCTGAATAAAGCATTGCTGCAGTATAGCCTAATCACTTACGGTTTTGTGATATTTCTCAGATGTTTAGGTTTATTCATTATCCCAGGACTTCCAGTTCTGCAATTGTTAATGACGTTGGATGGAGTAGAAGAATAATAGAGAAATGGGTCTTATTTAGGTAGCAGTTTGACTGACTGAATTGTTTTAGTCTACTCCCTAATGAGAATGCTAGTGTCAACATATCAGTATAACCCATATTAAATTAATAAAAAACTGTTTATCTGATAGATCTCTAAGATCTTGTACATGGAGAATTATCATCGGAAGGGGGTGTTTAGTGGGCTCCTTCAGGGATCTGTTCTTGGCTGTTAAGGTGCTCAGTGATGTTAAAATGCTGTTCAGTAGTGTTGATGTAATATACTTTGCCTTCTATAAGGCATTTGTCTTGGTACTGCCTGACACTTTGATTAAATAAACTAGAATGATACAACATTAACATAGCATGCTGTCTCAAAATGTAATTGTAAATGGGGAATTATTATTGGGTTGGTATGTTGCTAGTGGGCTCCCACAGAGAGAGGTTCTTGGCACTACACTATTTGGCAGTTTTTATCAATGACCTAGAAGAAAACACAGAATCATCACTGATAAAGTTTGCAAATTACCCAAAGATTGAGGGAGTGATAAATAATGAAGAGAACACATCACAGATACAGAGTAATCAGGATCACCTGGTAAGCCAGATCCAAGGAAACAATATGCATTTTAATACAGCTGAATGTATACAACTAGGAACAAAGATTGTAGGCTATACTGATAGGATGGGGAACTCTGTACTGGGTGCTGTGATGCTGAAAAAGATTTGTGGACCATGGTGGAAAATCAGCAGCACATTTGGCTACAGCATCACACTGGGAGCCCAAGGGCTAATGTGATCCTTGAATGTAACTGGGAAATCTCGAGTAGGAGTAGAGAGGTTATTTCACCTCTGTATTTGGCACTGTGATTACGCTGCTGCTGCTGGAATACTGTGTCTAGTTATGGTGTCCATAATTCAAGAAGAACGTTGATAAATTGAAAAGGGTTCAGAAAAGAGCTACAAAATAATTCAAGATCTGGAAAACAAGCCTTAGAGTGAGACATTTAAACTTAAGTAGATATAACTTCTTATTGGAGAAGGGTAAGAGATGCTTTGATCGTGGTTAAGGCTGTCACAGATGTCATGGATTCCATGACTTCTGCAGCAGCTGGTGCTGGCTCAGGGTGGGCCAGCAGCAGCAGTTTGGGTGTGGAAGGGGGCTCAGGGCTGGGGTTGGGGTGTGGGACAGTGCTTACCTTGGGGAAGGGGGAGCTCCCTGGCTCCCATGGGCATGTCCCCACAGCTCCTAAGTGGAGGGGACATGGAGCTCTGCGCGCTGCCCGCACCTGCAGGTGCTGCCCCTGCAGGTTCAATTGGCTGTGGTTCCTGGCCAATGGGAACTGTGGAACTGGTGCTCGTGGCAGGAGAAGTGCGCGGAGCCCCCCTAGCTACCCCTCCTCCTAGGACCTGCACAGACATGCCAGTTGGATCTGGGTAGGGAGCTTGCCAACCCTCCCCTCTGCCAGCACCAGCAGCAAAGGCCCTGGGCCGTGTGCCACTGCCTCCCCTCAGCACCAGAAGAGGTCCTGGGCCACCCTTTCACCTGCAGCACCCCTGGATCACCCTCCAGCCCAAGTTTTAGTTGGGGGAACTATAGTAAAAGTCATGGACAGATCTCAGGCTGTGAATTTTTGTTTACTGCTTGTGATGACTTTTACTTAAAATTACCCATAACTAAAATATTGCCTTAGTCATGGTCCACAAGTACTTGCATGGAGAAGAGATATCTGATAGACAGCTTGTCATAACCTTAGTCCCAGATTTGGACCTTAGCGTCCAAAATATGGGGGTTAGCATGAAAACCTCCAAGCTTAGTTACCAGCTTGGACCTGGTACTTGCTGCCACCACCCAAAAAATTAGAGTGTTTTGGGGCACTCTGGTCCCCCTGAAAACCCTTCCCTGGGGACCCCAAGACCCAAATCCCTTGAGTCTCACAACAAAGGGAAATAATCCTTTTTCCCTTCCCCCCTCCAGGTGCTCCTGGAGAGATACACAGACAAAAGCTCTGTGAATCCAAACAGAGTGACTCCCCCTCTCCGTTCCCAGTCCTGGAAACAAAAAGGACTTTCCTATTCCCCCAGAGGGAATGCAAAATCAGGCTAGCAAATCCAACGCACACAGATTTCCCCTGATTTCTTCCTCCCACCAATTCCCTGGTGAGTACAGACTCAATTTCCCTGAAGTAAAGAAAAACTCCAACAGGTCTTAAAAGAAAGCTTTATATAAAAAGAAAGAAGAAATACATACAAATGGTCTCTCTGTATTAAGGTGACACAACACAGGGTCGATTGCTTAAAAGAATATTGAATAAACAGCCTTATTCAAAAAGAATACAAATCAAAGCACTCCAGCACTTATATTCATGCAAATACCAAAGAAAAGAAACCATATAACTTACTATCTGATCTCTTTGTCCTTACACTTAGAAACAGAAGATTAGAAAACAGAACTACTTCTCCAAAGCTCAGAGAAAGCAGGCAGGCAGAAAACAAAGACTCAGACACAAACTTCCCTCCACCCAGAGTTGAAAAAATCCGGTTTCCTGATTGGTCCTTTGGTCAGGTGCTTCAGGTGAAAGAGACATTAACCCTTAGCTATCTGTTTATGACACAGCTCTCTGTAGAAAGGGCCACAAAGAGATTCAGTAGTCAGGAGCTGAAGCTTCACCAATTCAAACTAGACACACTCAGGGTAACTATTCACTGGAACAACTTATTTAGGGATGCGATGGATTCTCCATCGCTTGCTGTCTGTACATAAAAAGATAAGAGATGCTGTAGCTCAAACAGAAATCATAGTCTCTTGATGCAAGAATCACTGGGTGAGGTTCTGTAGCCTATATTGTGAAGGAGCTCAGATTAGATGATCATAATGGTCCCCTCTGGGCCTTAATAATCTATGAAACAATGCTTTTTGTAGCGAGAAAGCTAAGTGGCAACATTTTTGTACTATTACTATTGGATTAGAAATTCCTCTGTTGATTTCCTATAGTCCTATTTTGTTTAAATGGGGAAGTCGCTCTCTTGCTTTCACCTGGCTCAACTACATTGATTGATTATGCTGTAGAGTGGCCAACTCATCACTAATTGGAGTGTCCCTTAGAAATCTTATCCCTCTTCTTAAGGATGGGTTTCCAAGATCTGAACTGCTCAAGTTAATGCTTAATTAACTTGTAGCATCGTAATAATAAATTAACCTTTTATTGTTCTTGATTAGCTGTTCTGTAAATGCACTTAACTATTAAATTCCCTAGTTCTTTGAGCACTAAAGGGTGTTTCTTATGTAGATGTTTAGTGGACAGGTTTAAAATGTGGTTAGTAAACTAAATTGTGTAAGGCAGGAAAGATTTATCAAAGATCCAACTCACACTAGCCATCCTGCTTAGGTGTGTATGGTGCACTGTGGCTACACACGTTCAGTGTTGCAGGATCTGTTGTTTGTTGCCCTTATCCTACAAGGCCTTGCAGGGCTCTGCTCTGTGGTGTTCATTTGTATTTGTTCACAATCTTAGTTTGTTCCAGCGGATGCTTAGGCTAGTTCTTCTCCTTTGAGCATGTGCCTGAATCCTGATGCAAGACACAGGATTTATCCTGCTTCACCTCTCATGCTTAGGTCTCCACAGCATGCTAACTGAGGGCTAAATAATCACAGGATTAGACAAACCATCGTAGTCTAACCTGCAAGAGAATGACCACACATGCTGTACGTGCTGTCACTCCCTGTATCCTCACTGGTGCTTTATCTGGATATGACAAGCAGTACAGGTAGATGGTGAGATAGTACACAGGGAATAGGTGCCAAGGAGGCTTATGGGAAAGGATTGGAGGACCATTGCATCTCAACTCTTCTGATTGTTCATGGCTGCACGTTTTCACTGCTATTACCTCGGGATAACAGTACATGTTACCAGCTATCACAGGGTTTACCTTACCAGAGCCACATACAGCTCTTCAGAAGTTAATATGCAGCTCCTTGTATAGGCACCGACATCGGGACTGGAGTTATAGGTGCCAACTTTCCAATGTGTCCACTGCTCAACCCCTGACTCTGTCACAGGGCCTGTCCCCGCTCCACCCTTCTCGCCTCCTTCCCTGAGCCTGCCATGCCACGAAACAGCTGATCTGGAGGTGCAGGGAGGTAGGGAGGGGGAGGCACTGATCTGTGGGGCTGTAGGTGGGTGGATGGGTGGGGCTAGCTGATGGGGATGCTGCTGATGTATTACTGTGGCTTTTTGGCAATGTACATTGGTAAATTCTGGCTCTTTCTCAGGCCGAAGTTGGCCACCCTTGGCTTTATAGCTCATGGTGTGCTGCCTGTCTCACCATGTGGCACTGATAGTCATACGAATGTGTGAAGATGGAATGTGTTAAGGGGAAAACCCACAACCGAGCCAGAGTTAATTCTGCAGTGATGGCATCTGCACTAGCGGGGCTTGTCATGGGAGTCCCTAGAGTCCCTGCCAGTCACTGTCCGACTCTGCACCTGGATGCCTGGACTGATTATAAGCACCACCACCTCTGAGTGGCTCTGCTCCAGGAGGTGAGAAGCATGGCTTGAATTAGTTATTTTTAGTTACTGTTGCCATATGTTTCTTTTTTCTGTTTTCTATTTAAAATGTTTCCTTTTCTTGGATTTCCCCCTTAAGTGTCAGATGGGAGTGGTCCGGGTCCGTATACATGAGGAGAACATCCATCTTGAGCCCTGGTGAGTGGCATAACAAGTCCTTTCTTCTTCTGGAACATATTGTGGTCCCTCAAGGGCTATATTTCTCTGCAGCACAGGGTGTGATGATGGGGAGGTACTGAATCGCCTTGTGGACATGTGTATATTTGTGTTGTGATAATGGGGATCAAGAGGGTAGCCTTGCTGTGCTGCTAGTAATTGATCCCTTTCTGTGTTCTCTTTCAGATGTAAATAGTGTAGAAGATGATTCTGAGGAAGCTTTTGGATTTTTGTGGCATCTCCCAGTGAAATCCGTATGCTTTGGGAAGGAGTTGTCTGTGTTTGTCTTAGATCTTTCACCTTGTGAATTTTGCAAGTGAATACCTGTGGGATGCAAAAGTTAGAATGTTTTACTTATAAATAATGATGATAAAGTTTTATTTTTTCACTTCATTTGCATCCATTGTGTGTAGGGATTAGAGCGTGGGGGATGGAAGCGACCAGATAGAATGGAGAACAGCAAAAGCACCTCTGAGGCCTACCCTCACCAGGAGTTTGGGGGCTTTGGAGCATTTGATTTCTGTTGAATATTACTTTAGCTATTGCTGAGCCTATAATCTGGTGGGTTAGTGTCTTAATACATGACAGAACCAATGATCTGATCTGTCACAGCTGCCACTGAAGTAGCATGCAGGATCATTGTGGGATTGTCCTGGGAGGACTACTTTTTTTTTGTTTTTTCAGTATAGGATTATTTTGGTATATTTTATCTCACTCTAAGTGCCTTTATCATGCATTAAACTCAGTTGTGTAATAAAAAAGACAGCTTCTCACCCCAAACCAGAAAATAACTAATCAACAAAAACAAATACCCCTTCTCATCCTGAAATGGTAGTCCTTATCAAACCTCTCCCTTCCCAAGTGCCCGGGTAAATAGATGAGGCCCTACATTGTGCCCTGACAGTCAACAGATTAATTTGGACAAAGCAGAGGAGGAAATCTCCAAAGTTTGAGTACCCCTTATGGAGAAAGATCTACCAGCAGCTTCTTTTTTTTTTGTATTGAGAGGACTTTGGCTCAAATACGTCTGCAGGTGGTGTGATGGCAACATGGCAGAGGAAGAAGGGCAGTCTCAAGTATGCAAATCCCAAAATGTTTATGATTTAATAGGTCCAAAACAGTACCTTAAACTCCACCTGGAAATGAAAAGGCAGCCAATACAAATGCCAGAGCACTGATGGTCTGTGCTCCAATGAGCCACACTACTTGGTAAACAAGCTGCCATGTTTTACACAGCTTTAGTTTCTGGGTTCATTTAACAAATTAATATATGCTATAGCTAAAAAGGACAAATCATTTTTTATTCTGACCTCCTTCATAACACAGGCCATAAAATTACATCAGTAAATCCTGTATCAAACAGTGATTTGTGTTTTAACTAAAGCATAATCCTGTTGTGCCTTTGTTATATTGGAGCCCTGTACTATCAAATATATTATTGAGAAGCTACATAGTTTGTGATATGTAAGCTTCTATTTGATAAGCACAATAGATTGATCTCAAGCCTCATTGTAAGACATGTTTTCCAGTTTTCATATATTTCTTGTGGTTTTGCTCTAAACCTTCTGTAGTTTACCTCCTTTTGGAAGTCAGCACCAATATTCCAGGAGTGATGTCCACAGTGCTATATACAGTGGCGATAAACTTGCCTACTCCTACTTGAAGATCCTCTGTTCATACATTCAGGAATCTCACTAATCCACTTAGTCAGCCACGTTTCCACCATGACCCCTAAATTCTTTTCGGAGACATGGGTTTGCAGGATACAGTCCATACATTTTTTGTAATGTGAGATATATTTTCTGTTCCTAGATCTAGGACTTTACTTTTGGCCGTATTAAACCATGTACTTGCTCCCAGTTTGCCAAGCAATCCAGATTGCTCTCTATAAGTGACCTGCCCATATTGTTACTAGCCATTTCACCAGTCTTTATCCGCAATGATCTTTTGTGCCAGTCACTGATAAAACTTTTATAGCTTTTAGATGAGAATGAATCCCTGTGGGAGTCTGCTAGTAACATCGCTGTTTGATTTCCCTTTGAGATTTTAGCCATCTTATCTATTTAGTAATTGCTATGTTGATTGATGTTAACTCTAATTAGAATGTTGTGCAGTAGTAAGTCAATTGCCTTGTAGATGTAACTGCGTTGACATAATGTAGACCTTTAATAACCAGATTTGTTATACCAAAAAATGATATCCAGTTCATTTGACAGGACCTGTTTCTTATAAAACTTGTTGATTGGCATTATATTCCCATCCTGAAATATATTTATTGAATTTCATGTTGGCTGTTGCATCATTTTGGTATAGCCCCATGGGAAGCTTCACTGCAATAGTCTAATCCTAAAATATTGACAATGATAATGATAGCAAAGGCCACCTTTGAAGGAGACTCCTCCTGGTCTGATGGGGATGGAGTGGGAGAAAGCTTCATATTCGTTGTTACTATATGCTTGTTTAATGCATATCAGGACTCGGTAATAGTAACAGATTGTGAACTCTGTTATCAAATGGTAGGCACCCTTTCCCTCCCTGCTGGGAAATTTGGCACAGGGAAGGGCTAATGTAAACACAGCCACAGTAGTTGGACTTGCTTTGAACAAGGCTGCATTAATGCAGGCACTTGTATATGAACATGTGTTGCATACCAGATGTGACTGAGGGTTTCAGATGTATTGGAATGGCCAGAATGCTCTAGTGTAGACAAAAGTCCAAAAAAAGAGATGCATAATTAGCTAGTTTTGCTCTCCTAGGAATTGGCCTTTCTCTTCCAGTTCACCTTTTATTTGAATTGTCAGATTCCAGTAGCTATGGTATTTACTGTTCATATAACCTATGGGTGTAAAAGAAATAACACAGGGTAGGCAACCTATGGCATGCGTGGTGCCTTCGGCACGCGAGCTGATTTTCAGTGGCACTCGCACTGCATAGGTCCTGGCCACTGATTCGGGGGGGCTCTGCATTTTAATTTAATTTTAAATTAAGCTTCCTACACATTTTTAAAACCTTACTTACTTTACATACAACAATAGTTTAGTTACATATTATAGACTTAGACCTTCTCAACACATTAAAATGTATTACTGGCGCACAAAACCTTAAATTATAGTGAATAAATGAAGATTCAGCACACCACTTCTGAAAGGTTGCCAACCCCTGGAATAACAGGATGATACCTAGTGAGTCTTTAATTTGCATCCAGATAAGTTGTGGTGTTTTTCCTATTTGAGATACTATTTCTGTTCAGCAATTGTTAGAGGTTAGTGCATGGAAGGTGAAACAGAACCATGTAAACACACGTTCCATACTGGATTTAAAAGAAAAATAGAAGGAAGCCTGTTAATAGTGATTTATGAGAATGGCACTGTCATATACATTTGATGTGTTTCCCCCTAACTTCCCTGGCTTCCCAAATAGTTCCATTATTTTGAACTTTATTAGCTTACAGACATGTAGTATATTGTATTGATAAGTAAACCATTTCTTCTATTGGGCAGTAGTTAAAAAAAAAAAACTACCTTTTAAACATAGGAAAACAATTCAATAATAGTGGTGGTCAGTATGAGATACTCTGTGAACAAGACCAAATTTTAAATAGGAGATTTAGAATAACTAAAGTGTTGTCAAGCCTCTGACATGGAGTACTTTGGCACTGGTTATATCAGCACTGTTGACTCTAGCTGCCTCTACCCTAGCTCCACTGTTGACCTCTCAGCACTGTTCAGTACCAATGACATATATGGTATTAACAGATCTGAGAATCTCTCAGGAGCCAGAATCACACTACCACTGACTCAGGTAGTACTGGGCCTGTCTCTCACCTGTTACTGAATACCTTCTCTCCCCTTCTCCCCTGCCTTCAGCAATTCATTGCCCCTCCAATTGACATAGCATTGTTTTTGATGACTTCTGATGATAGTGTGGGTCACTCGTGCATTTATTCCTTAAGGATGTTTCTTCTGGTATTATGTGCCTTAGACAAAGAATCTAGAGACTCTTCCAGGGGCAGATTTTATGCAGACTAGTGCTTTGGGCACAGACCCTGGTTCCCTACCCCAGGGCTACTAGGCTCTTACCGAACTATGCCAGCATGGTTTTTTGGGGGTTCAGAAGCCTCTTTGGAACAGAATTACTCCTGACAAGCCTTGGCCCCATAAGGGCTTTCACTCTACAGCATCAATTACCCAGTCTACACCTGGTGACTTTCCCAAGAAAATGCCACCTCACTGTGGATTTATTTCCTTGTCATCCTTTGAGGCTATTGTTCTGTCTATTATAACTAGATAACTTTAAGGAGTATCAGGACCTGCTTAAGAGTGTTGGACTCTTAACAGATTCCCTTGGAAGAGATCCAGGAACCTACCCACAGGCTTGTTGACATCTTACAATCTCTCAGATCTGGCAAAATAGTGTGGTGTTAACAAAGCTATTATAGATCCAAGCAGAAGTTATTTGGCAGGTCCCAGGCCCAGCAGCCTCTGTCTCCCAGAAGGTGAACAAGAAATAGCAAGTTCCCTCAAGGGAGGCTAAATTCTTTTATATGTGTCCTGTACCACCTTTGTTAGTAGTGATGGCAGCTAATGAGAAGTTGTCAGCAAAATAAGACCACACTGAAGGAACATGAACCTAAATGATTGGTTATATTTGTCTGTAAATTGTATTCATTGGCTAGTATGGAGTTTAGATCAAGTTGCAGTGGGGTGATGAGAAGCTCTCTCTACTTCAGGGCTCTGACTTCCTTAAGAGGCTCAATCCGTTGTAAAGGACTTGCCATTTAAAAGGTCCATGTTATTTAGTTCTAAGATAAATTATGCTCTTTTTACATTGAAGGATTCTGGAGCTACTCTTGGACCTCAGTTTTGGACCCTATTATGATGGAATATTCTGTCCAGTTCCATACTCTCCACCCTACTTCCCGCTTCCTTGTCAGGGACCAATCTCACAATGACCTATAACACCAAGAAGTCCTGTCATTTCATTCACTTGAAGAGAAAGAAAGGGACAGTTCCTCAATACCAGTGGAAGGGGTTCTACAGAAAATACTACTTGAAGAGAGGGGGGAAGATAAAGGATGGCAGACCTCCTTGTGCATAAGAAGGCTCAACACATTAATATGCAAGTTGAAGTTCAGAGGCTGTCTAGACAGACACTGAATTGTGTGAAAGCCTGTTATGAAGTGACCGAAGGAGACCTCCAGTTTCTCTCAGAGCTCATTCCATGAGAGCGCTGGGAGCCTCTGCAGCACTGAGAAATGTTTCCATAGTAGACATGTAAAGTAGCCCCCTGGAGATCTATTCATGCATATACAAAGCATTTTGGTGTCCATGAAGCTTCCAGATCAGATGCTGCATTCAGGGAAGAATATGTTGAAAATGACTCCAAGCTCCCACCTCCATTACACTGCTTGGAAATCACCAAACATTGAATATGCAGATGGACAGTCAAAAGAGAGGAAAGTTACTTAACTGTACAGTAACTGGCCTCTCTGAGGCCATGTCTACACTACCACTCCCCTGAACGACATAAGTTACGTCGTTATAAGTGGTAATGTGCACAGCACTATGTCCTGCCGATGTAGCTACTGCTCCTCATTGGGCATGGATTAATTGTGTCAATGGGAGAGCTTTCTCCTGTTGGCATAGAGTGGCATCAGTACAGCTGTGCTGCTGTGATCTCTCTAGTGTAGACATAGCCTGAGATGTGTTGTCCATATGCACATTCCGCAACCTGCCTTCCATCCCCCTCTACCTCAGCGTCCTACCAAAACTTTGTGGTGGGAAGAAAACTAAGTGGTGACTGGCACACTCTGCCCTTTTATTCCCTTGTCATAGGGTGAGGACATTTAGGGGTGCATGAGCAGCCAGAAGGGACACTGGTGTCCAAAAAACTTATCTGGGGTGCATGCACCCCATAAATTAAACATGCATGTGGAGTAGACAATACATCTTGAAGAAATCTAGTTACTTTACAGTTAAGTAACTTTCCTTGCTTTTTATAGTTCTTGGTTCGCATTTGGAAGGTGGCATACAGCTTTAATGATTACACATCTACTTAGTAAAGACAGATTGTATTCTGAGAAGTTGATGGGCCTCACACAAATGCCACCTGTTTGCCATGAACGAGTAGAGCTTTCTTCAAGCCCTCAGATACGGGTGAGGCACAGCCTGCACTTCCTGAAAAACAGACATGGTATAGTCTCTGTAGTCTAGAAAACATCTGTGTTTATCATTCCTTTCCGTAATGCTACTGTGTTAGTGAACAGACCAAGAATGTTTCCTAGCTATAGTTATATTTTGTGTGTTGAATGTTTATCTCAAAAAGTGAACTTGTTTAACTGGGCAGGGGGTGGCGGTGAAGGGAGAATTCTTGTACTTTGTAGAATACTAAATTGGTGAATTGTTGTTTTAAAATCTACGTTTTGGAATGGAATCATTTAAACCCAAACATGTGCCTGAGTGCAGGTTGGATTCCCTTCCAAAGAGCCTTCCTACTTAAATCCAGAAAATTGTTTTGAACCCTGTAGAAATGGGGCATTTTCTGTGAAACCTGTGAAATGGAAAATCTCCACTTCTGTAAGAATGCAAAATCAATTTTAAGCTTCAAAGGGAAAGATTGTGATACCAAATTTGTGAGGTGTGTGTACTATGCTTCACAATAAGTTATGCATTGTTTTGCTAACTGGCTTTGAGGAACTCTCCCCACTGAGTTTAAAACAATGTTTAAACCTAGAGCAGTGTTTGTTTATAGAAAAATATTTCCAATGCAGTGCAGCCAGGTTTTAATTTCAGAAAGGTTCGGCAATACTTTCATGTTGCCTGCACTGCGTTCTCTGCTTGGTTGCACAGCCACAACCATCTACAGCAAGTGTGACAAACTAATGGCAGTATGTCACTGACAGGAAAGCCAACTTGAGAATGAGCTGTGCTCACAGTTATAGTTTTGGGAATTGGATGTCAAAGTAGCTAAAATGATCTAGCAGTTTTTCTGACTATTTTTCCTATCTAGATTACAAAAGTCAGAGTTCAGTAGACTTTTTTTTGTCTCTGTTCCTTTGAGTGCTATATTTGGCTATTACTTTGTTTTGGCATTAGGATATCTCTTTGTGACCATATTTGGAATTTAAATATTGGAACTTTCCTTCTGTGAGAAAAGACTACTAGGCAGGGGCTGGATTAAAAAACAAAACCTGGATGGAAGTGTACTACTCCGCTCCTGCTGTTCTCATCTTTTTCTGACACCTGCCCCTGCCCCTCCCTCCCAAACTACCTTTTGAAAAGAAATACCACTGAAAAGTGTGGGGGGGGGTTTTCCATGAATAGCTTAAAAGGATAAAATAATCACTCCATAGCCAGAAAATGTAGAAATTTGTCCCGTGTGTATATTTTCATAAGTTTTTGCACTTCATTTAATTTTTCCTTATATATGTCATTGTAGTTTAGAAAATTAATCTGTGTGACTTACAGGCTTCAATTTATGTTTGTTGCACAGCTGTACAAAGCTACTGTTTTGTTCAAAATATGCAACACTATTCATTCACAAGAATGACTGATTTTCTCTAAGGCTCTAGTAGTTTGAAGTAAACTTAAAGTTCAGGTTATTTCATAGGAGATACCACTTTGACATTTTGATCCACAGGTATGAGGCGATTCTTAAAGTAAAGCCCTGACAAGACTGCATTCTTGAGTTGAATTCCTTCTGGTTATATGTGAGAGTCTGTGCTGTTGTAGATATCATTGAGGCATGTATCAGTCAAGCTAATGTTTCGTTTGACAACTTAAGAGCTGCTATGTCTGGAATGAGTGCTCAGGCATTGGCAGGCCAAAGGGTTTCAAGTTTTGCAGAAAATTCAGGGTTGATTTGGTGATCTGCAGTGTACAGGAGGGATCTTTAGAGCTAAACTGGGTAAAATTACGGCTTGTGAAGAGTGTGACTACATTAATGATCCTTAAACCAATTTCCCAGCTTTTTGTTTCTTTTTAATTAAACAGTCACTCTTAGTCTTAGGCTATATCTGCACTATGGACCTTACAGTAGTACAACTGTACCACTGCAGCTGTGTCGCTGTAAGGTCTCCTGTGTAGCCACTCTATGCCAACAGGAGAGAGTTCTCCTGCCAGCATAATTAAACCACCCTCAGTGAGTGGTGGTAGCTGTTGATGGGGGAGAGTCTCCCTCTGACATAGCACTATCCATACTATTGTTTTTGTCGATGAAACTTTTGTCTGTCGGGGATATGTTTTGGTTTTTTCCCCCACACCCCTGACCGACAAAAGTGCTAGTGTAGACATAGCCTCAGGTGAATATTCCACCCCTCTAAGTGATATAAGTTACACCCATCATAAGTGCTAGTGTGCACAGTGCTATGTTAGTGGGAGAACTGCAACTGCCGATCGTTGAAGGTGGATTAATTATGTTGACAGGAGAGCTCTCTCCCATTGTTAGTGGCTACACGAGACTTCTTACACTGGTGTAGCTGTAAGCACTCTAGTGTAGACATAGCCTTAGAAGTTCAGACTACATATTTTTAAGGACATGGGGATTGTAAATAAGATGTTTGGGGATGGATAATTGAAGTGTTTTTTTCCTGTCCCAATTATTTGATTTGCTGGCCCTGTGATGTTCTTTGGAGATCAGATACTGTGATGATGGTGCAGGGGCATGTAAATACTTAGATGTGGGGGACTCACAAATCTCTTTTGAGCCTGACTTTTATTATCTAGCATATGGTAATACCTGTGCACTTATTGGGGCAGATCCCACGGGTATGGTGTTAAAACATTGGCAATAGTGGTGGAGCGCATTACTTCTAAACATGTGCATACTTTTGTTTTTTGTTAGCCATACGATTGTGAAACATCTAATTTCCTTCATTGATAGGGTAACTGGCTTAGTGGGTGAGGGGAAGCAATAGACTTCATTGATCTTAACTTTAGTAAGGCTTTTGGTACTGTCCTGCACGATACTTTTCATAAACAAAGTAGAGAAATATGATCTAGATGAAATGAGGGCACAATTGGTTGAAAAAACATACTTCAAAATTAGTTATCAACTGTTTTGTTTTCAAACTGGGAAGGACGTATCAGGTGATGTCCCAAAGGGGTTTTCCTTTGTCCAGTACTAGTCAATATTTTTGTTAATGACTTGGGAAATTGAGTGTAGTATGTGCTTGCAAAATTTGCAAATGACTTCAAGCCAGGAAGGATTGCAAGCACTTTGGAAGACAAGATTAGAATTCAAAATGATCTTGATAAATTGGACAATTGGTCTGAAATCAGTACAATGAAAATCAATAAAGATACGTGCAAAATACTATCTAAGAAAAAATCAACTGCACAAATACAAAACAACTGGGTAGGCAGCATTACTACAATAAAAGCCCTAGGGGTTATAGTGAATCTCAAATTGAAGCTGAGTCAAAAGAATGACACTGTTGTATGAAAAAGGCAAATGTCATTTTGGGATGTATTAAGTCATGTCCTGTGTAAGACATGGGCAGTAATTGCTCCGCTCACTGGTAAATGCTCAACTGGAGTGGTGTCCAGTTTTACATCACACTTAAAGATTTGGACAAACTGGAAAGAGTCCAGAGTAGAGCAACAAAAATAAGAGGATTTGAAAACATGACCTGTGAGGAAAGGTTGAAAGAATTGGGCATGTTTAGTCTAGAGAAAAGAAGCCGGGGTGGGAGTGGGGGGGCGGTACACAGCATAGTCTTCAAATATGCAAAAGGTTGTTATAAAGAGGATGGTGACAGGATGTCGGTCATCAATTGTTCTCCACGCCCACCAAGTCTGGGACAAGAATTATTTGGCTTAATTTGCAGCAGGGGAGATTTAGGTTAGCTACAAGGAAAAATGTTCTTCCATAGTTATCCCTGTCATTGGAGATTTCTAAGAACAGGTTAGACGGACATCTGTCAGGGTTGGTCTGTGTAACTGCTCGAGGTCCATTCCATCCCTACACTTTCATGATTCTGTGATTTAGCTGTTGTTGCAGCATAAAGTTACATTCCTACAATAATTAGATTGCAAACCAAGAGGTTGTACAAAACTCAGATCAAATAAAATTTCTAAGACCACCTGTCTAGCGCCAAGGTGTTCAGAATACTGTACCTTCTCCAAACATGGCTGGAGAGAATTCCTAGAGTCAGAGGAATTACAGCAAAGCGTTATTGCAATGCATAAGCTTAAATAAATTACATTTGTAAGTGAGTGTCTATATTGTAAAATTTAATTTAAATGGTAGGGGACTGGACTCGACCTCTCGAGGTCCCTTCCAGTCCTTGAGTCTGAGTCTATCTATAGGATACTGCTGTTCTGGAGACTATTGAGCACCAATCTCACTGAGTGCCACCGACTGACCTTGTAGTTTCTACTGGGGGACTTCAACACTCATGTAGGGAATGATGGAGATATCTGGAGGGGATTGATTGGGAGGAATGGCCTCCCAGGTCTGTGCTAGTCATAGATTGTACATAACTAATACAATGTTCAAACACAAGGTTGCTCATAAATGTACTTCGTACCAGAGCACCTTGGGCCGAAGATCAACTTCATAGTTGTCTCATCAGACCTAAGCCCATATGCTCTGAAAAGTCAGGTGGAGAGAGGCAGAGCTGGCAACCCGATTGCCACTTGGTGGTGAGTTGGATCCGATGAATGGGATGCCAGCTGGATAGATAGGAGGCCCAAATGATCAGTGTGAGTCTCCTGGAACATCAGTGGAGGACCCTGTGTGGAAAGACTTCAGTTCTCACCTCTGGAAGAACTTCTCCTGCATTCTGGGTGAGATTTTGGACATTGAATCTGAGTCGACCATGTTCAGGGCCTCAGTCATTGAGGCAGCCACAAACAGCTGTGGCCTGAAGGTAGTTGGTCGCTGTCGTGGTGGCAACCCTAGGATCTGCTGGTGGACTCCAATGGTGAGGGAAGCTGTCAAGGCAGTGAAGGCGGCCTTCTGAGCAATGCTCGTGAACCGGACTCCTGATACAGCTCAAAGATACCTGCTAGCTAAGAGGGCTGTGGTTACTGAAGTGAAAGCCCGGGCTTGGGAGAAGTTTGGAGAGACCATGGAGAATGACTATCAGACAGCTTCAAAGGTGTTCTGCTAAACCATTTGTTGTCTTAGGAGGGTCAGCAGGATGTTGCCCAGGCAGTAGTCAGTAAGGGTGGTGAAACGCTGACCTCAACTGAGGAGATTGCTGAGAGGTGGAAGGAGCACTTTGAGGAACTCAAACTTTGAAGAACTGATGGACATGCTCCGCTTCCAGGAGGCAGCATCGGAAACCTCTGTGAGATCAGATCTGTTTCTGTTGCTGAGGTCAATAGGGTGGTAAAGTGCCTTCATAGTGGGAAGGCAGCAGGGGTGGGTGAGATTTGCTTGGAGATGTTGAAAGCACTGGACAACGTTGGGGTGTGGTGGTTAACATGCATCTTCAATGTTGCATGGAAGGCGGGTGCAGTACCTCTGGACTGGCAAACCAAGATGGTGGTCCTAGTCTTTAAGAGAGGCGACTAGAGGATGCCTTCCAACTGTAGGGGGATCACACTCCTCAGCCTCCCTAGCAAAGCCTATGCCAAGGTGCTGGAGAGGAGGTTGAACCTCAGATTCAGGAGGGACAATGCAGATTCCGTCCTGACCGTTGAACAATGGACATTTGCTATCTCATAGATACTTGAGGGGTTGTAGGAGTTTGCTAATCCAGTCTGTTTTTGTTTTGTAGACCTGGAGAAGGCATATGACTACGTTCTCAGAGATGTCTTGTGGGAAGTCTGTGGGAGTATGAGGTGCTGGTGCCACTTCTGTGTCCTATCCGGTCCCTCTATTCTCGGAGTGAGAGTTGCATTTGTATTCTTGGTATTAAATCATGTTTGTTCAGGGTAGGCATTGGACTCCACCAAGGGTGTATCTTATCCCCACATCTGTTCATGATTTTCATGAACTGGATATCAAGGCACAACTGAGCTGTGGAGTGCATCTAGTATGGGGAGACTCTGCTGTTGTCCTTGCTTCTTCAAACTGTGATTTCCAGCATGCACTCTAACGTTTTGCTGCAGTGTGTGAAGCGGCTGGGACAAGAATCAGCACTTCCAAATCAGAGGTCATGGTCTTTGCTTGGAAGAAAGTGAACTGCTCTCTCCAAGTGATAGGGGAGCAGCAGCCCTTAGTGGACAAGTTCAAGTATCTAGGGATCTTGTTCACGAGTGATGGCAAGCGGGAACATGAGATCAACTGACAGACTGGTGTGGCAGTGATGTGGGTGCTGTACTGATCCATGAGTTCTCTGATGAAGCTCTCTGTTTACAGGTAACTCTATGTCCCATCCTCTTCTATGATCATGAATTTTGACTAATGACTAAAAGGACGAGTTTGTGGGTACAAGTGGCACAAATGAGGTTTCTCCGCAGAGTGGCTGGGCTTACTATTCACGATAGGGTGAGGAGCTTGCTATATGGGAGGGCCTCGGAGTAGAGCCGCTAATCCTCCGGATCAAGAGGAGCCAGTTGAGGTGGTGTGGGCACTTCATAAGGATGCCCCCAGGAGGCTTCTATTAGAACTTGTACTGGGCATGTCCCACTTGGCGGAGGCCCCGAGGCTGACCCATGACACCCTGAAGGGATTATATCTTTGGGCTGGCCTGGGAACACTGGGGGAAATCCCCCAGGAGGAGCTGGAACCAGTTGTGGAGGAAAAGGAGGTCTGGTCCTCCTTACTTGCCATGCTACTGCCATGACCCTCACCAGGAAAAGCAACATAAAGGAAAAAGAAGACCACCAGTCAAACCGGAAAGTAAGGTTTTATGTAATGTACATTCCACAAAACTCCAAGAGTTTTCTTAGGTTTTGGTGAGATCTACACTCAGCCAGGTTTGAAAGAAATTTTTTTAGTAGCTTTCACATTTTAAACATTTTAAAATCCTGCAGGTAAGTGGAGGGTCCCTTAAACACAGTGTTCTTATGAAGGAAAAAAAGGTACAAACAGTTTTTAGTCAGGGTGTCTTTGCCGTGCCCTGAAGGTGCTTGAGAAAGTGGTTTTCACATCAGTGTCACTTGAAGAACTCCTGTCTGTTTGTCAAAAAGTGTTACTGTGTCAGAACTCAGGTTTCAGAGTAGCAGCCGTGTTAGTCTATATCCGCAAAAAGAACAGGAGTACTTGTGGCACCTTAGACTGACAAATTTATTTGAGCATAAGCTTTCATGGGCTACAACCCACTTCATCGAATGCATGCAGAACTGAAAACCTTTAGATGCTAGGCAACCCTGCATAATTCCACCAGTTTTCATATCTTCATCTTGATAATACAGTCCTCTCTTTTTTTCCCTCAAATTTTGTTAACTATATTGATTCCTTTTCCTATTCAGATGGTAAATAAAAACTGCTGTAATTCCTCAGACTCTCTGGGAATTCTCTCCAGCCATGTTTGGGGAAGGTACAGTATTCTGAACACCTTGGCGTTAGACAGGTTGTCTTAGAAATTTTACTTGATCTGAGCTAGGTATAACCTCTTGGTTTGCTGTCTAATTATTGTAGGAATGTAACTTTACACTCTTTACAGCTAAGAAATACCGTACTAATTAACACTAATTACCTGTTTGGTATAGTTCATATGCAGAAAATAGAGAAGCATATTGGCTTCATATGACTATTTGTTCTGCTTTACTGAAACAGGATTTAAAAGTGGAAAACACTCTACATTATTAATGATTTTTGTAATTTGGAAGCTGGCAGCTGAGCATATGCAGTAAATAGCTGATAAGTATAACTCTCATTTCTAATACAATCCCTTTTTCCCATCCATCACTAGGTTGACTGTCTCATATGCTTCTGTGCTGCCATCAACAAATTTGATAATTGAATATTTCATTCAGTTCATACTACAAACCTCTCCTGAGCTTTCACATTGTCTTCTGCTTGCACAATTGAACTCCTTCAGTGGGCACTAAGCATTCTGCTCCTTTGGTCAGGACAGAATACTTGGAGTTGGGATTCTTGGTTCTGTTCCCAGCTCTCTTTGCTGTCTACAACAAAATTAGTCTAGATTTAGATCAGAGTGAAAAGAGCAATGAAATTTAAGAGTTACTTCAAACTACATCAGTATAACAGAGTAGAATTTGGTACTGTGTGTGCTTCAGAAAATCACTTAGGGAAACTGGTGCAGAATTTATCTCCTTACTTGAGGACAGTACCTCACAAAGCTATTTTTGAAGATTAATGTTTATAAAGCCCTTGGAGGTCCACCAACAGTGGATGTTCGTAATAGCAGAAGGTATAAAATGGAGGGCTTGCCTAGATTGAGGAGGAAAGAAAGGGCACAACAGTCCAACCAACAACTATGGGTATGTCTACACTACAAAATTGGTCGATTTAATGGAAGCTGATTTTTTTAGAAATCGATTTGATAGTCGATTGTATATGTCGCTACTAAGCGCATCAAGTTGGCGGTGTGCATCCACAGTACCGAGGCTAGCGTCGACTTTCGGAGCATTGCACTGTGGTAGCTATCCCACAGTTCTTGCAGTCTCCACCACACATTGGAATTCTGGGTTAGAATTATAGAGTATCAGGGCTGAAAGGGACCTCAGGAGGTCATCTAGTCCAATCTCCCTGCTCAAAGCAGGACCAATTCCCAACTAAATCATACCAGCCAGGGCTTTGTCAAGCCTGACCTTAAAAACCGCTAAGGAAGGGGACTCCACCACCTCCCTAGGGAACCCATTCCAGTGCTTCACCACCCTCCTAGTGAAAAAGTTTTTCCTAATATCCAACCTAAACCTCCCGTACTGCAACTTGAGGCCATTACTCCTTGTTCTGTTATCTGGTACCACTGAGCTCCCAGTGCCTGATGGGGCAAAAACATTGTCTGTGGCATCCAAGCTGTAGATCATGAGGAGGAGTAGATGTTTAAATGGCAAGTTCTGATCTGACAGAGAAACGTAGAGACTTGTCTCAACTTCTGGAAGAGCAGCTAGATATTTTAACAGAGGGATTTCTGTTAGCAAAACACATCTCTCCTGTAGTTAAAGTTGCAAAATGGGTTCCAGTTATATTCCTAGACATGTACACCAAAAAACCTGTTAAGATTGAGAGTATGTATCAGTTACTAAAGGATAAAAAGCA
The DNA here is from genome assembly GCF_007399415.2 of Gopherus evgoodei. NCBI lineage: Eukaryota > Metazoa > Chordata > Testudines > Testudinidae > Gopherus > Gopherus evgoodei. The sequence goes on from NC_044331.1 coordinate 86,102,924, forward strand.
TAGTGAAATTATTCCAAAACGAAGCATTACAAATTCACAGAAATTCAGAGTTAAAAGGAACTTACACTTAACAGAAATCCACACGTGTTAATGTATGTAAATGCAATTAAGGCAACCAAAAATCCTTAACTCTGTCCTGTAGTGACATCAAGCAACAATTGGATAAAACACTTTACGTTCATGTGTGTATCTATCACAGGTAATTATGGTGGCAACTGTCCATTTCAGAAGACGGGTGTAAGTGCCAAAGCAGTTCACTTACTCTGTTTCAGGCTGCAGCATTGCAGGTGACTAAAATGTCCAATGCTCAAATTACACAGAGCTCTTCTTCAGATCTGGGAAATGTATTTAGCTGTGACACTCTGAGTACAAGGTGGAACAGATTGTTTAGCATGAATAGCTAACGCACATTTCAAGGTGAAGTGACCCATTAACACCCCTCCAGTAATGGGGAGGAAAGGAGAGCGAGAGGGGGGAGATAGTTGAGGGTGAGTGTTAGTAGGTTAAAGATTGTTGTAATAAGCCATCAATCCAGTGTGTCTATTCAGTCCAAGATATTTAGCGTTTAGCAAAGTTATAAATTTAAGCTCCCATGCTTATCTTTTGAAAATGTGCGGGTTTCCTTTGAGGATGACTATAGAGGGATTGCTTTGTGAAAAGTGTCCACACACTGGTGACAGTGAGGTATTTTTGTCTTCTCATTTTCCTGTGTGAGTTAATTTGACAGCATAGTGATTGTCTGATTTCACTTTTCAGCCAGCACAGAGTAGTACTGATCCATATTGGCATTCAATTCCCAGTTCTTTGCTCAAAACCAGCACTGTCCTGGAACTTCAAGAAAAACAGACTGGGCCACTTTCACTATGACTGTGGACAATGTAATCTCCTGCATACCCCCACTGCCAAAGACATTTGACTGTTTTACTGCGCTATTAATCTCTGCCACAAAGAACATCCCTAGGGGCACAGGCCATCATACACTCCTTGCTGGACTGCAAAGACCCAAGAGTGCCTTCACAATTATGAGGAGCATAGAGACTCAGAAATTGGAGAAGCCCTTCTGGTGTCATTAGATGTAACAAGGCAGAAATGGTGGCTTGAATGTTTAGAAGGTCTAAACTTCACACGGTTTAGCAGTTCCTCCTGGAACCTGCTGAAACTGAAAGACCTAAGGGATGCAAATCCCACACATGTCACTAAGCCACAAGTGAAGAAGTGCCATCACTGCTAAATTTTTGTGGACATCAAAAAAGCCAGGGGACAAACAGTATCACAAACAAGTCCATCATCCATTCCATCAGGTTATGTTCACATGAGTTCTATTGTCCCATTGGTCTGGACCATTCACAAATAAGGCGATTGATTCAGCTATTGCAGTCATAAAATTGGGAAAAGCAGCGGGAAAAGATGGTATCTATCCCGAGTTCCTATATAACCTGGGTCCACTGGCATAGAAATGGATGATGCAGCTTTTTACCAACATCACAGAGACCAGTGAAATCTGCTTGTGGAGAGATGCCAATGTCATTGCACTCCTAAAGCCAGGAAAACCTGCAGATCACGCTTCTTAGTTATAGGCCAATCTCCCTCTTGAGTACCATCTACAAAGTGATGAAGCATATGATTCTGAATCAAATCAGTCCCACTGTTGATGCCAACCTAACCAAAGATCAAGCTGGTTTTCAACTGCACAGAAGTTGTTGCAGCCAGGTCCTGGCCCTCACTACAGACATGGAGGCTGGATTCCAATGAAAACTCAAGACCAGTAGTGCTGCTTTCATCAGTCTGTCACCAGCATATGGCAGTCTGGCCTGCCACTGATCCTAGCCAAAGTGATCCTCTAGGCCCCTATTCTCAGGCTGCTGAACATCATGCTTAACGACCAAAGGATGCTCATATACCTTGAAGGTCAAACTAACAGCTCGTATGCTTTGAATAATGGGCTACTGCAAGGCTCTGTCCTTGCGCTAACACTCTTCAATGTATACACAAGCAATATGACTGAAACAATAGCATGGAAGTTGGCATATGCTGATGATTTGGCACTTGCAATTCAGGCTCGTAGCTTTAAAGAACTTGTAGTGACCTTGTATCTGACCTTAAGATCATGGAGGAGTACTTCCAAAAGTGGTAGCTGAGACCAGATATGAGCAAATGCGTGGTCTGTACTTTCCACCTTTGACAATAGAATCACACAAAACACTGGGCATCTGTCATTCTTGAGACTTTCTTGACTGCACACTGAGCTTTCATGGTTGCCTCAAGGAAGTAGCCTCTAAAACAAAGACTCGCTTCAACGTTATTGAGAAGTTATCAGGAACGGCTATCCCAGTGCTACAAACATCAGCCTTGGCCCTGGTGTACTTAGTTAAAGAGTGTACTGTGCGTTGGTGTAAAAAAGAAGCTACCGTACCCCACTTGTGGCTAGACAGCTGAATCTGTGCATGCAAATTATCAAGGAACTTTAAAATCAACATATCTACTATGACTTTCTGAATTAGCTAACATGGAACCCCCAGCTATCTGTTCAGATATAGCCACAGCACGAGAACTTAAAAACACACTGAAGTCTACCCAGAACTTCCTATCCAGCAAGTTATGGATAACTTACCCCAGCAAAACCTGAAATCGCGAAAACCCTTATGGACCATGCATGAACACCTCATGTCTCTGAATCTGGCCAGGAAATGGCCAAGTATCTGGACCTCCTCTACAATTTCAAACAAGCACACTATACTGACCCAATAAGCCGCTCTCCTGTTTTCAATGTGCCACGCAGATTTTGGACCACACTGAGCTGCATCTGAACATGCCATGGAAGATGCAGCTACTTGATGGACAAGTGGAAAACCAAAGACTCCCCTACATGCGACTGCGGTGAGGACATCCAAGCCAATGAACATATCATCACACAGTGGCACAAATATGGATTCAAAGGTGATTGAATGATATCCTCCATGTCACAGAGAAGACATTGAAATAGTTTATGGACCTACTACTGCATCTGTAGGATGATGTTGCTGTGTGTGTGTGTTTGTGTGTGTGAGCCCCAGAAAGAATCAGTCGACGTGTAATGATGGGTCTGGCCTCTAATTTGAGATTGATTTACTGGTTCAGAGGATTGTTGAGGGACTGGCATGATGTGAAAAGAGGAGCAGAAGAGAGCTCAGCTTCCCATGCTCATGTGCCTTTACTTCAAGGGTTCCCCTTATGCTCCTGTCTTTCCCAAGCAATGGTGGCTAGGTACTCAGTGGAGCAAAGGCAGCTATGCGTTGTGGAATCTTTCAAGCACACACATACTAATTAGCTATGAAGAATGCTTGTAATTGATTGTTTCCTCTGTCCTCCTCACTTATAAATTGAGTCTAGAAGGGACCATTTGGGATCATCTAGTCTGAGCTCCCATATAACACAGACTGTAGAACTTCCCTAAAATAATTCCTAGAACAGATCTTTTAGAAAAAAAATCCAGTCTTGATTTTAAAATTGCCCGTGATGGAGAATCCACCATTACTCTTGGTAAATAGTTCCAGTGGTTAATTACCCTCATTTTTTAAAATTTATACATAACTTCCAGTTCGTCTAACATCTACTTCCAACCATTGGATTGTGTTATACTGTTGTCTGCTTGATTGAAGAGCCCATTATCAAATATTTTTTCCCTGTGTAGGTATTTATAATCTGTGATCAAGTCACCCCTTAATCTTCAGTTTGTTAAACTAAATAGATTGAGCTCTTTGAATCTGTCACACTAAAACATGAATTTCTAATCCTTGTCTGTTCTCTGAACTCTGCAATTTGTCAACTTACTTGTTGAAGTATGAACCCCAGAACTGGACCTAGTATACCAGTAGTGGCTGCACCAGTGTCAAATACAGAGGTAAAATAACCTCTCTACTCTGATTTTGAGACTTTCCTCTCTATTCATCCAGGGATCACATTAGCCCTTTTGGCCACCGCATCACACTGCAAGCTCATGTACAGCTGACTATCCACCACAATCCCAAAATCTTTTTGAGAGTCACTGCTTCTCAGGATAGGGTCCCCCATTCTGTAAGTAAACTCTGCATTCTTTGTTCCTAGATGTTTATATTTACATTTACCCATATTAAAACACACATTCGCTTGTGCCCAGCTTACCAAGTGGTCCAGATCATTCTTTGTCAATGACCTGTCCTCTTTTTAGCACTCCCCCAATCTGTGTCATCTACAGACTTTATTGGTGGTGATTTTATCTTTTATTGCAGGTCATTGATAAAACTGTTAAATCGTGTAAGGCCAAGAACAGATCACTGCAGGACCAGAATAGAAATATACGTATTTGAAGACAATTTCCCACTTACAATTGCATTTTGAGACCTATCAGTTGGCCAGTTTTTAATCCATTTAATGTATGCCATGTTGGTTTGTATCCTTCTAGTTTTTTAATCAAAATGTCATATGGTACCAAGTCAAATGCCTTACAGAAATCTAAGTATATTACATCAACGCTATTTATCAGCCAAGCTTTTTGATCACATTTAAAAAAAAAAATCAACTTTGTTTGGCAGGATCTATTTGCTATAGTCCATGTTGATTGTCATTAATTATATTACTCTCCTTTTAATTTTTTGAGTCCCGCATCCACCACTCCATTATCTTGCCTGGGATTGAAGTTAGGCTGACGGGACTATAATTACACAGGTCATCCCATTAACTTCCAATATTAAAAAAGGTAAAGTTACCTGAGCTGTTGACCTGACCCTGTTTGCAACCTATATAATCATAACAGGTCAGATTCAAAGATTTATAATTTAGCTATATTTGAAAAAATTAGATTGTAATGCACAAGAGTTAAAAGAATATTACCAATATAAAAAGTTTGTGGTAGGCAGTTGTTAAGGTTATTTACGATAAAGAAAAGACTGATGGATATTAATTTTTTTTTTTAAGGACCCTGTTTTTAATTAATTCTTAAACCAATGGATTTACTTGTAAATAATTCTCAAAATACATTGTAGGTTCAAAATGTGTTAAATTTGGGGAAGATGCATTGTGTTCTCATACATAAGAGGATGAATCTCTGCTTTAAGTGCAAAGTAAAACTAAAAATTACAAGTGGAACCATGAATGATGTTTCCATATAATTAATAATACGATTCATTTTCACATCTGAGTGACCTCATGTCCCACTGTAGTATGTATTCAGTATCTTAGATACTTTCTGCATTTAGTAAATAACTGTAAAGGACATGTAATGAAAGCGGTATCTGTGTTTTCAAAACCCAGCAGCTCTGGGACTCTTTTATGTGTGTGACAGAGAAAGTAAAAAACCACTACATCTCAGCAAAAGTGGCTGAAGTTTCCTCAGTTCTCCGGAAACTGTCTTAATCTCTCTCTCCATTTCTCGCGTCTCACTGTTCCCTTTGTGTCTTTCATTCACTTCAGGTTGTATTCTACACTGCTTTGTGTACATGGGCTAGCCTCCCAACCAGCATAGGCAGATTTCCCTTAGTTCTGCTCTAAAGGATTCTGCAGTGTTCCTCCCCTCTTCCCCCCTGCTCCATTTTCTGATGCACGTTGTATAATACTGTTTCATGTTGTGCTCTTAGACTGTAATCATGTAGTAGCAAAGGACCAATTTTGCTCTTCTATTATACAGAGCTGTATAGTAACGAAACATTTGAAATTTTGCCTGAACTTCTCTAACAAGTTCAGGGTCAATTTAAAAATAAAACTGGTTGTCTTCCTTGTGAACATCTAAGGCTTAGAGTTTAATGCAGAGCCTGCTCTGACATGCCAGTTCTCCCTGCCCACTCTAACAGGTCCAGGGTGAGGTAAGTTGTAGCAGTCTGATTGGAACTTTCGAAGTAGAAATACTCAAAACAAAATAAAACGCGCCTTAGCGTCCTGGACAGAAGAAAACCATTGGTGTATAATATCATGGCTATGTGACTTTTAGTGTCTCTTCTGCCTGGTTAGTTTTTGGAATTTGCAGAAAGCACTAGCACTTTTTCCCTTTGAGAAGACAATTGCAGTAAAGATGAAATCTGGCCCCTTCCTCATATCATTTAACTCTGTAAGGTATGAATTTCAGTGTTGGTGGTGGAGAATGTCATGCAAGAGGCTTAAAGAGGTGTGTTGATAAAAATGCTGCTAACTAATAAACCAAAATGTCATTTGGCAAACATTAAATGGGACTCTAGTCACCAATCTCTCTAATCTCTTAAACAATTTAAAGTGACATATATAAATATTGGAGACAAGGTGGATGAGGTAGTATCTTTTATTGGACTAACTTCTATTGGTGAGAGAGACAAGCTTGTACAGAGCTCTTCTTCAGGTCAAGATGTTTCTCTAATATCCTGGGACCAACTGCATATAAAAAAAATAGAGCATTTAAACTAAGTAAAGGTCATTATAAAACTAAACTTGATGGTTTGAGTCTGTTGGCCAGAGCAATGCAGGGAGATGTGTGAACTCTTGTAAGAAATGAAGAAAATTGTTTTGAATGGTGAGTAGCAGGTATACTAATTATTTCAGAAAAAAATGGATGATTCCAATGGTGAGTGGAAAGGGTTATTGTTTTATGCTTGAGCTGTCAGTTGTCTTTTTGGAAATCTGAAGGGAAACTTTTGCTGATGCTTCCCTCGCCCAGAGTGGTAATGTGGGTTTTTTGTGTGTCTGTGTGTGTGAGTTTGTAGTGCTGTCCTCTGGCAAAAAGACACAAACACACATGCAAGAGCGCAAGTGTTTTAATTGCTCGAAAAGGTACTTTTTTTTTTTAAAGTTCCTTTGACTTCAGTGCGGCTGCTCGGTTGAGTAAAGTTACATAAGTGTTTCCAGGATCTGGCCTTAATTACAGAGTAGGACCAAAGGACTTAAGCACAGAGAAGGAATGAAGAAGTAGTAAGGCACAGGAGGAAGACAATAAGATTACGTGTTTACATGGGATGTTAACATTCATGTCTTGGTAACCAGGCCTTTTGGGGTTTAGTCACTGGTAAAGCCTGTGCACCAGCTCAATAACTAGTAGGTGGTGGTTAGAAAATACTTACTGAAGGATTTGTATCATAACTTCTGTGTGAAGAATGCAACAAAGTGTATAACTAAAAGCCAACAAATATTTGAATTCTGTTATATTTCAGTCCAGTTTTCTTGGTTCTTTGGAAGAAAAAGACAGTGGATTTTTTCATCTTTATAGTTGCTTGTTAAGTAAATACCTGGATGTGTCAACCGTGCTTTCAAATTTAATTTCAGAAATTAAATTTGAAAAATATAGACTCTCCGTGGCTTTCAGATCAGTGTGGTAGTTGCATGATATCACTACAGGGCAGAGTTAAAGATTCTGCGAAAGGACAAATTTTCAGCCACAAAGAATGATGGGTTGGGTCTAAAAGACCATTCATCCTTTACATTTTTATTTTTTAACTTTTCACAAGATTTCAGTGAATCCTTAACTATGTGGGAAATTTGTAGAGTCTGACGGCTCAGTTAAGGTTGTTTGGGCAGGATTGCACAGCTTGTTTTTTGGCACTTCGGGCAAAATCAAACTTTTTTTAAACAGGAAGAAGTAGGAGGGGAGGAAAAGAGAAAAACTGAAGGAAATGTGCTCGCAAATACAAACTCTGACTTGGTGTCACTGGCAGATCTTAAATTCTCTTTTAATCAGCCCGTTCACACTTAGCTCTGCATCTGTGTATTGGGAGGGGAGGTGAAACATAATCTTCCCTTAAAGTATGATTTGTATAAAATGAGTGAGAGGGGATAGAATATCTGCATCTTCATTCCTTTTATATAAATCTTTGTATTAAAGTACCAATTTGTTGGGCCACACTTCCAGTAGCTCTGTCCCAGCCTATACCTATTGTCAGTCTCCTACACACCACTCCCACCTCCTGTGCTCTACACTAGTTTGTTTTGACTGCTTCCTTTGCTCATTCCTGGCTCATGCTTTCTTCCGTGCAGCCCTCTACACGTCAGATATTCTCTTGATTTAAATATTTACACTCCTGAAGACCCACCAGTTCTGTGAAGCATTGCAGATCTGTTTTTGTTGTGTACAGCAGTGTATTGTACCTTCTTGTAAGTTTATACTATAGTTCTTCAGGGGAAGGACTCTGCTATGTCATATTTACACTTTGTGCATTGTCATGCATTTATGCTGCTTAGCCCCTCCAGTTATACATTTAGCTAAACGAATATGTTGAACCCTCTCTTTTTCAGTATGATGCTGTTCCAATCCAGTCGAGTGTGGTTATATGTTCCTGTCCATCCCCATCAATGGTGAGGAACCAGACAGATTCCAGCACTCCATCTGTCATCACCACCTGTGGCAGCAGAAAGGGGTCTAACATGGAGGGAACTGCAGCTGAATCAAGGTCTAGTTCAAACTCCCTACAGCAACATTCAGGACAACAGCCTCCACAGCCTCGAAAAAAACGACGTGAGAATTTCAAATTTGGCAAAATTCTGGGTGAAGGATCTTTCTCAACAGTGAGTAATATAGCTATTTTTCAGCTCCTCGCTATATTGGTTCGTTCAACAACAACATAACCATAGAGTCATTGAAAGAAGGGGGTGGACGGGACCTCAAGAGGTCATCTTAGTCCACCCCCCACACTGAGGCAGGACCAACTATACTTAGACCATCTCCGACAGGTGTTTGTCTAACCTCTTCTTAAAAACATGATGAGTGAGATTCTACCACCAACTCTGGTAACATATTTCACTACTTAACAATCCTTGTAGTTAGTTTAGATATTAGGAAATACTTTCTAACTGTCCCTTGCTGCCGATTACACTGATCATGTCCATGATAGTAGGACAAGAAATAAAGAACAGTTGATCACTGTCCTTTTTATAACAGCCCTTAACCTGTTTGAAGACTGCTATCGGGTCCCTCACAACTCTTCTTTTCTCGAGATTCAAACATAACACTTTTTTTTTAACCTTTCCACAAAGGCCAGGTTTTGTAAATCTCTTACCATTTTTGTTGCTCTCCTTAGCATGCTCTCCAGTTTGTCCACATCTTTCTTAAAACGTGACATCCAAAACTGGACAGATTCCTCTAGCTGAGGCCTCACCGTTCCCATGTAGAATGAAAGTTACTTCCCGTATCTTACATATAAAACTCATGTTAATACACCTCAGAATATTAGTCTTTTTCACAACTGCTTCACACTGTTGGCTTATGTTCTATTTGTGTTTTGCTATATACCCTCAGATCCTCTTCTGCAGTACTACTGGTTAGCCAGTTTTCTCCATTTTGTATTTATACATTTCCTTTTTCCTTCTAAAGTGTATACTTGTCTTTACTGAATTTCATCTTGTTGACTTCAGATCAATTCTCGAGTTTGTCAAGATCATTTTGAATTCTAATCCTGTTCTTTAAAGTACTTATTACCCCTTCCTGCTTGGTGTCATTCACAAATTTTATAAACTTACTCTCCTCTCCATTATCCAAGTCGTCATTAAAAATGTTTAATACTTCCGGACCCAGGACAGACCCCTGCAGTGTCCCACTAGATATGTCCTCCCAGTTAGACAGTGAACCATTGATAACTACTCTGAGTGCCCTTTTTTTTTTTTTGACCAATTTTGCACCCATGTTACACCAATTTTGACCACATTTCCCTGGTTTGCTTTTCGGACTATCATATGGTACTGTGGCAAAATCCCTACTAAAATCAAGGTATATCACATCTGCTGCTTCCTCCCCGTGCACTAGGCCAGTAACCCTGTCCGAGGAAATTAGGTTGGTCTGGCATGATTTGTTCTTGACAGATCATTGTTGGCTACTACTTATCTCCTTATTATGCTCTGGTTGCTTACAAACTGATTACTAATTTGTTCCAGTGTATTTCCAAATATTGAAGTTAGGCTGACTGGTCTATAATTCTCTGGTCCTCATCCCCTATTTAAAGATAGGTACTATGTTTGCCCTTCTTCAGTCTTCTGGAACATCATGTAGTCTCAAAGATAATCACTAATGGTTCTGAGATTTTCAGCTAGTTCCTTTTAGTACCTAAGAGTGCACTTTGTCAGATCCTGCCAACTTGAATACATCTAACTTAGCTAAATATTCTTTAACCTGTTCTTTTCCTAATGGCTTCTTTTCTCTTCCCCCTTGTCAGTAGTAATTGTATTAAGCAGCGGTTCACAACTGACTCTTTTTTAATGAAGACTAATGGATATTTTGTGGCAAACATCTAGTACAATAACTCTTCACTTAACGTTGTAGTTATGTTCCTGAAAAATGCGACTTTATGCGAAACAATGTTAAGCAAATCCAATTTTCCCCATAAGAATTAATATAAATAGAGGGGGTTAGGTTACAGGGATTTTTTTATTTTATTCTTTTTGTGCCAGACAAAAGACATTATAGACATGGGGGGAATAGCTCAGTGGTTTGAGCATTGGCCTGCTAAACCCAGGGTTGTGAGTTCAGTCCTTGAGAGGATCACTTAGGGATCTGGGGCAAAATTAGTACTTGGTCCTGCTAGTGAAGGCAGGGGGCTGGACTCAGTGACCCTTCAGGGTTCCTTCCAGTTCTGTGAATAGGTATATCTCCATATATTAATATACAGTAGAAGAGTTAAACAATTTTAAATAGTTTAATATTGTACACAGCAGTGCATGAATGTGAAGCTTGGCTGAGGTGATGGAGTAAGAGGGTGGAATATTTCCCAGGGAATGCCTTGCTGCTAAATGATGAACTAGCACTCGGCTGAGCCCTTAAGGGTTGATACGCTGTTGTCACACTCTACAAGGCGGCATGGACTGAGGCAGGAGGGAGGAAACACAATAGATGCAGGGTAGTAGCTGCAAACACTTCCCTGCAAAAACTGAACACGATGATGAGGCCATGCTATCCAGCTGGAGCCCACCGCTCCCTCTTCCTGACAGCACATGCACGGCTGCGCTGGTGCTGACTTTCCAAAGTGCTGCGGGGTGTGTGCATGAGTAAGAGAGAAAGAGACGTGCATTGCCCCTCTAAGTATGCTGACACCACTTCAAGTACATTGCCCTTTTAAGGAGATCAGACAGGAAGCAACAACTTCCAGACAGCTCCCTCTTTTCTGTCCCTCTGCTCCGCTTTGTGAGGGACATCCTGATATCAGCACCAGTCTCTCCCCCTCCCCCAGGAAGCTCCTGGGAGCAGCTCCAAGGCAGAGGGCAGGGTAGGAGCAGCATGGCAGCGGAGGGAGGGACAGCTGAACTGCTGCTGGGCAGCTGCCAAGCACATATGTTACAGGGAATTTAGGGGAGACAGCTCCCCCCAATTCTAATCCCCCCAAATAGGGCCTGCTCATCCAGAGAATCCTGCGAGCAGTGGACAAAGCAGGCAGCTGCCAAATGACATTCTAAGGAAGCATTGCACATCTTTAAACGAGCTTGTTCCCTAATAGATCAGCAACCGTAACAACATTAACCAGGACAACGTTAAATGAGGAGTTACTGTATGACTTCCTAGATCAGGACTCTCTTTATGCATTAGTAATGATGAGTAACATTTTGTTCTTTTGGTTTTTCTTTCCTTTTATATTTGAATAAAGATAACTTCTGACAATATTTAAGCATATTATTCAGTAACTCAATTATTATAGAAGCCTAGTACTGGCTGTTACAATGGAAATAGTTTGACAGCCCATCTACTTACATTCTTGTACTGCACCCATCACTGTCTTCAACACTCTGGTCAGGCCACAAGTGCAGACTAATAGATGTTCACATGCTCATAATTTCAGTTTTGTGAGACTGAATCAACACTTTGTCCATTTTTTGTTTTTATAAAGTTACTACCCTTTGTTTCCTACAGAAACTCCTTGGGTGAGCTTTGAAACCTCAGATTTGGCATAAGAATAGTCACTGAGAAATTTATCCTCAACCAAGTTTGGAAAAAACAATGATTGAATAATTGTTGAGTGTTTTCAATGTGCAGTAGAAAATGTCATTAAGTTTATACCTCAAGATGTAGTGTTTATGCATGCTGATCTACTTTGTGCATCCATCCTTCAATTCACATAAAAAGCACCTTCTGCCTGAAATACTTGAATTTTAAGTTTTCGGAAGACATTATGTCCCAATGTGTATTTTTAGTGGCTTAAGCGTTTATTGTAATGGAGTTTCTCGTGCTCTTTTAAATATTTAAGATTTTACTTTGATCTGATCTGAAGGATTTGAACTGAGTTAGAGGTTTATGCCATTGTAAGAATTTAATGCACCTTAAAACATGATGCCACTGTAAGGATTTCAGTTAAAGTTCTTGTTCTGCCTTAATTTTATTTGTATTTTTTAAAAGCAAGTGCACATACACAGGAATTGAATGGTTGCATAGATACTCACTAAAATCTGGAAATCCTCATGTCAGATTTTAACAGTAAATTAACTTGGCAGGATTACACACCATAATTTGTCCGATTAGTACCTGTTGCCCAAATAAATCTGTTAGTCTTTAAGGTTCCACCAGAGTCCTAGTTGTTTTTTGTGGATACAGACTAACATGGCTACCCTGATACATGACACAATAATTTGTTTCCTGATTTTAAATGAGTAGTTTAATATATTACTGACTGACTTATAGTAAAATGTATAGGAAGTGCAATGTGGCAGAATTACTGTTGCAGTTGGGACCTTAGCTTTGTGACATGTTTTCCAGTGACTTTAACAAAGCAGTGTTAAGGTTCCATTAAAGTGGCTTTTTCATTATATAGATCTAATATTACTATAAGCATGTATGTGTCAATTTGGCTACACAGTAGCTAAAGTGTTGTTTTTTAAATTGTTTTGATTTATGGCAATCTGTTGGCTTATCTCAGTCATTGTAAACTTCTCATATTTTGTTATCAGGGTGGAATTGGCTACAATGCAGAGATTGAGAAATTGATGTAAATCCCCAATTCTGCAAGCATTTATGCATGTGAGAGTAGTTCCAGTGATCTCAGCGGGACTATTTACATGTGTAAAGTTATTAAAGTGCATTTTTGCAAGATTGAGGCTTATGTTTTATATTGTTTCTTGACTATTGGCTAACTTGACTATTCTAACACAAATATAAATATATCCATTCCCCAAAATGCTAGCTCTATACATCTGGGCATGTTGATGTTTAAATATTCAAAACATATCTTGAAAAGAGCTAGTTTAGTAGACTTCAAAAATGTTGAAATTATGATAGAGCTGGGGTAGGGGAAGAAATTTAGCAAAAAAAGAAACAAAACATCCCTCTTTCTGACCAAATCTGATGATAAATATTTTAGCCTGAGGCCTGCATGTTTTAAAGATTGTTATATGTTTGGGAAAAAAATTATTATAAATGCATAATTTTTAAACCTTGACTGTTTCTAATCTGACTTCTCATTGATCTGCTTCTGTTAACTTCAGACCGCTTACACTAAGAAAATAGACAAGTGAACAACCCTCCTACAGTTTTTATTGAGAAGCAAACTTCCAACAAAATGCCCACTTCTGGAGCAGTGTAACTCTGTAAACCTATTCAGAGGATATAAGACTATTAGCCTTAATGTATAATACTTTCACGGAAAAGCATGAATTTGAAATAAATTAAGATGTTGGAGTATTCTACTCTAACTTAAAAAAATTGGCATATAAACAAGCCTGGTATGATAGAAGATAATTTGGTGTAGATTATGTGAGAACTAGGTATAGATTATATTCCTCCTAATGCATTATTAGAAACCTAATATGAAAACTGGTTACTGGTACATTCTAGATAATCTGATGTAGCAGACACATTCTTGCTTGTATTCAGGCAAGGCGACACTGTGCATGCAGCTGTTGTTTTGTGTGTGTATCTAATCAAAATTCCCCTATTATGAAACTTCTATAATAGGTCTATCTCCATATATTATTTATCTCCTAGAATTGGAAGGGACCTTGAAAGGTCATCAAGTCCAGCCCCCTGCCTTCACTAGCAGGACCAAGTACTGATTTTTGCCCCAGATCCCTAAGTGGCCCCCTCAAGGATTGAACTCACAACCCTGGGTTGAGTAGGCCAATGTTCAAACTATTGAGCTATCCCCCTCCCTCTTATTCCCTACAGACTGTAAATTCACTTGCATTCCACTAACACATTCCGTCTGAAACTTTTTTCTTTTCAAAAATTTGGAACCATTGTCTTGAAAGTCTCTTCTCCCCCCAGCCCCCTAACCCCTTTCACCACTGCTGTTTGGAACTCTTCCGCCCTTTTTCATCAGTGAACTGTTTTATCTTGTCAAATTGTAGGCTACATTGAAAGCCTTTTTGCTGCTTCTAACTCTTAATTTTGTTGATAAATTGATTAAAGTGCTCAAGGACACTATGCAGGACATGGAAACATACAATGCCAGCATTTTATTTATTTAAAAGCATATAAAAAGAATAACTTCAGGAAATAGTTTTGCTAAATTTGCCTGAAACACACAGCAGAGATGCATATCTTCTTGTAGAAAGTTCATCAATGATTTAGTGTAGCATATTATGTTGTAACCTGTATGATTTCCTGAAGAGGAGAATAAAATCTAGTTTATTGATTACCCGGTGGTGTTAGAGGCCCTTGTTCAGCAAAAGACTTAAGCGTGTACTGAACTTTAAATACCTTGACTTCAGTGGGACTCAAGAACATGCTTAATTGATTTGCTGATTTAGGGCAATGATATGGAATGTATATGGCAAGGGGTTCATTAAACATCTTTTGGCATAAGGATTGAGGTTAATACAAAATTCAAACTGTGACTGGGAATGAAGACCAAGTTGGCATCCTCGTATATCTTTTTAATGAGCCAGTTACATTGTGGCTTTTTTCCCCCCTAAACCAGGTTGTCTTGGCCCGAGAATTGGCAACTTCCAGAGAATATGCCAGTAAGTAATGATTCCTTCAAGCTAAATGTTTTAGGCATAACATTGAAATTGGTGTCTTTATCTGTATTCACTTTAAATTATTCTGTTACCTCCTTCCCTGCTAATGAGGGAAGAGTGGGAGCAACTATTAATCAGGGAAGTTTGACATTTTTTAAAGTGTCAATTTTATCTAACCAGTCAGTTTGCAAAACTACTTAGTTTACAAGACGCCTTGTTTGGGCTGAAGTCCTCTGCGTTTTCATTGTTCTTCTTCATCTTCAAGTTAAAATTCTAGAAAAACGTCATATCATAAAAGAAAATAAGGTTCCCTATGTGACCAGAGAGAGAGATGTAATGTCCCGTCTGGATCACCCTTTCTTTGTGAAACTCTACTTCACATTTCAGGATGATGAAAAGCTGTGTATCCTTTTGAATTAAATATTTATTACGAAGTGTTTGAAAGTAGCAAGTGAATTATTTCATTAAAACCTATAGAGCTTTACTGGAATAAGAAAAACATGGAAAGAAACTGAGCAGCACTTTCTTTAGTGTGATAAACTCTTTAGTCATTATTGAAATAGCTACTTGAATTCTTGAGTAGATATTAAACCACAAATATGTCAAGTATTTTCAAACAGGAGGTCTCGTAAGTTTATGTAACACTATTTATACATGCCAGTTTAAATAGACATAGTAATATAGCCTACACCCAAAATTTCATGTCCCTCTAAATTACCACCACATGGCAGAAACGATGTATTTTAAAATATTTTTAAGCCAGTAGTGTTTTTCCAAGAAACTATTTTTGTAGTCACTTTTTTTATATAGGAGCTATCATATTGTGTTCTGCTGCAAAACTACCAAGAGGCAGAACAGAAATACCAAACGTAGGGTTGCTAACTTCCTATTGGCTGAAAACTGGACTCTGAGGCCCCACTCCCTGCTCTACCTGTTCCCTCCCCCCTTCCCATCCCCTACTCTGCCTCTTCTCCCAAGGCCCCGCAATCTCCCTCTCCTGGCTGCATGATCACCACCTCACTCCCCCAACCAGGTCCAGGACTGGGACAGGAGCCGCTGCAGTCTGATGTGAAGCCTGCCTGCAGGTAGGAGGCAGCCCTGCAGGTAGGAGTTGATGACACTCGTCCCCCACAGTAACTGGACTTTTGGTGTCTGGTCAGTACATCTGACTGGACACTGCCCATTCTCCTTTTCAACCTGACTTTCCAGTCGAAAACCAGGCACCTGGCAACTCTATCCTGAACTCTACTAACATCATTAATGCTATAATACAAATTAAAAAATTAAACTGAATGTATCTGTACTTTATGAGAGATGAACAGGGAAAACTCAGTATTAAATGTGTTAGCAGTGTCAAAATTAGTAGGAGAAAAGATTGTGTTTAAGTTGATTGATTGATTTTTAAAATTTGTTTTCTTACAATATTTCACTTTTGATACAGGCGATAAAACAAAAACTGAGTTTTAAAAAAAGGGTTGGCAATGTTCCTTTCTTATATTCAGTCATTTCTGTCCATTAAATCATCAGAGTTATTAAGCTTCTCTCATCTAAAATGGCTTGTAGAGTAGTCTGAATAATGGGGCTAAGGCATTAAAGAGGTTCTGCTTGGGCCTTTTAGTAGAAGTTCTTAGAATTACTGTGCAAGAGACCTGACTGGTCATTGGTTACAGCGTGAAGAGCAGATCTTGTGTCCCAACAGGAACGTGTAGTCTTTATTCCCCATGTCATCTTTCTCCAACCATTCTTAAAGGTTTGTTTATTTCAAGTTAATTTTATGTTGGTAAGTATTCACTTTAGAGCGCTGGAGTCTGAGGTCCCTTTTTATTCATAGAATAGTTACAATACCAGGCTATGGCAAACTTCCCTCTGAGCTTTCTGCTCTGTAGTGGTGCTTTCTAGGGGTGAAAGGATAGATTTAGTCTCCTTCCAGGGCTCATTTTATCCTTCATGATATACTTTCTGAGGCTACCAACAATAGGCAGGATGTAGTAGTGTCTTTTTGTAATGTGGACACCTGCTCACTACAAACTGGACTGAAACTAGTACATTTTGTATAACTCTCCAAATGGCAGTCAGATGGTATGACTCTTAGGGCAAATTTTCAGCCTGGCCATTGCTGGGTCTCTATTTTTGCAGGAGCTAATAGGTGTAGGGGAAGTTTGAATCCAGTTATTTAAATGATTTAGACATGTCATTAACTGTCTCAAAACAGAGCATTTAAGCATCTAAATTACCATAATTGTATGCTATAAAAATGGAGAGTAGTGTCAGAAAATGTTGGCTTGGATTAATACTAACAGAGTTTTGGAATTAGGCTCTATATTCCTTCCATAGGTCTCATTTAATCTTATTTTTATTATAGTCCTCAAAAATAAGTTTGAATTTTATGTTTTAAAATGTCCTAATGATAATCCTTAACTTTATATTCAGATTTTGGACTTAGCTATGCCAAAAATGGAGAGCTTCTAAAATACATTCGCAAAATTGGCTCATTTGATGAGACCTGTACCAGGTTCTATACTGCTGAAATTGTATCAGCATTAGAGTACTTGCATGGAAAGGGAATAATTCACAGGTAAGGTACTTAATTGGGACCAACATATTTGCAATATGTGATGAGTAGTTCTTTTTTTTGTAAAGCTCACTTGTGATATAATTTAAATATGACTAAACATGTAGTTTTTGTGTGTGTAAAAATAAATAAATAAATAAATAAAAATTGTGAGTATAAATATTCCTCTATGTTATGATTCAAAATCAAACTAGTGCTTGTGAATAGAGCCCTGCAGCGGGACTGAGATTCTGTGGGTCCTACTGCCATAATAGCAGTATTGGTAAAATGTACTTTGTTGCAGGGAGGATTGGGTGGGCAAAAAAACATATTATGACAATTTGCGGGAAAACACTAAATCTGTTGTCAGTTTGTCATAAATAAAATTTCAGCAATGTAAAGCAAGTTTTTTCTTTTTTTAAATAAAGGTTATAATACTTAAATTTAAGCAAGGGATAGAAAGAGTTAAAGTATGGTTTTTACATGATTTAAGCAAGATTAGTTTTATTTCTTTAGTGGTGTAAATTGTCTGAATTCCATTTTTTTATATAATATATGAGAGATTCCCCCATGTGTTTTCTCTCTGTCTTGTGGGATCTAAGGTTTTTGTGGGTGGGAGTGGGATACAAATGCAAGAAACAATGTGAGAATGGGAGTGGATATTGCAGGGCGGGAGTGGGATTTAAGAAACAGTCCTGAGTGTGGTTCTGCTTGTGAATTACAGTGTGTAGGAGACTATATATAAACAAAAATAAAACTGACTTAGTCCAGTTTTTACATTTCTACTCAGCTTGGACAAAGAGCAGAAATGGTGAAAAGACTACTTAGGGTATGTCTACGCAGCAACTGGACACCCACGACTGGCCGGTGCCAGCCAACTGAGGTTTGCAGGGTTCGGACTGTGGGGCTGTTTGATTGCTGTGTAGGCTTCTAGGCTTGAGCTGGAGCCCGAGCTTGGGGGACACAGAGTGACACACCCCCACAGGGTTCTAGTTCCCAGGCTCCAGCTCGAGCCCAGAAGTCTACGCAGCAGTGAGGCAGCTTTGCAGCTCGAGACCCACGAGCCCAAGTCAGCTGTCATAGGCCAGCCATTGGTTTTTCTTTGCTGTGTAGACATACCCTTAAAGTCTAGTTTAGATAATCTAAAGTGGTGATGACAACACAGCTAAGGGTGCAGTTAATATTTCTCTTGAGTCCCTTTTTAAAACTAATTTTGGTTGTTATAGGAAAATGTTTAACCTTTCTAAAAGCTTTTAATTGGGTCTCTAAAGAGCCCCAAGAGAAGAATTACAATCTTGTTGTTTGGATGAGAATATTCTGTCATGTATACAAAATTGGTTTGCTAACTATAAGTAGATTGTACCCCTATTTGACACAATAGCCAAATAGACCAGGGGTGATTGAGAGTGAAGATTGTACCATAGAATCTAAAGTTGAGAAGAGACCTATTAGGTCATGTATTCCGAAGGTTCCCAAATGGTGGTTCCTGGAACACTTGCTCAGGGTCTTTGGAGAGAAGTCTGATCATGTGATGCTGGCTCTTCTTGTTTCCAGTTATGTTAAAAAAAACTAAATACATTTTCTCATATTTTTGAAATAGAAATAGTTGTGAAAGGGAAGGGAGAGGAAATTTATCCATGCATTCTGACAGGGAGAAGGTGTCCATGAAACACTAGGATAGAAGAGAGACTAGAAAAGAGTTCAGGAGTTTAGTTTCCCTGCCAGTACTGTATTGGGAGATTCCGCAAAGGTAAAAAAACAATGGTATTTAATATTTTAATTACTTACAGGGAAGAGGGGCCCTGTTTCCTGTATTGTTTTCTTTGTCTTTCATGTAATCACAAGTTTTTTTTTTAAATGTGTATAAATGTACCTTCATTTATGTATTTCTTTTAGTAGGGCTTTATTAGAAATCTGGCGTTGTAGGAGAATTGCTTGTAGATGTCTTAAGTTTAGAATGTTATGAAGGTAGTTATGGGCAGCTCAGTACTGCGTGGTGAGATCAAGTTTCTGCTGACATCACAATCATTGTACAGTTGATTTATTTAGGAAACCATATCCTATTAAAATGCTTAGAACTCTCTTGGGGGTTTTCTTGAACCCTAAGAAATATGACAGTAAATAACCAGACATCTTAAAGTGGTTCTACTTTGAAAAGTAACTCTGTAGAAATGGCACCTTCTGTTCTTTGAACTTTTGTCCACATGGGTTCCATTTTATGTGTCCGCACCCCTTGAGAGAGAGTCTGGAATCTTTTAACCATCAGTGACAATAGAAGTCTGTGCCCCACCCTGAGTGTACAAAGAGCAGAACAGCCCCAAGTACCGCTTGGTTTCCTTCTCCCTGCCAAGGCAGTGAGTTGGAGCATCACAGAATCCTTCCACTTCCCAGCTACATCAGATAGTAGTAGTAGTAGTAGTAGTAAAGATTATTCTTAATAGTTCTAAAAGTTGAAGTTGTTAGAGCCTATTGGCCAAAAGAACCCCACCCTCCCCCTAAACACACACACAAATAACGTTTTTTTGTTTTTCCCTTGATACCATGATTCACACATGGCTGAGTCTTGGTCCCCAGATTTTAAAATCTGCCTAGCTTGTAACTCACCCATGCCTGCAAGCGATGCTCATGCAAAATGTTTGTTCTGCTTGAGAGAAGCTTAGCCCTGTTTGGGGGGCGGGGCTTACCTGATTAGGGGGTCCTATAAAAGTAGCCAGCCAGTCAGGCAACAGCACAGACAGCTACAGCGGCACAGCAGCCAGCAAACAGAGCTGTAAACAGGGGAGTTTTAGAGGGAGTTTACAGGGGGAGGTTGTGAGGGAGACTAAGAGACCTAGACAGAGGAACTGACAGGCTAGTTAAGGGAGTGGGTGGTGGTCTGCCAGTGTTCTGGTGCCTGTTGGGGGTTTGTGTAGTGTTGGATTCCCAGGTTTTAGGTGGGAAGGCTATGACTGATACAGAGGTAGCAGTGAAAGACACAATGAGGATGACTGGATGTGGAAGCTGCGGCATGTACATGATCCTGGAGGTGGTACCTGAAAAGAGTTTTGTCTGCATGAAGTGCCGCCTGATGGAGCTGATGGAAGAAAAGATCCGAGGACTGGAGATGCAGGTGGAAACTCTGGTCGAGTTTAGAAGGGGGTTCGAGCAGATGATGGAGCACAGACACAAGGAGGCTGAAGGGATAAGCTCAGACTGGCAGATGGAAGCAGGACCAAAGAATTCTCAGGGGAGTCTGCTGGATGAGGAAAGTGGACGGTAGAAGCATGTGACTAAGTGAAGGAGGAATAGAGCTCAGGAACAGGTTTGCAGAGTTGGAAAATGAAGAAGGGGCACAGCAGGTGGTCACTGAAGGTGAGAGAGCAAGGAAAAAGAGAAGAGCTGTTAGTCCTACAGGAAGAGGGGAGGAGTCAATGGAGGCAACACCAAATATGAGCCCCAGGAGGATTGCAAGGGTGAATAGGAATCGAGAAGACTTGCAGCCAGTGGGTGCAGGGGATAGACCGGAGAATCACACTGTCACCAGGAAAAGGCAGGTCTACGTGATTGGAGACTCCTTACTGAGAAGGATAGACAGGCCTGTAACTAAACCTGATCCAGAGAACAGAAGGGTGTGTTGTCTGCCGGGTGCTAAGATACAGGATGTGGACCTGAGGCTGAAAAGGATCCTAACAGGAGCGGGAAATAATCTGTTGATTGTCCTTCATGTGGGAACGAATGATACGGCTAGATTCTCGCTGGAACGTATCAAGGGAGACTATGCCAGACTAGGGAAGACGCTTAAGGAAATCAAGGCGCAGGTGATCTTCAGTATAATTCTGCCTGTTCCTAGAGAAGGGCAACAAAGGTGTGACAAGTTTATGGTGATCAACAGATGGCTCAGGCAGTGGTGCTGTAAGGAGGGCTTTGGGATGTACGGCCACTGGGAAGCATTCATGGACAGAAGACTGTTCTCTTGGGATGGACTTCACCTGAGTAAGGAGGGAAATAGACTTCTAGGATGGAGGCTTGCCCAACCGATTAAGAGAGCTTTTAACTAGGAATTTGGGGGAGATGGTTGGGAGATGTCCAGGTGATCTCCACCCCGGAATTTAACCTTGAGAGTGAAGAAAACAAAGTAAGAGGGGATACAGCCGTGGACAGAAGAATTGGCATAAGGAGGAAAGATAGTGTAGATACCAGCCTAACAGGTGGTGATGGTGGTAGAATATCTATGCCTAACAGGGTAAAGAATGTCAGTGAAGCCAAATGGCAAAAATTAAGATGTTTGTACACTAATGCAAGGAGCCTAGGTAACAAAATGGAGGAACTAGAGCTAGTGGTGCAGGAAGTGAACCCGGATATTATAGGGATAACAGAAACATGGTGGAATAGTAGTCATGACTGGAGTACAGGTATTGAAGGGTATGTGCTGTTTAGGAAAGACAGAAATAAAGACAAAGGTGATGGAGTGGCATTGTATATCAATGAGGAGGTTAACTGTAACGAAATAAGAAGTGACGGAATGGATAAGACAGAGTCTGTCTGGGCAAAAATCACACTGGGAAAGAAAGCTACTCGAGCCTCCCCTGAGATAATGCTTGGGGTGTGCTACAGACCGCCGGGATCTGATTTGGATATGGATAGAGACCTCTTTAATGTTTTTAATGAAGTAAATACTAATGCGGATTGTGTGATCATGGGAGACTAACTTTCCAGATATAGACTGGAGGACAAGTGCTAGTAAGAATAATAGGGCTCAGATTTTTCTGGATGTGATAGCTGATGGATTTCTTCACCAAGTAGTTGAAGAACCAATAAGAGGGGATGCCATTTTAGATTTGGTTATGGTGAGTCGTGAGGACCTCATAGAAGTAATGGTTGTAGGGGACAACCTTGGTTCGAGTGATCATGAGCTAATTCAGTTCAAACTAGATGGAAGGATAAACAAAAATAAATCTGGGACTAGGGTTTTTGACTTCTTAAGGGCTAACTTTCAAGAATTAAGGAAATTAGTTAGGGAAGTGGATTGGACTGAAGAACTTGTGGATCTAAATGTGGAGGAGGCCTGGAATTACTTTAAGTCGCAGCTGCAGAAACTATCAGAAGCCGGCATCCCAAGAAAGGAAGGAAAAAACCATAGGCAGGAGTTGTAGACCAAGCTGGATGAGCAAGCATCTCAGAGAGATGATTAAGAAAAAGCAGAAATCCTACAAGGAGTGGAAGAAGGGTGGGATTAGCAAGGAAAGCTACCTTAGTGAGGTCAGAACATGTAGGGATAAAGTGAGAGAGGCTAAAAGCCATGTAGAGTTGGACCTTGCAAAGGGAATTAAAACCAATAGTAAAAGGTTCTATAGCCATATAAATAAGAAGAAAACAAAGAAGTGGGACCGCTAAACACTGAGGATGGAATGGAGGTTAAGGATAACCTAGGCATGGCCCAATATCTAAATAAGTACTTTGCCTCAGTCCTTAATAAGGCTAATGAGGAGCTTAGGGATAATGGAAGGATGACAAATGGTAATGAGGACATGGAGGAGGATATTACCACATCTGAGGTAGAAGCCAAACTTGAACAGCTTAATGGGACAAAATCGAAGGGCCCAGATAATCTTCATCTAAGAATATTAAAGGAACTGGCGCATGAAATTGCAAGCCCATTAGCAAGAATTTTTAATGAATCGGTAAACTCAGGGGTTGTAGCGTTCGACTGGAGAATTGCTAACATAGTTCCTATCTTTAAGAAAGGGAAAAAAAGTGATCCGAGTAACTATAGGCCTGTTAGTTTGACATCTGTGGTATGTAAGGTCTTGGAAAAAATTTCGAAGGAGAAAGTACTTAAGGACATTGAGGTCAATGGTAATTGGGATAAGTTACAACATGGTTTTACTAAAGGTAGATTGTGCCAAACCAACCTGATCTCCTTCTTTGAGAAGGTGACAGATTATTTAGACAAAGGAAATGCAGTAGATCTAATTTACCTCTATTTCAGTAAGGCATTTGACACGGTTCCACATGGGGAACTATTAGTTAAATTGGAAAAGATGGGGATCAATATGAAAATTGAAAGGTGGATAAGGAACTGGTTAAAGGGGAGACTCCAACGGGTCGTACTGAAGGGTGAACTGTCAGGCTGGAAGGAGGTTACTAGTGGAGTTCCTCAAGGATTAATTTTGGGACCAATCTTATTTAACCTTTTTATTACTGACCTTGGCACAAAAAGCAGGAATGTGCTAATAAAGTTTGCAGATGACACAAAGCTGGGGGGTATTGCTAACACAGAGAAGGACCGGGATATCATACAGGAAGATCTGGATGACCTTCTAAACTGGAGTAATAGTAATAGGATGAAATTTAATAGTGAAAAGTGCAAGGTCATGCATTTAGGGATTAATAATAAGAATTTTAGTTATACATTGGGGACACATCAGTTGGAAGCAACAGCGGAGGAGAAGGACCTTGGAGTATTGGTTGATCACAGGATGACTATGAGCTGCCAATGTGATATGGCCGTTAAAAAAGCTAATGCGGTTTTAGGATGCATCAGGCTAGGTATTTCCAGCAAAGATAAGGAGGTGTTAGTACTGTGTTGTAAGGCACTGGTGAGACTTCATCTGGAATACTGTGTGCAGTTCTGGTCTCCCATGTTCAAGAAGGATGAATTCAAACTGGAACAGGTTCAGAGACAGGCTACTAGGATGATCTGAGGAATGGAAAACCTGTCTTATGAAAGGAGACTCGAAGAGCTTGACTTGTTTAGCCTAACCAAAAGAAGGCTGAGGGGGGATATGCTTGCTCTTTATAAATATATCAGAGGGATTAATATTAGGGAGGGAGAGGAATTATTTAAGCTTAGTACCAATGTAGACACAAGAACAAATGGGTATAAACTGGACACTCGGAAGTTTAGACTTGAAATTAGACGAAAGTTTCTAACCATTAAAGGAGTGAAGTTCTGGAACAGCCTTCCAAGGGGAGTAGTGGGGGCAAAAGACATATCTGGCTTTAAGACTAAGCTTGATAAATTTATGGAAGGGATGGTATGATGGGATAGCTTAATTTTGGCAATTGATCTTTGATTATCAGCAGGTAAGTATGCCCAGTGGTCTGTGATGGGATATTAGATGGCATGGGATCTGAGTTACTGCAGAGAATTCTTTCCTGAGTGCTGGCTGGTGAGTCTTGCCCACGTGCTCAGGATTTAGCTGATGGCCATATTTGGGATCGGGAAGGAATTTTCCTCCGGGGCAGATTGGCATAGGCCCTGGAGGTTTTTCACCTTCCTCTGCAGTGTGGGGCATGGGTCACTTGCTGGTGGATTCTCTGCAGCTTAAGGTCTTCAAACCACAATTTGAAGACTTCAGTAACTCAGACATAGGTTAGGGGTTTGTTATAGAAATGGATGGGTAGAGTTCTGTAGCCTGCTTTGTGCAGGAGGTCAGACTAGATGATCGTATTGGTCCCTTCTGACCCCAAAGTCTGAGTCTATGTAAGTCTTACATAACTGACAAGTATGCACTTTGCATGTCATTTTCAAAGCATACTCAAAGAGCTTGATGCCTGTCTGAAAGTTTTCTTCACTGTGAAATTTACAAGGAACGTGTCAGAC
Source organism: Gopherus evgoodei (assembly GCF_007399415.2). Taxonomy (NCBI): domain Eukaryota; kingdom Metazoa; phylum Chordata; order Testudines; family Testudinidae; genus Gopherus; species Gopherus evgoodei. Next base: position 86,127,898 of record NC_044331.1, read on the forward strand.
TCTGAAGCTCCCTCTCTAGAGAATGCTATTCCACTAAAGCCTTTGTCTATCAATTTCCTAGCTACCAGGGAAACCATTCTAGGTGTTAACAGGTTGTCAAGGTTCCTACCCCACTCTGAACTTTAGGTGATCTTAAATCAAGGGGAAATTAACCATCCCCCCTTGTTTCCCCCACCAATCTCTGGTGAGTCCAGATCCAATCCCCTTGGATCTTAAAACAAGGAAAAATCAATCAGATTCTTAAAAAGAAAGGTAAAAATCATCTCTGTAAAATCAGGAGGGAAAATACTTTACAGGGTAATCAAATTCGTACAGGCCAGAGGAACCCCCTCTAGCCTTGGGTTCAAAGTTACAGCAAGCAGAGGTAAAATCCTCTCAGCAAAAAAGGGACATTTACAAGTTGAGAAAAGAAAAATAAGACTAATCTGCCTTGTCTGGCTGTTACTTACAATTTTGAAACATGAGAGACTGATTCAGAAAGATTTGGAGAGCCTGGACTGAGGTCCGGTCCGTCTTAGTCCCAAGAGTGAACAACCCCCAAAACAAAGAGCACAAACAAAAACTTCCCTCCACCAAGATTTGAAAGTATCTTGTCCCCCTATTGGTCCTCTGGTCAGGCGTCAGCCAGGTTTACTGAGCTTCTTGACCCTTTACAGGTGAAAGAGACATTAACCCTTAGCTATCTGAACATGTCAGACTCAGAAGCTCCCTCTCTAGAGAATGCTATTCCACTAAAGCCTTTGTCTATCAGTTTCCTAGCTACCAGGGAAACCACTCTAGGTGTTAACAGGTCTGCATCCAAGGCTGTGCCTTCATTGCATGCTAAGCATGGGGGTAAGCAATTACTGGGTAAATTAACTGGTGATAGCCTAATCCAGAATAGCATGACCACATTACAATGGTCTCGCATGATATTCTTATAGATAAACTAGGAAAGTACAATTTAGATGGGGCTACTATAAGGTGGGTGCATAATTGGCTGGATAACCGTACTCAGAGAGTAGTTGTTAATGGCTCCCAATCCTGCTGGAAAGGTATAACAAGTGGGGTTCCGCAGGGGTCTGTTTTGGGACCGGTTCTGTTCAATATCTTCATCAACGATTTAGATGTTGGCATAGAAAGTACGCTTATTAAGTTTGCGGACGATACCAAACTGGGAGGGATTGCAACTGCTTTGGAGGACAGGGTCAAAATTCAAAATGATCTGGACAAATTGGAGAAATGGTCTGAGGTAAACGGGATGAAGTTCAATAAAGATAAATGCAAAGTGCTCCACTTAGGAAGGAACAATCAGTTTCACACATACAGAATGGGAAGAGACTGTCTAGGAAGGAGTATGGCAGAAAGAGATCTAGGGGTCATAGTGGACCACAAGCTTAATATGAGTCAACAGTGTGATACTGTTGCAAAAAAAGCAAACGTGATTCTGGGATGCATTAACAGGTGTGTTGTAAACAAGAGATGAGAAGTCATTCTTCCGTTTTACTCTGCGCTGGTCAGGCCACAGCTGGAGTATTGTGTCCAGTTCTGGGCACCGCATTTCAAGAAAGATGTGGAGAAATTGGAGAGGGTCCAGAGAAGAGCAACAAGAATGATTAAAGGTCTTGAGAACATGACCTATGAAGGAAGGCTGAAGGAATTGGGTTTGTTTAGTTTGGAAAAGAGAAGACTGAGAGGGGACATGATAGCAGTTTTCAGGTATCTAAAAGGGTGTCATCAGGAGGAGGGAGAAAACTTGTTCCCCTTAGCCTCCAATGATAGAACAAGAAGCAATGGGCTTAAACTGCAGCAAGGGAGATTTAGGTTGGACATTAGGAAAAAGTTCCTAACTGTCAGGGTAGTTAAACACTGGAATAGATTGCCTAGGGAAGTTGTGGAATCTCCATCTCTGGAGATATTTAAGAGTAGGTTAGATAAATGTCTATTAGGGATGGTCTAGACAATATTTAGTCCTGCCATGAGGGCAGGGGACTGGACTCTATGACCTCTCGAGGTCCCTTCCAGTCCTGGAGTCTGAGTCTATGCAAGATAGATGCTGAGCAGAGGAAGATTGACAGTCTACTCTCAGTTGGGGGTTTATGGGAAGGGATTGGAGGACCATTGTGTCCCAACTGTTGTGGCTGCACATCTGCACTGCAGTTACCTCAAGATAACAATGCACATTAAAACCCAGCTCTCTGTCTGCTCTATAGCTCAGGGAATGGTGGCTATTATGCTGTGTAGCACTGATAGAAGTGTGTGACTGTGTGCACTTGAAGAGTGCTGTGGGAAGATCTCACGATCGTGCTTAAGTTTAAGTCTTCAGTGAAGACAAGCCCCAAAGACCTCATACTGCTCTGAAACATTCTGGAATTACCCTTTTTCCTTCCTAGGTCAGTCAGAAAAATCCCACCTGCTGAAGGCAGAGAGACCTTGTGTTAGTCAAAATCTCCAGTACCAACAAAGAAAAAAATCCAAATTATATTATGCTGAGGCTTCCAAGCTGATTTCCTTAAAATCAAACTGGCACAGTATACCACCAAACCCTTTAAGGATTTATCTACCTCACAATCACACTAGCGATCTGCTACTGTCCCTACCAGTTCATTAGTACTATTGGCTGCAGAACCATCTATCACTGATTCCTTGGAACTCTGCTTACAGCTGTGTCAGCCACTCCAGTACCAGCAAGCTTGATGCTGATTACATTGGTACCAGTCCCTGTTATTTTGCAGTGTCCTTTTATAGTTCCAGTGGACTTAATGATCACTCCAGAACTGAATTCTCCTCTAACAGACTTTTCTCTGCTTTCTGTGGGTTCGAAGGCAGTTTCTGTACTGGAACCAAAGGTACTAGACATGAAGATATCCCTTCGACCTTCATCAATGGTACCAATGGCTGTCTCTTAGGAGATACAGGGATTCTATGGAGAAGTTCTACTATTCTGACTCCTCTTGTGACACTAGGAGTACTGCTCTGTATTATCCTCATTCTCCAAATATGATCCTGGAAAGGGAGGTGAAGAGGAAACTCTCTCTTCAGAGGTCCCATCTTCTGACAGGGCTCAAATGCCATTGTTTCCACTACTTTAGTATTCCAGGCCTTATCATTATGGGACATAAATGTGACCTTACTGGCCAGGATTGAACCCGCAGCAATTTCCAGGCCCTGACTCTTCTACGTTAAGGTGAAGGAATCAGTCCCTTCATAAGGAACCATCCAAGCCTGTACATTCTGCAGATCAACCTATCATGCAAGAGGTTGAACAGGTTCCTCGTTTTAGAGAGGATGAAGGAGAGCCTTTGGAGGAATGTAAATTTCAGCCCTTTCTGCTTGCTGTATCCTCTTAATTTCTGGATGAAGCAGTTGTTGTGTCATCATCTGCGACAATAGATTTCAGTGCTTTTCAAGCCTTGCTTAAGAGGAAGGCCAAGGCTTTTTAGAAATTCCTATTGGGATGGTTCAAGAGGATTCTCAATCTCTGGATCATTTGGCCATGCCGTTCAATAAGGTAGTACTCGCTGCTGCTAAAGAACTGTGGCAAACCCCTGCCTCAGTTGTGGCAACATCTAAGAAAGCAGATCATAAATGTCAAATACTTCCCAAGAGGTTTGAATATTTCTTTGCACATCTAATCCCACTGTTTCTTATGGTTACAAGTGCCCACAAATATCCAAGCAATGTGCCTCCCCCCCTTCCCCCAAGTTGACTCCCAGGGAGAAAGACCCCAGGAAAATGGACCTGCTTTTGAGGAAAGTATATTCTTCAGATGCAGATAAGCAATTATCAAGCTTTGTTGGCCAACTACAATTTTCTCCAGAAGAACAGGGTTATGCAAATGAACAAAAAACTCCTGTATGATATTAAGAAAGAGCTAAGTAACGTGGCCATAGGGGGGTTTACTTTGTGCCAAAGACAGCTCTTCAAGCATCATTAGATGATTCTGATCCTGCAGCTAGGGCTATAGCTACGGTGGTATTAACTATCCACAGATCACTGTTAGAAGTCCAGACTATGATCAGGGACTTACCTTTTGAAGGTCCTGACCTTTTCAGTTTAAGGACAGATGAGGCACTTCATACCTGAAGGACTCAAGAGGGCCTCCATTCTCTAGAGCTCTGTGTCCTTTCCAGAAGAGGAAGCGGAGTCTGAGCCACTATCTTTGTCTAGACAAAGGCCTGAGGTGCCCTCACTGTTATCAGAGACCTTTTGGGATGCTTGTAAGAGCCTTCTTATCTGAAAGACAGAGACCGTTCCCTAAGTTCCCTCTAAGCTGCATGGCCAGGCGGCTGCCCAACAAACTATCCAGTGCTGTGCACTTCAGGTGTGCTTCTGCCCACTGTCGCGCTGCTGCTGCTCCCGGGAGCCTCCCACTTGCTTTGCAGTGTGGGGGAGAAGGAGGGTGCTGATGTCAGGGTGTGCCTCCCCCCCCCGTACCCCATCTCTGCTGAGCCAGGGGAGCGACAGGGCTCAAGAGTGGGACTGAGGAAGCCTGCTGGTGGCTGCTGCTGTGTCTGCTTTGAGTGCCAATCTACTTAAAAGGGCAACATACAGCAGCAAATTATAGGGCTGAAAAGAAACAGTAGCGCTCAGTATTTTAGTGAATCTCCACCATTTGGGCTGCATTTTGCCATCTGAAATACTGCGCTTTAATTGAAACAATCCCTGAGTGTCTTTTTCCATTGTGCATATAGAGTCATAACACTGTAAACTGATGTGTAAACCCTAAAGTAACAGTAACTTTCACAGGAGCTGCCTCTGGAGAGAGAGGGCTGAGTCCTCTGTAGAATAAGGGTGGGGGAAAGAGGGTGGGGGTTTCAGTGAGGAATGCGGTCTGGGAGATGTGTTCTTCCATCCAGTACTGGGGCAATGGTCTGACTTCTCTATCGGTGCACTGCTCCATGTCAGAGCTGTCAGCCAGAATGCCACACTTTGGGCGTACAGATAGTTTTAGTCCCCTGACTAGTCATCATGGGAGGAAGCCACTCCACTTCTCCCACAACTCAAGGTCATGCTGTTATACATAGGTCTGTGCCTGTGTATACACACTAGGGCTTTAAGGAAAAGCACCATATAGCGTGAGAGTTAGCAATATTGATTACCTGAAGGATTCCCCAGGGCAGCTGCTGTCCTCTGGGGAGTCTTGCCAGGCTGTGAATGTACTTAGAGGCAGCGCATGTCTCAGACACACACTCCCACACAGTGGGAGAGTGTCTGTTCACACATACTCTTTCACACTCACCTCCCAACACATACTTGTGGTGGTGGTGTTACTTCTTGATATTTCCTGCAATGCACATATTCTGTCATTTTACTCTAACATGCCGTTTGAATTTTTTGATTTGTCTATTTCATAATTTATTTCTCTTATGCTTAAATTTAATTCTTTGAGTAGTGAGTTCTAAAATGCCTAACCTGTCCTGGCTGAAGTAATTATCCCAATGGCAACTTTTTGAAAATATATGTATTATATCTAGGTTTTGTTTCTACTGGTGGCGCACATCTGCACATTACCTCGATAATTTGTGCACAGAACATAATTCATTCTGCACATGAATGGAAAAAATTAGAGGGAACATTGCAATTGACTAGTCAGTTTTAGACATGTTCAACATGAGTACTTTGTCTAATTTCAGTCTATGCCAATTCCCTTTTCAGGGACCCTTGTCACAACCAACTACTGCTGTTTGAAATAGGTAGTCATCTTCACTGATGTGTGATGAAGGTGCCTGTGCCAAGGGGTTCAACTTCCATTTTTCTTAAAAAGGAAAAAAAAAAAAGGTTGGCATCCCTTTTAAGATTGGATGTTTCTAAGGTTCAGCTGTTTATCAGTCAGACACACACTGGAACTGCCAATGCATGTGACCTTGACAATTATGGAGTCTCTGCATTGGTGGATAAAGACCACCTTCAGGTCTGTCAGAGTCCCCATTCTATCAACCCTTCCTGCAAAAGACTATTGTAAGAGATGCATCTAAGCAGGGATTGATGCTCCCAAGAGGAGTTGCATTTACATATAAATGTATTAGAGTAGATGGCCCATTCATCTAGTTTGCAAAATATTCCTGCCCATGCTTCAGAACTCCACCATCTAAATCCTGATGGACAATATGATGGTGATGTGTTGTATAAACAGGCCCTTGGGGTGCAAGATCATCCTGTCTATCAGGAAGCAATCCTCTTATGGGAATGGTGCATTTATCATCGCATCCAACTCTTAGTTTTTCAGGAATTCAAAATGATTTAGCTGATTTCCTCATCTGGAAAGGCTCTATCTCCAACAAATGGGAGCTAAAAGTCTCAGTTCTGAGTCTTCTGTTTCAGGACTGGGGCGGTGGGGGTTCTGTTGTTGATTTTTATAGCAAATAGGTTCACCAAGAAATTACCTATATTTTGCTCCTGGAGAGGAATGAGTCCAGGATCTTTAGCAGTGGGATCAATAACTGTTGCGCACTTTTCCACCTGTCCCGTTAATCCCCATAGTGCTCAGGAAAATGTCTGGAGAAAGCTCAAAAATGCTAATAGCCCCTACTTTTCAGATGTTGTTCATCTTTCACTCCAGCTGACTCTTCAGCTCCTGATCATTCCTGACATCAGTTCTCAGACTGCAGTCCAGTCTTCTACCCAAACCCAGAGACTTTACACTTGTCAGCATAGACGCTCACTGGTTAACCTTGCTTGTTTATGTTCTCAAGGGATAATGATCTACCCTTAACTGGACAATTGCCAATCTCTGCAAGAGGCTCACCAAGTCACTGAAGCTACAGTACACTTGTTTGCCGAACTGGGTCTACAGATCAACACCTAAAAGTCAACCATCACTCCACTGCCACACCTGAAATTCAGAGGGGCCGATCTTGATTTGTTAAAGGCCAAAGCCCTCTTACCTCACCACAGGTTCCTATCCTTAGTCACTCTCAGACACCGTTCAAAACAGCCCACAAATACCAGCCAGACTGGCTCCAGCTCTTGAGGCATATGGCAGCATGCATGGCAGTAATACCACATGCTATGCTTTGCAGATGCCTCTAAATGTGGTTCAGCTTGGTTTACAGACCAAACAAGGACAGGCTGGACAAATCCCTGTCACCATCCACCAGGAACAAAAACTCCTCATACTGGTGGAAGGACTCAGCCAACATTTGCAAAGGGTCCCCTTCTGGCAAACATCACTGCCATTGCTCCTCACCACTGATGCATCACTCATAGGATGAGGTGCACATCTAAATAGCCTCATGACACAAGGCAAGTGGTCCCTTCACATCAATTTCCTCAAGCTAAGAGCAGTAAGGAACACCTGTGCCCATTTCCGTCACAGTATCACACACACATATCCTAACAGACAACATAGCCTATATATACTACATCAGTTGGTGAGGGAAGCCAGTCACCCTCCTGTAGACATGCAGACTTACCCTGCGGCACCTCCTGCTGGTGACTTCCAGGAATTATCTCATTCCAGCTCCGGAGCGCCCTCTGCAGGCCAGTGATCTGCCTGTCCTCTGTCCCCTGTCTCCCTCCGTGGACCCCGGTGCCCCTTTAACTGGGGTGCTGCCCCCGGCAGTACCCCACCAATCTGGGTCTTCCCTCCCTGGGGAACCCCCAACCCTCCATCCCCACCTCACCTCAGTCTTGGCTACTGCCAGTCATCACTTAACCCCCATTCCCTGGGGCAGGCTGCAGTGTATCAGCCACTCATCACAGGCAAAGGGGTTTGGACTGCTGCCTCTGCCTTCCCGTGGGCTGCCCCTTTGCAACCCCAGTACCCAGTTGGCCTTACCGTAGGCCTGAAGCCTGGGGGGGTTTCCAGGCCAGAGCTCCCCAGCTCCTCTTGCCTTCCCCCAGCCCCGCTCCATCTTAGGTACACATACAGCTTGGGGGTTTACTCCCTAGCAGACAGGCCCTTCTCCCTCTAAAAGCAGAGAGAGACTCCTGGGCTTCTGGCTCACAGCCTCTTATAGGGGCCAGCTGTGCCTGACTGGGGCATGGCCACAGCTGCAGCCACTTCCCAATCAGCCCAGCTTAGCAGCTCCCAGCCACAACCTTCCCCCAGGGCTGTTTTAAGCCCTTCAGGGCAGGAGCAGGGTACACCCTGCTACACCTCCCTATGCGCAGAAGTAATGGTGCATCTCCCACAACATTACACTGTCTGTGGCTTACCTCCCAGGTGAACAAAACTCAATAGTAGACAATCTCGGTTGCAAATTCCCACATGACCATGAGTGGGAGATACATCTGACAGTGCTTCATAACCTATTCAGATGCTGGGGGACACCATCCACAGACCTTTTCACTACTCGCCTGAACAAGAAATGTCCATGCTACTGCTCCAGAATAGGGATGGGATAGCACTCCCTGGATGATGCTCTCCTCCTCCCCTGGACCAAGGACCTTCTCTATGCCTTTCCTCCATTTTCCCTACCGTTCAAGGTCCTGCTGAAAATTAAAAGGGGACAGAGCTTGTCATTTTGATTACTCCTACTTTGCTGAGACAGACCTGGTACCCTTACCTGGCACAACTTGTGACATGCCTGCTGATTCCTCTTCTGGCCATCCCGCACCTTCTCTTGCAGAATGGAGGATGTACCCAGCATCCAAAATTGGGGATTCTCTGCATCAAGGCATGGCTTCTGGTTGGTTCCAACATCTAGAAAGCTCCTGTTCAAGGGAGGTACAAGAGGTACAATTACACAACAGGAAGTCCTCGACATGACATACGTACCTGCAGAAATGGTCCAGGTTTCAGATTTAGCGCATGTCCTAATAAATCTCCCCAACATTCACAACTCTTTCGTATATCCTAGACTATGCTTTGACCCTAAAATGGTTGGGACTATCTCTAAGCTCTCTTAGGGGTCACCTAGTGGCTATAACAGCTTTCCGCCAACCTGTAGAGCCCTACTCAGTCCTGTCAGACCTAACTACTAAAAGGTTCCTCAGAAGTATAGTAAACCACTTCCCACAACTTTGATTTCCTATCCCTACTTGGCACCTAAACCTGGTGCTGAAAGAACTGACTAGGCCTCCCTTTGAACCCATGGCCATCTGTTTGTTGATGCACCTGTCAATGAAAGTGTCCTTCCTGATGGCGATTACCTCAGCCAAGAGAATAGGACAGAGAGCAGCTCTGATGGCTCTGCCCCCCTACACAGTGTTTTTTCTGGACATGGTTATGCTCAAGCCACATCCAAAATTCATCCCAAAGGTACCCTCTCTGTTTCACATGAATCAATTTATTCACCTCCCAGTCTTCTACCTCAAGTCTCACCAAGACAAGAGGGAGGCTATATTGCATGCTCTAGATGTCAGGAGAACCCTGGCCTTCTACTTGGATAGGACATAGGCCTTCAAGAAGTCCCCTAGGCTTTTCCTCTCCAGTGCTGAAAGATCTGCGCTCTCTGCAACATCAGCCCAAAGGCTCTCCAAGTGAGTCTTAAATTGCATCAGACAGTGTTAACAAGTTTGCAACATGACCCCTCCAGACTGTTCATACACACTCCAGCAAGTCAGTCTCTTCTTTCATGACCTTCTTCAAGAATGTCTCTATCTCTGAGATCTGTAGAGTGGCAACATGGGCGTCAGTCCACTCTTTCGCAGAATGCTATGCAATTACTGGGGATTCCACATCCAGTGCCATCTTTGGCTCCACAGTACTGTCCTCTGTAACTGACCTGCTCCAAAGTCCCAGCCCTTCAAGAGGGATGCTGCTTGGGAGTCACTGACAGTAGAGCACCCATAGAGACACTACTCGAAGCAAAAGAGGAAGTTCTCTTGAGCAATGTGACAGGATGCTGGGCAGGAACACCTGAGCCAACCCTCTGTCACACCAGCTCCAATTAAGGGAGGTAAATTGGAGCTGGTTAGAGAAACTTGAACCTGATTGACAAAGGGGAAATGGCTGCCAGCCTAATTAGCCCAGGGCTCCATAAAAACCTCAGAGGAAGGAAGCCAGGGGGAAGACAAAAAGGGGGAAACCAGAGAGTGGTAGCTCTTCTCTCCTGGCTGCAGAGGCTGGAAAGTCCTTCAGACTGAAATCCCCAAGCTGTATGTGTTGAGAAGATGGTGGGAATTGCACCCTGTAAATAAACTGCACTGGTGATTGCTGAGCCAGAAGGTCTCTAAGTGGTTTTTGAAACAGAGCGGAGGCGGGAGCAAAGGGGACCGTCTTACATGCAGTAACAATGGTTCTTCGAGATGCATGCCCCTATAGGTGCTCCACAACTCACCTCTCCTCCCCTCTACTTTGGAGTTCTTGTCTATAACTCTGCGGTAGAGAAGGAACTGACGGGGGTTAGCCCATGCATGCTGACAGGCCTCGTGGCACAGCACAAGGAGAGACAGTGCATGTTTGGAACTAATGAACTTCAGTAGCAGTGTCCTCCGATCAGCAGTGCAGGGACGCGCACACACCTATGATGGAGCACCACAGGGGGACACATCTTGAAGACCATCATTATTGCACAAAGTGAGTAACTTCTTCAAGATGCTTTTGTCCATATGGATCCCATGACCCACCATCCTTCCCCACTAACACAGTCATCTTCCTAGATATCAATATTAATGAAGGAACTGAGTGGTAGTTGGGGCTACTCCACCCTTTATGCTCTTATGAGTGGGGAAAAGATGGGCATTAGGGTGTGCAGGGCACACGCACATCCTCCAGTGGCCACTGCTGGCTAAAAGATTCTGGACTTGCATGCATGGAGAGGTACACACCAACGGTGGGATCTGTATGGACAAAGACATCTCAAATAACTTGAGTTGCTGTAACATAAGTAACCTTTTCAGCAGATCTGTTTCCTGTATGTATTCAATCAGTTTTCACTGCTTTCAGCTCTGCAGAGTTGAAATGGCTGTGGGAGAATGAACTGGATTACCTTCTGGTTTATGCATCATTAACTGAATTATTCAGCTGCATTGCCACCTGAGCAAATCAATAGACTTCAAATTCTGCTCTTGGTTGAAATCTGCCATTAAAAATCATTTTGTTGCACAGACATAAGTGGCATGATCTGAGGAAAATCATGTCGCACAAGGATTACTGAAAGCAGCATTGGACTTGCAAAGTTTTTACTGATGAAGCACGAGCCAGAAAGACCCCAGCTTGACTTTCAGATCTCAGTCTGAGTTTTCAGAGCTAGCACTTGGAAGAAAGGTGGTGTGGTGTCTGTTTTGTTTAAAACAAAAAAAACACTGGTAAACTGGGGAAATTTTGATACAACGACACAAGAAATGTGAAACCCTGCAATGCTATTTTTCATGTTTACTGTTAAGTGGAACCACTTAGTAAGTTTAACTTCAGCATCCTGCTGAAGCTAGGTGTTGGTTGGTTGACTTCTGCAGGCCTCCAGTTTTGATAAAAAACAAGACCATGTCAATGTGTAAAGTTAAGCATGTGCATAAGTCTTTGCACAATTATGGCCTTAGTATAGTTTTCATCTCTGTCCCATTCATGCAGTTTTGTGGGATGATCATTCTTGGGCCCTTGATATTTCAGAATTAGCGGTGATTTGTATTATAGTCAAATAGTGTAAATTTCATGTCCGTATTACCATATCAGTCTCTCGTATGTTCTTTAAATGTAAGGTTTACAATTGTCCTACTCTTTGGTGGATTTTGTTGAACAAGTGAGATGCATGCTGACCTCCTTTTTGTGATTAACTCCTTTTAACTTTTAAAAAGATTGGATAAATTAGTGGGCTTTATGAAATCTGCTGTCCCCACTCTGAATGTTGATTCCCCTAGGTCAAATAAAAATTGCCACAATAGTATTTACAGAATTTCTGTGGTTTTTTGATGGATTAATTTATATGTACAAAGGTTTGTATATACAGTGTTATGACCTGCAGAATTCATTTTTAAGGCTGTTGTTAGCTTCGGAAGTGAAATGTGATATCTAGTTTTCATGTGTTTAATTTTAAATTTGAGACTCCACCTTTTTCAGGGACCTTAAGCCAGAGAACATTTTGCTAAATGAAGAGATGCACATTCAAATAACGGACTTTGGAACAGCAAAAGTATTATCTGCAGATAGTAGACAAGGTATGCAATTGTTCATATCTCTGATCCTGTATCCCAGTGAACTACTCAACAAAAAGTAGTTCCCTGAAATGTAAATATCTTGAATTTAAGTTAAACTGTCATCAACTTTGAACACTGCCTGTGATTATACTATAGTCTAGATATAGTTTTGTTGGTTGTCATAAAACAATTCTGACTCTAAACTTCTGCTTATGTGGATCAGCTCATACAGTGTTAATTTAAAACTGGTAGTTTGTTTTGAATAAAGCCAATTTTCTCTCCAGTTTAAAATGTAGGAAAGGGAGCTTAATTATTTCTTCTGTGTTTCTGAAGAAAAGAAACAAAACAGTATATCCTTCTGACTGTCCAGAAAAACCTCATGTCTTCTCTGATTTATATGTGCTAGGATTCATCTCCCATGGCAGTGACTTAAATTAAAAAGTGAGGGAGAGGCAGGTGCAATTAATGATGGTAGATTATTACTGAAAACACAGGGTATTAAACTTTCTGAAGTCTTGTTTGGTATCTTTTAAAACTGTATAATTAGCATTAAGCTGGCTTTTGCTGATGACAACTATGATACTGAGATAACATATTGGGAAATGTCCACCATTTGGGGATTTAATTTGTAAAAGTTGTTTTAGAAACAATCTTCCATGCAATGACGGGGTCTGTGTGGTGTATTGTAGTGTGTTTTAAACATTTCACACAAGGAAATGTTGACCAATATATGGTGGCTAGTGTGCAAGTGTGTATACACACGCATATGTATATATAGTTACTTATATAACTCTATACTTTTTATACCCTATCTGTATCATGTACATCGTCACACACTACATTTAACCAAACAACTTTCTGCCTTGTTTTTCTGATAGTATGGTGTACCTCATATCTTGTTTGTCCTGATCCTGACAACTTTGCTATGATTTTTTTTTTACCAGAGCAGGTAGAGAGTTACTCTCACAAACCAGTACTGGAATGTCTGAAAGGAACAGGATAAGATATAGGCTTGTTGTATCCTAGTGCAAACTTAGGAGGTGCCGTCACACTCTTGGTATTTCAGATGCAAGTGTTTAGAACAGAAAGTTAAGAGGTATACCATACTACCAGAAAAACAAGGTAGACAGCTGATTGGTTAAATGTAGTTTGATGATGTACACAGTACCATGTACTTGTAAATAAGTAAGATATAAAAAAATGGTTTTAGGGGCATAATTTTGGGAACACACCTCTTTAGGGTAAATGTAACAACACTGAATGAGACTGCTTCCTGGAGACTGGTATCATATAGAACTTTTTTACTGTACTATATTTTTATTGTGACATAGCAAAAAACCAGACTGACATTAGTTATTTGATCTCTTGAATATATTTCATAATGAATTAAATGTCGTCAAGCAATTGACTATACAATTTATCAACAAAAAGACTTGGATAAAAGTTTTTCATAAATAACCATCTTAAAGGTTGCCTTGAAACTGCTGTGCATTGTAACAAATTGCTGATTTTCCTTGCTCTTCAATAGACTGAAAAATAAGAATAGCATGAGGTGAACACAAAGCCATCATGTGTCTTTTCATGCAATATATACCTTTCATTTAGGTAAAGGAGCATAGAATATAGTACTAACCATAACAAGGCACTGCCCTGAGGAAGAATTTTGAGTAACTATTTAAATTTATGCTAATGGCTTGTTTAGGACTCCTCTGAGAGAGGAGGGGGCAGAAAGGAGTAATTCCCAAGTCTTGTGTGTTCAGGGCCAAGATTCTTCAAATTACAGTCAGAGTTGCTAAATGTAAATGGAATGGAGTTCCTTACTCCCAGTAGCACTTTCTCTTCCAATCTCAATACAAATCTTAGTGGCCTGATGCCACCACAGTATATTCCCTCCAGTGACACCAGACAGTATTGCCGCTCATCCAACGGGTTTGTTTTCTGGTGAGTGATGCATGTGCTACAAGTGAAGCAATGGATTAGTTGCAGCACAAGCTAGCAACATAAGAATAGCCCAGCAGGTGTGGTTTATACTATACTGGACACCAGGAGTGTGGCTTATGAAGTGCCAGGCACTGGGAAGAGGCAGGAAACGCAAAGTAACAGAACACAAGCTGAATGAGCTCCTTTTTAAGAGATGTGATGACTCCAGCATATTTGAACTGTAGTATCGTATAGCACAGTCTGGCAAAACTGTTAAAATGTACTAGCCCAGTCAAAATGCCTATTTGCCTGCCCTCTACTAAGAATAAAAGTGGAGTGAAAATATTTTGTAACTGTCCATCCAAAAAAAAGGTACTTACCGTAGACACAGAATTTTAGTGGGTTCTGTAGTGTTACATACTTTCAATAGATAAAATTTTGATTTATCTAATTAAGGGTTTACTTCTCTCTTTCCCTTTTCTCCCAGCACGGGCAAACTCATTTGTAGGGACAGCGCAATACGTTTCTCCGGAATTATTGACAGAAAAATCTGCCTGTAAAAGGTAAGTAGTCTTTGTGTTTGTGTTTGTAGAGAATTTTATTGATTTAGCTTAAATATATTAAGAGGAAAATGTATTTAAAATGTCTCATAATTTCAGAAATGTTGCTTTAGCATCTCTTGGTTGTTTTAAATCGAAATACATTTCCTTATTGGCAAATGTTGCTCCATGTGTGAGAACTGACTTACTGGATTGCTCATGAGTTCTGGGTTCTACAGACATAGTGACTTACTACAGGACTGAACTTTTGTCATGAGAAAGAAGTTGATGGTGAAAAGGATATACGTCCTGGAAATACAGTAATAAACCAAAAAGCTGCAGACGTGGTCTTGCATCCAAATACCCACCACCCTTTCTCAGTCCATTTTGAACACAAGTCAGCTCCAACATGAGCAACTTCTGTTGTAAATTCAACAGAATGTGTTGCATTTTCTATAGGTAGTTGGAAGGAGAGTCATGACCCCCTTGCAATGAAGTTATTTAGTCCACTGCTCTGGTCCTTAAATCCACATGTGTTTTCACTGAGCTCCATGTGAACTCTTCTGTAGTCCAGGAGTTACCTTTATGTCTCCCTTAAGATCTTTTTCACACAGGAATCCCATGCAGCTTGGTCTCTGTCCTCCCTGCATAGTTAGTTTCAGGCTGTAGTATCTGGATATTCCCTCACCACAACAGAAAATTAGTGATTAGAAATAGGTATATATCACAGCTTTAAAAGAAGGTAGCTAAGTATTATACCTTCTATATTCACTGCTTTAGAGAGTTTGGCTAGTGAAGGACTTCTTAGCAGTTTAGCCTTTTAGAAGTGACACTATCCACTCTGTCTTTACAAGGCGCTTGTATTTTCTGAGTTGGTAGGCTCTTTAGAGAGAGAGCCCTATCCTGAAAAAGAAAAGTTAATGCTAAGTCTTTCACCAAAGTACGTGCAATGTATGTTGTGGTAAAGTGATTAATAAGCAGCTTTTCAAGCAGGGGTGGCTCTAGGGATTTTGCCGCTCCAAGCACGGCAGGCAGGCTGCCCTTGGCGGCTTGCCTGCGGAGGGTCCGCTGGTCCTGCGGCTTTGGCGGACCCTCCGCAGGCAAGCCGCCAAGGGCAGCCTGCCTCCCGCCCTCGCGGTGCCAGCAGAGCTCCCCCTATGGCTTGCTGCCCCAAGCATGCGCTTGGCGTGCTGGTACCTGGAGCCGCCCCTGTTTTCAAGCCAACATATCAAAAAGATCTTGCTACACAGTGATTCTCCTAAAATGTACCTCAAATGCTCTTTAGTTTCATCAGCCTTTTGGACATAAATGAAAGTCTTCAATGAAAGATTTGTTTTGTGATTGTAGGAGTTTTGTCTAAAGACGGGAAGAGAGTAGTAGTTCTTGAGGAGAACACACAGCTGTATCCAAATCAGTGCCTTAGATTACAACAGTAGTTGTTTTCCTGTTCCTTTGATTGATCTGTCAGGTATGCTGGCTGGCAGTGTTTTAGGAACAAGCAAGCTCAGATGTATACTTGGGTTATGTACAGATGCCCCCCCGACTTACGCAGTGGTTCTGTTCCAGAAAGCCTTGCGTAACTCAAATTTTGCATAAGTCAGAAATGTATACCCGTACTGTCATAAACATACAGCTAAAGGTAGCATAAAATCCCTCCTTTACCTGTAAGGGGTTAAGAAGCTCAAATAACCTGGTTGGCATCTGTCACGGAGTGTGGGGGAGTCCGGCCCTGCACCCCTCTTCCTGGGACCCACAGTGACTCTTAGCCAGCCAGTAAAACAGAAGGTTTATTGGACAACAGGAACACCGGTTACAGCAGGGCTTGCAGGCACAGTCAGGACCCCTCCACCGAGTCCTTCTGGGCTTTCAGGGTGCTTGGATCTTAGCTAGGATACCCTGAATTCCGCCCACACAGCCCCAAGCCCAAACTCCAACTGCTTCCCTCCTGCCACTCCCTTCTTTTGTCCCCTTCCCGGGTAAAGGTGTTGACCTTTCCCCTCCCTTACCTAGCTCAGGTTACAGGCTCTGGCATCGTCCATCCCCTAAAGTCCTCCCCTGCTCTCCCACTCCCCACACAGACAGTACCTACTGCATCACATCTCTCCCCCCTTCGAGACTGAACTGAGCGGGGTCACTCTGCCCAGTGACCTGGGGAAGTTCAGGGTCCCCTCTCCGGGACAACGCATCCGCTGTCAGGTTGGCACTTCCCTTCACATGCACCACGTCCATGTCATAGTCCTGCAGGAGCAGGCTCCACCTCAGGAGCTTGGCGTTGGCTCCTTTCATCTGGTGCAGCCAGGTCAGGGGAGAGTGGTCGGTGTACACGGTGAAGTGTCGCCCAAAGAGATATGGCTCTAGCTTCTTAAGGGCCCACACCATGGCCAGGCATTCCTTCTCGATGGCCGCGTAGCTTTGTTCCCGGGGTAGCAGCTTCTTACTCAGGTACACGATGGGGTGTGTCTCCCCCTTTTCATCCTCTTGCATTAATACTGCCCCCAGTCCCGTGTCTGAGGCATCGGTGAACACCATAAAGGGTTTGTCAAAATCTGGGTTTGCCAGAACTGGGCCACTAACCAGAGCCTCCTTCAGCGCCCGGAAAGCCTCCTGGCACTGCTCAGTCCAGATCACCGTGTCTGGCTTCCCCTTTTTGCACAGTTCAGTGATGGGGCCGGCTATGGCACTAAAGTGGGGCACGAACCTTCGATAGTACCCCGCCATCCCAATAAAGGCCTGGACCTGCTTTTTGGTTTGGGGGGCAGGCCAGTCTCTGATTACCTCCACCTTGGCTGGTTCCGGCTTCAGGCAGCCGCTCCCCACCCGATGGCCCAGGTAAGATACTTCAGCCATCCCCACCTTGCACTTCTCAGCCTTTACTGTTAACCCAGCCTTTCGGAGTCGGTCCAGGACTTATTTAAACTGGGACATGTGGTCTTCCCAGGTCTGGCTGAAGACGCAGATGTCGTCAATATACGCCACGGCAAAACTCTCCATCCCCCCCAGTAGCTGATCCACCAGGCGCTGGAAGGTGGCCGGTGCTCCCTTGAGGCCGAAGGGCAGGGTCAGAAACTCATAGAGCCCCAGAGGGGTGATAAAGGCCGATTTCAGCCTGGCATCTGCGTCCAGCGGCACTTGCCAGTAGCCTTTGGTAAGATCCATGGTGGTGAGGTACCGAGCCCCTCCCAGCTTGTCTAGGAGCTCGTCAGGCCTGGGCATAGGGTAGGCATCAGATACGGTGATGGCATTGATCTTTCGATAGTCCACACAGAACCGGATTGACCCAGCCTTCTTGGGAACCAGCACCACTGGCGAGGCCCAAGGGCTGGAAGACGGCTGGATCACCCCCAAAGCCAGCATGTCCCTGACCTCTCTTTCAAGATCCTGGGCAGTTTTACCAGTGACCCGAAAAGGGGAGCATCTTATAGGGGGATGTGACCCAGTCTCCACCCGGTGGACAGTCAAATTAGTGCATCCAGGCTGGTTGGAAAACAGCTGTCGGTATAGATGCAGCACCCCCCTGATCTCAGCGTGCTGGCCCGGGGTCAGCTGATCAGAGAGGGGAATCGCCTCCAGGGGGGAACCCGCTTTGGTCCCAGGGAATAGATCTACTAAGGGGTCATCTCCCTGCCCCTCCCAATGTCCACACACGGCCAACACCACATTCCCCCTGTCATAGTATGGTTTCATCATGTTCACATGGTACACCCGACGGTGATGTGCCCGGTTTGAGAGCTCCACCACATAGTTTACCTCATTCAGTTGCTTGATAACCTTGAAGGGCCCTTCCCAGACTGCCTGGAGTTTTTCTCCTCACGGGGATGAGAACCATCACCTGATCTCCGGTGGCGAAGGCACGGGCCCGTGCCGTGCGGTCATACCAGACCTTCTGCCTCCTCTGGGCTCGGGCCAGATTCTCCCTGGCCAGGCCCATGAGCACGGCCAGTCTTTCCCGGAAGGTCAGGACATACTCCACCACTGACTCTCCCTCGGGAGAGGCCTTCCCCTCCCATTCGTCCCTCATCAGGTCTAGGGGCCCCCTTACCCGCCTTCCATACAACAGTTCGAAAGGTGAAAACCCGGTAGATTCCTGGGGCACCTCCCTGTACGCGAACAGCAGGTGAGGTAAGTACTTGTCCCAATCCTGCGGGTGCTGGTTCATAAATGTTTTTAGCATCATCTTCAGCGTCCCGTTGAACCTTTCTACCAGCCCGTTGGACTGGGGGTGATACGCTGAGGCCCAGTTGTGCTGGACCCCACATTTCTGCCATAAGGACCGGAGCAGGGCCGACATGAAGTTGGACCCCTGGTCCGTTAAGACCTCCTTGGGGAACCCCACCCGGCTGAAAATTGTCAGCAGCGCATCTGCCACTGTGTCGGCTTCGATAGAGGACAAGGCCACCGCCTCGGGGTAGCGAGTGGCAAAATCCACCACCACCAGGATGTATTTCTTCCCTGACCGGGTCATCTTGCTGAGGGGTCCCACTATGTCCATGGCCACCTTCTGGAAAGGTTCTTCTATGATGGGTAAAGGCCTCAAAGCCGCTTTCCCCTTGTCCCGGGCCTTCCCCACCCTCTGGCAGGGGTCACAGGATTGGCAGTACTGTCGGACATGGGTAAAGACCCCAGGCCAGTAAAAGTTCTGTAGCAGCCTCTGCCTGGTGCGTCGGATTCCCTGGTGCCCTGCGAGAGGGATGTCATGGGCCTGGTACAGCAGCTTGTGACGAAACTTCTGGGGAACCACCAGCTGCCTCCTGATCCCCCATGACTCTACTTCCCCTGGGGGAGACCATTCTCGGTACAGGAACCCCTTCTCCCACAGGAACCTCTCCTTGCAACCTCTCCTCATGGTCTGTACCGCACTAAGGTCAGCCCGGTCCCGGTGCTTCCGCAAGGAGGGATCTTTCTGCAACTCGGCCTGGAACTCAGCAGCTGAGACAGGGATGGGGGCCGGCTCTCTCTTGCTGGCTGGGTCTGAGGCCGCAGCCTCTCTGCACCGTGCCCCTGGGCGTTCCCCACTCCCTGGGTTAGGGTCCTGCACCTCGGGTCGAGTACCTTCCCTGTTGTCGGGGTGCAGTGCCCTTTGCCGACTCTGACTACGAGTCACGACCAGGGCACTCTGGGTGTTACTAGGCCAGTCCTCGAGGTCCCCTCCCATTAACACGTCAGTGGGCAAATATCGGTGTACCCCCACATCCTTGGGGCCCTCCTTGGCCCCCCATTTCAGGTGTACCCTTGCCACGGGCACCTTGAATGGGGTCCCGCCCACGCCCATCAGGGTCAGATAGGTGTCAGGCACCATCCGATCTGAGGCCACTACCTCGGGTCGGGCCAGCGTCACTTCTGCGCCCGTGTCCCAGTACCCAGTGACCTTCCTCCCATCTACCTCCAGGGAAACAATGCACTCCTTCCGGAGGGGCAGCCCTGCGCCCACCCGGTAAACCAAAAACCCGGAGCCTGGAGCATCCACAGGTGGTACGTTGCCAGCCCCCCTTTCCTGGGAATGTAGCCCCTCCTCCGATTGGGTTTTTACCCAGTCCACCCTCTGCGGGTTGGGTCTGCTTGGTCTGTCCCTGAGCTTGGGGCACTGGGCCCGTATGTGACCTCGTTGGCCACAGGGATAGCAGCCCATGTCTCGTGGGTCCCCTTGAGTGGGTCGGAGGGACCTGCCGCTGGATGTTCCCCTTTTGGGGGGGTTCTCCCATAGGACCCCGCTGGGAGGTCCCATGATGACTCTCTCTCTGCGTTGAGGCAGGCTTGCTCCTTCGAGACTCCTCCCTGCCATCCCCTGCCCGACTGTCCACAAATTGGTCGGCCAGCTGGCCTGCGTGCTGTGGGTTCTCCGGCTTCTGGTCCATCAACCACAGCCTCAGGTCGGACGGGCACTGCTCGTACAGGTGCTCCAGTATGAATAGGTCAAGCAGGTCCTCTTTAGTTTGGGCCCCAGCTGTCCACTTGCGGGCATACCCCTGCGCCCGGTTGACCAGTTGTAGGTATGTGACCTCACGGGTTTTACGCTGGCTCCGGAACTTTTTCCGGTACATCTCAGGAGTCAGCCCAAACTCGCGGAGCAGGGCCTGTTTGAACAGTTCGTAGTCCCCTGCCTCCGCCCCTTTCAGTCTGCTGTACACCTCCACGGCTGTGGAGTCCAGTAAGGGGGTGAGAACTGAGATCCTGTCTGCAGGGTCAACCCGGTGCAGCTCGCAGGCATTCTCAAAGGCCGTCAGGAAGGTATCTATGTCCTCCCCTTCCTTACGCCGGGGCAGCAAGTGCTTATCAAAGCTCTTTGTAGGCTTGGGCCCCCCCTCACTCACCGCAGCCAGAGCCTCAGTGCTCCTCAGCCGGGCCAGCTCCAGCTCATGTTTACGCTGTTTCTCCTTCTCCTCCCACTCACGCTGGCACTGGTTCTCCTCAATTTTACGCTGTTTCTCCTTCTCCTCCCGCTCATGTTCACGCTGTTTCGCCTTCTCCTCCAGCTGTTGCCTCTTTAACTCGAATTCCTCCCGTTTCAGCTCCCTTTCATATTCCACCCGCGTCCGCTCCACGGATGCCGAGCGTTGCCGGGAGGATCCCCTGCTGGGGAGTGAGCTTCGCTGGGCGGATCCCCTGCTGGCCAGGGGTGTCACGGTGCCCTTGGTATACACTGGGCTCCTCCCCGCCCTTCCCCTAGGCCTAGGAAGGGGGGATCTCGGGAAGCCCTCGTCCGCCGGCTGCCCACTCCTAGCGGGGACAGACACTGGTGCCTGCGTTGCATCTGCCTGGCTGCTTCCCTCAGAGACAGGGCTCCGTTCATTCATGCGGTCTCCCTGCTCCAGCTGGGCAATCAGCTGGTCCTTCCTGAGCCTCCCTGGGTGCAGCCCCCTCTGATTGCACAGCTCCACCAGGTCACACTTGCGCCGCTTGGCATACATCTTCCTGCTGGGCACTCACAGGCCGGGGTGCTCGCCGCTCCCCACGGTTTCCAGGGGGACCCCTAGTGCACCAGCCCTTCTTGAGGTCACCACCTCTCTGCCAGGGTCGAGCTGCAGACTCCTCCGCCCCTGGGACCACTCGCTGCAATCCCCCGGGGGACCCTGTTACTGCAAAGTCCTTCTCACTGGGCACACACTCCCAGGGGTTAATCACCCCTTCGTTTTACTGCTCCCCAGTCACTTACTGCAGGAAGCGCCGTCCACGGGGTGCAGTATATCCCACCGCTAACACCAGTTGTCACGGAGTGTGGGGGAGTCCGGCCCTGCACCCCTCTTCCTGGGACCCACAGTGACTCTTAGCCAGCCAGTAAAACAGAAGGTTTATTGGACAACAGGAACACAGGTTACAGCAGGGCTTGCAGGCACAGTCAGGACCCCTCCATTGAGTCCTTCTGGGCTTTCAGGGTGCTTGGATCCTAGCTAGGATACCCTGAATTCCGCCCACACAGCCCCAAGCCCAAACTCCAACTGCTTCCCTCCTGCCACTCCCTTCTTTTGTCCCCTTCCCAGGTAAAGGTGTTGGCCTTTCCCCTCCCTTACCTAGCTCAGGTTACAGGCTCTGGCATCATCCATCCCCTAAAGTCCTCCCCTGCTCTCCCACTCCCCACACAGACAGTACCTACTGCATCACAGCATCTGACCAAAAGGACCAATAAGGGAAAAAGATCCTTTCAGATCGGTGGGGGGAGGTATTTTGTGTGTGTTTCCTTTGTCTCTCCGGGACAGAGAGGGACCGGGGCAGGAAAAACCATCTCCTAAAACCCTACCTGAAATAATCATCCAAGATTACAAAAATTGTAAGTAATAGCAAGGAAATGCGTTACCTTATCTTTTGTTTTAGCTTGTGAATTTTCCTTATGCTAAGAAGGGGGGTTTATTCCTGTATTGTGTAACTTTGAAGTTTTGCCTACAGGGGACTCCTCTGTTTTAAATCTTATTACCCTGTAAAATTACCTTCTATCCTGATCTTACAGAGGTGCTTCTTTACTTTTTTTTCTTTATAATAAAGTTCTACTTTTAAGAACCTGATTGGTTTTTAGTGCCCTAAAAACCCAAGGGTCTGGTCTGTGCTCACCTTGTTTACCTATTTGGTTGGTATAGTATTCTCAAGCCTCCCCAGGAAAGGAGGTGAAGAGGCTTGGGGGGATATTTTGGGGAAACAGGAACTTCAAGTGGTCCTTTTCCTGAATCTTTATCTAACTCACTTGGTGATGGCAGTGATACCGTCCAAGGACAAGGAAGAATTTGTGCCTTGGAGTTTTTAACCTAAGCTAGTAGAAATAAGCTTAGGGGATTGTTCATGCAGGTCTCCACGTCAGTACCCCAGAGTTCAGAGTTGGAAGGGAACCCTGACATGTATGTTATGCAAAACTTTCCTCAACTCGAAAATCCTATTTCTGGCTTATGGAACTTTTTCCATAAGTGCAAATTTGCATAAGTCGGGTCTTACATAACCTGGGGAGTGTCTGTACTTTGAAGTGATTACTGTTTTCCTTTGTCATAACTATATTACTTTGTCAGAGTAAAGATAAAATTTTTCTTTATAGCCAGCTTTGCTAGCTGGCTTTTCTTGCCAAATAATGTAGTAAGAAGTGTGTGTGGATCGTGCTGAATTCAACTCTCTTCCACTGTCTGTATGTGTTACTGATATCCTGACTGGTAGAAGTTGAGAATAAGAAACGTCGTCTAACTTAAATTATACAGGCTTACTGTATGAGAACAGTAACTAGTATGAGGTTTTTTCTCTTTTTCCCCCTTCCTTTAAAGTTCTGACCTCTGGGCTCTTGGATGTATAATATACCAGCTTGTAGCCGGATTGCCGCCATTTAGAGCTGGGTAAGAGACTTCAGATTATATTTTATATGTAAATTATAGTTTTGGTTTTTATTTCAGTTTTCACTAAATTGCAGAGTTTTCAAGTGAAATTAACTACAGTATACCCTTAATGTTTTTATTAACGATTTTAACCATTGTTCAATATATCTGCTACTTAATAATTTAGGGCTAGATTGTGCTCTTGCTGCAACCAGGAGTCCCCAAGGGCTAGTCAAAATTCTCCAGGGGCTCCCATGCAGTTCACATCACCATGGTGGCTACCATATCCATGCAGACGATACAGCACACTCCCATCTCTATACTGAGTCAGTTGTGCTCACTTCAGCATTCCTGCCCCCCATTCAGGCATCTAGTACCCAACAGGTACAAAAAGTAGGGAATTATTCTCCCTTTACGAATTTTGTCTATCCCTTGCTCAGGGCTGTAAAGGTGAGAGAGCTGCTTATGCTCTCCCTCTGGTCATCTGTGAGCATCCTAAACAAGGGCTGGCCGGAATCTGGCATTTAACATTTGAAAAATAATGGATTGATTTTTTTTTTATTTTTTTTTTAAATTCCATATACTATTTGTTTGGCTTGTGTAATGCCAGGATAAAAGTATCCTAGGTAACATCTGATGACTAAATATTATACTTGTTTTCTTGCAGCAATGAATATCTTATATTTCAGAAGATAATTAAGTTGGAATATGACTTCCCAGAAAAATTCTTCCCCAAGGCAAAAGACCTTGTGGAAAAGCTTTTGGTAAATATTCGTTATATTGTTCTCAGATGAATATATTACATAGAAACAGCATAATGTGCTGAATATTTGAAAGTTTTCCTACATTTGTGTTCAAACTACTATAAACTCTCAAGCCCTCTTTAAACTTACAAGAAACCTTTAAAGTTCTTGGCCATATAGGGAGCAAATTGTCATCTTGAAAGTAAGCATTGGTTATTAAACAGCATTTTAAATTTACCTTCATCTGAATTGTGACAAAGGTATGTGTATGGGGAACACCTCTATTAGTCAAGCTGAAATAAATTATTCTACATAATCACACAAAACAACACTTCAGACTTACAGCACAAATTTACAGACTTTTTTGCTCTTAATGCATCATACAACTTGCCAAGAGGTAAATTATTTGTCTGAAAACATCTCTCTGTAGCTATTAGACAGAAATAGCTTCATTGTTTGTAAAATTCAAGTTAATTTGCATTGCATTTCAGAGAACTTAACCCATATCGCACATTGTTGTAAGTATACATGTGACAGAATGTTTGTTTATAGTATGAGGATTAAAAAAGTGCTGTCTTATCAATGAGGATTAGGAGCAAGAGTGAAATGAATCTGCAGAAAATATTTACCTTTTTAGTCAGTGCATAGAGACTAATAGTCACAGGGTTCTGCATGTTAATGTGCAGGTTAAAACCCAGAAGGGATTGCCATTGTGCTGTTATGAAGTTAAAATTCGTTTTGAAACTGCTTGTCATTATTTTAAAGAAGTACAGACTTCATTTTAACTTATCCAGGTTCTGGATGCTACAAAGAGATTAGGCTGTGAAGAAATGGGAGGGTATGGACCTCTTAAGGCTCATCCATTCTTTGAATCCATTACATGGGAGAATCTGCATCATCAGACACCCCCAAAGCTCACAGCATATTTACCCGCTATGTCTGAAGATGATGAAGATTGTTATGGAAATGTAAGTGTCAATTGTGCTATATTGCAACTTGAGACCTTTACATAGAGCAGATTAATTCTTGCCAAGATAATATTTTTATTAAAAGTGTGTTTTGATCACACTTTTTATCTTGAGATGATTAATAGAAAACATGGGTAGTGCTGGTCTCAAAATGTATATTGAAATTTTTTTTGAGGAAAAAGTGGGGGTTTCACCAAACAGATTGTATGTGTGAAAGGTGTCTGTTTTCTGTTTACATCCCCTCCCTCCCGCCCCCAGCTGAAAACTGAAGTGCTTTTATTTGGAAATGTTGCCATGATACATCATCTTCCCATTCTCCTCCCTGGGCTGGCTGGACTACATCTCCCATTGTGCACTGCCTCTGCTCTTCAGGAGGGGAATCATCATGAGAATGCTAAACAACCAGGGAGCCCCAGCCTACAGAGAAGAGTGCTGCCATTAGACACCATGGTAGCCTTTCCAAATTGAAATATTTTGTTTTATTTCTGCTGAAAAACTAGAATTTTCCATCTAAAATGTAGGTGAAAACAATTCTTTCATTTTCAGCAAAATTATCTATGGGAGTGACACCACCCATTTTTCAACCAGGTCGAGTTAAACTGGTAGATCTATGTAGTATGTGTTAGAGATGGGTATGAGGACAGTTCTTCAAGTTGGTGTTAATAGGTATAAATCATAGCTATAAGCAACCTCTTGTTTTGTTGGTGCCTGTAACAATTGATTGATCATTCATTTATTTATTCTATAAAACTGCTCATAAATGGAACCTTAGTATAAAATGTGACCCTGTTTTCTTTGAAAAGCTAACTGATGTTTTTGTGTCACTTAATACAGATAGTCTGTCTGAAAGATGTAGGCTTTTACTGGAAACATAGATGTCAGTGTAACTTTTTGGAAGTCTGAATGATGTGCTTGCGAGACTTCACTTTTTACTTTTGTCATCCCAGGTCTTAAATACCAAAGGTCTTTCACATTTAGTTGTGCAGTGCATCAGAAGTCTTTATTACTTCCCTTTCCTCTCCTTTAGGAGAAGCAATACCTCAGTATTTCTGAGTCTTCATTAGGATCAGACAGCGGAATAGTAATCTCTAACATAGGACCAGTTTTAGCAATTCTTTTCAGGTTCCTGAAGGCTCCATGTCTCTGATAAATTTCATAAAAAGCACAACTTTTCACAGTCCAAGAGAAGATAGCAGAGACAATGCTGCTAACGAGCTGCAGTACTGCGATAGAAGAGCGCTATCCTCATAAGCATCACATGACTGGATATCAGTGTTTCTGACATGTGTAAAGAACCGGTGCTACTTAGTTTTCTCACTCATGCTTTCAGCCTTTTGCAGAAAAAAGGTAATATTTCACAGTGCAGTTCTGGACACAGTGGAGGATGCAGCTTTGGAATTGAGAAGCAATCTGGTGACCACTGGTTGAAGCAATATTCTCTCCTCAAAAGCAAGGTAGAAAACTCAAACTGGTAGAAGCTTTACAGAGTCTCATTTAGCTCTTGAGCTCTTCTTTGAATAGCATCCCTATGGATGCTGTAAGTGCAGTAGTGCCCGTGTCCCTGGCATCGAAGATTTTCAGTATCACTGCTTGTTGGGCTGCACATGCAGTCCTCTCTGTCTCGTACCATGAGTGGGGTCTATATAATACTGTGCGGTCCAACTACCTCCAGTTCCTTCTCAACCACCTTTGGTCTGGGATAGAATCCTGAGCAGAGACCTTCTTACATCCATAGTCTTTAGTAATAGTAGTGTTTCCATTATAACTTTGTAGATATTAGCCATTTCCTTTATTTCTTTCTCCTGGAAAAAAAAAATTCCTTTGCTCTTCCCTCTCGGTTACTCTTTAGCTTATCATAGGTTTCCTTTTCTACACCCTTCCCAATTGAGAAGTTCTCCCTTATCAGGGTTATGCTCAGATCCTCCAGGTTCCAGAGGTGCCTCTGCTGTCATGAGGCCGTCCCTGTGAGTGACAGTCGTGCACGGTGCATATGCTGTCTCTTGAGGAACGCGTCTCACAAAAATGTACCCATTGCTTCAGTTTGAAGGTTTGGTCCAGAGGCTAAAACTTTTACTAATAGAGAGCTCTCTGGCCAACCTCAGACCCTGGCCCTGATGCCTCTCGTACGTGGTGATCGCCATCAGCACAATCATCAGCCAACCCTCATTTGCCGCATACCACCAAGAGAACATCTACTGTTTTTTGCCCAAAAGAAAATAAGTGGGCCACTAGTTCACCCTCTAAGGAGCTGCCTCAGAGAAAGGCATCCTCTGCGAGGTCAGTAGCCACAACATTTTCAGGGGCAAGACTTAGGTCCCGCATCCATCTGTGTACCTCCAGTATCAGTGCTAAGGAGAGGTCCAAGCACCCTAAATAGGCAGGACCACAGACAGAAACACTATCACTCTGAACCAAAAACGACAGTGCAAGAATTTTGAAATCAGTGCTGACCACCTCAACTAAAACAATTCTGAGTGCTTTGGCATTGACCAAGCCCTTGGTACCAGCCAAGTCCTTGGCACTGAGCAAGTCCTATGCACTGTGCGACCCTTGGCACCATCTACTGGCCACTTGATAATGCACTTGGCACCGACAATGCCCCCAGTTTCTATACAGCCACTGACGCTGAGGATGCTCCTGCAACTACCACTGGAATTTTGATACCCACGAGAGCTGTTCATCTCTCACACCTGAGTCGCCTCTTCTCCATAACAAACTTTCTGCAGCTCATGCCTCTTCCCTGGAGACAACACTGCTCCCCTTCACCACTGAGGACTGCACCACTCTTCTCTAGCAAGGAGGAAAAGGAGCAGTACTCCATTGCATTGCTGACTTCACCATCATATCAAGGGCATCCACACAGAGAATCATCTTCTCGTCCTCGATACCTGGAGACTAGCAGCAAACTAGGTTTCTGGTATGAACCTCCATGGATGAAATCCCATATGCCAGTTCCCTCACATTGGCCCTATTGGAACCTATGGGCTGCATATATGTCGCACTTTCTCAAACCGTCAACAGAACAGAGAGAGACACAAATACGCGCTCCATCTTCATCAGTCTCTAGACGGCCTGACTCTGAACCAGAAGCCCTAGAGGTGCAGAAGGAAGAAACTGAGGAAGAGATAACACCACCAATACACTTCTCCTCATTGTCCCCCAATGAGGCCATCATGCCACCACCTCCAGCATCGGTGGATGATTTTAAACTGTTCCAAGAACTGTTCCACAGGATTGCGGATTCTCTTTTTGGAGGGATCTGAAGAGACATTGTCGAGCAACTTGTGCTATTGCTCTCAAAGAGAGCACTCCCAATCAATGAGGCCCCGTTGGACACCACCAAAGTGATCTGGCAGACCCCAGTGTCAATATCCACTTGCAAGCAAGTAGACAAGAAATACTGTGTCCCCACTAAGGGCGTGGAATTTTTTTTCCCACCCTACTCCAACCTCCCTTGTTGTCAAAGCGGTACAAAAGAAAGGGTGACAACACCACTCTGGAACAACCCCTTGCAACAGGGACTGGAAGAGGTTAGACCTCTTCAGTTGTAAAACATATTCTTCAGCTATACTCTAATTCAGTATCGCTAACTATGAGGCACTTCTAGCCAAATATAATCACAAATTATTCCAAATTCGAGGCAATCTGTCAGCACCTCCCAGATGACAAAAAGGAGCAGTTCCAGGCACTGGTGGTGGAAGGACAACTTCTGGCCTGTACGCACTGCAAGCCTCTCTGGACTCTGCAGACAAAGCTGCAAGTTCTGTTGCAACATTGGTTGTGATGAGATGAGCAACATGGCTTCACCTATTCAGGTTCTCCAGAGAGACGCAGACCACTGTCAAGGATCTAAACACTTCGCGGAGCTCACAGATGAGTCCCTACATTCTCTAAAGGACTCCAGAGCGACACTCCATTCACTCAGCATATATAACCAGTGCCAAAGAGAAGACCAGGTAGATACTACCCTACCCCAAGGTCTTGAACTCCATGTTTCACCCCTCAGTGGCAGTTACGACATGCAGTGCAGGCGACAGAGGTGTCCTAAGCGCAAGCAGATACCAGCACAAGGGCTGTGCCTCACACATCCACCTCAAAACAAAATTTTGAAGCTTTGGTTGAAGTTCTGAAGTGTCTCCCTCTGGTCCAGTTGCCGCAACCATCTTTAATAGCCCATCAGTTTGCCAACCGCTTGGCCCCTTTCTACCCATCATGGCAACAAATCACCTCAGACAAGTGAGTCTTAAAAATCTTCAACAAAAAGTACTCTATTCAGTTCCCTCCCTCCCTCTCCCATCCACCTTGCCCTGTCCCTCCTCTTACAAACACCACCTATGAGAAGAAACAAACAACCTTTTGTGACTGGGATCTGTAGAACTGGTCCCTTTCCAGCATAGAGGGAAAGATTTTTATTCCCACTATTTTCTACTCCAAAAGAAATCCAGCAAGTGGAGAGAGATCCTAGAGTTGAGGAACCTCAACAAGTTCGTCAAACTACAACACGTGGGATGATCACACTATGAACAATTATCCTAGCACTGGAACAGGATGGTTTCTTGACCCTCTACCTCCAAGATGCATACTTCATATCACCATAAATGCTTCCCCCAGGTGATTCCTCAGATTTGTCCTGGGGTCCTACCATTCATTACCAATGCAAGGTACTACCCTTTGGCCTTTTTACAGTGCTCAAAGTATTTTCCAAAGTCCTTGAGGGGGTGGCGGTGCATCTGTGCACACAAGGAATTGCAATATTCCTATACGTGGATGACTGCCTCCTCAAAGCTCTGACCAGAATTGACACTGTTGAAGCCATAAGAAAAATTATGGACCTGTTCTTGAACCTCGACCTCCAGATAAACATAAAAAAATCAGTTTTTGATGCCAGTATAGCATCCGGAATTTATTGGGGCCCAGCTGGATGCTAAACATGCCAGAGCCTTCCTCCCAGCTCACTGATTTTCATCCATAGTCTCATCCCCACTGCCAGAATGTGCATACAAGTGGTTGGCCATAGGGCAGCAGCCATGTTCGTGGTAAAACACGCCAGATTACACATAATATATGGAGATATACCTATTATTTTTATTATCTCATAGAACTGGAAGGGACCCTGAAAAGTCATTGAGTCCAGCCCCCTGCCTTCACTAGCAGGACCAAGTACTGATTTTGCCCCAGATCCCTAAGTGGCCCCCTCAAGGATTGAACTAGCCCAGTATCTTCTCTTCCAACAGTGGCCAATGCCGGGTGCCCCAGAGGAAATGAACAGAACAAATAATCATTGAGTGATCTATCCCCTGTCGCCCATTTCCCAGCTTCTGGCAAGCAGAGGCTAGGGACACCATCCCTGCCCTTCCTAGCTAATAGACCTTTATGAACCTATCCTCCATGAATTTATCTAGTTCTTTTTTGAGCCCTGTTATAGTCTTGGCCTTCACAACATCCTCTAGCAAAGAGTTCCACAGGTTGACTGTGCGTTGTGTGAAGAAATACTATCCAGGAGTTTAAAAACTCAGCTACATGTAGCTTCGGAGGAGCGAGTAGTATTTTTTCCAAAAGGGACAGGAATTTGAGGAAAAAGTTAGTAGAGTCAATCTCATGCAGGGGCAGGTGAGAAAACTCACTGTTAGCAGGAGTGAGTGGCTGCCAACCTAAGAATGCTGGACAGCTATAAATCAGACCATGGTCAGTTGTTGGATCGAATCAGGGAATTGGATTTGCAATGTGTTAGAAGGAGAGATGGCAAATTGTCACACAGCAACAATGCTGACCTATAGGAGGGCTACAGAAATGCCCGCTGCTGTGAACTCCTTGAGAGAGAGAGAGAGAGCACGCAAATAAAAAGCTGCAGATGGTGACAAAGATTGTCAGAGAGAGAGAGGAGACAGAGCTTCTGTTCCCATCCCCATTGGTATGGTTGAATCGAAGGAGATAGACCCACCTGCAGGGCCAATTACTAGAAGTAGGGGGAGAGAATTAGCTCAGGCTGACACGGTATCTTCAGGAGCAAGTCAGAGACTCAGACTCAGGAGCCATAGGGAGAGTCAGAAGAGGAAGTTATCAGGAAAGCAGCTGCAAGCAGTCTGCAAACAGAAGAGAGGTCCCAGAGTGGCAGAGCAAGAGGTTCTCAAGCATGGTCTTAGAGGAGGTGACTAGTGGGGGACACACACTCTCTCCTCTCCTCCGTCAGAATCCACCTTAGATAGAGAAGAGGAAGTGCCTGTGGAGACACTGATTGTACAGGGACTAGAAGATGCTGCGTCACAAGTGATGTAGGTAATCTCTAGACACAGAGAGACAACAGCCCACAGATGCCAAAAATACTCTAGTACAAATCTATACATCTATTATAATCGAACAGACCCATAAGAAAAGATATTTAAGCAAGCAAGCTAACCCTATGGGCTACAGTCCTCTGTCTCCCCACAAGGGTAGACTGAAGCTTATATCGCACAACAGAGAGACCATCTTTTGCAAGAGATCACAGGAAATCATCGTTAAAAAGATTCACTACCAATTAGGGTGTGTGTTTGGAGTTCACCAGGAAAAAAAAATGGGATTTGTACTTCTTTAAGAATGGTACCTGTTTACTTGAGAAACTGTATTCTAAGACAAAGAGAAAAGTCAGTAAGATTAACCCTTCTACTCTGAGGATTAATAGTTTCTGTAATTGGTGTAACCTCCAATCTTCACATGCACTCACCTATTTCTGTTAAACAAGTGCAAACCTTGACTACAATCATTAGGAGTTGAGGAACTAATGCAATTTCCATGTATTGGTGGCATTTGCTTATAAACAGCAGTTCAAATGCATTCCGTTGAGTCCTCAGAAATGTGCAGGAGTTAGTAGCAATCAGTAAAAGCACATCAGTCTTACTTGAGAGGTTTTATGCAGTATTGTTGTAGCCCTGTCAGTCCCAGGAGATTAGAGACAAGGTGAGTGAGGTAGTATCTTTTATTGGGCCAACTTCTTTTGATAAGAGAAAGGTGCTTTTGAGCTACACAGGGCCCAGACCTGAGGAGGAGCTCTCTGTAGCTTGAAAGCTAAGCTTTTCTCAAGTTGGTCTAATAAAAGATATTACCTCACCCACCTTGTCTCTCTTGAGAAACTTATGGCATTGAATGGGTAGGGCCCTTTATTTCTAAAATGTTGATGTCATAGTTTCCTTATTCCTTCTGAATCTCCAGTCAGAAGTTGTTGTTGTTTGTTGTTCTTGGAGTGATTGCTCATATAAATTCCAATTAGGTGTGTGTGCGCACTGCATGCATGGAAGTCAGAAACTTTTTCCTTAGCAGTTACCCATCAGGCTGGCTGGGGAGCCCCTTGGAGTGGTGCCGATATGGCCCTCTATATCAGACCCTGCCAGCCTGACCCCCATGCAGTTCCTTCTTACCGCCCATGATGGTTGTTGGAACAGTGGTCTCTTGCTTTCTTATGTGCTCTACTAATCCCTAGCCTATCTTAATTGTTGCCATTGTAGTTAATTGTTAATAGTTAGTGTTAAGTGTTTTCTCTGTAGTGTTAAGTGTAGTTTAGTAGTTGAGGGCAGTTCCACACTCTACAACTGCCCTGCGGGGCTCTGGGGCATACCGTCCCAGGGCTTCAAGCCTTGCATGCCTTGCAACAAGCCCATGCCTATGGGCGATCCCCACGACTCCTGTCTTAAGTGTCTGGGGGAGGGCCATCAGGCTGACAAGTGTAAAATCTGTAAGGCGTTCAAGCCCCGGACAAGAAAAGAGAGGAAAATTTGACTCGAGCAACTCTTCATAGAATCTGCATTGCGGCCTTCTCAAGACGCGGGCCCAAGCGCCTTGGTGCACAGGGCTCCCCCGATGGTACCGTTTACGGTGCCACAGAGATTCCGCACCTGCCTTGGGACCGACAATCTCCCGGGCTCTTAAAAAATGTCAGAAACAACACTCTGATCCACATAGTTGAGTTTGGTGCCTAACTTCCCTATAGAATCATAGAATATCAGCGTTGGAAGGGACCTCAGGAGGTCATCTAGTCCAACCCCCTGCTCAAAGCAGGACCAATTCCCAACTAAATCATCGCAGCCAGGGCTTCGTCAAGCCTGACCTTAAAAACCTCTAAGGAAGGAGTTTCCACTACCTCCCTAGGTAATCCATTCCAGTGTTCCACCACCCTCCTAGTGGAAAAGTTTTTCCTAATATCCAACCTAAACTTCCCCCACTTCAACTTGAGACCATTACTCCTTGTTCTGTCATCAGGTACCACTGAGAACAGTCTAGATCCATCCTCTATGGAACCCCCTTTCAAGTAGTTGAAAGCAGCTATCAAATCCCCTGTCATTCTTCTCTTCTGCAGACTAAACAATCCTAGCTCCCTCAGCCTCTCCTCCATAAGTTGTGTGTTCCAACCCCCTAATCATTTTTGTTGCCCTCCGCTGGACTCTTTCCAATTTTTCCACATCCTTCTTGTAGTGTGGGGCCCAAAACTGGACACAGTACTCCAGATGAGGCCTGACCAATGTCGAATAGAGGGGAATGATCACATCCCTTGATCTGCTAGCAATGCCCCTACTTATACAGCCCAAAATTCCATTAGCCTTCTTGTCAACAAGGGCACACTGTTGACTCATCCATCTTCTCGTCCACTGTAATCCCTAGATCCTTTTCTGCAGAACTGCTGCCTAGCCATTCGGTCCCTAGTCTGTAGCAGTGCATGGGATTCTTCCGTCCTAAGTGCAAGACTCTGCACTTGTCCTTGTTGAACCTCATCAGGTTTCTTTTGGCCCAATCCTATAATTTGTCTAGGTTCCTCTGTATCCTATCCCTACCCTCCAGCATCTCTACCACTCCTCCCAGTTTAGTGTCATCTGCAAACTTGCTGAGACTGCAGTCCATGCCATCCTCCAGATTGTTAATGATGATTCATAGATTCTAGGACTGGGAAGGGACCTCAGGAGGTCATCGAGTCCAGTCCCCTGCCCTCATGGCAGGACCAAAATACTGTCTAGATCATCCCGGATAGACATTTATCTAACCTACTCTTAAATCTCTCCAGAGATGGAGATTCAGCAACCTTCCTAAGCAGTTTATTTCAGTTTTTAACCACCCTGACAGTTAGGAACTTTTTCCTAATGTCCAACCTAACCCTCCCTTGCTGCAGTTTAAGCCCGTTGCATCTTGTTCGATCCGTAAAGGCTAAGGTGAACAAGTTTTTCTCCTTCCTCCTTGTGACACCCTTTTAGATACCTGAAAACTGCTATCATTTCCCCTCTGTCTTCTCTTTTCCAAACTAAACAAATCCAGTTCTTTCAGCCTTCCTTTATAGGTCATGTTCAAGACCTTTAATCATTCTTGTTGCTCTTCTCTGGACCCTCTCCAATTTCTCCGCATCTTTCTTGAAATGCGGTGCCCAGAACTGGACACAATACTCCAGTTGAGGCCTAACCAACGCAGAGCAGAGCGGAAGAATGACTTCTCGTGTCTTGCTCACAGCACACCTGTTAATGCATCCCAGAATCATGTTTGCTTTTTTTGCAACAGCATCACACTAACTCATATTTAATTTGTGGTCCACTATAACCCCTAGATCGCTTTCTGCTGCACTCCTTCCTAGACAGTCTCTTCCCATTCTGTATATGTGAAACTGATTGTTCCTTCCTAAGTGGAGCACTTTGCATTTATCTTTGTTAAACTTCATCCTGTTTACCTCAGACCATTTCTCCAATTTGTCCAGTTCATTTTGAATTATGACCCTATCCTCCAAAGCAGTTGCAATCCCTCCCAGTTTGGTATCATCCACCAACTTAATAAGCGTACTTTCTATGTGTAACCCTTCTGCCCCTCTGAGTTGGCAGCAACAAGGGCCGGGTTCAGTATCCAGGGGTTCTGTTTCAATAACCCAATGCCAAACCAGTTCGAGCCCCCACCCAGTGACCTGGGAAAATCTTACACACACCCCTAGGCGCCTCAAAGAGGCAATGCTTCCCCTCTCGCAAGCACAGAGTCTCGGTGTAGCAGAAAAGGTTTAATACATGAGATAAACAACAAACACTAAACTGGGAAAAACACCTCAACTAGAGTTCATAGACCCAACCGTGAGCAAAGACCCACCCCAGGAAATTGGGCTGTGTCCTCTTTCCTGGGCTCTAGAGTCCAGCAACCCCCCAAATCACCCATAGTCCCAAAAGTCCCACAATCCCAAAAGTCTCTGTCCTGGGTCAATGCAGCCCCCAAAGTTCGAGAGTTTATCTGCAGAGGTCCCTCCCCCCAGCCTGGGTAGAAAGGGGCACCTTACGTGGTCCGGGGCCAACTGCCCTGCCTCTCCGTGGGTTCTGCTCCTACCTTCTCCACGAACTGCTCCGCTTTACCACCCGCTCCACTCTGCTCCTCCAGCCGTCCTTACAAACTGCTCCGCTCCACCAGCTGCTCTGCTCCACCAGCTGTACTGTGGGCTGCTCCAGTTATCCCTGCAAACTGCTCGGCTCAGTGCGCTCTGTGGGCCGTTCCACCCGTCTCACAGCTACTCCACTCTGCCAGCCGCTCTGCTCCACCAGCTGTCCCGTGATCCGCTCCAGCCGTCCACACAAACTGCTCCACTCCACCAGCAGCTCTGTTCCACAGTATAGCTTTGGGCTCCCCACTAGTTAGCACAGTACTCAGTGCTCTCAGCTCAATAATTTCAGCTCTTTAGTGATTCCAGCTCATAGTAGGGGAGCCCCAGTGCTAGTGCACCATTAGCCAAAGTGATTTCAGCTCAGTAACCTGTATCTAGAGTCTTGAGGGAATAAAAAAAATCAACTCTGATATTCTACAGTGGAGAGAGGAGGGGGTGCAACTGGTGCTTCTGGCTCCACAAGGAGACTGTACCACCAGGCACAGATACCTGTCCCCAGCCTCTCTCAATTCTCTGGGTTTTGGAACCCATGTCCCTTGTCTAGCAAGTACCACCCAACTGAGGGTGAGTCATTTGTCACCAAGCAGTCCCACCGCTCAGCAGTCTGGGATAGGGTAGGCGTGCCTATGCAAATATACTCTCTGAAATTCTTTCCACCAGATGTCAGTGTAGAGCTTATCCTGACACTGCTTACATATGTCAATATCTAAGTCATTGATGAAGATACTGAACAGAGCCGGTCCCAAAACAGACCCTTGCAGAACCCCACTTGTTATACCTTTCCAGCAGGATTGGGAACCATTAATAACTACTCTCTGAGTACGGTTATCCAGCCAGTTATGCACCCACCTTGTAGTAGCCCCATCTAAATTGTATTTGCCTAGTTTGTTGATAAGAATATCATGCGAGACCATATCAAATGCCTTACTAAAGTTTGGGTGTACCACATGTACCGCTTCTCCCTTAGGCACAAGACTCGTTATCCTATCAAAGAGAGCTATCAGATTTGTTTGACATGATTTGTTCTTGTCATATTGAACAAAACCGGCCCCCGGACCAACCCTTGGGGCACTCCGCTTGATACCAGCTGCCAGCTAGCTAGACATGGAGCCATTGATCGTTACCCGTTGAGCCTGATGATCTAACCAGCTTTCTATCCACCTTATAATCCAATGAATGGGGAGAGATAGGCACCTTAAAATGCAATCAACAAAAAACAGCACACTAGGCAGCTCCTTGCCTGGTCTAGCCAGTGGGAGAGGCAGTTATTCTAAGCCCCTTCCCTTTCTCAGAGGCAGGCACTTGTATCCAGGCTGCAGGAAGACACCTAGATCTGCTAGAGATCTATGAACAGGAATCTGACTCCTGGCTTAGGCATCTGTGTAGGTTCTTGTGGGAATGATTTAGGCACCTATCTCATCCCGTGCAACCTCTGCCACCAGCCATTTTGCAGGTCCTGGCGCAACTGCTTACCTTATAACGTTTAGCCCATTGGTTAGAGTACCTCAGTCTGTCCTGTTTATATGGTACACAGTAGATAAACACTTTTTCTTTGAGTGAGAGACAGACCAAGACAGACAAGGAAGGGCTCTGTAATCTAGTGGTCAGAGCACTCATTCAGGGGTCAGGAGACCCTGGTTCATGTCTCCCTGCTCCAATCACCCTGTCTTTATCCTCAAGGGCAAAGCTTCAACAAGAGAGACTGAGAGAGCCCCCACATCAGAATATCCCACAGTTCGGTGGTTAAAGCACTCTCTGGAGACAGAGGAGAGACCCTGTTCAAATCTTTTCTTGCTCTGGCAGAGAGCCGAGTTGAACCTGGCTCTCCCTAGGCAAGTGCTGTAACCACTGGACTAAAAGTTACAAGGTGGGCCATGGCAGCAGCCAACTACCTCTTCAAATTTTTTCTTTTTTTTTTTTGAAGGGGGCTTGATCCAGCAGGCACCCTCTAGGTGTGACTATCAAAGTTAGGCATCTTAATGCCTGTCTTCCCTTGGGGCTCAGGTGAGAGATGGGTGTCCAACACCTAGAGTGAGGCAGCAGTGCATATGTCTAGAGACACAAACTTAGGCGCCAAGTGAGTTTAGCACCTACAGAATTCAGTAAGAGTTTTGTGGATCACAGTGGGGGATCTAGGCACCTAAAAATGGGATTTAGGTACCTAAGTAGTGTTGTGGATTCTACCCCTTTATATCTCCCAGAGTTCCAGAGTATGCAAGAGAGCATACCTGTTGTTACACCTCTTATGGGGTACTCTTAGCTCGTCTGTTATGGTGCATGCTTAACAAATAATAAGGCCAAATAACTAGGAATAGTGAGATGAAACTGGCAAATGAAAATTCCTAATAAGATGTGTGTTTGGATATGGAATAGTCTTAGAGATTATGGAAGCGTTATTCCTGGAGACAAATCAAAATTGAAGTGGATGACCTCATATTTATTCTGCTTTGTAAAGTACTTTGAGATCTATGGATGAAAATCTGTACAAGAGTTAAATATTTATTTGTATTAGATCATGACAAACAGAACACAACCATAAAAGCTAGAGGTGGGAAAGACAATGTATGATCTAGTAACATTCCTAAAATTAAAGATCCACTGCTTCCAAATACTTAGGCTGTTGAGTTGTTTTTAATTCCATTTTGAATGACATTGAAACATGACTGGCTTTCTGTCATGTGTGTACACAAGTAATAAATTACCTGATCTGTTTTATAGCTTTTGCTTAACATACTGATATCTCTAACCCAACTTTGTGACAGTGATGGATTTGCTGTTACAAATCAAGTAATTAATTGGTTATATTTTTTAGAGCGTATCATTGTAGCAATTCAGTGTAAAACTTTTAGAGTTAAAAACAGCTTTTCAGTGTTTTCTATAAAAATGTTGAATATAGCTTTTTATTAAAAAAACAAGTGACTAAAATTTGTTTTAATAATTTTTCCTTCTTTAGTATGACAATCTCCTGAGTCAATTTGGTTGCATGCAAGTTTCTGGTTCGGCATCCTCCCCTTCACTGTCTGCCCCAGAGACAAGTCACCCACAAACATCAGGGAATATAGAACAGTACATTCATGATCTTGACAATAACTCCTTTGAGTTGGACTTGCAATTTTCTGAAGATGAGAAGAGACTACTACTGGCAAAACAGGCTGGTGGAAATCCATGGTAAGGTGTTTAAAGTGGTTGATCTGTGATTTTTGTGCTGTAATAAGGAATCTACAAAACAGTAAACCATCCATTCTTGCCTTGGTTCATATTCATCTTTATCAGAATCCTAGTAGCTGAACAGTTAATGATTTCATTAGTAATTATGCTTTTCTTGACTAAAGATTTTTGCTAGTACCACTTTAAGAATAATGTGCAGTGATAATCTGAAAAATGACGTGTGTGTGTGTGAGAGAGAGAGAGAGAGTGTCATATATAATACTGGGTTGTGTTTTCTCTCTGACTCCATATCAAATGAACTCAGCTAACCAATAAAGAGAGGCTTTTTTATCTGCTACTTCTGTAAAATTAATCTGGGGTCTGAAAACAGCATGATTCTTTGCTTCTTATAGATGGGCACCAATAATAGAAGCTCTTCAAGCTAAATTAAGCTCAGTCACACCTCCACAGCACCATTGTCTTCAGATTATACAATCAATAACAGGTGCAATCCATCAGTCTTGTCCCGGTAGGAATTAAGTTGAAAATAAATTATAACCTCCTGATATCCTAGCAAATCATTTCGGGGTAGGAGGAAGAGGTTGAAATTCATCTAATATTTAAAGTTTTATATGCATGACTCATGAACACAGTGGGGAGACCTATAGAGAGAGAGATTAGAACTTTGTAAAGATTCCAAGGCAGTGGATCTTTAGAAGTATCCCAGATAGATTTAAAAGAAAACACTAACTAGGGTAGTTGTGGTTACATTGTGGGGAGAGTGGACCGGGGTGCTTCTGTAATGACAATAATTCTTTTTTTTTTTTTCTTTTTCTTGTTAGGCACCAGTTTGTAGAAAACAACTTAATACTAAAAATGGGTCCAGTAGATAAAAGAAAGGTAAGTTTCATTATCCTGTCTAACATGATGTAAAGTGTTATTGTTCTTGCAGTTGCACCTCCGAGAGATGTATTGCTAAAGAACCTGTCTTTGGAGTTCCCTGATTTGTATAGGTTTTTTAGCTCTATCCCAAATCTATTGTTCCTTTTATAAAACATGTCATAGCATTTCCTAGCAAACAGCATTTCACAAATTTAATATCCTTCCTTTAAAAAAAAAAAAAAAAGTTACACTCTTGGTAAGTCATTATTGTCCTAAATGTAGTTTTTAATCCTTAAGGTAGAATGAAACAATCTCTCATTCTTAGAGCAACTCCGCTTTCCTTCCCTCTATCCTACATCTGACTTAAGGCTACTCTGTAGAGGGTGGCAGAGGTGGCATTAAAATCAATTTAGATATTTTAAATATAAGGCTGTTGTCACTTAACTGGCCCGTTAGTTGTCATGTTCTGCTGCCTACAAATGCAGTGTCTTCACCCCAGTCATTCTCTACGTACATGTCACTCTGCATTTTCTCTTAAAGTCCATTGTTATGACTGCTCACTTCTGTGCAGGGAGTGAAAATATCTGAAAAGGACGTTGCTCTGCTACAATGTCTATATAACCAGCCGTTTTATTTTTAAAGTCCTCTTGGAACTTTAATAGATGAGCTTTCTGATGGGTTCCTCCCGGGGTGCCACCTGGAACTGAGGTACCACTAAGCCCCCTGACCCACCAGCCTGGGTTCCCTTTACACTGTACTACTGTGACCAGCCTGCACTTTGACCAGCACACATACAGATAGGGACACACCCAGCTGCAGTTACATGCAGATGCTGTGATCAGCCCTGCATGGGAAGGTTCCAGGTAGGGAACTTCCTAGCTACTCATCTCCTCCACATACACCCTCATAGACTTTAGGGTCAGAAGGGACCAATATGATCATCTAGTCTGACCTCCTGCACAAAGCAGGCTACAGAACCCTACCCATCCGCTTCTATAACAAACCCCTAACCTATGTCCGAGTTACTGAAGTCTTCAAATTGTGGTTCGAAGACCTCAAGCTGCAGAGAATCCACCAGCAAGTGACCCATGTCCCACGCTGCAGAAGAAGGCGAAAAACCTCCAGGGCATCTTTCAATCTGCCCCGGAGGAAAATTCCTTCCTGACCCCAAATATGGCCATCAGCTAAATCCTGAGCATGTGGGCAAGGCTCACCAGCCAGCACTCAAGAAAGAATTCTCTGCAGTAACTCACATCCCATCCCATCCAACATCCCATCACAGACCACTGGGCATACTTATCTGCTGATAATCAAAGATCAATTGCCAAAATTAAGCTATCCCATCATACCATCCCTTCCATAAACTTATCAAGCTTAGTCTTAAAGCCAGATATGTCTTTTGCTCCCACTACTCCCCTTGGAAGGCTGTTCCAGAACTTCACTCCTCTAATGGTTAGAAACCTTTGTCTAATTTCAAGTCTAAACTTCCTAGTGTCCAGTTTATACCCATTTGTTCTTGTGTCTACATTGGTACTAAGCTTAAATAATTCCTCTCCCTCCCTTATATTAATCCCTCTGATATATTTATAAAGAGCAAGCATATCCCCCCTCAGCCTTCTTTTGGTTAGGCTAAACAAGCCAAGCTCTTTGAGTCTCCTTTCATAAGGCAGGTTTTCCATTCCTCGGATCATCCTAGTAGCCCATCTCTGAACCTGTTCCAGTTCGAATTCATCCTTCTTAAATATGGGAGACCAGAACTGCACACAGTATTCCAGATGAGGTCTCACCAGTGCCTTATATAACGGTACTAACACCTCCTTATCTTTGCTGGAAATACCTCGCCTGATGCATCCTAAAACCGCATTAGCTTTTTTAACGGCCATATCACATTGGCAGCTCATAGTCATCCTGTGATCAACCAATACTCCAAGGTCCTTCTCCTCCGCTGTTGCTTCCAACTGATGTGTCCCCAATGTATAACTAAAATTCTTATTATTAATCCCTAAATGCATGACCTTGCACTTTTCACTATTAAATTTCATCCTATTACTATTACTCCAGTTTAGAAGGTCATCCAGATCTTCCTGTAAGATATCCCGGTCCTTCTCTGTGTTAGCAATACCCCCCAGCTTTGTGTCATCTGCAAACTTTATTAGCACATTCCTGCTTTTTGTGCCAAGGTCAGTAATAAAAAAGTTAAATAAGATTGGTCCCAAAACTAATCCTTGAGGAACTCCACTAGTAACCTCCTTCCAGCCTGACAGTTCACCCTTCAGTACGACCCGTTGGAGTCTCCCCTTTAACCAGTTCCTTATCCACCTTTCAATTTTCATATTGATCCCCATCTTTTCCAATTTAACTAATAGTTCCCCATGTGGAACCGTGTCAAATGCCTTACTGAAATCGAGGTAAATTAGATCTCCTGCATTTCCTTTGTCTAAATAATCTGTCACCTTCTCAAAGAAGGAGATCAGGTTGGTTTGGCACAATCTACCTTTAGTAAAACCATGTTGTAACTTGTCCCAATTACCATTGACCTCAATGTCCTTAACTACTTTCTCCTTTGAAATTTTTTCCAAGACCTTACATACTACAGATGTCAAACTAACAGGCCTATAGTTACTCGGATCACTTTTTTTCCCTTTCTTAAAGATAGGGACTATGTTAGCAATTCTCCAGTCGAACGCTACAACCCCTGAGTTTACCGATTCATTAAAAATTCTTGCTAATGGGCTTGCAACTTCATGCGCCAGTTCCTTTAATATTCTTAGATGAAGATTATCTGGGCCCTTCGATTTTGTCCCATTAAGCTGTTCAAGTTTGGCTTCTACCTCAGATGTGGTAATATCCTCCTCCATGTCCTCATTACCATTTGTCATCCTTCCATTATCCCTAAGCTCCTCATTAGCCTTATTAAAGACTGAGGCAAAGTATTTATTTAGATATTGGGCCATGCCTAGGTTATCCTTAACCTCCATTCCATCCTCAGTGTTTAGCGGTCCCACTTCTTCTTTCTTTGTTTTCTTCTTATTTATATGGCTATAAAACCTTTTACTATTGGTTTTAATTCCCTTTGCAAGGTCCAACTCTACATGGCTTTTAGCCTTTCTCACTTTATCCCTACATGTTCTGACCTCACTAAGGTAGCTTTCCTTTCTAATCCCACCCTTCTTCCACTCCTTTTAGGCTTTCTGCTTTTTCTTAATCA
Source organism: Gopherus evgoodei (assembly GCF_007399415.2). Taxonomy (NCBI): domain Eukaryota; kingdom Metazoa; phylum Chordata; order Testudines; family Testudinidae; genus Gopherus; species Gopherus evgoodei. The sequence continues at coordinate 86,170,451 of NC_044331.1, forward strand.
TCTCTGAGATGCTTGCTCATCCAGCTTGGTCTACAACTCCTGCCTATGGTTTTTTCCTTCCTTTCTTGGGATGCCGGCTTCTGATAGTTTCTGCAGCTCCGACTTAAAGTAATTCCAGGCCTCCTCCGCATTTAGATCCACAAGTTCTTCAGTCCAATCCACTTCCCTAACTAATTTCCTTAATTCTTTAAAGTTAGCCCTTGAGAAGTCAAAAACCCTAGTCCCAGATCTATTTTTGTTTATCCTTCCATCTAGTTTGAACTGAATTAGCTCATGATCACTCGAACCAAGGTTGTCCCCTACAATCATTTCTTCTATGAGGTCCTCACTACTCACCAAAACCCTCTGAGGATAAACTCAAAATACAGCATAAGCTCATGAAATTCACACTCCCTAAATGTGGAGAGGAATTCACAACAGCTTTCTGCCCCAAGTTATGACTCTCACACACTGATTTTAGACAAGGCAAAAACAAGTTTATTTAACTACAAAAGATAATTTTTAAGTGATTATAAAGGATAGCAAACAGATCAAAGCAGACTACCGAGCAAATAAACAAAACATGCACACTAAGCTTAATATACAACACAGATCGGATACAAATAGCAGATTCTCACCCTAAGTGATGATACAAGCAGGCTGCAGATTAAGAGGCAAGCTACACTTGCTTGCATCTTGGAATCCCCAGGTGTTCCATTCACAAGCTAAAAATCCCTTTAGCCTGGGTCAAGCACTTTCCTCAGTTCCTCGGGTGTGTGTTCCTGGGTGTTTCCAGGAGTCTCTTTGGGTATGGAGTCAGTGAAGAACCAAGATGATGTCATTCCCTCGCCTTATATAGTTTTCCATATGGTGGGATCCCTTTGTTTCAATGTTTGGTTCCCACGCCAGTCAGTGGAAAAATACTGATATCCCAAGATGGAGTCCAGCACCAAGTGACCTGGTCACATGTCCCTTTAGTGTCACAACAGCCATGACTCGGAGGCTGTCTGCAGCGTCCTCAGGAAGGCCCCCCCCCCGTTGGAGATAAGCTTTTTCTAAGGCCTATTGTTTTGTGTAATGGCCCTTCCCCACCCAGCTTTTCAGAATGAAAGCATCTTGTCTAGTGGGCGTTCCACAGGTGTAAACACATTTTAATACACATACATTGTCAATATTCTTAACTTCAGATACAAAAATGGTACATGCATACAAATATGATCATATTAAGTAAATTATACCCTTTCCAATGACACCTCACATGACTTAGCTTGCATAATCATTATGTATTTTATGCCATAATCATATCCTAATAATATCACTGTGAAGAATATGGGGTACAGTGTCACAAGGTTAACTATTTAAAATGCTGGTTATGTTGGTACTTAAGCAAAAATGCACTGAGACACATACAAGAATATAGTCATGAAGCAGAAATTGTTTATACAGTACTATGTGAGCTTCACAGGCCAACTCAGTCCCTGCCCAAATTACTTACAATGCAAGTTACATATGATGTAGGCAAAGACCAAGTGGAGAGTGGACAAGAAGGGGAACAGATGAGGAAGGGGCAAACTTTTTACGTAAAGTTAGTGATGTTTAAGTCTAGTCATTTTTTAACTTATTTTTATTAACTTGTACAGGACTTAGTTTCTTTGTGTGACTGAGACTGCTAAGGTTGTATGCACATACAAATGTCTTGTTGGTATTACCTTCCAAATATGTTAGTTTAAAAAGGGTGAGTGTGTAATGCTTAAAAAAAACACACATGGATCAAACAAGAGTAAGTAATATAACACTGGATTTTTTATAAAAGGCTCCAAAGGTGACCTTGGCAGTTACAGACTAGTAAGCCTAACTTCAGTATCAGGCAAATTAGTTGAAACTATAGTTAAAAATATTTCACACACATGAACATGATTGGGGAAGAGTCATCATGGCTTTTGTAAGGGAAATCATGCCTCACCAATCAGTTAGAATTGTGTGTGTGTGAGAGTGTGTGTGTGTCAGCAAGCAGGTAGGCTAGGGTGATCACATAACACAATGACTAGGGGTCACCTGATGAAATTAATAGGCAGCAGATTTAAAAGAAACATAGAAAGTACTTCACATAACACACAGTCAACTTATGGAACTGTTGTCAGGGGAAATTGTGAAGGCTAAAAGTATAAATTGGTTCAAAAGAGAATTAGATAAATTTATGGAGGATAGGTCCATCCACAGCTATTAGCCAAGATGGTCAGGGGTGCAGCCCCATGTTCCCCGTATCACTAAACTTCCAACTGCCTGAAGCAACTGGCACTGACCACTGTCAGAGACAGAATATCATTAGTCTGACCCCATGTGGTCGTTCTTATGTTCTAACACTTTGATACTGTAATAAATTCAGAAACTTACTAGAAGTCCAACTCTGAAATTAGCCAACCTAATATTAACCGTTTCCATAACGATACCCTGAAAGAATAAGAATCCCATATTCCTTTATCCATCTATAACAAAAATAGTAGTTCTATCAGTGAGCACAAATACTAGAATGCATACATTATATAGTGATTGTGCTGCTTGCCAGTACGCATACAAGGATTTGACAGATTCCTGATTAGATAAATAAATACTAAAAGCGGTTGTTCCCTGCTCTTTATTAAGGCTGTGATTCAGGAAAGCATATAAGCAATTGCTAAAGGCCACTGACATCACTATGACTTAAACACATGCTTTAAGAGGGTTGTGGGGCAGGGGGAAGTGAGAAACACACACACCAGAGCTCTGAGAGAATAGATCTAATAATAATATTCATTTCTTTCTTTGCCTTGATACACTTGGTGTTGCTGCTGCTGTTCTCCTTGTCAGGGATTGTTTGCTCGTCGGCGCCAATTATTGCTCACTGAAGGGCCCCATCTCTATTATGTGGATCCTGTCAACAAAGTTCTGAAAGGAGAAATTCCATGGTCACTAGAGCTGCGACCAGAAGCCAAGAATTTTAAGACCTTTTTTGTTCATACAGTAAGTGACTATCTTTAGGGTTTTTCCCAAAAGTCTTAATAAAATTTTATCAATTTTCTTTAATAAATTATTGGAACTTTTTATTGATAGAAATGTTTTCATTGCCTGTGTACTACAAAGATTTTTAGTTATTCATGAACGCTAGGCTGCTGGTATTAATGTGTTTTTATGAAGAGAGAGGATTGAAATTTTTTTTAACAAAGAAATATAAACTTTAAATGGATTGTGTATTATAGAAAGAAATGCTTCAAGAATTTGATTTTCATATTAGTCTCTGAAAAATAGTCAAAGTGCTCTTGCATATTGCAGTTGACTAAAATTGTGCCAATGACTTATTGTATCAGTTAATCAGTCTACATATCTTAAATGGAAAAATGTCATTTACCACTGTACAGTTATCCAGAAATAATGTACATTGCTGTATTACTACAATTGATATGTTCCTGAACAGATTTTTAATCACTTAATTCTGCATTAGTTTTCTTGCTACCAGTAGAATATTTGGGTTTTTTCTGTTTCTTGTTTTATCTGTTTTTGAAATAGTCATTAAACTATTATTTACTTGTAGCCTAACAGGACATATTACCTGATGGACCCAAGTGGGAATGCTCATAAATGGTGCAAAAAGATACATGAAGTTTGGCGGCACAGATACCATCAGAATGCTGCTAAATAGTAAAGCTCATCCAAAATGTCCCAGTCTCCCTACTTGCTGCTAGAACTCCATGTGCAGCCGATCAGAGGAATCTTCCCAACCCATCTATTATCCATCTCAAGGGGAAGCATATATCTGAAATATTTTGTTTTTTTTAAAAACAACAAACACAAATGGAATTCAGGGTCGCTTTGCTTGCTCTTTGTGCTTCTGTTAAGGCTTCCACATGCATATCGTTGAAGTGAGGATCTTGCTTTTGTGCACTTCAGCTCTATTTCTGCTGCAAACTAATGGATAAACTTTGCATTATGAGCTTCATTTAAGATCAGTTAAAACTGATCAACCGCACACAGCCCAGATCATGTACCGGTCCTGCACTTTATGGGGCTGGGATTATTTCTGTGACTTTCAGATTATCATTAAACTGTATTTCATCAGGGAGCTTTTAAATGCCTCTGCTGAGGTGTAACCACCACCTCCACTCTACTTTCCTTCCCCCGCCCCCTTTTCCTTTTCTAACTGGTATCTGGCATTTACAGTCAGGTCAGTTGCACCCTTGCATAACTCCTAATATAGTTCTGGTTGCAGGACTTCCGTGGTACTTATTATAATTATGTGAGTAAATCAGACGTATGTGTCTGGCAGTCAGACGCCGATGATACAAGTTGTAAGAAAGTAAAATGCTGAACATGGCACTGAAATTTCTAAAATTGAAATTTTGGCTTTTGAAGTTCATAAAATTTTAAACATGGAATTTTAATTTGAGGCATTTACAAGTTTAATCAAGGGACAATAAAGTTACCAGCATGCTTTTAATTAATACTAACTAAATTAAATTAACCAGTTAGTATAAAATGTTACTATTGAGGTAGTAATTAGACTCTTCAGCTTTTCAGAAGATGAGGGCAAGTATCTTTCTTTCCAGGGTATGCATGTATTGTGCATTTTAGTGGGGCCAACCTATTTACTTGGGTAGAGAAGGAAGAGTGAAAACTTTGATGTACAATTGATGACTTGATTTCTCTCTTTGTATAATGAGATGTACAAATATTCTTGTCCTGGTCATTGGCCAAACAACTTGCAGACCTTTTAGCAATTCTGAAAATATTTTAAACGATTTAAATACAATAAGCTTATACACTAATCTGAATATTTGGAAGTTCAAATGAAAATGTTGACTCAAAGGAGAAAATGTATGGTACTTTAGTCATATCTATAAATGTTTGTTTCATATCGGTCTGCTTCATCCTTTTCAGATTAAATTGTTGTGGTCAAACATTTCCTGTGACACAGCAAAGACTTTGCTTTGTACATGTTAAAAGTAACTTCTCTAATAGTGTGTTCCATATACCTGTGCTTCTGGGTAACCAGATCCCCTGGAAAGACCATGCCCATGCCTGGACAAAGACATTCCTCCCTCATGTCTAAAGCAGTATAAATACCACATCTATTCACTCATCCATTTTTCAGAAATGTCTCTCATTTTTGCTTCTTTGCCACTTGAATTGTTTTTGTACAAAGTACTTCTCTTCCCCCACCCTCAGTCCCCCTCAAAGGAAGATCACCCTGCTGTTGTGTCAAGTCCATTGGTGGATTCCATTTTTGTGGTTAGTCTGAATATCCTAGAAGTAACCAAGCAATGCTAGATTTCCCATATGCACCTAAAAAGGCCTGTTGTGTAACAGTTCAATACGTCAGTATTTTCAGATCCTTAAAGGAGAGTCTGAGTAAGTTGCTACTTTCCTCCTAATTCTTCTTGAAGAAGTACCAGTGTGCAGTTAGATCCTGTAGTAAAGAATCCACACCAATACTCTGCAACAAATTCACTAACATGCATGGTCATATTTTGGGGGGGAGGATGAGGGGGTGCAGTGCCTCACAGGCTCCTAGCATAAAGGGAAAAGTAGAGGATATTCCTCCTGTTAAAATCAGATGCTAGTCTGAAAGTGACTTCACCCCTACTCCAAAGGCAAACCATTTGCCACTAAGTTCTTGGAGTAACACAGGACTTCTACAACTATATTAACTCCATAGCCAACATCACAGCCAAGATAATATGGTATTGCTTTTTTTGAGTTTGTGGCAATGGATACCTGTTAGTACCAAAGCTATCCACGTCACCTGTATGTCAATTCTATCTGAAGCAGTGCAGCAGGTTCTGGATTACAAGTCTGTAGCACTGTGCTATAGGCAGGTACTATTCTTGCCTTTTGTAGAAGAGCTTGGTCATGGTGAAGCAGTACAGCAGCTCAAACATATTACTGCTGTTACTTTGCTTGCATTTCCAAGCAATACACAGCTTTGCAAAGTGGTGGCTTGGTATGGAGTCTAGCAATGACTCTACTGATTTGAACAGAGGCTAGAGTAGCATCCATAAACCTGTTTATTTCAGCTGATTACATGATCCTATTCTTTCTCTAAACACATTTTCTGTAACAAATAGTTTAGCAACCCCTCTCTTGTCATTCAGAAACATCTTCTCTTTCTGCCCGCTGCATTTTTAAAAACTGTCCCTATAACATCTGATCCTGCACACACACTTTCACGCAAAGAAGGTCTCTTGAGAGAGAAAGCAAGAATGATTGCAGTCATTGCTGTGTAGATAGTAAATGTGAGAGCCTGCAAAGTTGGGCGTTTGCATTGTGGGGTACTTTGCTCTTTTAAAAATGACAATATTGCAGTTAGAAACTTCTCCAGGTGGACTCCTGCATTAAGCTCCGACTCCTGCATTAAGCTCCGTCTCCTCTGCATATTCATGTTCCTCGTTATTAAGCCATGCTCAGCAGGTAGGGTTATGGCCCATGAAAAAAGTTGAGTAGTTTTAGCTATTATTCTCTATCTAGAACAAGTTACTATATTTAGCACTACCTTCTATAGTAGGTGAAACCTCACAAATAACAAAATCAGCTTCCAAAAAATATTTTTTTCATTCTACTTTTCTCAGTTTATTTGGACTCAGTCCAAAATGTAATTCACAAACCTTCACTGAGGAATGGACTCCTTTTGCAGTGGAAGGAGGCAAAAGCTGAGTCAAAGGCTTGCTGTCCTTAATCTCTGCTTTATTGGAGGAGAACAAGTCAAGTGAAACTACTTCATCTCCATGTTTTCCCCTCCAGTGAAGAGAATAGGCTAGAAAAGGCTGCTCCTTGCTGTTGCACTTGGAGGAGGGAACCAAAACTATTCTGGGAGAGGCTTCTCTCAGTCCCTTTCCTGTGGATAGGGGTATGGTAGTGGAAGATTCAGACTATGGGATAAAGCAAAAGCTCTCATGTGGAATGGGTAAAGTCCACGTTTGCAGCCTGCTTACGGACATATCAGGAAGTGCTATGTACTATAAGTTCATAGCATTTCCTGATATGTCTGTAGAGTGGTGGAGTGGTTCCTGCATTGGATAGGTATATCTCAGTGTAGGGATGTCCTCATGGATAAAGCAATTGAATGCCTTGTGCAGGAGCACACTCAGCGGTTCATTAAAATGCATGGAGAAGAGTGCATAGAGAAGTGCTAAATGGCCTGCTCTAGGGCTGAGAGCAGGCCATTTAGAAGTCTAATTACTGTAATCATATGATCTCCAGAGGGGACAGAGTAGCTGGCCATTAACAGCCTCATTGTTCTTGAAGATATTTGGGGCAAGGAGTGTAGAGCCTACTGATTCATTCACTCTCCTTTCCCAGCTACAGTTACCAAGATTTCCAGAAAGATTGTGAATCTGGGTGGCTGAGATTCAGATTAGGAGACATTTAGTTTGAGATCAGACTCCCAGAAGGGTACTCAACTCTAGTGGTGGGCCTGCTTTCCATTGAATGGAATCTTGTTGAAGAAAAGGCAGTGGGTTTGGTGCTAGAAAGGATACTTAATCCACCTTTCTCTTGCCTTGGGACATTGACCCAGCCCAGTCTGCTGTACAGCTTTGAAAGTATCAGGGCATGTTCATGATTCCTTGGCTAGGCTGAGAGTTTGAGGCAACTGGTGATAAAGCAATGTCCTAAGCCCTCTTCTGAGCAGGGTTTATTTTAAGGACAGTTAAGTTATAGCTCACATAAGCATTGTTTTTCCACTTTAGAGGATCTTTTGTAGCTATCATGAGCAGTGTACCACAACAGTTTTAAGAGGTGCTGTACTAACAAAGTTGGAGTCTTTAAGGCATCTTGAGAACTATGCAGTTCCAGTAAAATTCCTCGGGGGTGAGTAAAAGTATTATATACATGCTTCAGCTTTTGTGATGTGATATATGAAGGATGGTATGTTGGATACTGACACCTTCCGTATTGAGCACTTTCAAAAGATCCTGTGGACTTAGCCTTCACAAACTGAAGAGAAATAATTTCTCCTATTCATTTTTGTTGACTTTGGAAATCCAAGTTTAATTATCAGTGATAAAAATCCCCAATTTTAAAATATAGACAATAGATGTATGTATGTCTCCTGCAATCTAGAAGACAAACACTGAAAGTGTGTATGCGGCTGTGTTTGTATGTATGGGTGAAGTGGGGGGATATTACATGACGCAAATGCTATGAAGAACTCTGGCTGGATGAGCAATATAATACTCATCCACTTCCAAATTTTCACTATTCATGCTGGACCAAGGAGTCTTTTTGTGAAGGGCTATATAGATATTTTGGAAACATAGGTCCTATTGGCTCAAAAACATTTGTGTCCATAAAGAAGGCAGTAGCTTAAATAATGAAGTTTTCACCTCAAATCCTGACTGGAAGCTTGAGTATTCCAGCTGGACCACATAGCTATAATTGTTTACATCTATGATGAGATTTTCTGTTATTTCCACAGGAAACTACTCAGACTAAGACATTCATTATTATTATTTTAGCTGGGGAAAGGATGTACATGATTTGCTAAAGCTGGGCTTTGGGGATGCTACACACAACTCTCTTCCTCGGGCTGGTATTTTTAAAAAGAACTGATGTGCTCACATGAGTGTGGTATTTATACTACTTGAAGCATTTGGTGAATACTTCAACCATTTTGTCTTTAGGCCAATATTTTACTAATTTAAACTATGAATCACATCTGCACTGCCTCATGGCCCAGAAAATGTCTGTCTATAGATACTTCCTTCAGTCAGCTTGCAGGTGAGTATTTCTCTTTGACCCAGAGCAGTGTATTTTCAGCTAAAATGGGAAATTTATAATCAAACTGGTAAACTGCATTTCCCTATAAACTGTTTGCACTGTCTTGGAAGAAACACAGCTATAAACAGTGAACAATTTAGAAATGGAAAACCATTTCTTAAACGGTCTGAAGCATGCACGTGTAGTCTGTCTGAGTGACAGTGAATGGGGATAGTTGCTGCTTGAAAAGCTTATGTACTGAGTTTGATTGGATATGGTAGTCTCCTAAATTGCGGCAGAACTCTCAACTGCTGTATCTGTCTAACAAAAAAACCAAACAAACTAGGAACTATAATCAATTTTGATAGATGTTAGCTGTCTTTCAGATTGGTGGCAGTCAGTTATAACGTGTGTAATATTCTCTACCTGGTTTGTAGCTGTAACTGTGATGTACAGAAAAAGCAAAAACTAAGAAGCAAACAAAAACAGAAGCAAATAATGCAGTGCTATTAGGATAAACATTTTTGTATTTTTATTCTTATAAAGTTATTTGCCGGCTCGCATTGGCCTCTAGTTCAGTCTGTGTTTATTTAAATTCTAATATATGAATTATTTGGATTGAATTCATGTTCGGGGCCATGGTGTTGTATGTATTGATGTACAGCCTTGAATGTGAATAATTATTGTAAACTATTTTACACCTTTCTCTGGCTTTATTATAAATTTTCTATTGGTCGATGATTTAATCATATCTCATAATTTAATGAATGTTTGTTCTCCGCCCGACAGCTCTCTGTGCTGTAGATGTAGCTAGTGACTGGATGATGAATTTTCTCTTATGCTCGACAGTCTTTTAATAAAAGCATGTACGGTCCTAGGCCCTAGGCTCCCGCCTCTTTTTCTGCGCCGCGCGACTGTCCGTGAGCCGCTAGAAACTGGGGGTAGGTGCAGCCTCCGGCCCCTGCGGAGGAGCCGGGCCGGGCGAAGGACAAGCGCTGTCTACGGGTACTTCCTGGGATGTCACGTTAGTGTGAGGGAGGGGGGAACTCCGAGCGGACACTTCCTGCCGGGAGAGAGGCCTGGGAGCGGCGAGTCTCCAGGACCTGCATTTCCAGCTACCCCGTTATGGACTGGGAACTACCGGGCAGGGGCAGGGGCAGGAGGACTGCTATCTTGTCTGACCACTTCCGGGGAAGGGAGTGGGGAATACTTCCGGTAGGAGTGTGCGCGCGGGAGGGGCCTGGGGACCGTTATCCGGGTTGGACCCTTCCGGCGCTGTAGCGAGGATGGCGGCGGAGAATCACTGCGAGTACCCGGTTCCCTCCATGGGCGTCCTCGGCCTACCGGGGACAGGCGGGCCCTGCCGCCGCTGTAGCTCTGGGCCCTCCCCTAGTGGGGTCCCAGGTAAATGGGTCCGGCTGAACGTGGGGGGCACCTGCTTCCTCACCACCCGGCAGACGCTCTGCAGGGACCCCAAGTCCTTCCTCTTCCGCCTCTGCCAAGCCGACCCCGACCTGGACTCGGACAAGGTGAGACCAGCAGAGGGACCCCCGTGATCTGGGCCAACCCGCGCGGGCCGGGGGGGTCCCTGTCTTTTCGCCACATCGGCTCTGCTTCCAGCCGCGGTCGCGTAAGGTTAGGCCGGGCCCCTCCCTAGACTAGCCAAGGGGGATTGTGGGGTTGGGACCTGCTTGTTCTGGGGGGAACCCGGCCCACCCTGTGATGGCTTGGCAAGAGTGAGGTTTCTTCTTTTTACCACTGCCACCTCATCCAGGGTCCAGGGCGAGAGAGTCACCTACGGTCCAGTCAGGGGAGCGAATGGTTCTGTATGCCCCCTTTTCTCCTAAGACAGCCACACGCTTCCCTGTTCTAGCACTCTGAACCCCCTCTGTTCTCTCTATATCGCTACCCCAATTAAAATCCTATCAGGAAACACAAAGTTTGAACAGGGGAAATCTGGGGTAAAGGTGTCTAGAGTATGTGGGCTGGAAGGGGTAGGCAGGGCTGGGGATAACCCTGGCAATCTATCGGTGCTGTCTTATAGGGCTGGGCTAAGCTTTGAGAAACATGCCAGGCTTTTTTAGCGGTATGTACTAGTTATATTTAGAGAAGCTCTGTGTTAATTTTGCTTTGCAATTTACCAATCGAACCTTTAGTATCATAAGAGTAAATTAACTGTGTAATACTTTTAGATTGAAGAGAATCCCATATAGTTTAGCAGGAAGTATGAGGTTTCATTTCTTTGGAACAGATATGCATTTATTTTCTTTTTCTTTGGTAGTCTTATTTATGCTAACAGAACATTCAGGGGTGTTTGCAGTACCATAATCAGAGAAATCCTTTAAGATTATGTAATATGAATATATGTGTTGGAACAGGCCAATTCCTACAGACTACCCATATAGTTAATTTGTTTAGGTTCTTATACCACACCCATGACCATTTCTGTTGACATGCTCTACAAATCTCTTAAAAGGAGCACGAGATCCGTATCTATTGGAATTTCTGGGTCACTTTTATTTATTGAGTAAGCTTTTATTTGTCAGGTGCATAGATGTTTTATTTAAATCCTGTCATGTTAATTTTGCATTGTCTTGATTCCATAGTTTACAATTTGTGAATTCTGAAACTGAGCTATGCCATTGCTGTACAAAAGAATACACTGAATACAAAAGAAAAGAAAAGCGTATTAGAAACAAAATCCAAAAGGCTAAAGCACTGAATGAGTAAGGGAGGGGGGGAAATGGCAATAAAAAAAGGTTCTATCAATATATTAGAAAAAGGAAAGCATAGATCCATTTACTTAATAGTGAAGGTTGCTTTGTTTTGTTTTTTTATGAGGCTTCAGTATTCATAGAAAAAGTTGATTGTGACCAGATGCTTAACACAGTTAATATTCACAATGTGGGAAGTATCTCAGATCAAAATAGGGAAAGAACAAGTTTAAAGAATATTTAGATAAGTTAAATGTATGTAAATCGACAGAGCCAGATGCAGTTCACCTTAAAGTATTTAAGAAACTAGCCAATGCAATCTCTGAACTTTTAGCAGTTTGTCTTTGGGAGCTAATGGAGGAAGGTTGAGGTACCAGAGAGCTGGAGAAGGGCAAACGTAGGAGCTATAAAAATGAAAGCTGGGCGATTATAGACACGTTAGCTTAACTTTGATACCCATAAAGATACTGGAACAATTTATTAAACAATCAGTTTATTCTAACCTAAAGGATAATAAGGAGATGACTCTAGTAGCCAACTTGGATTTATCGAGAACAAATCCTGTCAAACCAAACTTATTTTCTTCTTTGATAAGTTAACTGACCTAGTGAATAGGGAGGAAGCAGTAAGTAGAATATATACAGTCTTTAGTAAGTATTTGACCCTGTCGCATATGACAGTTTCATAAACAAACTAGGGAAATGAAATTTAGATGGAAATATTATAAGATAACCTTTGATCCAGTTTTGTGCCTGTTTCCATAGAGTAGATATCAATGGCTTGCTGACAAACTGGAGGATATATGTGTCTCTTGGGTCCACACTGTTCACTATTTTCATTAAAGACTTTGATAGAGTGGAAAGTATGCTTATGAATCAGTTATTGTAATGTTTAAACCATTTCTTTGCCTGAAATGTTGCAAATTAGTAATTGGTGTGTAGTTCATGACAAGATGATAGGGTGCTGCTAATCAAACTTTTATGAAAGAGCACAGGCTATCAGATCTCAATGTGTTAATCACTAATAACACACGTGTAATCTCATTGCTGTGTACTTTGATTCTAGTCGCCACTCCTGGGGGAGTTCTGCACCACTGTGTGCATGCATAATTAATGAGCCATGCATATTTTAAATTTTTCATGTAGAAAAACTTCTGCCAGAAAGTTTCTTCAGTTCTGCCTTTTGCCCACCAGAGGGCGCTATGGGACTAGAACAGAGCAGCAGCAGCTCCTGGCCAGCTAGGGAAGAGAAAGAGCCTGCCTTCTTCACAGCGACTGTTAAACCAGGTCGTGAGACAGACAGACCGTGGTGCTGCTGGGGGCTCAGATGGGGGTTCATAAGGTCTAGTGAGAGAAGACAGACTGGGACAGGGGCTGAATGGGAGTGGAGGCGCAGAGCTATGGAGGGAGGGAGGCACAGGTCCACATGGGGACGGTAGAAGGGGTGCTTGACTGAATGGGAAGGGCTAGGGGTCAGCCAGGGTCTGCATGGCGGAAGCTCCCTAACAATTCCCCCCCACACACACACACACCTTTACTCCCCTCCAAAAAAAACCTGTTCCACACTTTCCGATCCATACCAACACTCTCCAAGCTCACACCCAGGCTCCTTCCCAGCAATTACTTCCCTCTCCCTCAGCTCCTCCATTATCCCTGTTTCCCCCAAGCCTTTGCATTACTTCAGAGGGGTGTGGGAAATACACTTCTGTATTTTACTTTAAATGAATGATTACTTAGAATTCTGTATTAATATGCCTAGTAAGGAATCTGTTTGTCAAAAAACATATCCTGAGTCTTTTTTCTTGTCTGTATTGTTACAGACATGCTTATTGACAGGTATTTTGAAATAAATGACCAAAAATAATTGAAACTAGTGTGATTATATTGTGTTGTTTTGACACATAAAATAAGCAGAATTTTGCAGAATTTGAAAATATTGTGCCCAGATTTTTTTGTTGTTGCAGAATTTTTAATTTTTTGGCACAGAATTCTCCCAGGAGTAACTCACTAGTTAAAGAAGGTTGAAGTCAGGCTGAAATTGAAGATGAGAATGTAGGTCTGAGAGGCCTTTAGCAATTTGACAATAACGGGGCAGTTTGTAAAATGGATGTAAAATAGATAACTAGTTGTCTTGTACTTAGCATTACATTGTACATTCAAATATGACATTTATTTCTAAAGATCAGAAAGATTTTGAATATTTTGTACATATATAAGGGATGAACATTTTTAGTAAAGGACAGGAAATATGAGAGAAATTACAGTAGTTGTGAAAATCCAGCTTTGAGAAGATTCTGCTCTTAGGATATGCTTGTAGATAGCACTACAGCCCAGAAATCTGTGGAAAATGACTAGAAGTCTCTACAAATCTGTAAGGATTTACATGGGGAACAAATATTTGGTAATGTGCTTTTCAATCTAGCAGACAAAGATATAGAATAATCCAGTAGCTGGAACTTGAATCTAGACAAATTCAGACGGGAAGTAAGGTGTAAATTTTTAATGATGAGAGTAATTATTGAAACAGTTTACCAAGAGTCACAGTGGATTCTCCATCATTGGCAATTTTTAAATAAAGATTGGATATTTTTGTATAAGATCTACTCTAGGAATTATGTTGGGGAAATTCTATGGCTTGCTTCATATAGGAGGTCAGACTAGATGATCACAGTGATCCCTTCTTACCTTGGAATCTGTGATTGTGTGGGTGAGGGTGGATTTCATCTTACTTTGGAACAGTTTATGAGTGTGTCAGGAGGATGGGTCCATGTACTTTCACAACAGTGAGGCAGCACATCATCTGATTTATCTGCTTCTAAGTGGTCAGAAATTTCTTTTCTGTACTAGCAATGGAGTGATTTTAAGAGCAAATAGTTTTTATACAGTGATAATTAAAGTTAGTATTTTACATCAATACATTTTTATGCAGTGAAGAGTTGGTTACATGGGCTGATATTTAACAGCCATTATTACCATTTTATTAAACTTAGTTGTGTTTTTGGTCTCCCGCTGCATAAACAGTCCATATCCTTTCCTGACAAGAAGCACTCTGCAACTGGAGGACTGTATTTTGCTCTCTCCATGTCCAGATCCATCTCCTGGTCAGCCAAACCCAAGACCAATATGATCCCTCTCCCCCCTGCCCCCGCCCCATTCTGAGGATGCCTTTGGAGCAAAGAATTCCCATCTAAATGCTACAGAGTTGTAGGCTCAGGAAGGCCCTCAGTTCACTACTCCTAAAACTATGCCTCCCTTTGTTCCCCTTCAACATAGATTACTTTGGTATAACCCTTTTTGTCAGGGTTTAAAGCTCCACCTTCTTTGCATTCTTAATGGGACCCACTGATTTCCACTTTGTCTTTTCAGCACCTGTCCTCTCTAGCTAGCTAACCTTCCTGGGCAACACAGCCCTGGGGTCTAAAATATAAGAGGCAAGTTCTTAGTCTTTCCCCACCATATTGTGCTAACCCAAGTAAGATCAGCTTCTAAGCCTACCAAAGCATATCTGCCCCTTAAAAGTTTATTCCAAATTCTCAGATAATTAAGAGCATGTTCCTGTGAAGAGGCTATGGGCTACAATCCAAACAACTCTTCTTCCCCAGAGGGTGTGGTAACACACATCGTTGGTGTCACCCTGGAAAGGCTAAATCCTTCCCAGACTTGCTCACCAGAGTTGTGAATGCACTTGGTTTGATGCTTCCAGATGTCAAGAAACGACTTGTAGGTTAGTTGGCATCTTGGAACTGAACTTACTAGTCAGATTGGCTACAGTCATCAATGAAGGCTTTGTGGACATTGGACAAGGATTTACAAGTAGCACTAGTCTCCATCGTGACAGCTTGCTGGAAGGCAGATTGATTACACTAGGTCTCTCCTGGAGGGCTTGCTTTTCTTTTCTGAAACAAATGAAAAGTCGGAGGTTGGAAAATTGCATAAAATGACCCCAAGTAATAGATGGATCAGAGTGAAAAACCACCCTGGAAAGATGGATCTTCTGCACCAGATGTCAGATTCCTCTCTCACCTCTGCTGGCTCTGTATGAACTAGTGAATCTCTATTTTACTAACCAGTTGGAGACAGATGAGTTCATAAAATAAAAAGTTCATGAAATTGAACTTTTCAAAATTACAAGAGGTTGAATGCATAAGTTGCAGTATGGTGCCCTGCATCACTTTATTCTTTTTCAGACTACTGCAAATTTATTTCCAGTGCATTAAAGATACCAGATGAGAAATAAAAGTCAATTTTTTCTTCTTCTTCTTCTTCTTCACTTTTGTTATGTGATTTTCCCCAACCCTTGATGGAGAAAATCTGTATAACTGGTTGTAAGACTGCTGTCTGTCATATCAAGGTTGTACTGTAATATTCTGACGATCTCGTTTTATTGAACCATCTTCCTGAGGAGCTTAAGGAAGTTCATGGAAGACTTCATGCCTGATTTATAAGACGCAGAGGCATTCATTAAAATCTGCTTGTGATGCCTCAGGCACACAGCCACTTGGGAACAGTAGTGACTACAGACCAACAGATGAGCTGGCTGTCTAAAGTGTTCTGGTTTGTCCATAAAAGGTGCAAGATAACCCATTTGAGGTGGCCTAGATTTCTTTGGTGTCTGCACAGATGAGACACAGGAGAAATTAGAGAATTCCAAGTTAATATTGAAATCCCAGGCCCTTTATTGACAGCCCTTCAAAAGAAAAGCACCATTCAAATTCCAGAAATTGTCTCAGCCTTTTTATTTCAGTGGGCAGACATCCAGATCCTGTAGGCAGAAGCACAGATCATCATCTATGACCTCATGGCCCTCTTCCTTTTGCAAACAATGTTTAAAGGTGCACTTGATCCCTGAACCAATTATTGTGGCTGTTTTTCTCAACTCCCACTTCCGATTTGGAGACTACTGTTTGTCTTTGAGGTGACGTGGAGTTGATAATTCCTCCAGTACGGTACCACTCCATGCCACCAAACCATCAACTTCCCTGTCCATCTCACAGGAACAGCAAAAGGATGAAAACACCTTTTACATTTTGGCTCAATAGAATAGAGGTCTCAGTATATTGGGATTCAGTTCCCATTTATTTTTTATCCCAGAGATGACAAGGGTTTTTACACCCTTCCCTGACTTGAGAGCACTCAGCATATTTATCCATGAGTTCATGTTCAGCTTGAGGACCTTAGCCCCAGTAACTGCATTTTTAAAGCAATGGGGTTGGTTTGTATCTCTAAACTTCAGTTTTTACTCTCATATATCCATCAGGCCAGCCTTCAGGAAGAATCTTTGCTTCTCTATCAGAGGATCAGCAGCAACACAAAGTTCTAATAATTGGCTTTTCTACCACATGCTGTGCCCAGGGCATTTATCAGGTGCAGCTCACCACAGAACAGGGAAATGCAAATGTTGTCAGGGTGCAGACCTCTCCCTAATCCAGTCCTTAGGTCTAAGGATAAACCAAGATCCCCTTTCACTCCATTTGCTGTTTGGGGGAGTGTCTCTTCGTAATGTGGGGCACCAATGTGCTAGGTGCCATACAAACACACGAGGACACAGTTCCTTTACCGAGGAACGATAAGATCCCAGGTATATAGGGTAGCTATTGTACAACTTTAAAAATACTGAGTGCTAGCAATTCCCAGGGAGGTCATTGACTTCAAAAGGAACTGCTGGGTAACCAGGCCACTCATTTAGCCCCCTTAATAGAAAATCTTCATATGCAAAGCAATGTTATGAATGTAGCTGTTATCTTTAACTCTTGCATTTCCTGATTTTCATTTTATTCTAAAACTTTGTTTCATTAAGCTTTTTATTATAATTAATAATTTATCTTTTGGCACTAATACAGTACAGTCAGGATCAAAACCTCATTGTGCTGGGCAGTATACTAACTTACAGGGAGAAATAGGGAAGGTTAAGAGGTGACTTGATCATAGTCTGAAAAATATCTACGTGAGGAACAAATGTTTAGAAATGAAAACAATCCGATGGCTGAAAGCTGAAGCTAGGCACATTCAGACTGGAAATGAGGCATACATTTTTGACAGTGAGGGTAATTAACCATTGGAACAATTTATCAAGGGTTATGGTGGATTATCCATCACTGACAGTTTTTAAATCAACACTGTGTATTTTCCTAAAAGAGATGCTCTAATTCAGACAGAAATAATTCAGGGAAGTCTTCTGGCCTGTGTTACACTGGAAGACTATCACAATGATCCCTTCTGGCTTCTTAGTTTATGAAGAGTGACTATCATCAATTTTAATCATTATTTAAATCAGCAAGCAGAAAACCTTTATGTTAAATCACTGATTTTAAACATTTCTGTATTTGTACCTTTTAGTTATTTTCCTAAAGAAAAGTTGAGCCTCATAACCATTAAAACAAGCTGATTTGAAATAAGTATAGCCTTTATGCTGGATTTGATGCTTCTTTTCACAAACCGGGAGGATACAGTATATTTATACAAATTTATTTAAGCACTTACATAGTTTAATTTAAATTTATTCAGATTCTTAGTTTGTATAGCTACACCTCTTAATGTTTTTAATTTAATTTAAATGATTTTAATAGACTAGAGAGAGAGAGGCCTTAAAATAAATTTGAAATTGACAGTCTAACTTTAAATAGGTTTACTTTTAACAATAAATCTGTATTCAAAGTAAATTCAACAAATTTTAAAAAAAAATCATCAATTTTTTGATCCACCCTGAGTGAGGATGACACTTGGAACAAACTTAGTAGATCAGAAACCTGAGGGATTATAGATGCTATAAAAATCACAGTTGATGTACATAGGCCTACAAACAGTAAAACTTGCTGTATTGTACTAGTTGAATTAAAATGAACTTTACATGTTATTTTGATACCTTCACTTTTGCTATTAGTTTAACCCCTCTCCTGACTATTCTTGCCAACCTGTCCCCAAGGAGATTTGTCCCTCTTCTACTGAGGTGGAGCCCATCCAGACTATACAGCCCCCTCTCCCCATAGACGATGAACCAATGTTCCACATGACTGAAGGCCTCCAAACTCATGAGGTTTTTAATTCTATATAATTGTTGGTGTGCTTATTATCTGTATGTATGTCTAATTGCTAAGCTCTTGGTCTCAGTGATGTATTATGGCAATGAGTTCCAAAGACTGTGCATTGTGTAGGTTCTTTTTTTAAAAGTGCTCCCTCTTATCATTTTAAAACGTTCTCCCTGATGGTTTCATGCCCCCCTTCCCTCCTGTATTAAGTGAGAGTGAATATTTACCTGTTCTACCTTCTATATACCATCTATTAACACACATCGTGATCATGTTGTCATCTTTTAGTCAATTTAGTTTTTATTGGGCATGTTTATAGCTTGCTGGTACTCATTCATCAGATGTTTCTCTTGGATTTTATTAAAATGGATACGTTTTATCTAAATGCATACCAATTTTGTTAACTTCACCATGCTGCTTAAAACATTGGAGATGTCTGCTGTCTTGGGAAAGCAACACCACCTTGATCACATGGATTCACATTTGGAATGCTGTCTTTTAAAATGGAAATTTAAATTCTGAAAGTATTGATTCAGACCTCCTTAGTCCTCTGACTGGGAATAAGAACAGCCAGACTGGGCCAGATCAAAGGTCTGTCTAGCCCAGTATCCTGTCTTCTGAAGTGGCCAGTGCCAGGTGCCCCAGAGGAAATTAATAGAACTGGCAATCATTGAGCGATCCAACCTCTGCTGCCCGTTCCCAGCTTCTGGCAAACAGAGGCTAGGGACACCATCCCCGCCCATTCTGGCTAATAGCCATTGGTGGACCTATCCTCCATGAACTTATCTAGTTCTTTTTTGAACCCTGTTTTAGTCATTGTTTACTAATGTCTCTGTAAGTGGAATTCTCAAGCTTTGTTCGCTATCCCACAGAACACTACAAGCCATACTGTAAACATTTAATCCACACATTAATTACAGGCTGGTGACCTGACCCTCATGTGACTACATGGATCATAGGCCAGATCTTTCACAAGCAACCTTTCCTCAGTCCACCTCATGCTGTCCCCTTGTACCCAAAAAAGGCTGGAAGGAGGGGTTTTAGGTATATTGTCCTACAACAAAAGATTAAACTACTGTATTGTAAATTATATATGCAGTTGAAGGCCTTGGAGAGGGAGGGGGTTGTTTTTGTTTTTCATTCCCACACTATTCCAGGGGGAATTCTGCACCAAAAAATTAAAATGTTTCCCATTCAGTGAGGCATATCTGTCCCCTTTTGTCCCTGCATCCCCCTCTTGTTCAGCCCCTGGCTCAAAGCTGTCAGCTGCTTTGCCCCTGCCCAAGTCTGTCCCCCCCACACTAGTCCTGAACCCCAGTCTCTGTGACCTCCCCACAGCAACCATGTGTGCCCTGCTTTGTCCGTCCCTTTATCCTATGCCTCCTCACCTGCCCTCTACCCTCGCCTCGCTGTAATTGGCTGCTCTGGCCTGTGAGCCAGCTGCTCGGGAGTCTACAGGAGATGTGAATTCTGTGCTTGTGCAGTGGCACAGAATTTCCCCAGGAGTCCTACTCGTAGGGTTCTCTCTGAGGTTAAGTTGGAACAAAGGAAATGAGTTCATGTCGGTGTTGGTATTATTTCTAGCCTTTGTTGCTCTGTTTCTTTGAGCTACTAGAGCAACATTTTGCCTTTCAAGCTTTGCTTTTTAACCTCAACTGATATTTTATTTTAACTTTGAAAAGTTTGAGTGTTTTATACCTACAGTGATCTTATGTTTGTCAATGTAAACTTTTAACTCTGATTTTAATTCTTTTTGTCTCTCTCTAAATGGAGGAGGAACCAGTGAGATTAAAGGGACTGTCTTGACCGTGACAAGTCCCTAATGCAGCATTTCACAAATGTGGCCAACAGGAGCTTTTTGTGTGGCCTCAGCCTTCTGGGTGGTGAGGCAGGGGACAAAGCAATGGACCCTCCCCCAGGGCTGCCAGCAAGGATTCGGCCCTGTCCCCCTGTGGAGCCCCAAACACTGGAGAAGCAGGCAGGCGGTGGGGCTTGGGCTTCAGACCTGCAGTGGCAGGCAGCTGGCGCTAGCTGTATGGCAGCAGGCTTTAAGCCCTGGCAGCAGGCTCATCCCCACCCCACCTGCTGCCTCCTTTGGCCCCGGGCTCTGGCCATGCGGTATTGGGCTCTGACCCCCAGCCGCAGGGTTTCAGACTCTAGCTGCTGGGCCACATGATCCAGCCCCAGTGATTACCGGCTCCCTCCCTCTGCCCGCGCACACACGCATCGCCCCTGGCCCCACTGCGTCCTCTGGCCCCAGTCCCTGGCTGCGCAGCTGCAGGGCTCAGTTTCCAGACTCGCCTCCCCCCATTTGCCTCCATACCCATCTTCCCATCGAGGGTTTAATTTATCCCTCAGCTTGCCAGGGCTGAGTAAGTCTGTTCTGAAAAGTGATATTTATATGTTTGTTAATATCACTTTTCACTGCCTCCCTGCTAGCTAGCAAGTCTGCTGCTGTGAAAAGTGATATTAACAAAATACAAATATCACTTTTCACAGAAACAGACTTACTAACTATCAAGGCTTAAACAAATAAGCAACCAAAAAAAAGCAAAAGAAACAACAACAAAAAAGGGACAAGAACATGCAAAACACATTATTTGTTTCAATTCTGTTTAGGTCCAGGGAGGAACAGAGAACACTGTATGTTGTTTTTATTATTGAGTCTGTCGAAAAAAACCAACATAAATAAATTACAATGATATGGGCATGTGTATATGCATATTTATTTGTTTTTCTTTAAGTAGTTGAGTATTTTAGGAAGTATTGTCAGAGCAGCCATCAGCACTAGTTGGTGGCCACACTCTGAGGCCACCAAAACATTTCTCATGAGAACCCCTGCTCTAATATAACTTAACTGGTTAGCTGTAGATATAGCTGAGCACACCAGTCTTTTGGATATTTAATCCACTGAGTTTTCTTGGCTGCTTTTTTTTTTTAAACAGGATGAAACAGGTGCTTATTTAATAGACAGAGACCCGACCTACTTTGGGCCAGTACTGAACTATCTCAGACATGGAAAACTCGTTATTAACAAGGACCTAGCTGAGGAAGGTAGGACTTTAAACCAAATCTCTTGCTTGCTTTCTTCTTTTTCAATATTGTAATTGCTGTGAAAACTGCAAAAGAGAAGTGGGCTTGCCTGTAGAAGGAAGGTTTTATTAAATCAATTTCCATTTTCATCTTTGAGTTACACTGCAGACAAATCTCTGCAGCATTCTACCCTGCCTCAGACAAAACTTAAGTAGCTTAAGGTTGGTTAGAGCTGTCCCCAGACCTGAGTTTGATTCTTGACCTCGCTCCATGAACTGGAAACACTATTAGGAGGCGCACATTCAGTCATGGTAGTTAGGTGCCTTGTATCATTTAACAGTGACAGCCCTACATCTTTCCTACTGTACTGATGGTCTTGGAAGAAAGACCCTTCCAGTATTCTTAAGGATAGCTGTGAAATGAGGTGTTGAAGATGTAAAGCAAGAAAAAATAAGTGAGAGCTGGGATCTTCTGAGATGTGAACTACACCAGTTAGGGGACACTCTTTCTGAATCTACTCCTTCATGGGCCTCGATTCATATCCATGTGATGGGGTGCAACCTGGCCTGTGGCACTGCTGTGCCCTCTGTCCCCCCAACTTGGGGTATCGCTCTCACACTGTGATGCTGTGTCAAACCACAAAACTCTGATTGGCACTGCAATTAACAGACACCCACAGGCAGGGGCACTCCCAACTGTGTTACATGAATGATCTCCCAGCCACTAATGTACCATCAATACAGAGGCTCCAGTCAGTTCTCCCTAGTCTTGCACACCCGAACTGTATGGTCTTGGACTGGTCAGAAATAGTCACAGAAGTTAGAAAATGTATATCATCTCTATCCTCAAGAGGGGGCCACTGCAGAATTGTTCTGTCTCCCTTCTAGTGTTAAGTATCCTAAGCAATGGGATTCCCACCACCTTCTTTGAAAGACTATTCTGCTTTTCATCCCATTACTTTTAATTACCTGATGATAGTATTTGCACTTGCCAGAAATTAAGTCCTTCACCAATGGGCAATTCTAGGCTTCCCTGTAAATTTTCTGGTATCATCCAGGTTAATCATTTGTGCGTGCATTGATTGAATCTTATGTTATTGAAACTAAATAGAGAGGAGATGGGAGGATTCAGAGATGATACAAAAGGAAACTAGAGAGGTTAGGAACATGAGTAGGAAATAACCAAATTTAAACTTGGGAAAATATTGTGAAACACACATGCTCAATATGAGGCAGAAAGCAGGGAATGCTAAAAGTGAGAATGGACAGCTCTCTGTACATGAGACTGCAATGTGATGTTGGCAGCCAAGAAAAAAGGCCTCTCTGAGCAACTCTGGGGTATAAGACAATCTCAACTAATGGCAGTTAGGGAGAAGCTTTCCCTGTGGCCTGGTTATTCCATAGCTGCCTTCTGCAGAATTTTTTGGACCTTTCTCTGAAGCAACTGGGACTGTTCACAGACTGGATTTAGATGAATCCTGGTCTGATCTGCAATGACATTTATTGCCTTTGTGTTTAAGGGATACTCTATTAGAAACTCAACTTTTTTTATTGGGCCATTTCTAAGAGTGTGTGTATCGCTTTGAAAACACTTCATTAATCGTGTTTGCTCTTTGAGCCTAGAATAAGTTCCCTGAAATGGCCTTGTAAAGTTTTTCTGGGTTTGTTTCTAGGACAGTTCTTCAGAATGAATTAAACTGTGAATTACAGGTGAATGAAGGAAGTCAGACCCATTCATTTTGTTGAAGCAGCTGCTCAGGAGGCAGGCTGTTTCCCATGCAGTGAAGGAGCCTCCCAGAAACTGGCTAGGAATCCTTGGCGTGCAGTCTTTGTTTACACTGTCTGTTCAAGCATAATTGTTTCTTCTCCTATCAGGTGTACTGGAAGAAGCTGAATTCTACAACATCACATCACTAATAAAATTGGTAAAGGACAAAATAAGAGAGAGAGACAGCAAAATCTCACAGGTGAGGCCGTTTCCTAACACACATTCCTAATTCTGACATAAGAGGTGAGACTGGTTCTTGTTAATGTCCATCATTCACACCCCTGCTGATGTTGAGTGGGTGCTTTTTTCACTCACCATTTCCCTAATAAGATTTGAGACTCTGGCTGTCTGCATAATGGCTTCAGCTCTGCTGGCTAAGAACAGAAAACTAAACGCTATTGCCCTGCAGTGCCTGGTGACCTCCATTCTCTCTGCTTTTGAATTTAAATCCTGTACATATGAAGTGATGGAGACCCTCTAACTATGAAAGAATTACTGTTTAAATTCTTATCCGGGGTGGGACTGGATAAGCACAATGACCACAGCATTCTCATCTAATGTAAAACAATCTGCTTTCCATTAAAAGAAGAAGCCTTTGTTATGAACCATGTCCTAGTGACTTTCCAAGAGAAGCAAGTACATTTTAAAGTGAGGCCACATCTACGCTGCACTTCTGTTGGTAAATCTTTTGTTGGCCAGGGGTGTGAAAAAATACGCCCCATGACCAACAAACATGTTACCGACAAATGCCCGTGTGGACAGTGCTTTGTCAGTGGGAGATGTTCTCTCACCGACAAAGCTACCACTGCTTGTTGGGAATGGTTTTATTTTGCCAGCAGGAGAGCTCTCTGCTGTCGGCAAAGAGCAGCTACAGAGAAAACATGACAGCCCCCACAGATCCTCTGGTTTTCAGTGCTGCTTAATCTCATCTTAAAGGAATAAGGAAATCCCAGCGATAGTACACACTGTTGAGTACTCCATGCTGTACTGATTGTCTGATGTTTCTTCCTTAAGGTGCCAGTCAAACACGTGTACAGGGTGCTGCAGTGTCAGGAGGAGGAGCTCACCCAAATGGTCTCCACCATGTCTGATGGCTGGAAATTTGAACAGGTAACAAGATAAACAGAGGACTTCATTGGTTTGTCTTGATATAAACTGCTGAATCACGTTCATGATAAGAAATTTTAAAGTTTTATGTATTAGAAACTGTTTTCTGTATATATGCCTTAAATAAATTTAATGATAATATTGAGGAGTGAATTGCTCAAGAGATTGGGAATGGAGTTCATACTGACATCTGCCTGCCAATTTGTACCTGAAAATTAATGTTCTAGTTCTTCAGTCATCTCAATCCAATTATTGTATATGTAGATATCTGCATCACACAACTCTTATGAGTTTATACTAGTGATGAGCATGGTACAAAGGCTTCTGGTGAAAGGGATTAGATGTTTCTTGTGCCCTACAGATGGCTCTTCCAGAACAGGGCTGAGACACACTTGAGGGAACAATATGGGGGAACCTTTTAATGCAACTGCCTTGGCGGTGTTAACTTCTAAGGGTAAAATGACAGTTTTAGAAACCAGAACTCTCATATGGCGCTTTTCATAAGCATTAAAACAATCTACCTAGTTAATCTGCTAAAAATTATTAGTACTGTACATGGTAGGAACAGTTCAGGGCATCAAAATACCAGATAAGGTGTGAGTCTGTTCCTTGCTTTGAAATCTGAACTGCTTCTGTGTTTATACTAAGCACACTGTTAGCGCCCAATAAAACAGTAGTACAAAAAAGAATTGAGAAACTCCATGACTGTTTTCTGTTCTTGTTCTCCTTAGGACAAATAAGCTTAATTTGCACAGTCTACAAGTAACTTTCTGTAGTGCACTTTAGATTCAATAACACATTTTAAAGGCTGCAATGTGACCTTTCTCTGAGGAAATGCCTCACCCTGCAGGACTCATAGACTCATAGACTCTAGGACTGGAAGGGACCTTGAGAGGTCATCGAGTCCAGTCCCCTGCCCTCATGGCAGGACCAAATACTGTCTAGACCATCCCTAGTAGACATTTATCTAATCTACTCTTAAATATCTTCAAAGATGGATATTCCACAACTTCCCTAGGCAATCTATTCCAGTGTTTAACTACCCTGACAGTTAGGAACTTTTTCCTAATGTCCAACCTAAATCTCCCTTGCTGCAGTTTAAGCCCATTGCTTCTTGTTCTATCATTGGAGGCTAAGGTGAACAAGTTTTCTCCCTCCTCCTGATGACACCCTTTTAGATACCTGAAAACTGCTATCATGTCCCCTCTCAGTCTTCTCTTTTCCAAACTAAACAAACCCAATTCCTTCAGCCTTCCTTCATAGGTCATGTTCTCAAGACCTTTAATCATTCTTGTTGCTCTTCTCCGGACCCTCTCCAATTTCTCCACATCTTTCTTGAAATGCGGTGCCCAGAACTGGACACAATACTCCAGTTGAGGCCTAACCAGCGCAGAGTAAAGCGGAAGAATGACTTCTCGTGTCTTGTTTACAACACACCTGTTAATGCATCCCAGAATCACGTTTGCTTTTTTTGCAACAGTATCACACTGTTGACTCATATTAAGCTTGTGGTCTACTATGACCCCTAGATCTCTTTCTGCCATACTCCTTCCTAGACAGTCTCTTCCCATTCTGTATGTGTGAAACTGATTGTTCCTTCCTAAGTGGAGCACTTTGCATTTATCTTTATTGAACTTCATCCCGTTTACCTCAGACCATTTCTCCAATTTGTCCAGATCATTTTGAATTTTGACCCTGTCCTCCAAAGCAGTTGCAATCCCTCCCAGTTTGGTATCGTCTGCAAACTTAATAAGCGTACTTTCTATGCCAACATCTAAATCATTGATGAAGATATTGAACAGAGCCGGTCCGAAAACAGACCCCTGCGAAACCCCATTTGTTATACCTTTCCAGCAGGATTGGGAGCCATTAATAACTACTCTCTGAGTACGGTTGTCCAGCCAGTTATGCACCCACCTTATAGTAGCCCCATCTAAATTGTACTTTCCTAGTTTATCTATAAGAATATCATGCGAGACCGTATCAAATGCCTATCAGTACAGTTTATAGCTGTAAATTTACTATGTCAGTTTCTAAAATTATGTAGCGGTACAAAAACTGTAGACTAGCTCTTAAAATCCATTTGGATTTCTGAATTAGGCATTCAGATTGGAAGGGCATTTGTTTATCTTGAAAATAATATGGCTTATGAAAGTGAAGGACTGATAACGCTGTCTAGGGGTATCTCATTACACAGTTTCATACATTCATATTCATAGATTTTACGGCCAGAGAAGAGCAATATCATCATCTAGTCTGACCTCCTGATAAAACAGACCATAAAATTTCACTCACTGATGAGGATTCCTGTATCAAGTCCAACAACAAGCTGTAGTCTCAAAGAATGGAGAGGTAAAGTGGATGCTGTAATATCCTCTTCTCCTTCACAGAGAAAAGACTCTTTCTGCAAGAAACCAGAAACCAACTTCCTACAAAGAAGAATGTCCAGGGAACTTATTAAATTGTCACATGGATTAAGTGAAATCTAGCAGGTATATCATCAGTATCTGGGCTGCAGAGAGGATCCTTATCACTTGAACTGGAGAACTGAATCATGAGAAGTCATCTGTGCAAGTTTACTTAGATTTTTTTCACCACGGCCACTAAACTGGTGAAATGAATACCTTGCAAAGAGTGAACACAAAATGTCCTCTCTCACCTTCCTACTGCTTTTAGGGCTCATTTTTTTTTTTTTAAAATATGACTGTTATTGAGGGGAGGCTGAGTTAAAGTAGGTTTTACATTTATTTAAATAGCACTAAGATTTGTAGTCATCTGGATCTCTTCCAAAAGTGAATTCCCAGAGCTGTAGACCAGTCACCAAGAAAGTTGTTTCTTTAAGCATACAGCTCTCACTCTGGGATTGAGTTACATTGCTCCACTACTGGTAGATGTAGTAGCCAGGTATGACTTCTTTGTTTCTGTCTTCACTGAAAAGTCTGAAGGAATGTGTAATATAGTGAATGCTTACGGGAAGAGGGTAGGTTTAGAAGAGAAAATTAAAAAAGAGCAAGTAAAAAATCACTTAGAAAAGTTAGATGCCTGCAAGTCACCAGGGTCTGATGAAATGCATCCTAGAATACTTTATTATTTGTAATGAAGGCCAAAAGGGAGAGGTGTGAACTTCCTGTTCATCTTTACATTGACTTCTGAGAGTTTAAATGTTAACATCATCAGAAACTTCAAACTAATGTGCTTACTATCCCACTGTTAATCAGAGGTCCAAATCCTAATCAGTTTGGTTCTTTTACTTTCTTAAGGAGTTGTTTGGACGTGGTTTTTGTACACTACAACAATAGCTGTGTAGAAACCAATATAATTAAAGCAATACAATCCCCTGTGTGAACAGACCTAGATATACCAATGTAAAGGTACATCTATCAGTACAGTTTATAGCTGTAAATTTACTATGTCAGTTTCTAAAATTATGTAGCGGTACAAAAACTGTAGACTAGCTCTTAAAATCCATTTGGATTTCTGAATTAGGCATTCAGATTGGAAGGGCATTTGTTTATCTTGAAAATAATGTGGCTTATGAAAGTGAAGGACTGATAACGCTGTCTAGGGGTATCTCATTACACAGTTTCATACATTCATATTCATAGATTTTACGGCCAGAGAAGAGCAATATCATCATCTAGTCTGACCTCCTGATAAAACAGACCATAAAATTTCACTCACTGATGAGGATTCCTGTATCAAGTCCAACAACAAGCTGTAGCTCAACAGCAGATCTTTGAGACACATCCAACCTTGATTTAAAGGCACTGTGATGGAAATTTCCTACATCCTGGCCAGTGGTTAATCAAAAAAAAACTATTCATCTTTGCTTTTAAGGTCCTGCCTATCATCGTTTATGTATTATTGGACATCTGTCTCCACCTTTCCTCCCTCAGCAGGACTGGTCTTCATCAGACATTTGTTAAAATTTTCAGACGAGCACCTTTGTACTTTCTCCCTGTCTCCTTCAGGAATGGGAAAAGCTCCCCATAAACATTCTCAAAGCTATCTCGTTGTTATCTTTAAATTCTCTCTTTAACTCTGCTCTACAGGGATGCCTACAAGAAAATTGACAATGATTAAGCATCTGATATGCTCTGACTACTGCTTTCCATGCTGAACAGTTTTGTTTCATTGTTAGCTTGTTCTCGCCCCATCTGTTTCTTGTATCTGTTTGTTGACCTTTGTCGTATACTTCAGTGTTAAGCTCCTTGAGGCATGGACTGTCTGTGATTTGTATGTACAGAGCCCAGGCCAGTGGAGCCCTGCTCTGTGACAGGGGCTCCCATATACTACTGCAATGTAAATAATAATCATCTCTGGTTAAACATTTGCAAATTATTTCCATTTTGACTTCAGCCAACTTCAGCTTCTCGCCATTGGGGATCTTGTGTTTTTCTTTTCCTGTTAGATCTCTTCTCTCCAAGCAGGTGCTTAATGAAGCCTGGTCAAGTCATCTCTGTTTAAAAACTAAATAGACTGAACTCCTTTGTCATTGGAACACATTTTTTGCAGAATTTAAATCGTTCTTATAGCTTTTTTCTGAACTCCAATTTTTCAACATCCTTTTTAAGTGTAGATACCAGAACTGGGCACAGCATTCTAGTAGTGGTTTTAGCAGTGCTGTAATATTACCTTTCTGCTCCGGCTTGATATGTTCTGCCATCACATCTCAATTCTGACCTTGTACCTGGTTCCCACTGTTACTGTTTTGGGCTCTCCACATATTACTGCTGATGCACCTCAATCTTGACCTGTACTTTTCCACTCCAGGATCTCTCTCAAGCAAACACTCCAGATTGTGCAGTGCTTTGTGATCTGCACAAGTGCATTTTAACGATGCTGGAAAACATAGCTGCATTGGTTCAGTGTAGTGCTAGTGTAGCCCAGTATCGGGGGCACTCCAGCAATTATTATATTAGTGTAGAAAATGCACTATAGAACTAGGTGGAAAATGCTGTGTATTTTCAGTGAAATTTTTTGAATTAATAAAAATTGTTAATTTTTTTCCTGGGATTTTTTTTTGGGGGGTGGGGGATATTTTTCATTCCTATGCCACTTTTCTCTCCCTTGTATTTCCAGAGGGGAGAAATGCAGAAAGGCAGGGATTAGGAGGAGAGATCAAAAACTGGGAAAGCCATTTCTCATTAGTGTTTTGACAATAATTACAACCAGGTGGAGGGCATAGATATTAGACTACTGTTTTGTCTATGTCGCAGTTTCCTACCTGCTCTATACTGATGCTTTCATTGTTCTTGAGATTGCTGCAGCTTCTCTGGTGCTTGAACGGTGAAGGGAGATATGTTGAAAATTCTCAATGGATGCACACTAGATGGGAAAGGACCTTCTAATGTACCTTTGGAGAGGCTGTAAAATAAAAAACTCAAAAATAATGGGGGATTTCAACTATCCCCATATTGACTGGGTACATGTTACCTCAGGACGGGATGCAGAGATAAAGTTTCTTGACACCTTAAATGACTACTTCTTAGAACAGCTAGTCCTGGAACCCACAAGAGGAAAGGCAATTCTTCATTTAGTCCTAAGTGGCACATAGGATCTGGTCCAAGAAGTGAATATAGCTGAATCGCTTGGTAATAGTAACCATAAAGTAATCAAATTTAACATCCCTGTGAAGGGAAAAAACACCAAAGCAGTCCACCATGGTAACATTTAATTTCATAAAGGAGATCTACATAAAAATGAGGGCATTAGGTAAACAGAAATTAAAAGGTACTGTGCCAAAAGTGAAATCTCTGCAAGCTGCATGGAAAATTTTTAAACACACCATAATAGAGGCTCAATTTAAATGTATACCCAAATTAAAAAATATAGTAAGAGGACCAAAAAAGTGCCAGTATGGCTGAACAGCAAAGTAAGAAACAGGTAGATGCAAAAAGGCATCCTTACAAAGTGGAAGTTAAATCCTATTGAGGAAAACAAAAAGAAACATAAACTCTAGCAAGTGAAGTGTAAAAATATAATTAGGAAGGCCAAAAAAGAAACTGAAGAACAGTTAGCCAAAGACTCAAAAAGTAAAAGCAAAAAAATAAGCACATCAGAAGCAGGAAGCCTGCTAAGCAACCAGTGGGGCCACTAGACAATCGAGATGCTAAAGGAGGATTCCAGGACGATAAGGCCATTGTGGAGAAACTAAATTAATTCTTTGAATTGGTCTTCACGGCTAAGGATGTGAAGGAGATTCCCAAACTTAAGCCATTCTTTTTAGGTGACAGATCTGAGGAACTGTCCCAGATTTAGGTGTTTAAGGAGGTTTTGGAATAAATTGAGAAAGTAAACAGTAATAAGTCACCAAGATTGGATGGTATTCACCCAGGAGTTCTGAAGGAACTCAAATGTTAAATTGCAGAACTATTAACTGTTAACCTAAAAAGACTCTAGAAGTGATCCTGGCAATCACAGGCCATTAAGCCTAACTTCAATACCAGGCAGATTGGCTGAAACTATAGTAAAGAACAAAATTATCAGAGAGATGAACATGCTTTGTTGTGGAAGCATCAACGTGGTTTTCGTAAAGGGAAATCATGCCTCACCAATCTACTAGAATTCATACTTAGATTTTCAGAAAGCCTTTGACATGGTCCTCACCAAAGGCTCTTAAGCAAAGTAATCTGTCATGGGATGTCCTCTCATGAATCAGTAGCTGGTTTAAAAGATAGGAAACAAAAGGTAGGAATAAATGGTCAGCTTTCAGAATGGAGAGAGGTAAATAGTGGTCTCTCCCAGGGGTCTGTACTGGGACCAGAACTGTTCAACATATTCATAAATTATCTGGGAAAAGGTGTAAACGGTGAGGAGGCAAAATTTGAAGTCAGTGGATAGTTCTCTGAAAACATGCCCTCAATGTGCAGCGGCAGTCAAAATAGCTAACTAAATGTTAAGTATCAGAGGGTAGCCGTGTTAGTCTGGATCTGTAAAAGCAGCAAAGAATCCTGTGGCACCTTATAGACTAACAGACGTTTTGGAGCATGAGCTTTTGTGGCTGAATACCCACTTCCTCAGATGCAACTGAGGAAGTGGGTATTCACCCACGAAAGCTCATGCTCCAAAACGTCTGTTAGTCTATAAGGTGCCACAGGATTCTTTGCTGCTTTAACTAAATGTTGGGATTCATTAGGAAAGGGATAGATAATAAGACCGAAAATATCATACTGACTCTATATAAATCCATGGTACATCCACATCTTGAATACTGTGTTGCCTCATCTCAAAAAAGATGTATTGGAATTGGAAAAGGAATGTTCCCCACTCTGGCTCCTATGCATAGGGGCAGCCAGGGGGCTCCAAACGCGGCCCCCACAGCTCCCATTGGCTGGGGACTGCAGCCAATGGGAGTTGCAGGGGTAGCACCTGTGGATGGGGCAGTGCGCAGAGCCGCCTGGCCATGCCACTGCTTCTGGGAGCTGCTTGAGGTGAGCACTGCCCGGAGCCTGCACCCTTGACCCTCTCCCCTGCCCCAGCCCTGATCCCCCTCCCACCCTCCAAACCCTTCGGTCTGAGCCTGGAACACCCTCCTGCACCCCCACTCCTCACTCCCAGCACCACCCCAGAGTCCACATGCCCAGCCAGAGCCCACACCCCAATCCCCTGCCCCAGGGCGCAGTCCCCTCCCACACCCTGAGCTCCTCATTTGTGGCCCCACCCCAGAGCCCACACCCCCAGCTAGAGCTCTCATCCCCTCCCAACCCCCAATTTCATGAGTATTCATGGCCTGCCATACAATTTCCATAACAGATGTGGCCCCTTGGGCTAAAAAGTTTGCCCACCCCTGATATAGAGGATCTATGCACCAGACAGTTTTGCTGGTCTTATTTTTATCAGCAGTAGCTCCATAACAGCTACATGTCCATTATCTGTAATTTAGAAATGTACTTTGCAAAAAAAAATTCCTGCATCTGATTTGATTCAGCAGCTGGTTAAGGCTTGCTGAGTAAATCTTTGACCTTAGATATGTTTTTCTGGACTATGCAACTGGCACCATCAGAGCAGACTGCACTTTGAGATAAATTGTCCTCGTTCAGTTTTAAGGCTTCTAGCAGTTTATAAATAAGCAACATTTCATTTCAAGCATATAACTTTCACTTGTAATGCTGCCTTAACCAACTTCCCTGTAACAATACATTTGAATTTGGAAAGTTGGTCCTTGAGTCCCACCGTTCGGTTTATCTTGTTTTTTCAGTCAAATGCTAACTTTTGCCTCCTGCTCTAAATACCTCTATAAATTCCAAATAGAAGCATAGGGTCATTCTGTGAGTAAAATAGCAGGTGTCTCTTCAGGGCAGAGAGCTCTCTGCATGCGGTTCCTTGCTTGTCTAAATCCCACCCGTACTATCATGCCACATGCAGATTGTTTTTAAAAAAAACTTTTCGAGGAAAGAGGGGAGGGTTCAGGTGTCTGACATGCAGTGGGAGCAGGCGGCTTCTCCCCACTGATTGCCCCTGTAAGATTTTGCCTAAGCACTCAGGGTACTATTAGCAGTACCACCCTTACACTAGTAGACTCAGGCCTGGTCCACACTGCAGCGTTAAATCGATTTAACACTGTACCCGTCCACACTACAAGGCACTTTAAATCGATTTTAAGGGCTCTTAAAATCGATTTCTGTACTCCTCCCCAACGAGAGGAGTAACCCTAAAATCGATATTACTATATCGATTTAGGGTTAGTGTGGACGAAATCGAAGTTATTGGTCTCATTCTTTTACTGAGCTACCCGGAGTGCACCGCTCCGGAAATCGATGGTAGCCTAGGGCCATGGACGCACACCATCGAATTAATGTGCCGTAGTGTGGACGCGTAAAATCGATTTTATAAAACCCGTTTTATAAAACCAGTTTTAATAATTTCGATTTTATGTTGTAGTGTAGACGTGGCCACATAGACCTTTAAGTGGAACAGCTACATTAACCCTGATATCAGAAGTTGGCATCTATTTGCATTCATTTGGGAGCTCTTGCTCAAAATACAGCCAACACCTTGTGGAGTGTTAAAGCCAAAGTTGAGGAAAATTGATACCAGTTGTTTTGTGCAGAAATATGCCCCTAAGCCTTTCTCTCCTCTTTCAGTTGGTCAGTATTGGTTCTTCCTATAACTATGGAAATGAAGATCAGGCTGAATTTCTGTGTGTTGTCTCGAAGGAGCTGCATAATACCCCCTATGGCACAACCAGCGAGCCCAGTGAAAAAGCAAAGGTAAGATGCTGGGGATGGGAGTGAGGAAATGAAAGATATCAGTCAAAGCAATTAGACTCAGCTATTATTCAAAAGAAGGTTGAGCATAGTGTGTAATCTGCTTGCCATCTCTCCTCAAGGTCAGTAATGGTTCCCTTTCATTGTGCATGAGAATATAAACTGTACCAATTAAAGTAACTCTAATTCTCAGTATGACTCTCACACATTACAAAACAAGAACTTTAAATGTGCTACTTATTATTCTCCATGACTCCCATGCTCTTATCTGACTTCTTAGTGACTGCCTCCTTTTGAGAATATGCATATTTGGGTTATCAGACAGTAGATAGACTTTGATTCTGCCACCAGCACAGATTATAGATGTTTTCCGTGCTTATCTGAGTCAGGATACAGAATTTTCGCAACCAGGAATGTGAATGACATATTCTGTCTGAAAAGTATTGTCATATGCAATAAGCTATAAAAGTCTTCCCATTAGATCAAGTCAAGGGACTTGCAATGTATTGTGCTAGCTTGCAGTTTTCAGGGTTCCGTCTAAATCTCACTCTTCTGTGTGACCGAATTGACAGAGACGTTATAGGCATGAGATCTTGCTTGTGTGATCTGTTGACTTTCAGGGATAATAACTAGGGAAGACAGTGTGTGACATGACTGACTCATAGTTGGCCCTGACCAAATGGAAAATGAGTTGCACTGTTCCTCCCCTCAGTGTGCACTGTACATTTTACACCATGGTTGGTGGGGAGTTGGAAACACTAATAATTGGTTAGTAGTAAAACTAGTCATCTTTATACAAAAAAGTTTGCCACTCATTTATCATTTTTACTGGTTTAAATTGAAAACAGCAAAGTAAAACTTAGCACAACTTTTCAAGAGTCAGCTTTAAAAAATAAACACTGAAAAAAGACCCCTAAGACTGATCTGGAACTGCCAAGGCAGATATATCCTGCTCACATTGTTTATTGTAAACTACTGTCTGCTTCTGGCTTACTACTGCTTTTCGTGCTGTTCATAGCTCATTTCTTGGTTGGGGACAGCAGCAGTTTGGAAAGCAGCATTTTTGTGTGTGGATACCCACAGTGGGTATGTAAGGTACAAGTAATAAGACTTATTTCATAAAACTTTTGAATATTTTAAAACTTTTTTTGTTTCATTGCTAGTGAAATGGCTAATTTCTGCTGAAATATATTTTATCACAATTCAGATAAACTGATTTTAAACCCTATAAGAAGTTAATATCGCCAAAACTAAAAAGTGAACATGTAAAACTGTAAAATCCTACATATGGATCACTCTCCCTGAATGCATGTGTAAGCCCACTGACCTCATGCTGCCTGAAAGAAACGGAAAAGCTGATAAGTTATATGTTGGTGTGGTATTTAAGCAGTGTGTGTGTATATTTTAATTGCATCCTTATCTCTCACTGTTCATCATTTACTTGTTTTAGTTTGTAAGCTCTTCAGGGCTGGGATATGTGCACTACCAAGATAAAAATAATAAAGCAAAAACTGGAATTACTGACCATAATGCAAATCTTTACAAGGGACTTCAGTGACTCTGCTTCAGAAGGACCTAGAGTTTGACCGGATGCTAGGCTAATAGAAAATGTGTAGAATACCAAACCAAACAGTGTTGGGGTCTAAAGAGGAGGGACTAGTCCAGAACAGGTACAGGGCAGCTCTTGGTCATTCAGACATTTGAGAGATGCCAGCATTTATACTCTCTGCAGTGAAATTCACAGGCTTGGTAGAGGACTTCTGAAGAACGCTGCTGTGTCTCAAATGCTCATCCAGAATCTTGATGCACAGAAGGAAATGGTGTGCTAGAAAGAATGAGAACAGTGGGAAGTAGCATGAGATTAGAACAGTAAGAGTTAAGTAAAAACCACGAGCAAGCATAGTCCTGTTGCTTGGCTGAAAATACACAGTTGGAAGCTCTCTCTGCTACCAAGTAAAGTCATTTTGAAAGGAAAGTGAGTGAAAAAATCCCTAGAAATTAGCAGAGTTTTGTTCAACTGTGCATTGGCCAGTGGGGGTTTGGGATGGGAGAATTGTCTTTACCAGACTTGGGCTAGCATCAAAATGCAGTAATAAGTTTGGAGAAAGAATTTATTGGAATCATAACTACATAAACTTGCCTGTTGGTGCAGCTGTTGGACAGGGTGTTCTAAACTAAAGGGCATGTCAGGGAACAGGATGTGAGTAGTGGGGCAGGGACTGTGGACAGGTGCAAGTGGGGAGCTTTTTGAAGTTTCCTTTTAATATACGTACTGTTAACAGAGTATTTGGGGGTGGGAGGGTTGTGGGGTTTTTTATTTTGGTTTCGTTTTTTTAATCCTTTTGGGTTGGAAGGTACTAGAATGTTGATTCAGAACTGTTTCTTGGGGTCTGTCCTCTTGACAGATGGATTTTTCAAGCCAGTTTAGCCTCAAATTCATAATCTGTTAAACTGTATCTGATTTAATCTTCAACAACTTGTTATTCCATTGAAATGATAATGACGGTCACCCAGAATTACATACTGACAGATGTTTAGGTGGCTCTGATCCATGCTGCTGTGAAGGGGAAAGCACAAGAACCCTTGTGTCATGACATCTAAAAAAAACAGTACAGATATGAAAGGGCCATTGTATTTAATTCTGCATTAATTGTTAGGGATGGTCTAGACAGTATTTGGTCCTGCCATGAGGGCAGGGGACTGGACTCAATGACCTCTCGAGGTCCCTTCCAGTCCTAGAGTCTATGAGTCTATTACCCACCAGATTACCAGAATCTTTATTAATAGTGGTGGGTTTACAAACCAGAAAAAAACATGTTGGGAGCAGCCCCAGCTGATCAGGCTCTTCTAATTTTTCTTTCTTTTTCTGGTAGTGTTTTTTTTTTTATTCTTTAGTATTCTGTTCATGGAGGACACAATTTGCCTAAATAAGATAAAACAAGAAACAATAGCAACTAAAACTTGAAAGTAGTTTTTCCAAAGGTACTAAAAGTTTCCCCAGTGACATGTATTCTACATTATTGACTTTCTCCAAAGTGACATGCTAGTAATACTGAGCAATACGCTGGTGAACTTCAAGCAATGGCAGTGAAGTGTGGTAAGTGAAGATTTTGCTGTCATGTGAATTTCAGCAGTAAAATAACTTAAAATGTGTTCCTCTATGAGACAGCATTACACAGTGATAAGTATGTACACTGACTCTTGAATCTTACGTTATGAGATATTTCTCATGAACTGAACTTAGCATGTACCCTGCTTTGGTAATTATTTCCTACTTTGGAAGAAACAACTCTCTGAGCATTCTGAAAGGCCATCTGTTTCAGAACACCCCTCAAATGCAACTAACCTCTCTTCCTTGTGTTTGCAAAGTCCATACAGGAAGCTTCCCAAAATAAGGCCTACGCTGAATGTACATGGCCCAAGACTTGGACTACATCATGGGGAATTAGTAAGGATAATAGCCTTACCTTGGTCAGGCTTCCAAGGACTGTGGGCATGAGTGTTATGTAAAGTATTTAGATTCCTTTCTGAACTGTTTATTCATTTTTTGCCATTTCGCTGCTGATTTGGACTTCTGTTCAAGCTCATTTTGATTCTGGCTTCTGCAGATTCTAATTGTAGTTTACTAAACTCTTCAACTTCTGTTTTAAGTAAAACTTAAAATGGCCCAAGTTCAGTAGAACAATAACAGTCACAACCTGAAGAAGAGCTCTATGTAAACTCGAAAGCTTGTGTCTTTCACCAACAGAAGTAGGTCCATTAAAGATATTACCTCACCCATCTTGTCTCTCTAGTATCCTGGGATGAACATAGCTACATCACCACTGCATAGGCTCAACCTAAACAGTATACCTACCAGTTTGCCCAAAATTTGGATCTCTTGTGGGGTTTGAGGAAGCAATGCCACTCAGCCCTTGCCTTTCTCTGAGTCTTATTATTGATACCTGGAAAGGACGTGTAATGTTTTAATGTAGCTGGGAGGAGTAAACTAACCCATTTGTGCCAATTACTTAAACTGTTTCAGTGGCGTTGATTGGTAAGCAGAGCACTTGTGGGGCAGCTTGTGTTTCTCTGAGCTCTCCATTCCCAAATCCACTTGGTTTCCCTGCCCCTTTCTTGAGGTGCTCTATTAGTAGGGGGTGACCCAATGTGCCTCCTGATGTCTGCCTCCAAAACTAAGTTTCCAGGTGTTAAGAGTCCACAGACACATGGAGCCAGTTGCAGATTTCACAAGTTTCAGGTACCATATGTAGCATCAGCTGTCTCATTACATAGTGTTCCCTTTCATTGTGTCAAGTGAATGCTGAACTGAATGGAACCATTAGCAGTAATCTGCTGATACCTGGGACAGTGGAGAAAACTAATTTTCCTGCTATTTATAATGCTCCTGCTTTTAAATTGTCCGGGATCTTATTGCCTTATGAAGAATTGGGTTAAAGTAAAATAGCCTCACATACCTCAAGTGTAAGTGGATTGTACTTTGCATTGGCTCTGACTCACTTGCAATCTTTTCTTTTCCCTCCCTTTCTTTACACTTGCTGCATGCCATTCAGAGCGAGGATGAAGAGACGGATTACGATATGAATGACTCAGATTAAGTGTAAATGTCATGGTGAGCATTAGCTGCCCTTGGACTTCACCCACACGCTTTCCTCTGCCCCATCTGCCACCTACCCCTCACCAGTACCTTGCTCTGGCTAGTCCTAGTGGTGTATTTGTTCTATAGTCATAGTTGCCTTTATTCCTAGTGTCAGGTGAAAATCACAATGGTAGAAATGGTAATAGACTTTATAGTATGATCTGTTGCACAGATGGTGATGACATGACAAGACCTGTACTGGTTCTTATGTCTTTTCCTTTTAAAGCTATTCTGAGAGAGGGGAAATGCTTTATACAGATTCTAGTGGGAAACATTTTTAGACCGAAATGGTTCTGTATTTTTGTTACATGGCCTATTTTTTCTCTTGTCATGCATTTTGTGTATAATGTCAGCTAATAAAATCTGTGGTAAATGTCTGATTTGGCAACATATTAAGAGTCTTGTCCATCTGAGGTATGTTAGCTAAGGATGGTCCTATTAAAGCACAATATAGGGAGACTGCAGGTCTGCATTCTTTTCTCCACTCTGCCTCAGACCCTCTGTATGAATATACACAAGTCACTTAACTTCTGTGCTCCAGTTTCCACAGGTCTAAATTGGAAAAAACCTCACTGGGGAGAGGCCAAGTCCTAATTTACTGAGTGTAAAGTGCTTTGAGATACCTAAATGGACAGTGCTATTGAAATTCAAATTATGATGATGATTTACCAAGGAGTGACCTGACAATGCTTGAAGCAGTGCATGGAGAATAATTAGTGTTTTTGTTGACAATCATTTCTATTTTAAATCTGCTGTTGCTTATATCTGTTACTTGCTGCTCATCAGGACTCCAATACTGAAAAGCTCAGGTGAAGTCACTGGAATCTGCTGGTATTCAGCATCTTATAGGATCATACTCCAAATCCTTTCTTACCTGTACCTTTGGAAAGGCAGCCTTTTTACAAATACTTCAGTGCTGCTTGCATATGGGTTGGAAAAGATAAATTTATCATTCGGTAATAAAATGTTTGAAAAGCATGCATGGGGAAGGTTGCCTACTTGTGCAAAATCTAAGCTTTCATTTTTTTTAAATTAACTGATTTGTCCTTATGGTCATTAAGAAACTTCCATAGATCACATGAGTATAAACTCAGGGACTCTACAAGCAGGCAGCTCAGAGTTTCCCTACGTGGCACAGTGAATAGTGACCAGCATCTGTCAGTTCTTACTCCTGTTCAGAATCCTGTGGACAGCAATGAAAATAAGAACCAAATATATTTTACTTCCCTGCCATGGTTAGGGAGAGGAGGCATTCAAATGTATCGGCAGCTAATAGCCAGAAGCTAGTATGAAAATAAAGCCCATGAGCAGAGTCCAGGGGATAGCACCTTTATCCGAACACCTTCCTCTAGCCAAACAGATTGGCATGGGAGAAGCAGTTGCTTTCTCACCAGGTTGTTGCTATGGACAGTTCCCCCTCTCCCCCTTCTCTCATATAGGTCTGTGGAATTAATTCTCTGGGTAATGGCCACCTTGAAAAATGTCCATAGCTTTTTGTGAGGGGGTGGTAGGGCAAATGAATGACATAGGGAAAGAGTGGGAAGTTGATGGGATAAGCTGGGAAAGAGAAGTACAGTGTGTGCACATAAAATATGAGAGAGAGACATATTTGTGGGGTATATGGAAGAAAAGAAACCAAAATGTACAGGGCAGGAGGTAGAGCTCACAGTGAAGAGAAAGAGAGGTTAGGAGATGGAGAATGAGGGAAGGTGTAGAGGAAACACTTTGAAGATAGCTTGAGAAACATGACCATGATCTGT
This sequence comes from Gopherus evgoodei, assembly GCF_007399415.2. Lineage (NCBI taxonomy): Eukaryota > Metazoa > Chordata > Testudines > Testudinidae > Gopherus > Gopherus evgoodei. The sequence continues at coordinate 86,210,410 of NC_044331.1, forward strand.
TACAGGAAAGAGAAAGTGAAGTGAAGCCATGTAGGAAAATGCCTAACCAAAGGCAAGAAAAGGGTGAGGGAGTATCCGTGTGCTGTTGATTGTGATCTGCTTTAGACAGAATTAAATGTTGTGCTAAAGTTACAAGTGACATGCAACTCACTCCTATTATCTCCCTGTGGCCCATCATAATAGCTTAGTTTCCTGTGGGATGTAATACATACATCTGAGTTTGGGTTTAGTGTGCAAGAGCTCGGTGCTGTCGGTGGTCTGACTAGACCAGCCGGTGCTCCCTTCTTGTCTGAACTCTAGGACTCTACAGGTGCAAGCTAAACTGAGATGAGCCATGTTGAATCTCATACGAGTGTCTGCATATGCAAGTTTACCTAAATGTGGGATGTTAAACTCAATTAGTTAATCAGTTCAGCAGCACATCTTTAGGTGGATTGACTGTGTGTCATCTAACCTACTGGGGTTCATCGAATAACTTATTCAACTGATCGTTTTCTTTGTGGTATTCAGTCATGGTGGTCACATTCTGCTTGGTGATTATCATATGGTGGAATGTATTAAATAACATAGCCAATGTTTTTTTCCTGCCAGTTGACCAGTCCTAGTAGTAAGATGCATGCTTTTAAAGTTTGATAGTTAACTTGATTGTATTCTGTTCAGAGTAAGGAGTGCCCTCTTCTGTGTTTTGGAAAACACCATACACGGGTGCTGTTGCAATATATATATAATAAATGTTGATTGATAATATTGAAATTATAGTACTTAATTGTTCCTCTAACTTTAAGTTGCAGCAGGCATACTAGCACATGTATTTTTCACCATGGCAAATCCCTTTACTAGCAGTTGTCAAGTAAATTTTCAAGGCCTGACTTTTACTCACTGAATACACTTATGTTTGCCATGCAGTTTCTTAGAATGCTTTTAATTAACTAGAAGCACAGGTGGTAAATTTTCTTAATGCTGAAATATGTATGTTTTCAATACATACTTTGAAACTTTTCATACTCCATCTAGAAAACCTTTCATGGGAACTTCATAGTAATACTAGCTGTGATCTCATCTGCTGTCAAACCTAAGCAGGAACAGTATACAGCATGAACAGGAACCGTCCAACCACAAAGTAAAATCCAGGTGCTGCAGGAAGTACTGTTGGTGAGTCAGTAGATGGCACTTTTCCCTCCAAGGGTATGTCAGTGTAAGCTGGTGTGGGCTTGGGCTAAGGGGCTGCTTAATTGTGATGTAGACATTCAGGCTCCTCGCAGAGTCCTAGAGCCCGGGCTACAGCCCAAACAGGTACATCACAATTAAACAGCCCCTTAGCCTGAGTCAGCTGGCACAAGCCAGATACGGGCTTTTAATTGCAGCATAGACGGACCCTAAATCATTCCTTAACCAAGATCTCCACTGTAGTGCTAGAGAGCACTCTGCTCTGAAGTTACCTTTTTTAGGAGAAATCATACAACTGAGGGGTCTCAGTAATTGTAGTCCTTGAAGATCCCAAAGTATTATATACATCAGGAAAGACTATATCCTAATTGGCTGTAATTGATGTGAAAGGCTTATCCATTGTTGGCTGGCTTTGAAACTAGAAAAGTTAATTCCTTGCAATATGAAATTCATCTGTAAGTTTAAACATCAAGTTTTTTGGTATATTCATTAGTACGGCGCTTCTGTGCCCTATTAAGCAGTGCCTTGTTCTACCCTGCAAGTATGGAGGGACAGGTGTTTGTATATGTATTATAAAGGCCTGTGAAATTCTTTAGGAGGGAAGGTTCTACTGAGTATCAGTGTAAGATGTTCATGGTTTAAACATTCTGTTCCACTGCAAGTACCAGAGAAGGAACTGCATCACACCAGTGGCTGCCTCTGCCGGGGAATGTGCCTGGTCTGTCATGTACCTTCTCCTCGTGATTGGATCAGAAAGTCTTTTCAGCCCCATGAAGGCAGCCACAGGCCAAAAGAGCAAAGTGTCAGGTGGTGCTAATTTCACTTACCAGCAAATAGTGCTCTGTACTTGTCACTGGCACATTTTAAAGCTTTGCTTAGTTTGTCGGACTATCATCAGGACTTCCTCCTTAGTTTATTTGCAGGCTTCCCTGTGGTGCTAATCACCATCATAACTGAGCTCATCATTACTAATCACCTATTACATGAAAAAACTGAGGCTAGTAACCTGAGACACTAATCTAAGGTGCTTGGATACCATCATACAAGAATTTAGAGCCCATACTATGGGGTTGAAGTGAAGAGGGTGGCAACAGGAAAGCCAAAACCACCAGAGGGAGCAGAGGATAAGTGGTGAGCAGATGCCAAGAAAAGACCCTGGATACTTCAGAGGCAAATACTTTAAAATATTTTCTGAAGAGAATTGAGTTTGAGTACCAATTTTCAGAATGTGATTTCTGCAGTGAATATTGTAGCAAATGGGCTTTTCTTGGCAAAATGAGTACATCCCCTCCCCCTACACCAGGAGAGGCTCTTCTAACTCTTCACTGCAAGAGAGTAGAATCGTTCAAACAGGATTTCTGTCTTTTGAGATGCGTGCTACAAAATGGTAGGGAGTTGTTATGCATTTAGGGTTCATGTGCACAAGCTTGGGCCACTTTATCTGGGTTATAGGCTGGTTATATAATGGTGTCCGAAGGGCAGAGGAGGTCTCCAATTCAGTGTAATCTCCTCTGACAAACATAAGGTCATTCAGTTGCAATGGGATGGGGCACATGAATCCTGTGAAAGTGTGATTCTGAACATCTCTATCCACTGAATTGAACTCACTTCCTTATAAAATTTAACCAATATGCTTCAAAAAACACCGTATCTCCTAATTGTCTGTCTTCTGTTTCACAAAACATAACAGTATTGGGCAGGATAATATGTGGAAAAGTGAACTCCACAAAGTGTCCCATCCCACCAAAAGAAAGGTTTGCATATAGACTGTGACTCTTCACAGATGCAGGAGAAATTATGCAAGCCAATATATTGCATAAAAATCTATTAAATACTATTGATCAAACATGAAGATATATCTAAAACATTAACTTAGCACATCAAACTAATAGCTTTCACGTATTAGTAGCGTACAAATAATCCCATGGGCAGGGCCACCCAGAGGGGAGGGCAAGTGGGGCAATTTGTCCTGGGCCCCGTAGGGGCCCCCACAAGAATATAGTATTCTATAATATTGCAACTTTTTTTATGGAAGAGGTCCCCGAAATTGCTTTGCTCCAGGCTCCCTGAATCCTCTGGGTAGCCCTGCCCATGGAGTCAAGAATCTGACTGTTTGTTTTTACCATATAACTGACACTGAGAAGGACTGCTTTAAGAGGTCAGGGCAGATACTGTACTGTTAAGGCATCAGCCTACTCTGTATAGGAGTTGATCTAGCCCATGCAAGCTTTTATACTCCTGACCTTCAAACACTACTTGTTTTTTCACACTATAATTGTGTCCCTGCCAAGGTTTCCTTGGCACGTCTTGTGCTACTTATGCACATTTCGTTGCTACTCTAAGTGACACAGGTCGTACATCAAACAAGGGAGCGCACAGGTGATGTTACTAAAGCAAGTATAATTTAAAAAATCCCAAGTTTGAAAAAGGCAATTCTCCATTTTCCCTGGTAACGCACAAACTAGGCAGCCTTGCTGCTAGGATCAGAGAAACTGGCCTAGCCCATACACCTACTATCCCTGCAGCTCCCTCTTTACCTTCTTGTGACTTTTAGGAGCTCTGTGTTTGGTCTGTGTGCTGTGAACTTTATCGATGACCAATTGCACTCATTTGTCTGATTGATCTCTACTCTTACTGCCCCCTTACAATATTAAATAGTCTCTTTCCTCTTATTAGTGTGACTCAAATACACTAATGGTGAGCTATTGTACAGGTGTGTTAATGAAATGTAGTAAGTGATGTATAGCTTGTTCTCTGTTTTTCTATATTAAGGCATCAGCTTCAGGAAAGTACCTAAGCCAGCCCTTCGGGCTTTATCACCTGATTGAAATACAGTGATTTCTTTTACTCTCTGCCCCCCTGGCTTTAGGTCTGATATTGGGAAATTTTCATGTGTGTAATTTTTAACTGTCTCTTTCAGATTTTGCAAGAGCGAGGTTCCAGGATGTGAAGACCATATTGAACACTGAAGAATATTTCTTTTATTCCAAGATGCAGTGAATTATCACATTGAAGAGGCTTGGCTGTGAGAGGAAGAAATCTGCTTTAGATAATTTTCTATTGATCTGGATTGAACCATTTATGCCTATAAGCTGGTATAGACTGAATTTGCTGGCTGAAAACATCACAAGATTATTGAATGGGAAGAGATGATGTGAGAGATGTGTTAATCTTGGTTCTAGTGCATGGTTGTACTCTCTCATAGGCTGAATTATATTGGTCACATAGAAAGAAACAATCATGCAGTCATATTTTCCTCTGAGACATGTAGCACTTACATCTGGTGCTGGGTGTTCCAATGTTGATCAGTTTGAAATGATTTGGGTATTAATAATTGCAAACAGTTAAAGGACACTGTATTTGGTGCTACATATATATTACAGCCCATAAATGCAAATATTTGGGCCTACATAGTTGGTTTTGGAATCAATGACAACCCTGGTTTACTATCTTATACTGCACATTCCTTATGGCTCAGTGACACATTTTCTATTAGGTAAGAATGGAGTAGAAGATCATGTGAAACTACCTTGTAAAAAGTTACACCCCAGACAAAAGATTCCCATAAAGAATAGGTGTAAAATACTGACTGGGTTGACGGCTTATTTTAATAGTCAAAGGGAATACTAAACTTGGAAAAAATGTCTTTTGTCTGAGTCATCTCTGATGTTTCTGCTGTCAAAATAACTTCCTCCTGCAAAAGTTAAGCTCCAGTCTTAGCCAAATGTTTGAAAGGAAAATCAAAATTTCTTAAATTGTCACAGCTGAACATCTTGTCTCTTTTGAAATGTTTGTTGCTAATCAAATGTTGTACATTTTAGAAATGCCTACAAGCGTCAAGCTCCTCTTGGATTTTGTTGGGTATTTTAAGAGCTGGAGTCTGTGTAGCTACATGGCTGGATAGTGTTAGATTCTGATCCCGGTGAATGAGTTTAAAGTTACCATAAGAGCAAACACAGCTCACCCCAGTTAAAAATCTGAATTAATTGCTTTGAATTTTCATGATGTTTACAGTCCATCTCTCTACATTGTTTCAACTATGCAGTTCTTTATGATGTTTCTAAGAATGCTGCCTGAAAACATTTTCACACAGCTGCATTAGGACAGGCCTGTGGTAAATGTTAACACACAAGACTGGAGCTTTTTAGTTCATTGTGTTTTAAACAAAATCAGTAGCATGACTCTTTGAAACAGATGTAACTAAATTGATTGTAGAAAAGTTAAACTCTCGATTCTTGAAGCTTCATTGGCTTGCGTAGCTCTAGGTGGAGCAGTGGATGGGAGTTTAAACCGGATTGTCCAAGACGATCTGGAATTCTAAAAGCATTTTAAACTGTTTCATTAAATAACTTCAGAATTTTTACATATACCATATCCTCTACCAGGAAAATGTATAATCCTCCACGTGAAAACCAGTTTCTCAAGCGTCTTGGGTCTACCTATATTTTTTAAGATTTATTGTACATTGATAGGTTTGGCATAAGCAATTTGTAAAACCATTTCTAGAAAGCAGGTTATGCGTGGGCTAAATGTTTTGTCATGCATCTAATGCTTGAAAGAGTTTGTAAAGCATTTTGCCACTTGGATGCGGTCTGCACAGGAAGCTGCTGGCCCCTCCACAATACCACATTGATGTGTTTTTGTCTTTTTTTAAGATGTTGACCTAACTGAATTTACTAAAATATAATTATTCTGTAGGGGGAAATATTTATACTTTTTATACTTTTTTTTGTAGACATCCATGTTTTATCAGCCTCAAGTTAATGCCTAAATTTCCCCTAAATAGTAACAGATAATCTTGTGTATCTAATCATAGCGGTTGGTTTTTCTTAATATGCACACTAAAGCATTTCCTTTGCTGGAAAAGTCACTGTGTTTAAGCAGCTTGACACGACCCATGTTCTTCAGGTTCCATGGCTCATGGAATTGTGGCCTTTAAAGCTTCCTATTTTCCTGCTGGGTTCTACAGAGTAAATTCAGCATTGGAATAAATGGCTTTTAATGCCTTATCAATATATATTTTTAATTATTATATCATTCCAAAATCTGCATTTTTGTGTGTTGTCTTCTGTTAAACAAAAGAAGGCAGAAGATTTGATTTTCATAAACTACCTGAGATCCTTAAGGATTGCAGAAGCAAAACATGAGTAAGAAACTGAGAAAATTGAAACAACTTGGAGGATATATATGAAAAGGGACCACTTTTAGAGAGTGGCATTTTCACTGGAATACTTTATTGTATAATAACTTTCCTTTTTTTGGTGTGATTATCTGCACCCTGGTTTACATTGTCCCTTGTAGTAGCAAAAATTATTTTGGGGAAGAGTTTGGATCATTAACATTTTGCACTTTCTCTGATACCTCACAGAGCTATTGTCTCTCACTTCAGCAAAAAAAAATAATAAATTATTAGGCAAATATCTGGTAAATAATTTTGCAAGCTGCTGTAGCAGACCTGTCAACTAATCTTCTGTTCTTGCTCTTACCCTTATTAATTTCATATTTCTCGAACATCTGAGACATTCACTTAGGTGCATGTGCAGTAGAACCTCAGAGTTAAGAAAACATTGGGAATGGAGGTTGTTCCTAACTGAAACGTACATAACTCTGAACAAAACATAATGGTTCTTTCAAAAGTTTACAACTGAACATTGACTTAATACAGCTTTGAAACTTTATTATGCAGATGGAAAATGCTACTTTTATCCATCTTAATTTAAATGAAACAAGCACAAGGACAGTATCTTTACCTATCAAATCTTTTTTTAAACTTTCCCTTTATAATAGTTTACATTTAACACAGTAATGTACTGTCTTGCTTTGCTTTGCTTTTTGTCTCTGCTGATGCCTGATTGAGGCAAATGAGGAGTGTGGTTGACTGGTCAGTTTGTAACTCTGAGGCTCTACTGTACTATCAGATTCTTTTCCTAAAGCCCCAGGAGTTTCCCTTTACTAAAATCTGGTTTCTTTTTGTATTGAAATCTGGTAACTTAGAATAAGGTTAGCTACACTAGCAAGAGGTAGACAGGACAGTCAGGTCAGACTCTTTGTAAGCTACTTTATCAATAGATGAAACAGTATTACAGCCCTAGATTTTAAATCATGAGCATGGGTAGGTTATAGCAGAAGAGAATGAGGGTACCCTAGATCAAGGCAGACAAAAAATTGAAGTGGCTTTTCATACAAGGGGCAATTTATCTTTCTTGAGTCAGTTATTACTGTTTTACGGAAGGCCCAATTTCCTGACCTAAAGGTGTACAAACATTCTTCATCTAAGTGTATCGATCATTTGGAGCTACATACACGGACCCAAGGGATGACTTAAGTAGAGACTTAGACTGATTTTCATTGGGATTCTTTAAACTGTTTTAAATGAGACCCAGAAGTTTTACAAATCTTTTAAAAACACAGTAAGTTTTTAAATTTGTAAAATGTAAGTATTACCACAGAAACCACTGTAGACTTAAATCAGGAAAAAAGTGAAACTATTGGTATTGGATTTTGTAATGACCAATTTCTGGCTTCAGGGGAAATAATTAATCGTAAATCAAACACTTTTGGCTGTTTTTCAAACAATACTTCAATCCAAGTTTAATTGTAGTCCCATGAACCATTTTAACCAATTGAAATTGATTATACTTAAAGCCTGAATTGCTGCTCCTCTGTTAAACCTGGGAGCCATTATGAAATTTTTCTCAATCCTTGGTGAGTCTGTATCAAATATAGTCCACTTACAAGTAAGAAGACGACCTTTGTCTGCTCCTTCTGCAAATTCACCCTGAGCTCTGAGAGCCAGCGGGTCTCTTCCCATGTTTCATTTCAGCACCAATTAAAGGTTCTGGTGGATGACTTAAGCTGCAGTTGCATCTGTGCCACTCCATTGTTTTCAAATTCTTCCCTGAATGAAACTCACGCTGTACTTTTCCAAGCAATGGGTTTGCACAGGTGTAACATTTAAAATTACTAAACAAGCTCCTTGATGAATGTCAGATATAATCCAGCCCCTTCTGTAGCTGTGTTGGTTTTGCATGGCTAAAAGTTTAAAAAAAAAAAAAAAAGTAAAGATTTATTTTGACACTAAAGTTGACAGATCTGTCTCTGATCACACCCAAGGAGCAGGTTTGTTAAGTAATATGGTGGTGTTTACACATAGCCAGTTTTGAGACAGAGCTGCACTTCAAGTTGCAGAGCTGCTTATTTCGGGGGTGGGGGAGGAAACAGGTGCTGTTTGTGCAGGGAAGCACTGTAGGAATCTACTCCAGCTAATGAATGCTCTCAGGTTCATTGGGAACCTCTGCTATGTTCTAGCCTGCAATGAGTTTGAGGTGCAAGGACAGTAACAGCATGTTCTGTCTGAAACTAATAGTCCAAAACCTGGGTGGTACACTTTAATCCAATCAGTCTGGTGTTTGGGGGAACAGCTTCCTGAGGAGTGCGGGAGAATGTTAGGAAGGGTCTTCACGTGGCAACGCTTTAATGTGGCTATGTATCTGCAGCACCGGCGCTGGGAAAGAGCTCTAAAACAGTCACTCCCACGAGGGAAGTAACTCCCAGCGCTGGTGCAGTCTATACTGCCACTTTACAGCGCTAAAAGTTGTAGCACTCAGGGAGGGTTTTTTTCACATCCGAGTGAGAAAGTTGCAGCGCTGTAAAGTGGCAGTGTAGACAGGGCCTAAGGAATGGGCCTTTTCCTCCAAGTAGAAACCTAACAAAAGAGCCAGCAGTTTGGGTGGCATTCAGGGAGGGTGGGGTGGAGAATCTCTTTGAATTTAATTTGCACCTGTTTGATTTACTCCCTCCATATCATAAACCTTCCCCTTCCCAGGAGATGTAATTTGAAAGAACTGCATTCACTGCTGTTCTTCAGACAGCCCTTGCATCTGGGGTCTTAGGCCATGGCTACACTCACACTTTACAGCGCTGCAACTTTCGTGCTCAGGGGTGTGAAAAAACACCCCCCTGAGCGCTGCAAGATACAGCGCTGTAAAGCATCAGTGTAATCAGGGTGTAGCTGCACGCTACACCCGTAAGGGATGTGGTTTTTACATGCAGCGCTGGGAGAGCTCTCTCCCAGCGCTGCCGCTCCAACTACACTCACACTTCAAAGCGCTGCCCCGGCAGCGCTCCCGCAGCGCTGCCAGGGCAGCGCTTTGAAATTCCAAATGTAGACATACCCTTAGGAAAGAGGGTTTCTTTTTTTCTTCAGCAGCATCCCTGTTGGCTCAGAAGCCTGGGACTAGAACTGCTGATGGCCAGCAACTCAAAACATCCCATTGCTAACAGAAGGCAATTTTGAAATATGTAAGTCCTGAAGTTGCTCCCTGTTTTTGTACATTTTATATTGCATCTGTTTCCTGCTTTAGGGACCATCTCAGGATCCCAGTTAGATCTGTGTATGTAAAATAGGCGACTGAGGAACGGAGAGAATCCCATCAGTATTCACTTAAATGTTCAGGAGACTCTCCAAACTCCCTTGGAAGGTAACTGGTAGTATCGTAAAAAAAAACCGAGGAGTCCTTGTGGCACGTTAGAGACTGCAAAAGGCAACTGTCTTTAAAGGCTTATTGCCAAATAGATGCTTTAAAGGGCTATATCTTCCACACTTTATTGTTCAGTTTGCCTAAGGTAACTATCGCAGACAGAAGGAATTCTCAGCGCTTTGAATTCAGACATGCTAAGGGCTAATACACCTCCCAGGGCTAATTGGAAGTTCCAGTTAAACGTGAATAAATATTTTTAAAGACCAACTATTGCATTTTTCTAACATCTTCTAAACTCTGAACATCCATATTAGAAACATTATGAGCCAATCACAAATAGCAGCTCTTTAATTTTTGTTACACTCCAGCCTCCATCTTGGTAGGACTGCAAGTGCAGAAGACAGCACAATCAGCTGTGTGTCTCTTGTGTAAATATTGAAACTTAACAGCTTCTGTTAATAAAACTCGGAATAAGGAGACTTTGGGAAGGTTCTCCTTCCTCGGGAAATAGTCATTGGTTATTCCATTGCAGTTTAGCTTCCCTTTACTTTGGCCAAGTCTAACAAGGAATACAGTCTTGTAAAACTCAGGAACGCTGTTGCAAATGTAGCTGTCAACGAATATTCGAAGGGCTGTTATTAGGATATTAGTGATAGTTACATTGACTGCCATGGAGAGAGAGAAATCTACATTATAGCGTAGAAAGCTACCTTATTACTTCTGGGTGATTTCACGCTTTTACTGTAACACTTGTGTAGACAGTGCTCTCCCTCAGAAGTTAAAGGACTGAAGGCTGAGCTTAAATTTTGACCCGCCTTAACAATGGTCCCATCTCCAAGGCTTGGCTTTCTGGAATCTAGTGGCTAATGTATGTGTGTGCCTGGCTCATGCTCCATTTGCAGATCTTTTCCCCTCTAAAGCTTATGCGCACTTAACCTAAAGTACACTTGGCCCACGTGTGTTTGCCAGGAAAGAGCAAGTGCCTATGCACTATAGGCCAAATAGTGCCAATCTGACTACTAGGAACTGAATCAAGACCCCAGAACCATTTTCTTTATATCACTGAACAGATATCAGAGGGCAACTACTTTCAGCCACTGCTGACTTGAGCCTGATTTGAACCTGGGTTTGAACATCTTCATTTCCAATGGGCTGTCCAGGTTTCCTTTACCCAATTCACCAGTTTTATTGGTGGTCTGACAGTAAGTTGTGCTTCAGCTGTTTGTGTTAGGGCCCAGGAGGACATACTTGCAATGTTTTATTTCCTGGATAGTGGATTAGCAATAACAGTTTCCTTTTGTGCCAGTTCATTATCTCTGAAGTGTTCTTATTGCAGCAAAGTTTGAATTCTGACATGGCTTTAATGCTTTTGCATGAGCCAAGATGATTAGCATAGAAATTGACATGGAGCTGAATCCAGAAATTTCCCTGGATAAACCTCTAGTAGGGCTTCCCAACTTGTTTTAAGGTAGATGCCATTACCCATCATTTTTAGAACAAATATACAACTAAAATGTGTATGGGTATTTTTAACCTCCTTTTCGTAACACTATTGTAAAATGCATGAAATAAACCTGTTTTTCCCTTTTAAGATATTGTCTGATGTTTGAAATCTTTTTCCCAAACTCCTGTGACTGCTGGTATATCATAGCTGGTAACCCCAGAGTTTACTACTACTGACACAGTTTTCTATGGTTTCTACACTACAATGAAAATTTTTGGTCACTAAAGGCTACCAATACCCTTTTAGTAGCCATTGGGGACATAAGAAACTTGTTTTATTGACTGTCAGGTTAAAAGAACTTTTGCTGCTAACTACTATAGTGGGTATAATCTTCTCCTGTAATGCATGTACTGTTGGAAAACGTATACCAAGACGTGGGGTGGAAAGGAGGGTGAACACAGTCCAAGATCCAAAAAGGGACGGAGCTGTTGCACCAAGCGTTTCACTGCCTAACTTTTAGATGCTTAGAAAATCCCAGGAACAACCCTGCCATCCACAAAGCTTAGTTAGGTGCCCTACGCTCCTATACAATGAATGGGGAGAGATAAGCACCTTACACTGTAATCCATGAAGCCAGCCTATTTTAGGAATCACCTGAAATAGCCAATGGGAGAGACTGACAAGAGGGGTGTGTGCAGAACTCTATCCCTGCAAATAAGTGCCTAAATACAGGTTGCAAGGAGGGGCCTTGCTCTGTTTTGCAATCCTCAAATGGGAACCAGACCTCTGATGTCAGGCAGCTTAAGCACCTAAGTTTCTTGTGGGAATTATTAGATTCCTTCCTTGCTTGGAGGAGGAAGTGTTGCTGCTGTCGCTGCAACCCTTCTAACCTTTAGCCCTGGTCTACACTACGAATTTAGCAGGGTTACATCAATTTAACCCTGCACCTGTCCACACGACGAAGCCGTTTTCTGGACTTAAAGGGCTCTTAAAATCTATTTCTGTACTCCTCCCCTGACAAAGGGATTAGCGCTGGAAATCAACATCACTGGGTCGAATTTGGGGTAGTGTGGGCGCAATTCAACGGTATTGGTCTCCAGGAGCTATCCCAGAGTGCTCCATTGTGACCGCTCTGGACAGCACTTTGAACTCAGATGTACTAGCCAGTTACACAGGAAAAGCCCTGGGAACTTCTGAATTTCATTTCCTGTTTGGCCAGCGTGGCGAACTCAGCAGCACAGGTGACCATGCAGTTCCCCTAGAATGTTTCTACGCTCCCCCTATCATCTCCGTCCCTGAGGTTATAGCAGATTAGAAGGCAAGAAAAACACACTCATGATGACATGTTTTCCAAGCTCATGCAGTCCTCCCACATTGATAGGGCACAGTGTAATGCATGGAGGCATTCAGTGGCAGAGGCCAGGAAAGAATTGCTGTGTTTGCTTAACGGCAAAAGTATCATGCCTCGCTAGTGATCCTGCCGAAGCCAGATTGCTGTGTCACATGCACTCTATGCTGTGTCAGCCTTGGGCAGGGCATGACCGCTTTGTTAGCAGGAAGGCCATAGATATAGACATGATATAGACGTTCACCTAACAATTGAAATATCACCGGTTCGAAACTGGGTGGAACAGGTCACGGTTCCTTTTTCTGACTCCCCTCCTGCATTTTTAGTCTTAGAACAGACCACGCTATGAAATTTTATTTCGAATTACATCAATTATGAGTTAAATAATATGGAAGCTCTCTCAGTTATAGTCCTGGGTTCCTTACCCTTTCAGCTGCTCTGATAAATTAACATTTTTGTTAGGGGCGGGGGGAAATTTTGATGAAGCCTTTTATAGGGACTAATGCTATCTAGGACTCTGAAATAATCTTAGACTGCAATCCTTCGTTCTGGATTTGTCATTCCACAAGTTGAACTGCTCCTTACTACTGTCCAGGCTTCATGAGCCATGGGAGCAAGGGGCAGGCTGGGTTAGGTGCTACACGTGATGATGCTGACTGGGAGAGCAGCCTGTGGCAAAAGCCTCCAGCTCACATGATATTCCAGGCAGGACTGAATCTCCATGAGATGAAACTTAAAGAAAAGAATGACCTGGAGTCACTCTCATTCGGTGCTCTAAGAGGAGGATAGCCAGGTCTGTGCAGGCACCCCTGATTGACCTCACCGAGGTCAGCCAGCAGAGGGGGGCTGAACGGGACCCTGGCTGGCAGAAGCCAGCAGACGGAGCCCCAGACCGGCAGCGAGCTGAGTCACTCACCCCATTGCTGGTCTGGGGCTCGGTCTGCCGACCTGCTCAGCCCACTGCCTGCCTGGGGTTCCGATCATCCAGGCAGGCAGGGGGCTGATCGGGTCCAGTAGATGGGACCCCGAAAAAAAGGCTCAAAACGATTGTCTGATGTTGCTTTCACGGAGGGGGGCTGATAAAAAATGTACCCAGAACCACTTGCAACAAAGTTTTTGCCCCATCAGGCATTTGGAGCTCAACCCAGAATTCCAGTGGGTGGTGGAGACTGCGGGAACTGTGGGATAGCTACCCACAGTGCAACGCTCTGAAAGTTGACGCTAGCCTCAGCACTGTGGATGCACTCCACCGAGTTAATGGTCTTAAGTGGGTACACACACAATCGACTGTATAAAATGGATTTCTAAAAAATGAACTTCTATAAATTTGACCAAATTTCGTAGCATAAACATACTCTTAGCCAGTAGTTAGAGCACTTGCCCGGGATGTTAGAGATCCAGATTCAATTCTTTCCTCTTCCAGGGGGCAGGGGAGAATAGGGAGGATTATGAACAGGGGTCTCCCATCTCTCCAGAGAGTGCGCTAACCACTGAGCTATGGAATAATCTGGTGTGGGCTCCCTTAATTTCTCTTGTTGAAGCTGTTCCATTCTAGATAAATAATGACAGAGGGACTTGAGCCAGGGTCTCTCACTTTCTGTGACATTCTAGGGATCAGTGAGACTAATAAGGGGTTCTCACACTACCTGCCCTATAACTTTGCTATGCTGCTATGGCTCAGAGCCTTACCACCAGCAGCAGCCTACGAGCATAAAGGCTTCCTCCAGCCTAGTTACTCCGGGCCCAAGCCACCCTAATTCCATCTATCCTAAGCTCTTTACTACTAGACGCTCTGCCATTTCCCCTCTGACTTGTCACCTTTCAAAGACATGAAACTTGCTCTGAGTTCACTTTGGCACACATGCTCCACACTGTTTAATGGAATATCAGGGTTAGAAGGGACCTCAGGAGATATCTTGTCCAACCCCCTGCTCAGAGCAGGCCCCATCCAGACAGTCTCTATGCAAAAGACTAAATGGACATAAATCAGACATCAAGAATTATAATATTAAACACCCAGTCGGAGTACACTTCATCCTCCCTGGTCACTCAATTTCAGACCTAAAAGTTGCAATACTCCAACAAAAAAACTTCAAAAACAGACTCCAGCAAGAAACTGCAGAATTGGAATTAATTTGCAAACTGGACACCATTAAATTAGGCTTGAATAAAGACTGGGAGTGGATGGGTCATTGTACAAAGTAAAAACTATCCCCCCTCCTACTGTTACTCGCACCTTCTTGTCAACTATTAGAAATGGACCATCCTGATTATCACTACAAAAGTTTTTTTCTCCTGCTGCTAATAGCCCACCTTAATTGATTAGTCTCATTATAGTTGGTATGGCAACACCCATTTTTTTCATGTTCTTTGTGTGTGTGTGTATATATATATATATATATATATATATATATATATATCTTCCTACTGTATTTTCCACTGCATGCATCCAATTAAGTGGGTTTTAGACCACAAAAGCTTATGCCAAAATACATTTGTTAGTCTGTAAGGTGCCACAAGTACTCCTTGTTCTTTTTTTACTAAAAATTATGGGTTTAATAAAGACACTGGATTTAATGTCTTATTACAACAGTCTGTAAACACACTAAGGGTATGGCTACATTTGGAATTTCAAAGTGCTGCCCCGGGTGAGGGGCAGAACAATGTGGGTGAGGGTGACACACAGCGATGGCGGGTGATGGTGATGACAGGGCGGTCACAGAAGAATGTGGATGAGGGTTACACACAGCGATGGCGGGTGACGGTGATGAAAGGGCGGTGTCAGAACAATGGGGGTGAGGGTGACACACACAGCGATGGCGGGTGATGGTGATGACAGGGCTGTCACAGAACAATGGAGGTGAGGGTGACAGCGATGGCGGGTGAGGGTGATCACAAGGCTGTGACAGAACAATGGGGGTGACGGTGACACAGCGATGGCGGGTGACAGTGATGACAGGGCGGTCACAGAACAATGTGGGTGAGGGTGACACACAGCGATGGCGGGTGACAGTGATGACAGGGCGGTCACAGAACAATGGGGGTGAGGGTGACACACAGCGATGGCGGGTGACGGTGATGACAGGGCGGTCACAGAACAATGGGGGTGAGGGTGACACACAGCGATGGCGGGTGACGGTGATGACAGGGCGGTCACAGAACAATGGGGTGAGGGTGACACACAGCGATGGCGGATGACAGTGATGACAGGGCGGTCACAGAAAAATGGGGGTGAGGGTGACACACAGCGATGGCGGGTGACGGTGATGACAGGGTAGTCACAGAACAATGGGGTGAGGGTGACCCACAGCGATGGCGGATGACGGTGATGACAGGGCGGTCACAGAACAATGGGGTGAGGGTGACATACAGCGATGGCGGGTGACGGTAATGACAGGGCGGTCACAGAACAATGGGGTGAGGGTGACACACAGCGATGGCGGGTGATGGTGATGACAGGGCGGTCACAGAAGAATGTGGATGAGGGTTACACACAGCGATGGCGGGTGACGGTGATGAAAGGGTGGTGTCAGAACAATGGGGGTGAGGGTGACACACACAGCGATGGCGGGTGATGGTGATGACAGGGCTGTCACAGAACAATGGAGGTGAGGGTGACAGCGATGGCGGGTGAGGGTGATCACAAGGCTGTGACAGAACAATGGGGGTGACGGTGACACAGCGATGGCGGGTGACAGTGATGACAGGGCGGTCACAGAACAATGTGGGTGAGGGTGACACACAGCGATGGCGGGTGACAGTGATGACAGGGCGGTCACAGAACAATGGGGGTGAGGGTGACACACAGCGATGGCGGGTGACGGTGATGACAGGGCGGTCACAGAACAATGGGGGTGAGGGTGACACACAGCGATGGCGGGTGACGGTGATGACAGGGCGGTCACAGAACAATGGGGTGAGGGTGACACACAGCGATGGCGGATGACGGTGATGACAGGGCGGTCACAGAACAATGGGGTGAGGGTGACATACAGCGATGGCGGGTGACGGTAATGACAGGGCGGTCACAGAACAATGGGGTGAGGGTGACACACAGCGATGGCGGGTGACGGTGATGACAGGGCGATCACCGAACAATGGGGGTGAGGGTGACACACAGCGATGGCGGGTGACGGTGATTACAGGGCGGTCACAGAACAATGGGGGTGAGGGTGACACAGCGATGGCGGGTGACGGTGATGACAGGGCGGTCACCGAACAATGGGGGTGAGGGTGACACACAGCGATGGCGGGTGATGGTGATGACAGGGTGGTCACAGAACAATGGGATGAGGGTGAAACACAGCGATGGCGGGTGACGGTGATGACAGGGCGGTCACAGAACAATGGGGTGAGGGTGACACACAGCGATGGCGGGTGACGGTGATGACAGGGCGGTCACAGAACAATGTGGGTGAGGGTGACACACAGCGATGGCGGGTGACAGTGATGACAGGGCGGTCACAGAACAATGGGGGTGAGGGTGACACACAGCGATGGCGGGTGACGGTGATGACGGGGCGGTCACAGAACAATGGGGTGAGGGTGACACACAGCGATGGCGGGTGACGGTGATGACAGGGTAGTCACAGAACAATGGGGTGAGGGTGACACACAGCGATGGCGGATGACGGTGATGACAGGGCGGTCACAGAACAATGGGGTGAGGGTGACATACAGCGATGGCGGATGACGGTGATGACAGGGCGGTCACAGAACAATGGGGTGAGGGTGACATACAGCGATGGCGGGTGACGGTGATGACAGGGCGGTCACAGAACAATGGGGTGAGGGTGACACACAGCGATGGCGGGTGACGGTGATGACAGGGCGATCACCGAACAATGGGGGTGAGGGTGACACACAGCGATGGCGGGTGACGGTGATTACAGGGCGGTCACAGAACAATGGGGGTGAGGGTGACACAGCGATGGCGGGTGACGGTGATGACAGGGCGGTCACCGAACAATGGGGGTGAGGGTGACACACAGCGATGGCGGGTGATGGTGATGACAGGGTGGTCACAGAACAATGGGATGAGGGTGAAACACAGCGATGGCGGGTGACGGTGATGACAGGGCGGTCACAGAACAATGGGGTGAGAGTGACACACAGCGATGGCGGGTAACGGTGATGACAGGGCGGTCACCGAACAATGGGGGTGAGGGTGACACACAGCGATGGCGGGTGACGGTGATGACAGGACGGTCACAGAACAATGGGGGTGAGGGTGACACACAGCGATGGCGGGTGACAGTGATGACAGGGCGGTCACAGAACAATGTGGGTGAGGGTGACACACAGCGATGGCGGGTGACAGTGATGACAGGGCGGTCACAGAACAATGGGGGTGAGGGTGACACACAGCGATGGCGGGTGACGGTGATGACAGGGTAGTCACAGAACAATGGGGTGAGGGTGACCCACAGCGATGGCAGATGACGGTGATGACAGGGCGGTCACAGAACAATGGGGTGAGGGTGACATACAGCGATGGCGGGTGACGGTAATGACAGGGCGGTCACAGAACAATGGGGTGAGGGTGACACACAGCGATGGCGGGTGACGGTGATGACAGGGCGATCACCGAACAATGGGAGTGAGGGTGACACACAGCGATGGCGGGTGACGGTGATTACAGGGCAGTCACAGAACAATGGGGGTGAGAGTGACACAGCGATGGCGGGTGACGGTGATGACAGGGCGGTCACCGAACAATGGGGGTGAGGGTGACACACAGCGATGGCGGGTGATGGTGATGACAGGGTGGTCACAGAACAATGGGATGAGGGTGAAACACAGCGATGGCGGGTGACGGTGATGACAGGGCGGTCACAGAACAATGGGGGTGAGGGTGACACACAGCGATGGCGGGTGACGGTGATGACAGGGCGGTCACCGAACAATGGGGGTGAGGGTGACACACAGCGATGGCGGGTGACGGTGATGACAGGACGGTCACAGAACAATGGGGGTGAGGGTGACACACAGCGATGGCGGGTGACGGTGATGACAGGGCGGTCACAGAACAATGGGGTGAGGGTGAAACACAGCGATGGCGGGTGACGGTGATGACAGGGCGGTCACAGAACAATGGGGTGAGGGTGACACAAAGCGATGGCGGGTGACGGTGATGAAAGGGCGGTGACAGAACAATGGGGGTGAGGGTGACACACAGCGATGGCGGGTGACGGTGATGACAGGGTAGTCACAGAACAATGGGGTGAGGGTGACGCAGCGATGGCGGATGACGGTGATGACAGGGCGGTCACAGAACAATGGGGTGAGGGTGACATACAGCGATGGTGAGTGACCGTAATGACAGGGCGGTCACAGAACAATGGGGTGAGGGTGACACACAGCGATGGCGGGTGACGGTGATGACAGGGCGATCACCGAACAATGGGGGTGAGGGTGATTACAGGGTGGTCACAGAACAATGGGGGTGAGAGTGACACAGCGATGGCGGGTGACGGTGATGACAGGGCAGTCACCGAACAATGGGGTTGAGGGTGACACACAGCGATGGCGGGTGACGGTGATGACAGGGTGGTCACAGAACAATGGGATGAGGGTGAAACACAGCGATGGCGGGTGACGGTGATGACAGGGCGGTCACAGAACAATGGGGTGAGGGAGACACAAAGCGATGGCGGGTGACGGTGATGAAAGGGCGGTGACAGAACAATGGGGGTGAGGGTGACACACAGCGATGGTGGGTGACGGTGATGACAGGGCGGTCACAGAACAATGGGGGTGAGGATGACACACAGCGATGGCGGGTGACGGTGATGACAGGGCAGTCACCGAACAATGGGGGAGAGGGTGACACACAGCGATGGCGAGTGACGGTGATGACAGGACGGTCACAGAACAATGGGGGTGAGGGTGACACACAGCGATGGCGGGTGACGGTGAGGACAGGGCGGTCACAGAACAATGGGGTGAGGGTGAAACACAGCGATGGCGGGTGACGGTGATGACAGGGCGGTCACAGAACAATGGGGTGAGGGTGACACACAGCGATGGCGGGTGACGGTGATGACAGGGCGGTCACAGAACAATGGGGGTGAGGGTGAGACACAGCGATGGCGGGTGACGGTAATGACAGGGCTGTGACAGAACAATGGGGGTGAGGGTGACACACAGCGATGGCGGGTGACGGTAATGACAGGGCTGTGACGGAACAATGGGGGTGAGGGTGACACACAGCGATGGTGGGTGACGGTGATGACAGGACGGTCACAGAACAATGGGGTGAGGGTGACACACAGCGATGCTGGGTGACGGTGATGACAGGGCGGTCACAGAATGGGGGTGAGGGTGACACACAGCGATGGTGGGTGACGGTGATGACAGGGGTGTGACAGAACAATGGGGTGAGGGTGACACACAGCGATGGCGGGTGACGGTAATGACAGGGCTGTGACAGAACAATGGGGTGAGGGTGACACACAGCGATGGCGGGTGACGGTAATGACAGGGCTGTGACAGAACAATGGGGGTGAGGGTGACACACAGCGATGGCGGGTGACGGTGATGACAGGACGGTCACAGAACAATGGGGTGAGGGTTACACACAGCGATGGCGGGTGACGGTAATGATAGGGCTGTGACAGAACAATGGGGTGAGGGTGACACACAGCGATGGCGGGTGACGGTAATGACAGGGCTGTGACGGAACAATGGGGGTGAGGGTGACACACAGCGATGGCGGGTGACGGTAATGACAGGACGGTCACAGAACAATGGGGTGAGGGTGACACACAGCGATGGTGGGTGATGGTGATGACAGGGGTGTGACAGAACAATGGGGTGAGGGTGACACACAGCGATGGCGGGTGACGGTGATGACAGGGCTGTGACAGAACAATGGGGCTGAGGGTGACACACAGCGATGGCGGGTGACGGTGATGACAGGGCGGTCACAGAACAATGGGGTGAGGGTGACACACAGTGATGGCGGGTGACGGTGATGACAGGGCGGTCACAGAACAATGGGGTGAGGGTGACACACAGCGATGGCGGGTGACGGTGATGACAGGGCTGTGACAGAACAATGGGGGTGAGGGTGACACACAGCGATGGCGGGTGACGGTAATGACAGGGCTGTGACGGAACAATGGGGGTGAGGGTGACACACAGCGATGGTGGGTGACAGTGATGACAGGACGGTCACAGAACAATGGGGTGAGGGTGACACACAGCGATGGCGGGTGACGGTAATGACAGGGCTGTGACAGAACAATGGGGGTGAGGGTGACACACAGCGATGGCGGGTGACGGTAATGACAGGGCGGTCACAGAACAATGGGGGTGAGGGTGACACACAGCGATGGCGGGTGACGGTGATGACAGGGCGGTCACAGAACAATGGGGTGAGGGTGACACACAGCGATGGCGGGTGACGGTGATGACAGGGCGGTCACAGAACAATGGGGTGAGGGTGACACACAGCGATGGCGGGTGACGGTAATGACAGGGCTGTGACAGAACAATGGGGTGAGGGTGACACACAGAGATGGCGGGTGACGGTTATATCAGGCGGTCACCGAACAATGGGGGTGAGGGTGACACACAGCGATGGCGGGTGACGGTAATGACAGGGCTGTGACAGAACAATGGGGTGAGGGTGACACACAGCGATGGCGGGTGACGGTAATGACAGGGCTGTGACAGAACAATGGGGTGAGGGTGACACACAGCGATGGTGGGTGACGGTGATGTCAGGGCGGTCACAGAACAATGGGGGTGAGGGTGACACACAGCGATGGCGGGTGATGGTGATGACAGGGCGGTCACAGAACAATGGGGTGAGGGTGACACACAGCGATGGCGGGTGACGGTGATGTCAGGCGGTCACAGAACAATGGGGGTGAGGGTGACACACAGCGATGGCGGGTGACGGTGATGACAGGGCGGTCACAGAGCAATGGGGTGAGGGTGACACACAGCGATGGCGGATGACGGTGATGACAGGACGGTCACAGAACAATGGGGGTGAGGGTGACACACAGCGATGGCGGGTGACGGTGATGACAGGGCTGTGACAGAACAATGGGGGTGAGGGTGACACACAGCGATGGCGGGTGATGGTGATGACAGGGCGGTCACAGAACAATGGGGTGAGGGTGACACACAGCGATGGTGGGTGACGGTAATGACAGGGCTGTGACAGAACAATGGGGTGAGGGTGACACACAGCGATGGCGGGTGACGGTGATGACAGGACGGTCACAGAACAATGGGATGAAGGTGACACACAGCGATGGCGGGTGACGGTGATGACAGGGCGGTCACAGAACAATGGGGGTGAGGGTGACACACAGCGATGGCGGGTGACGGTGATGACAGGACGGTCACAGAACAATGGGGTGAGGGTGAAACACAGCGATGGCGGGTGACGGTGATGACAGGGTGGTCACAGAACAATGGGGTGAGGGTGACACACAGTGATGGCGGGTGACGGTGATGACAGGGCGGTCACAGAACAATGGGGGGTGAGGGTGACACACAGCGATGGCGGGTGACGGTGATGACAGGGCGGTCACAGAACAATGGGGTGAGGGTGACATACAGCGATGGCGGGTGACGGTGATGACAGGACGGTCACAGAACAATGGGGTGAGGGTGACACACAGCGATGGCGGGTGACGGTGATGACAGGGCGGTGACAGAACAATGGGGTGAGGGTGACACACAGCGATGGCGGGTGACGGTGATGTCAGGCGGTCACCGAACAATGGGGTGAGGGTGACACACAGCGATGGTGGGTGACGGTGATGACAGGGCTGTGACAGAACAATGGGGTCAGGGTGACACACAGCGATGGCGGGTGACGGTGATGACAGGGCTGTGACAGAACAATGGGGGTGAGGGTGACACACAGCGATGGCGGGTGACGGTGATGTCAGGCGGTCACCGAACAATGGGGTGAGGGTGACACACAGCGATGGTGGGTGACGGTGATGACAGGGCTGTGACAGAACAATGGGGTCAGGGTGACACACAGCGATGGCGGGTGACGGTGATGACAGGGCTGTGACAGAACAATGGGGGTGAGGGTGACACACAGCGATGGCGGGTGACGGTGATGACAGGGCGGTCACAGAACAATGGGGGTGAGGGTGACACACAGCGATGGCGGGTGACGGTAATGACAGGGCTGTGACAGAACAATGGGGGTGAGGGTGACACACAGCGATGGCGGGTGACGGTAATGACAGGGCTGTGACAGAACAATGGGGGTGAGGGTGACACACAGCGATGGTGGGTGACGGTGATGACAGGACGGTCACAGAACAATGGGGTGAGGGTGACACACAGCGATGGTGGGTGACGGTGATGACAGGGCGGTCACAGAACAATGGGGGTGAGGGTGACACACAGCGATGGTGGGTGACGGTGATGACAGGGGTGTGACAGAACAATGGGGTGAGGGTGACACACAGCGATGGCGGGTGACGGTAATGACAGGGCTGTGACAGAACAACGGGGGTGAGGGTGACACACAGCGATGGTGGGTGACGGTGATGACAGGGCGGTCACAGAACAATGGGGTGAGCGTGACACACAGCGATGGCGGGTGACGGTAATGACAGGGCTGTGACAGAACAATGGGGTGAGGGTGACACACAGCGATGGCGGGTGACGGTGATGTCAGGGCGGTCACCGATCAATGGGGTGAGGGAGACACAAAGCGATGGCGGGTGACGGTAATGACAGGGCTGTGACAGAACAATGGGGCGAGGGTGACACACAGCGATGGCGGGTGACGGTGATGTCAGGGTGGTCACAGAAGAATGGGGTGAGGGTGACACACAGCGATGGCGGGTGACGGTGATGACAGGGTGGTCACAGAAGAATGAGGGTGAGGGTGACACACAGCGATGGTGATGACAGGGCGGTCACAGAACAATGGGGGTGAGGGTAATGACGGCTGTGACAGAACAATGGGGTGAGGGTGACACACAGCGATGGCGGGTGATGGTGATGTCAGGCGGTCACAGAACAATGGGGTGAGGGTGACACACAGCGATGGCGGGTGACGGTGATGACAGGGCGGTCACAGAACAATGGGGTGAGGGTGACACACAGCGATGGCGGGTGACGGTGATGACAGGGCGGTCACAGAACAATGGGGGTGAGGGTGACATACAGCGATGGCGGGTGACGGTGATGACAGGACGGTCACAGAACAATGGGGTGAGGGTGACACACAGCGATGGCGGGTGACGGTGATGACAGGGCGGTGACAGAACAATGGGGTGAGGGTGACACACAGCGATGGCGGGTGACGGTGATGTCAGGCGGTCACCGAACAATGGGGTGAGGGTGACACACAGCGATGGTGGGTGACGGTGATGACAGGGCTGTGACAGAACAATGGGGTGAGGGTGACACACAGCGATGGCGGGTGACGGTGATGACAGGGCTGTGACAGAACAATGGGGGTGAGGGTGACACACACAGCGATGGCGGGTGACGGTGATGACAGGGCGGTCACAGAACAATGGGGTGAGGGTGACACACAGCGATGGCGGGTGACGGTGATGACAGGGCGGTCACAGAACAATGGGGGGTGACAGAAGAACGGAAATGGGGGAATGATGGCGAGGGGTCGGCCCCAGACCGCGCGCCGTGCGGTGAGACAGACACGTGATCTCTGCAGCCCCTAGGACGTCCCACCTGGGCAACACGCGGCGACCCAGCCCCGTGGCTCGCCCCGGCAGCAGACGCTCTCGGAAGGACCCCGGGCAAACGTCTAATGTGACGTCACTTCATTCCGAGGAGGGCCGTCCCCCCGACGTCTTGACACGGCCCGCGTGGGAGCCCAGGGGTCCTGACTGAGTGGGGTCTTGCGCGTCCCTGTGGGAGGGTCCTGGTCCCGCATTTTCCAGTCCGGCCATCGAGCCCCCAGCCGTTTCTTGAGAAAGGCATAGGTGACTAACTCAGTGCCTAAGGGAAAAATCCGCTCAGGTTCGCGGGGTCGCCATTGGAGGGTGAAGCACAAAGAGACTGGAGTGACGTAGGCAGACTGCCACAGGGAGCTTCCCATATGGCCTCCACTCTGGCTCTGTATTGGTCACCTCAAGGCCCTGTGTGAAGAAAATGCGTTTAGCGTGCCGGACGGGTCGGATTGAGGGTCATATTGCGCCGGCGCAGCGGGACGGACGGGTCGGACTGAGGGACATACCACGCTGCTGCGCTCCGTACCGAGCAAGGAGGGAGGGAAAGTCCGGACCAGAGACAAAGGGGGGGAGCCGAGTCGGGAACATCCGGGTCATTCGCCGCCGCCTCAATCCGGGACACGCGCGGGTGCTGCGGCCGCTCACGGTGAGGCCTAGTCGGGCGAGGGCCGGAGGGCGGCGGGGCCAGAGGTTGCAATGGTGAAGGAGCTTGGGGCAGGGAAGTGGGTCTTGGGGGTGCTCAGGTTCCCGTTTCTCCTGCTCCTTGAGCCGCCGCCTCTGGGCCCGGCTGCTTCCCCACCTGCCGTGTGATGGGGGAGCTGCTGCAGGGCCCGAGTGCCATTCCACCCGCGCCGGTGCGGCCGGCTGGGTGGGGACGGGCCAGCGGCCTGTGCCCCCTCCCGCCCCGGCCTCACTTGCGCTCGGCGGGCCTTTGGGAGCCCGCCTTTGCCCACCCGCGAGGCCGGAGCCGAGCCGGACCGGGCTGGGGCGGGCCGAGTCCCTGCCCCGAGGAGCTCTCGGCCGCAAGTGCCTGTCGCCGGTGCAGGGGCTGTCCGAGGAGTGCGCTCTCGCGGAGCTGTAGGGTAGCCTCGTTCCCCAGGGGTTTCTGACAGGGAGACAGCTCCTCTCAGCCCCACTTAGGTTCTTACACTCGTTCCCTCCCTGCTGTGAAGCATAAACTATGAGGGCCCCATTGAGGTACCAGTACCACTTATTGAGCAGGTACTGCAGTGCTGGCAGGCGTTTCTGAGCTATATGTTACAGACCTAGTCAAGTTATGGAGCGAAAGAAGGTAATAGGACTGATCAGTGAGTTACCTTTTGCTGTTCCACTGTGGCTAAACGTCCTGGCTTTGGTATGTAGGCAAAGTCAGACACCCACTTTGATTGGCTACCCTGCTTAGCATTTCTCTACTCTTCACAGAAGTAGAAGCTGTTCACTCTTTGGACAAATTATTCATACATGTATTTTCCTTGTGTGCTAATATTTAGCTTCTCAGACAAGAGGTGTAGGTGTGTAAGACTAGCTGTGTTAGACACTTTCATACTACTGATTTGCTGTAGGCTAAATAAGGATTGTTAAAGGTAACCAGGATGTAAAACAAAAGGGTGATCCTGTAACTATTCCAGGCACCTGTGAGCCCTCATTTGGAATACTGTATGCAGATCTAATCGCTGTACCACAGGAAAGATACTGCTTTCGTGACACTGGATCACAGGGCAACAAATAGTGTCTTTGGACCAGACAAGCTGGGTAGCCAGGGAGATCAGTAATGAGATATATTGAGCAATTCAGCTTTTGAATGTAGGGTTTGGATTCAGCCAAAGTAGTTATTGACAGATCTTACCTGTTGTTTTTTGATGTCTTATGTGAAATGAGTTTGGGTATCTCTGTTCGGTTCCTAGCGGGCAAATACCAGCATAACAAAATATCATCATCAGGGTTGATGCTCTGAGGCAAAGAACTGAGTGAGAAGTGAAGACATAAGAAAGAGGTCAACCTCCAAGTGGCCTTTGCAGGCCTCTTCAGTCTTCATAGCTCCTAGCTCAGTTCCATTCACCACTAGTAATCTCATCAAATTTAAGAAAGAAAGAAAAAAAAATCAAACTTACCAGGACTTGCGTCTCATGGAAAAAGAGAAGACTCCAGATGTTAAGAAATGTGAGAGAGAATTACCAGAAACTTCTTATGCTGCTAATGATCTCAGAAGCTAGTAGCTATAACTGAAATAATTAGGCATTTCAGGTAAAACTGCTACTCTAAAAGAAAACGCACAAGGAACAGATTACTAGGGAAGGCAGTTGAAGCAGAGAAGAAATGAGTGATTTATTTTTGAGGAGGTGGGATTAGGAGATGCTGGAGGGGCTCTTCCTGGTGCTAAAGTGTATTTCAAAATGGTCAATCTGTTAATCCTCTGTCTTTAACTCCAACAGTGGTGCAATCTGAGCAATAAATGCTAGTAGGCCCTTTCATTGAAGGGACACTACAAAAGCGAATTCACTGGAGGTTAGACAGGTGCCTTCCTTGGTCTCCTACTGTACAGTCATAACCTAGGGGATCTGCATTAGTAAGTGGCTCTTCTTGTACAGTCTTCTGCAATTATGGCAGAGCTAATCAGTAGGTGTAAAAGAGATGGCAGGCTTTAGATACTCGTTTTTTATCTTTAGGGTCATTGAAACCTGGGGTATTCCATGTAGTGGTTAGTCACCAGAAAGTATAGTAGCTGCCAAAGGCCTAGGTCAAACAAGCATATTGTTTCTTAGATTTCTAAATACCCTGAGGAAGAAAATGGCAAGTTTCCTTACTCATCTGTTTAAAAAAAAAAAAAAGAATGTTTGCACTCCTAATACCTAGAGTATTTCTTGGGGAAATTGCTAAGCTCCAAAAGAGAGGCTGCTGGAGAATAAGGAAAATGAGATCTCCAATACAGTTATTGTATCAGAGGGGTAGCCCGTGTTAGTCTGGATCTGTAAAAAGCAACAGAGTCCTGTGGCACTTTATAGACTGACAGACGTATTGGAGCATAAGCTTTCGTGGGTGAATACCCACTTCGTCAGGTGTCTTGGTTTGCTTATGAATCTGGAACAAAAGTGTTAAAAAATTAGATGCAACAATTCCCCACAATGCATATAATACATTATACATCTGTGGTGCTTTCTGTCTCTGGATTTCAATGTGTTTTTTAGTTAATTTTACATTCTTTCATATCCTGGTTTTTTAGAAGAGTAAACAAAGGCAGCGATTGAAATGAAATGGCCAACTTTAATTGCATTATAAATTTTTAACCTATATTACTGATAGTTTAGATTACTGAAACTGAAATGAGTTAAAATCTCCAATTTTACTTTCTGTGTTTACAAGTACGTGTCAAAGTGGAAAGAAATACATGAAGTAAACAATGAAAATCAATTAAATAACAAAACATTTAGCCATTTTCACTTTCCAGGGATTGGTGGTTAGGATACTTGAGCTGTGAACACTGTAGAAGAATGTTTAAAATTTGCTCTTGGAATTTGAAGAGGGAACATGGAAGCATTCTCTTGGGCATACATTTTACAAAAACTTTTCCCCATCAATTTAAATCGTGTGCCAAACCATTGAGTCCTGTTAAGTAAGTAATTTGCCCAAGGTCATCCATGCTGTGGCACACCTGGGAATAAAACTCTGATCTAAAGACTCCATAGTTGCGCCTTAACCACTAGACAACAATTCTTTGATTTTGTGCAACAAATATTGTTGTACTTTCCTATTTTTCTGGTTAAAGATGAAGAGGCAATACTAACTTGTCTAAAGTCACATTTGGCAGATTTTTGTCTTGATTGAGTTAATTTTTTTTCTGCAAAATCTTCTCAATTTTTTGTTTGTTTATTTCCATCTAATCACTTTGAAAATCTGTAGGCCATATTCATTAACCTGTAAATAGAAAACTGACTTCTTTATCTCAGTTTGTGTAATAGCTCCATAGTATTTGTAGATCCATCTGTAGTATTTTTCTCTTGAGAATGAAATATGTAATGTTTCTTGAGCTAATATTTAGTGGATTTTAAGGTAGAAAACTTGCTAGGTGCCATGAAAACCATGTTCAGGTCTTCAAACTCCGATTATTCTCTAGTCCAAGTGATGTACAGATTGAAATGAATTCTAGATATTAAAAGTAAATTCATAGTGTGAGGGACTTTGTGCTTTCTTGCAAAATAATTAGGTCAACTAATAATTAGCCTCATTCAATGTATTTGTGTCCATTAGTAAAATTTTCAAAAGCACTTATTGCATGTTTTTACAAGTGACTTAAGAGCCTGAATCCCATTGACTTTCAGTGGAACTTTTACTTCTAAGTGCCTATGTCCTATTTGAAAATGGGACTTGAGCTTGTAAGTCACTTAGAGGTGCTTTTGAAAATGTTACCCCTTGGCTACTAGACTAAACTGCTGAAATAGCTTGATGAGAATCCTGTACTATTTAAGGGCTGTGATTTATCTTTTCCATGTAACACTGATCTGAAATTATAGTAATATGAAAGGAAACTGATTTCTGTGTAATTATACTTAGCATTTAGAGCTTTACAAATATTAGTTTAATTCCCCACGCTCCTATGAGAGAGGTCAGAGTTATTTCCATTTCTCACATGGAGTGTGGGGGATAGATAGATATACTTATGCAAATATATTTGACTTTTTTCATGTGAAGGATTTTAGAGCCCTTCTCAAGACTTAGTTTAACTTAATCTTGAGTTATAAACTCTTAAGACACTAATATAGACAATATTGTGTAGAAACCTTCTGAAAGCAGTTGAATTTGTCTTGATTAATATGCTAAACTGATGAGTCAAATGTCTGTTCCAATGAAGTCTAAAGAGAACTTTCTACAGTTTCTTCTTACACTGTATGCTTGCTAACCCATTGCACGGTGCATTGCTGCTGGAATAGGCAGGTAGTCTAAAGAAAGACACACGAGACTTTACCTTAAGATCAAGGTCCAGTATGTAATTTTGTTGAGAACTTTGTTTGGTGATAGCTTATAGATACTCTGTAGGCTACAGCAGTCTGAGAAGCCAGAATCTTTCCTCAGATATACATATCTTAGGACTAGTCTACACTTAAAATGCTACAGGGGCACAGCTGCACTGCTATAGTACTTCAATGTAAATGCTACCTATGCTGACAGGAAGGTTTCTCCTATCAGCATAGGTAATCCACCTCCCTGAGGGGCAGTAGCTAGGTCAACAGAACAGTTCTTCCATCGACCTAAGTGCATGTCTACACTGGAACGCACAGCGAGTGCTAGTATGGTCGCACGTGAGCACTGGGAGAGAGCTCTCCCAGCATTCCTGGTAATCCACCTCTATGAGGGGATTAGCTCCCAGTGCTTGAAGCTGGGCCACACTAGTGCTTTAAAACGCTCAGATTTGCTGTGCTCAGGGGTGCCAGCAAGTTAGAGCGCTATAAAATGTAAGTGTAGACAAGCCCTAATGCTATCTACATGGGGACTTGGATTGGTTTGTATGCCACTCAGTGGTGTGGGATTTTTTCACAACCCTGACTGATGTAGTTAAACTGACCTAATTTTCTAGTGTAGACCAGGCCTTAATCTGTTAACTTCTCAGTTACACAAATGCAGATCTGTGAGCAAAATTTGTCCCTTAATGTTTCCTAAAGGTAGATCAGTTACCTGTTTTCTGCATCTGATAACACTGCTCTACAACCAAAATGCTTCTGAAATAAATGTAGTCCAGCTTTACTAATTCTGGGTCACTGAGAACGAAAATGATGCTTAAAATTGTTGATTGGCTCTAGTTTTCAAGATATGCTATTGGGTCAGTATATACGACCCTTGACTTGGGAATGGCGGAGGATAAGTGAGTTATAAAGGGAAGGGATCTCAATTTAAACCAGAAATGACTAAAATACATCTTTGACTGGATCTATGAATAAATCTATGACTGGGTTTGGACAGTACTTGTTTTTTAGGCAAAACAATGAATGATGCAATCTGAAGCTGGTATTGCGTCATACATGGTATGAATTGCATCATATTATTCCTAGAGGTCATGGATGATGCAATCATAACGAAGTTTACATCACTCTGCTGAACAAATTGCCCTATATCAGCTCTAGAAATCATACAGTGTCATGCTCTCTCATTTGTCAGTGTTTGATTTTGCAAAGGGACACATTTCTGTTTAGCCAAAGTGAGCAGAGATGCCTCGTACTTGTGTGAAGAGTGCAGATAACTTCTGCTATGTTTGTGGTGAAGTGACTTTTGCATCACAAAAGCGCAGTATAACCACTATGGTTAAGAGAGCCTATCGCCTCTATTTTGGCTGCAAAATTGGAGATCAGGACAAGAGGTGGGCCCCAAACATATGCCGCAACACTTGTGCAACAAATCTTCGCCAGTGATTGAACAGGAAAAGGAAATCTATGCCTTTTGCAGTGCCAATGATTTGGAGAGAGCCAACAGATCATACCAGCAATTGTTACTTCTGCATGGTGCCTCCAGTTGGGAAAGGTGCATCAAAGAAGAAAAAGTGGACTGTGCATTATCCAAACATTCCATCAGCTATACGCCCAGTACCCCACGGAGAAGGACTGCCGGTTCCTGATGCACCAGAATCCTTCTCACTTGTGTCAGATGAGGAAGAGGATGAAACTTCTGGTCCTGAACCATCAATGTCACAAGACCCACATTTTCTCCCATCCTCCTCCTCTGAACCACACTTCATAACACAAGGTGAACTGAATGACCTTGTCAGGGATTTGGAACTACCCAAGAGTAAGGCAGAGCTGTTGGGCTCCAAACTACAGCAGTGGAATCTCCTGGCAGGCTATCAGGGCAAATGGAGCCCATCAATGCTTGCAGACTATTGCTGGACAGTGACAAGAGATGCTCCATTTAATGAATACAAGAGACAAGCCAAGAAGCGCCGAGTAGACACTGAATAGGACTAACTATGTACATAATAGTTTTTTACCTTTTGTTTCATAATCAATTTTATTTGTATAACCCTTTTGCTGATTTTTAAAGTGTTACATAAACAGGACAGGTGAAATATATTATCATGTAAAGCAACCATAAACACATGAAAAGACCTAGGTTTACAATTTATGATTAAAACTCTACTATCTTCACAATATACATAGACATAAAATGTAAAAACTTAAATCTTAGAAACAGTAGCCAATCAGTTGTTTTAATTGTCATATTTAAATTCAGCACATCAAAATAAATAATAAATAGCACATTTTATCTCTGAAGCAGATGACTTTTCAAAAATTGTAGACCATTGTAACTAAGGATACTTGATTAAGTTGTAAACACAATTAGCTTTCTCAATTTGTGTGATGATGATATTAGGGTGGCTCAGAAGCTACTTACTATATCTGTCTGGTAATGAGTCTACAAGTTCCTCAGTGGTTGACGAGAGAGAGAGGCTGACTGCACAATTAAAATTTAAGAGCTTAAAAATGGCTATGTGGGGTAAGACGTATGGACCATCTAGCCCAGCGGTTCTCAAACTCGGGGTCGGGACCGCTCAGGGGGGTTGCAAGGTTATTACATGGGGTTCGCAAGCTGTCAGCCTCCCCCCAAAGTCCCTCTTTGCATCCAGCATTTATAATGGTGTTTAATATATTTAAGTGTTTTTAATTTATAAAGAGGATTGCACTCAGAAGCTTGCTATGTGAAAGGGATCACCAATACAAAAGTTTAAGAACTACCAATCTAACCCAATATCCTGTCTTCTGACAGTGGCCAATGTCAAGCTTCAGAGGGAGAGAACAGAACAGGGCAGTTTACTGAGTGATCCATCTTCTGTTAGAATCATAGACTATTAGGATTGGAGGTCATCTAGTCCAACCCCCTGCTCAAAGCAGGACCAATCCCCAGACAGATTTTTACCCTAGTTCCCTAAATGGCCCCTTCAAGGATTGAATTCACAACCCTGGGTTTAGCAGGCCACTGAGCTATCCCTATCCCAATCCCAATCTCTAGCAGTCAGAGTTTTAGGGACTCCTAGAGCATACATAGGTTTGTGCCTCTGACCCTCATGGCTACTAGCCATTGGTGGATATATCCTCCATGAACTTGTCTGGTTTTTTTTTTTTGTTTTGTTTTTTTAACCCATTTATACTTTTGACCTTCACAACATCCCCAGCAATGAGTTACACTAGGAGTTGTGTGAAGTAGTTTCTTATGTTTGCTTTAAGTTAATTTCGTTAGGTAACCCCTATCTTGTGTGTCATATGATTGGGTAAATGAAACTTCCTTATTCATTTTCTTCACACAGTTCATGACTTTCTAGACCTCTATCATATCCTCCCTCAGTCATCTCTTTTCTAAAATGAACAGTCCCAGTCTCTTTAATCTGTCCTCATATAGAAGTTGTTCCATACCTCTAATAATTTTTGTTGCCCTTCTCTGTACTTTTTCCAATTCTAATATATATATTTTTTGAGATGGGGCAAGGAGAATTCTATGCAACGCTCGAGGTGTGGCCGTATCATAGATTTATGTAGCCGCATTATACATTCTGTCTTCTTATCTCTCTCTTTCCTAATGGTTCCTAATATTCTATTAGCTTATTTGACTGCTGGACATTGAGCAGGTGTTTTCAGAGAACTAACTGTCCATGATGACTGCAATGTCTGTCTTGAGTGGTAACAGCTAATTTAGACCCCCTCATTTTTTATGTAATGTTGGGATGATGTTTTCCAATGTGCATTGCTTTGCACTTGTCAGCATTGAATTTCTTTTGCCATTTTGTTGTCCAGTCACCCAGTTTTGTGAGATCCCTTTGTAATTCTTCTCAGTCTGCCCAGGACTTAACTATCTTGGGTGATTTTGTGTCCTCTGCAAACTCTGCAGCTGATACAAAACTTTCACCATTATTCTCTTTAATGAACTACTGAATATATTACTATGGCAGGTTTCTACTGCACATATTTCCTGATTCTTGCTCTGGGGCTGATCAGTGCCCATCTATTAATGACACTGAATAAATTATTCCTTTTGTAACGTGATAGAAAATGTTTTGAAACAAAGTATTGGTCTTATAAAGTGAGTTGTATCCTATTCTGATAGCATCCTTTCCATGAAATCTGCTTTTGCCTCCATGAGCAGAACAAATGATTAGAGGCTCGCACAGTATTTAGCTAGCCCCACAAACATTCTGGTATAGCAAAGATCCAAATACGTATCTCTACTATATTCATTTAACTCAATCTGTATATGAGTGATTAGTTTCTAATTTTAGGGAATATTAGACCAACTGCAGAATTCTGGAAGCAGTATTATTACTTTATATATTCACCCTATCCAAATCTCACCTTCTCTAATTAAATTTAGCTTTGTATAAACTTGAATTTAATTGTTAGCTTTCAGGTTGTACTTATGGCATTTCTGGAATATATCCATTCAAGCAAAACTAACTCTGAAACTCAGAAGTAGGACTGGATGGAAAGTATGTTGTGAAATATCATTGAATGTGTGAGAGTGTGCTCCTCAAAATCTAATTTAATGCTGTTATCCAAGACTTGTATGAAATAGGTGTCAGATATCTTTGGACCTTCTTTGTGTTGTTCAAAGGGAAAATATTAAAATTTTGGTGGTGACAAATTTCCAATTTACAGATGGTATGGCAAAGTATTATGGATAAGTGTGAAGTTTAAAATGAGGACGTCTATAAACTGGAATGAAAATGCTTTGCAATAATAAACTTAGACTCTAGAATTTGAAATGTTCACATTGATTAAATTAATACCCAGACTGTTAATGTAACAGGAGGAAAGTAGTTATAAACCCTTTATAGATGGCAATTACCATCTCATTAGTCTTCTATTACTGTGCACTGCAAGAGGAACTGCTGGGAGCCCTCTGGCTGTCATACAGGTTTATGTATTTACACAAATGAAATTAAACATTGGCCTGACTTTCTGAGCTGCTGAGTACCTGCAACTGTTCATGAAGCTGGGGGAATTAAAATTTTTTGTGAGGAGATTCTATGAGCTGCTTCTTACTGCCCGTTTTAATAAATAACTCCTGGGCTTTTGGGTACCAGTTTAATTGTGTAAACCACTCTCTCCTCTTGCTTATCACTGCTTTAGTTTCATAGAATTGTAGGACTGGAAGGGCCCTCATGAGGTCGTCTAGTCCAGTCCCGTGCACTCATGGCAGGACTAAGTATTATTTAATATTTCCCTTCTTGGATTTTGTGTGAAGCTTTCTTCTCTCTCCATTCTCTTAATGTGAGTCACTCCTCTCTCATGCAATAATAGATCTCTGCTTTTCTTTCCTTTTTCCCTGGGTTTGAGATCTGAAATTTTTTGGCACACTTTACATTTGTGAACCTGATTTCACAGCATTGTCCTGCTTCTAGTAGCCTGTACTGCTTCCAGAAAGACAGGATTAAGTGTGGTTCTCAAGTCCAGTGGACTGAAATGACACCATGGGCCAATTATCTTGTGTATCTGGCAGCCTCCTTCTCTACAGGCTCACATCTGTACTCCTGTTTCTGCGCACTATTACTTGGTGGTTACTATTGCAATATGGGAGTGAAACTGATATGATCTTGATAAGATTCACATCTTAGTTGCTCCTGCACAGAATAGTTTGTGTTCCAGCCAGGCAGTGGCTTATAGACTAACTAGGCTACTTTCTACTGCTTTTTCTTTCTGGATTGCTGGTAGGGAAGCTTAGTATGCACAATCATCAGCATAGATGTCCTCCTCTGCAGGTGAATGCCACATTGGTCTCATTAGGAAGACAGAATAATAATAATTGGAGCTATACCTTAGAACTGGAAGGGACCTTGAAAGGTCATTGAGTCTAGCCCCCTGCCTTCACTAGCAGGACCAAGTACTGATTTTTGCCCCAGATCCCTAAGTGGCCCCCTCAAGGATTAAACTCACAACCCTGGGTTTAGCAGGTCAATGCTCAAACCACTGAGCTATCCCTACCCCCAGAATATTTGTGCGCGCTTTCAAAATTTAAACCCCTATTGTTCCTTTATCTTACTACTGGTAGTGTGGTATATGTGGTGTTAAACTACTGCTGAATTCCCTTTGCCAGTGTAATGCAACTTTGAAACACAAGATGGACTAAGTTCTTGAATACCTCCGAGTATAGTACCTTAAGGCTTGTTGATATGGGGAAATTGAGTGGCATAACCTATACTGGTAGAGATTATGCATGTAGTGCCAATAAACATCCCTGTGTAGAGAAGCTGATCTTAGAGCAGCGTTTCTCAAGTGTGGTCACTGTGGCCGCATGTGACCACCGTGAGCTTTTCTTGCAACCACAAGCCTCCTGGGCTGTTGTTGTGGGGGTGGGGCAAAGTAGCAAGTGCCCCCTCCTCACCATTGCTCCTGAATACACCGTTTTGGTGTTGATTTGCTGGGACACCAGCAGGGATTGGGCCCTGCCCCCTCTTTGGAGACACCTGGGGCACAGTGCTGGCGAACCAGGCAATTGGTAAGTTCCCCACATTTCCTGGGACGGTTGGGATCAGGCTTCAGCCCTGGAGTGGCAGGGTAGCAGGCTCTGGCCACAGGACGTCAGGCTCCAGCCCCCGACTGCCTCCTCTCCACTCAACTCCATTGCTCCTCGCCCCTCCCGCCCCCCATCCAGGGCTTAATTTGTCCCGAGACTTGAGAGGGCTGAGTAAGTCCGCTATGAAAAGCAATACTTGCGTGTTTGTTAATATCACTTTTCACAGCAGACTTACTTGCTCGCAATAAAAGAATTACAATTATTTGGACATATATATGTGCATATTTATTTGTTTTTCCTAAAGCTAATTAAGTAAGTATTTTGGGAAAAAAGTGTGAGAGCAGCCACCAAAAAATTTGTCCTGAGAACCCCTGTCTTAAATGCTGTGCTATTTCTAACAGAACTTACATGTTGTGTAGAGCCTTAAAAAGTGATAGTTTGCCAGTCAATCTAATAAATGTTAAAAAAGCAAATGTGAGGAGTTTGAAGTGTATTCATCACTGCATGACTAACTTGAGGGGTTCAATTTGCTCTAACTGGCAATTGTTTATGTTTTAGAGGAATTTTGAACATGTCTGGAATAGCCCTCAGCAGACTTGCACAGGAGAGGAAAGCTTGGAGAAAAGACCATCCATTTGTAAGTATAGCAATACTCTCAAGTAGTTAACTTCTGCAACTTCACGCTGAACTTGTGATGTTCTGGTGATCTCTTTCAATGTGAAATGGAACTATAAACAAGCTGCTGAAAACTCATCCTCTGATGCATAAAGGAATGTCAAGCAAGTTGGTATAAGCGGAGAGGGACTGCATTGTACAAATATATGTTTTGATGCTACATCAGGATTAAATGTACTTTCAGAAGTCTTACTTCGGGTTTCTGTTTTAATTCAGGGATTTGTAGCAGTACCTACAAAAAATCCAGATGGCACGATGAATCTCATGAATTGGGAATGTGCTATTCCAGGAAAGAAAGGGGTAAGACTTACTGTCAATTTAGTTTTTCAGCATGGGAGATAGATGTTAACATAAACTTTTAACAGATATAAACCATGAACAACTTTTAGTGCAATTTATGAAATACACTTTAACATAAGTGTCCAGTTTTAATCAAATTCCAGAGCTACTTTGAAAGCCATGTAGAATAGGAACATAGGAACTGCTGTATTGGATCAGACCCAATGTCCATCTAGTTCATTGTCATGTCTGTGACAGTGGCCAGAACCAGATGCTTCAGAGGAAGGTGTAAATACTCTACAGTAATCATATATGGGATCATCTTCCCCTTTTCCTCCTGCATTGTCTCAACATAGCCTGTAATACTTAGATTGGCTTAAGACCTGAAGCATGAGGATTAACACCCCTTTCAAAATATTGTCATTAAGTATAACCTATATAATTAATTATAACCTCTTACCTATATAAATGTCCAAACCCTTTTTGAATCTTGCTAAAATCTTGGCCTCGGTTACATCCTCTGGCATGACTTCCAGTTTATTACATGTTGTTGTATGAAAAAGTGTTTCCCTTTAACAGTTCTGAATTTTTCACCTTTTTTATTTCATTGAGTGTCTCTGTGTGCTTGTGTAGTGAGAGCAGAAGCTCACTATTTGCCTTCTCTATTGTTTTTTTAATTTGATGTTTTTATTATGTCTCTCTATTTACCTTAAAAAGGAGATGAATAAATCTCAATCTTTTCAGTGTCTCTTCATAGTTTTTTCTTGTCCTTGATTATTCTCATCACTCTTCCCTGAACCTTCTTTAATTCTACAGTATTGTTTTTGAAATGGAGTGATCAGTTAAGTTTGCTTGGTGGTATGCTATCCCCTTGCAGAACACTGAATTGAGCAAAGTCAAAAGTTGTGAAAACCAGGAAATGCACTATTAAGGTAGCCTATGGAAACTTAACTCTGTTCCCTTTAGCAATGCCCCATTATGCCCGTTAACAAATATAGTTTACTCTGCCAACCCTACAGTTGCTTCATCTCCTTTTACAATTCTTTGCATCCTTTTACAACCCGTTCACTCTCACCCACAGGATTCCATCTAACACTGTTAAAGGACAAAAAAGGAGGGGGAGCGCTTGCCCTCCCCAGCTTGCCTCTAGTCCTTAGGGGCTGGTAGCCTATAGGACATTGGATAGGCTTCAAGTATAGCCAGGGTATTAAGTGGTATGTATGCTAACAGTAGTAGAGCCACTTGATAAAGGTGTGTTTTGTGTTCTGAGGACTTGTGTGGGTTACTTTGAGGTGTGTGAGATCTATGTTTTGCACCCTCAGATGTGTATGAGCAAAGGGAAGAGCTGCATGTATACCTTTTTAGGATCCAGTATGCATAATTTCAGTGAAAATTGTATACATTATATAATTAGCAAGGCATGGGGTTTTATTACAAGGATATTGTCAGTAGCAAGTGGCATATGAGAGTAGTTACGCATTTATTATCTGCTTGCATACCCTGTTGTCAGTGTCAGGTGTAGTTGTACTGAAAGATGGAGGCAGTAATTGGCTCTGCTTGGTAGAGGTATGTTTGTGAGAACTGAGGATTACTTTGAGGTTTGTAAAAAGAACAGGAGTACTTGCGGCACCTTAGAGACTAATAAATTTATTTCAGCATGAGCTTTCGTGAGCTGTAACTCACGAAAGCTCATACTGAAATAAATTTGTTAGTCTCTAAGGTGCCGCAAGTACTCCTGTTCTTTTTGCAGATACAGACTAACATGGCTGCTACTCTGAAATTTGAGGTTTGTGACATAGTTGCAATCTGTTTTCCACCCTCTTGTGTGCGAGGAAAGGGAAGAGTGTATAGGTACCTTCAGGATGCAATATGCATTATTTCTATTTGGAATTGTCACGTATCTCAGGAGCAGGGCATAAAGCCTTTATTACAAAGGATATTGTCAGTATAGAGGTGGAATATGAGAGGATTATAATGCTTTAGTGATGGTTAAACAAAAGGATAGGTTGAGATAGTATCCTGAGAGTGAGTAAGTGGTAAAAGACTGTGAAATGGTTCTTAGAATACCACTCATGTACATTTTTTCTAGGGAGTCTTCCAAATATGTGTGAGTGTACAACCAGACCTGGAATCGTACAGTGTCAATGGGCAGTGTTGAGTATGCACACATTGAGGCATAGTTCAAAGAGGGTAGAAGAAAGGTGGCATGGACAACCTTCCCCCTACCCTCCCATTTATCTTTATACAATGTTATATGAAACCCTGTGGATGAGAGTGACTGGTCTGTGAAAAGAGGTGAAGAGCTTGTATATTTCAGCAACTGTGGGCTTGGCAGAGTATAGGTATGTATGTTAACGGGGGTCTATTGGGCCAGTGCTGAAAAAGAGCAGCGTTAAGGTTGCATGGGCAACCTTTGCTCAACTCAGCTTTCTGCAAGGGAGTGACTTACCACTAAACTACTGTTACTCTGCGATATCATTTTTTGCCATTGACTTTCCTAGGTTGGTTGGTTGGTTTTAAACAGGAAAAGATACATTGGTAGGAGTTTAATAGTCATTTGAGCATCCTACATATCATTTCCTGCAATTTACATAACACTGAGACAACCAGCTGCCCTCTCCCTCCCACCACCATACACACACCTCACTATTCATGCCCCTGACCCATTCACTGTAGTCCCCCAGCCCAAAAACAGGGAATGCATCTCCCTGGAGTCCTCATTACATGATAAACAGATGTTTCTGTTGCTATTATTTCTTCCCCACCTATAACTTAATTCCTGTGTAGTTTGTGGCTTGAAGGACAACTATGTTACAGTGGAATGTTGTTTCAGAATGGTTGGAGGGTGGAGTTTGTGGCAGGGCCAGCAAGAGAAACCACAGATGGTGGTGGTGTTGTTCCGAACTGCTGACAGTCTTATGTCTGAGAGAGAGATCTTCTGATCCCTGTCCAATTGATATGCCCCATCTTGAGGAATGGTGAGGTGTTAGTTTGCAATGTTTCTGTGTCAGACAGCATACATTTTCTGGTCAGCCATGAACCCTCCGATTTCCTGATTTAATGTTTTTTTTCCAGTGCTTATCAATAGCTTTTATATCGTCACTGTAACAATTATTCAGATGCTCAGCCAAATCCAAGTAAATTTTCACAGCTCCTGGACACACATCTCTGTTGTTGTCTAAATCTGCTCTGGTACATTCTATGAGATGTATGACAGCAATAAGGCCCCAGTGAATCACCACAATGTTGAGTAGAGCACAACCTCTAAAATCAATGGTTAGATGCTGCAGAGTGGGCAAAACACTCTCTCCATGCAAATCAGCCTATAGTCCACAATCCCCATGTCATGGTGCACTCTTTGCTCTTCTGCCACTTCCACCCCCTATCTGCCTGCCATCTGTCCCCCAGTTGCTAGTAAAATAGACTTTTTTCTCAAACAACCAGTCCGAGCCTTGCCTCTCCCTCCCCCTCAAAGTCATTTGTCTCTGGCTCCTTCCCACTTGATATAACAAAAATTATGGTTTGACTGGCTGCTCACTATTCTGCTGTGTTCACTGTAAACCTCCCAAGAAAATAAAAATGTTATATTTTAACACAGCGTGTAGCAAGCAACAAAGATTTAATAACTCATTGCACAGATGTACAAAGGTTGGGACTAGAAACCTCAGTGGTAGGGTATTGACCATGGACAACGATGTTGGCACAGTCCCTCGAAAATGTGTGGAAAGCCTCATAATTTTTTTTTGTTTATTAGCACACACATAACATAATCCTTCCAGAATGCTCATCTGCACAAGCAATTAATGTTTTTTTTCTTAAATACTATTCACAATTTGGGTCCCCCAAAGATTAGTGGGTGCCATTCAGTACCTTGGGTAAAAATTGACTGAGACTATTTTGATACACATCACAGCAATAGTTTGATCTCTAGATCTGTGCCAAAAAAAATAATCTAGAAACATTTAGAAAAAACTGCTGTTTTTTTTGTTTGTTTGTTTGTTTTAAGGGCTTGTGTCTCTGGAACCCTTGGTTTTAATGACCTCAAATTTGGGTCATTCACCCTGCACAGCATTCCCATGAGGTACACAAAAATTCAGAAAAATCCAGTAAAGCATGTGCATTTTAGAGCATTTAAAAGCATGATCCTCTAAACAAGAAGGATACAGGGATGATGGATGGAAAGGGTTCCTCTCCAGTGCAGGAGGCCCTGAAAGGTGTGAAACATTCATTTCAGTATGGTGATGCCAGCTGGATGGGAACACCCCCTATAGATGAATACAACCTGAAACAATAGCTGAGGCCAGCTGTAATCTACAAATGTACGTTAGTATAACTACATCGCTCAGGGGTGTGAAATCCACTATACTGAGTAGCCAGCACTGTGTCAATGGGAGGACTTCTCCCATTGGCATAGCTACCACCTCTTGGAGAGGTGGATTAACTGTGCTGATGGGAGAAGCTCTCTCATGTAGTAGTGTCTTCATCGAAGTGGTGCAGCTGCGCTGGTGCAGCATTTTAAGTGTAGACCTGCAAATTGTTCCATTCATCTCTGTGGGTCTTCCTGTTCCCCTCCTGAGTGCTTTAGAACTTGTGAAATGCATGAAGGATTCTTGTTCTCGGCACCTCATCCAAAGGAGCAGGACTTCCCCAGATTCTGGCTCACATAGGGAACAGGGAAGGGGCCTGAGACTCCCCCAAAAGGGCAGATACCCCAGAATCCAACATACATGGGGAAGGGTTGAACCACCTGCAGATGGGCACAGGCCCCCCAGATCCTGGCACACACAAGGAGACAGGTAGTAAGAGACTCACACACTGTGGAGGGGAAAGGGACAAGGCCCACCATAATCCACCTTGTGGGGGGGAAAGGAGGAGGTCTCAGATCTCACTAGAGCTGCAAGAGTTCCCCAGATCTGGGCGCACACATGCGAGGGGAGAATGTGGAGCTGACAGATGCTGCCTGTCCCTGTTTGCCCCCCAGTTTCCTTGCCACTCACCCCCATGCAGCCTTCCCAGTGCCCCGCACTTCCACTCTCCTGAGCCCCCAATATCTCTCCCCTTTCCTGCCAACAATCCCCATTTATCCCCTTCCACATCACCCTTCTCCACTTGCTGCAAGCCCAAACCTCATCCTTCCTAGGAAGCATTCACATGTTTAATTTTTCTTCACAAAATTCTTTGATTATATTCCCTCCAAAACAAAATTGTCACTCAAGACTCTCATTTTGTAGCAGCCTCCAGCCACTCAGTCCAAAACGTTCTTTTTTTCAGATGAGGGGCTTATGTTTGTTTTACCCTTAATTATATTAAAGGGTGAATCCATAGCCATCATTGTCAGTAAGATCTGTAATTCAGCCAGTGATTAGTAGCTGTCAGTTTAACAGTACAAAGCAACAGAAGGAAACTTTTTTTTTTTTTTTGAGGGTTAACTCAGAAACCCCTTGGTCAAATGACCCCAAACTTGGATCACTAACACTACCTTGTACCTCCATAAGGCACACCAAATTTCAAAGCAATCTGAGTAACTGTTTCTATTTCAATGCACCTAGAAGAGTCAAACTTAGAGCATATAAAATGGTAGGAATGGAAACCTTCAAGCTTCCCCCCTCCCCTCTTTCTGTACCTGCATGCACAACATAAACATGTATGGGAAGGTCTTCACTAGCAACATTAAAGCGCTGCCACAGTAGCACTTTAATGTGGATGTGTAGTCACAGCACCAGTGCTGGGAAAGATTTCTCCCAGCGCTGTGTGTGGTTTAAAAACAAAACAGAACAAAAAGAAACCACCCACCTCCATGAGGGGAGTAGCTCCCAGCACTGTAACACTGTCTACACTGCCACATTATAGTGCTGAAACTTGCAGCGCTCAAAGGGATGTTTTTTCACGCCCCTGAGTGACAAAGTTGCAGCACTGTAAAGTGCCAGTGTAAGCTCTTAGTTTGCTTAACTACTTTTCTTGGTTTGAGTCCCCTAAAGGTTCACTGAGTGCCTTGCACAACTTTGGGTAAAACTTCACTGGTTGAGACCATTTTGACCTGCAGTATATCAGTAGTTTAATCTCTAGCTCTGGACAAAACAAAAGCACATAGAAACTTTTTAAAAAGTGGCTGGTTTTTTTTTCAGGTCTTATATCACTGCAGCACCTACCTCAGATGACCACGAATTTGGGTCACTAACCCCCCGGAAGCACACCAAATTTCAGAGGAATGCGACTTAGCATGTTAAGGGATTTAGGTTGAACTTTAAACAGAAGCTGTGAAACAACCTTAACTATAGTGCTGACATGCCACCATAATAAAGGCATTATAATATCTGTGTGTATTATTCTCTGTCCCATTCCTTACACATCCTAATATTACTTTTGCTTTTTTTGACTGTAGATGCACATTGTGCAGAGGTCTTCATTATCTATAATGTTGCACAGGACTCTTTCCTGAGTTAATAGTTAGTTTAGAATCCTGTAAGGTGTATGAGTAATTTAGTCTCTCCTCTCCAATGTGTATTACTTCATATTTATTGACATGGAACTTCATTTGCCATTATGTTGCCGATTCACCTACTTGTTTAGGTATCTCTGAAGTTCTTCATAGTTCTCTGATCCTAACTAACCAAAATAAATTCGTCACCTGCAAATTTTGCTACCTCCATTACTTGTCCTCTTTCAGGCAATAAATATATTTAAACTTTAGATTTAGTATGGAATCATGAAGCACCCTGCTGTTAATATCTCTTTTGAGTAACCTGAATATTTGAACAACTTGCTCAACGTTACTTTGCAATCAAATTGACATCTGGTTTCCCTTGGTTTCCAAACTTGCAAACCTCAAATTAGTTCTTGGTGCTTATATAAAAATATACGAACCTAGAAGGAAAATCTCTCAGTGAATGAGATTTGCCAACTTAATACATAAATCAGTTATCCAAAATAAGAGAATCACCTATAACAGCAGATAAAGGCCTGGTCTATACTCAAAAGTTAAGTTGACCCAGCTATGTTGCTCAAGTGTGTGGGAAGAATCTACACCTCTTGAGCGACGTAGTTAAGGTGACCTAACCCTCAGTGTAGACAGTGCTAGGTTTATGGAGGAATTTTTCTCTTGACCTAGGTACTGCCTCTCAGAGAGGTGAATTAACTGCTGATAAGGAGAACCCCTCCTGTCACTGTAGTGAATGTCTGCGCTGAAGCACTACAATGGCTTATGCTGCTGTAGCGTTTCAAGTGTGGACAAGACCAAGGCACCTTCTCAAGCATAGTTATGCCCTCACTAGATTGAATAATATCAGAATGCCTTCCTAGCTTTTACTGTTTGTTCTAGAATTCCTTTCTTGATATTCTTTCCTTCTTTTTAGATAAGATTTCACAATGGAAACAAAGTAGTGGCTCTTGTATCCTGTTTCCTTCCAAACTCTGTCAGATATTTGTCTTCTGAGTGCAAGCTCTTGAGCACAGGGATTGGATTGCCTTGTGTATGTATGACATATAGCATCATGAGGTTTTGAACCTTATTGGTGGCCAGAGGCATGTCCACATTTAAATAATAAAATATGTCCCCTGTGAACTTCAGATGAATTAATTTACTTGTTGGCAAACTGAAGTGTTGATAAATCATGCTTATGTGGCAAAGCAAGTTTTAGGTTTTTTCAGTCAGTGCCTTCTCAACTTGACCGTAACTGTATACCAGTACTTGCCTTGTTCATCCACATGAACCCAATAGGTTCACAAGTGCAGCTGTGAGATATTACCGCAATGCTAAAAACTGACTTGTACTCTTAAACATATAATTTGCTGACTCTTAAAATACAAATTCTCAATCTTAGCTCACTATATGAACTCATTAAATAAATTACTGTGAGTAACAAGAAAGATGTCTTTCTGACAAATGATTAGAGTTCTGTATTGGCTACATTTCTTTATGATAATGTACATATCAGCCAACCACAAACAAACTTTGGGATTTCTTATAAAATAGGTACAAAAATCTTTCGCTTCAATGCTCAGATATCATGGTAGGTGATCTTTATAAAAACCTAGATAATGATTGAATTGTGCAGCTGTTCAGCAAATGCCAGAACTCTGCACAATGAGATGGGTATTTTTCAGTTTCAGACCTTACCTGAATCTGTAGGGAGGAGGTAGAGTACATGTACCCAAATTACAACTCACCCAGGATGATGCAGTTCCCTTATTGGTCCCAAAGCTATTGGGGGATTGTAAGTGACCCAAGTATTTAGGGCCACTATCTTGCATCTTACATGGTGCTCCCTAATGCAACACACTGGCATTGGTACAGTAATGGCATGGCAGGGAGACAACCCCTACTGAAGCAGTGACACCACTCTTTGCGGCAGCTGAGTACTC
This sequence comes from Gopherus evgoodei, assembly GCF_007399415.2. Taxonomy (NCBI): domain Eukaryota; kingdom Metazoa; phylum Chordata; order Testudines; family Testudinidae; genus Gopherus; species Gopherus evgoodei. The sequence goes on from NC_044331.1 coordinate 86,255,338, forward strand.
CTTTAGTAATCCCCCTTTGTGAAATTTAGCGAGAAGTGGTATAATTGTAATCTGTATCTAATTCATCCTCCTTAAGGGGTATACCTAAGTAACTTCCTACCTAAATGACAAGAGGCCACATGGACCCAGGTGCAGTGGCAGCAGATAGGGTACTGGGCCATCGGTTTTCTATTACCACTGCAATGTGACTCGGGTAGCTCAACCAACTTCTTCATAGGGGGGTGGCCTGTAAAGACTCCAACACACTAGAGAACGACTCCATGAGGCACCAGCCTGTAAAGATACCTTCACTCTTTCATCAGTGACTGATATAATCGGCACCAACCTTCATGGAAGTTTCCTTGTCTGTATTTAGAGACCTGTTTTCTCAGATGTGTGCCTATGCTGGTCTTTGGCATGAGAGCAGCTTCATTGTTGTTTCTCCTCGGGAGGGCATGCAGTGAAGGTTGGATTGCAACTTTCCTACTGTCACTAAAATCATGGCTGGGTGGGGCATTCTTAGAAACTGAAGAATTATCAGTGATAGATAATAGTGTTAGTTAGGATTGGGATGTTAATAACAGCACAGTAACAACACCGAGGGAGAAATGGGAGACTTCTAAAGAAGAGTAGCTTAAAACAAAGTCTGGGAAACGTTTAATTGAAATTAACTTAGTGCCTTAGAACACAAAATACATTTTAAAGAAGGTAAAAAGTTTTTTAAAAAAACCTAACAATAGGTAGCAGAGGGGCAAGTATCCTATACAAAATATTAAAATAAATGTATATGATGTAGCAGATAGCCATCTAACAGCCCTACTTGTGCTTGAATGGTTTTTTCCCTGGCATGCACCTTTAATTTCTCTTTGTTCTCTGTAGACTATAAACTCCCCATCTATTTTGAAAGTGCTTGGCATACTTTGGGTGTTACCATAATCTAACTAACTTCGCTGAAATTTCCTGACAGACACCATGGGAAGGAGGCTTATTTAAACTTCGGATGCTTTTCAAGGATGACTATCCCTCCTCACCCCCAAAATGTAAGTAAAGTGACAGAATACCAGTTTGTAGTAGAATGGTGTTGAATATGAGTGCATATCGCCATATGAAAAACTACCTGGTAGGGTGGAGCTTTTATAACACTTCATTAATTATCCTGGATGTTTAATGCTTATTATAATTAAAACTAAAATGGTTATAATCCTTATTTTCATGTGTGTTTACATATACATCTTTAAAAAAAATTTTTTCCTGGCTTGCCTCTTTGGAAAGTTTTTTTTAAGAAAGCTGTTCAGCTACTGAAATTCAGGGAGATTAGAAAAAAATCTGTGGGTTTTTTTTTTGTTTTGTTTGGGGGGGTTTTGGTTTGCGGTTCTTTTTTTTAGCGGGAAAGATTTCACATTTTTTCTAATATGGTTCCAGTAAAAAGTCTTAATTTTGAAACTTGGCATAGTTGTCACCGACAACTGTTGCATCTGCTTAGTTTTATATTAAAAATTGTGTTTTGTGCATTCTTGATAGAAAAGTACCTTAAGTTAAGAGGGTAGCACCTAAGTGGAAGCTGTGTGAATGTGTGTGCAGTGAGTGAAGTGCATACTTGTTTCAAAAGACCTCCATAAGCTGAATAGACATACAGCGAGAGCTCTGAGGCTACCTGGCTCCAGATTTTTCTTCATTTGGTTTTTTAAAAATCTAGTTTTAATTAAATATTTAAAGATGGGAAATCAAATTTTCAAATATTAGGATTGTTCTATCCATTTTTACCTTAGCTAAGTTGTGTCCACTTCGTATTTTTCTGTTCCTTTTTCCTTAAATGTTCCAGTGTACTATACGATACACAGGAGGTGCAGCGTTGTTGTAGTAGTAATAATTTTTGGAGTCTTTTCACTTTAACATAATCATAACATTACATTAACATTAATTTGGCTTTTTTGCATGTGATATGCATACAGGACACATTATAGTATTACATAAATAAAAATTATTTCTTTGCAATTTTTTTATCCTACTGCAAACTGTAGAAACCATTTGTATTTAGGATTATCTTTGGTGTTCGTAGTAGTGGTATTTGGCTGCTGAGCCAATACATTCTGCTTTATGATAGCTATATAGCTACTACTGATTTTAATGTTCCAGTATCCATGAGGGGAATTTGTAGGAAAAGCGTCTTTAAAATCCATGGATTTTCTGTCTATGGAGTTCTGTTGTCCCAGCTAAACACTGGATTTCTTGAACAAATTATTTTTCAAATCTATTATTTAAATTACCACATAGGACTTTTTAAAAACAAGGTTGCTGCTTTTTGACGTCTTAACACATTCCTGCCTCAGATGATGCTCATCTCACATTGATGTCAAGATGTAAGTTTTTCCAATTAGAACATAAGAATGGCCATACTGGGTCAGACCAGTGGTCCATCTAGCCCAACATCCTGTCTTCCGACAGTGGCTGGTACCAGGTACTTCAGGAGGAATTAACAGAACAGAGCAGTTATCAAGTGGCCCAATCCCAGCTTCTAGCAGTCAGGTGTAGGAACATCCAGAGCATGAGATTGCATCCTGACCCTCTTGACTAATAGCCATTGATAGACCTATCCTCCATGAACTTGTCCAGTTCTTTGTGGAATCTAGTTATGCGTTTGGCCTTCACAACATCCCCTGGCAATAACTTCCACTGGTTGACTGGGTGTTGCATGAAGAAGTACTTCCTTATGTTTATTTTAAACCTGATACCTATTAATTTCATTGGATGACCCCTGTTTTTTGTGTTATGTGAAAGGGTAAATAATATTTGCATATTCACTTCTTCCACACCATTTGTGATTTATTTTTTTTTAATAAACCATCTTGTCCCCCCTTAATCGTCTTGCCTAAGATGAATAGTCCTAGGCTACATCTAGACTACCCACCATATCAGCGGGTTAAAATCGATTGCTCAGGGATCGATATATCGTGTCTCATCTAGATGCGATATATCAATCCCCGAGCGCGCTTACATCGATTCCGGAACTCCACCAACCCCAACAGAGTTGCGGAATCGACAGGGGGAGCCGCGGACATTGATCCCGCGCGGTGAGGACGGGTGAGTAATCCAATCTTAGATATTCGACTTCAGCTACGTTATTCACGTAGCTGAAGTTGCGTATCTAAGATCGATTTCCCCCCGTAGTGTAGACCAGCCCCTAGCCTTTTTAATCTCTTCTCATATGGAAGTTGTTCCATACTCCTAATTGTTTTTTGTTGACATTCTCTGTTTTTTGCAATTCTAATCTCTTTTTTTGAGATGAACGATCAGAAGTGTATGCAGTATTCCAAGTGTAGGCATACTATGGACTTGTATAGCGGCATTATGATATTTTCTGTCTTATTATCTAGCCCTTTCCTAATGGTTACCTATATTCTGATAGCTTTTTTGATTGCTGCTGCACAGTGAACAGATGTCTTCAGAGAAATATTCATGATGACTCCAAGATCTCTTTTCTGACTGGTAACAGCTAATTTGGACCCCATCATTTTATGTGTATAGTTGGGATAATGAATTGAATGGGATGGTCCTGTAGGCCTGGTCTACACTATGCATTTATACCAATTTTAGCAGCATTAAACCAATTTAATGCTGCACCCGTCCACACAATGAGGCCCTTTATATCAATATTAAGGGCTCTTTTAAACCAGTTTCTGTACTCCTCCCCGACGAGAAGAGTAGCGCTGAAATCGGTATTACCATACTGGATTAGGATTAGTGTGGCTGCAAATCGACGGTATTGGCCTTTGGGCGGTATCCCGCAGTGCACCACTGTGACCGCTCTGGACAGCAATCTGAACTTGGATGCGCTGGCCAGGTAGACAGGAAAAGCCCCGCAAACTTTTGAATTTCATTTCCTGTTTGGCCAGCGGGGAGAGTTCTCCAGCACAGGTGACCACGCAGAGCTCATCAGCACAAGTAACAATGCAGTCTCCTGAGAATCGAAAAAGAGCTCCAGCATGGACCGCACGGGAGATACTGGATCTGATCGCTGTATGGGGAGAGGATGCAGTGCTAACAGAACTCCGTTCCAAAGGACGAAATGAAAAAACATTCGAAAAAATTTCCAAGGCCATGATGGAGAGAGGCCACACCAGGTGACTCAGTGCAGTGCAGAGTGAAAGTTAAGGAGCTCAGACAAGCCTACCAGAAAACCAAAGAAGCAAATGGAAGGTCCGGGGCAGGGCCGAAAACATGCCGCTTCTACGCTGAGCTGCATGCAATTCTAGGGGGGTCCGCCACCAGTACCCCACCCCTGTCCGTGGATTCCGAGGTGGGGGTGGTGGTCTCAGTCATGAGTGAGGATTCTGTGGACGGGGAAGATGAGGAGGAGGACGAGCTTGCAGAGAGCACACAGCACTCCGTTCTCCCCAACAGCCACGAGCTTTTTCTCACCCAGATGTAATTACCCTCCCAAGCCACTAGCCCAGACAACGAAGCCATGGAAGTGACCTCTGGTGAGTGTATCTTTGTAAATATAAAACATGGTTTAAAAGCAAGCGTTTTTTAATGATTGATTTGCCCTGAGGACTTGGGATGCATTCGCGGCCAGTACAGTTATTGGAAAAGTTTAACATGTCTGGGGATGGAGCGGAAATCCTCCAGGGACATCTCCATGAAGCTCTCCTGGAGATACTCCAAAAGCCTTTGCAGAAGGTTTCTGGGCAAGGCAGCCTTATTCCGTCCACCATGGTAGGACGCTTGACCACGCCATGCATGTAGCAAGTAGTCTGGTATCATTGCATGACAAAGCCTAGCTGCGTATGGTCCCAGTGATTGCTGGCATTCAAACAACATCCTTTCTTTAGCTTGCTGTGTTATCCTTAGGAGAGTGATATCGTTCATGGTAACCTGGTTGAAATTCAGGAATTTAATTAAGGGGACAGAGATGGCCATTCCTACTAGGCTGTTTGCCTATTGCTTAAAAGAAATCCTTCCTTGCAGGTAGCCAAGCGGGGACGGGGGGGAAATGGCGCTGAGCTTTTTCGTGTTTGACTAGCAGGGATCTTCCCTGCTACCAGCCACGTGGTGGCGGGGAAGGGGGGTGGATTAGCAGTGATCTTCCATGATACCAGCCACGTGTTGGGGGGCAGGGGGAAAGCAGTCATCCCAGAGAATTGGATGGGGGGTGTGGTTTCTGCTGCTACATGTTAACAGGAAAGAAGCAGCACTGTACGGGATTTGCTTGGTATTTGGGAAAGGAGGGCACTGTGTATATGAAGGCTGCAGAAGCCGAAAGACAATGGCTTACCATGGCCGCATGCGAGCTGAATTCTACTGCCCAGACCTGCGTCTGTGAGATCTGTAACACCAGAGCCACAGGCACTCAATATTAAGATGCAAAATGCGACCTTGTAGTGAAATCACATGTGCTATGTAAGGTGAATAGTGTTGTTCACTGTGAAAGAGTATAAGCATTGTCCTGTAAAATGTATCTTTTTTTTTAAATATTTCTCTCCCCCCTTTTTTTTTTCTTCCCCTCCCTCATGCAGCTGCAAATTTTTCAAGCCTCCCTACTCCATCCCGAAGGCTATCTCAGATAAGGCGGTGGAAAAAAAAGACGCGAGACGAAATGTTCTCAGAAATCATGGAAGTGACCCGCAATGAAAGAGCTCATCTGAATGAGTGGAAGGATGTGGTAGCAAATTACAGGAAAGATGCCAGTGAACGTGAGGATAGGAGGGACGCTCGAGATGAGAGGTGGCGGCAGGAAGACCAGCGGTGGCGGGATGCAACGCTGGGGCTGCTGCGTGATCAAACTGACATCCTCCGACGTCTGGTGGAGCTTCAGGAACAGCAGCAGGGTCACAGAGTGCTGCTGCAGCCCCTGTGTAACTACCTTCATCCCTCACCATGTTCCGTATCTTCCTCACCCAGACATGTAAGAACGCATGGGGGTAGGCTTCGTGCACCTGCCCACTCCACCCCTGTGGACAGCCCAACCAAAAGGCTGTCATTACTTTGAAATTTTTTTTAGTGGCCCTTTCCTTCCCTCCTATCCTCCTCCCAAACCACACCCAGGCTACCTTGTCAGTTCTCTCCCTCTTTTTATAATGACTTTTTAATAAAGAATACATGATTTTTAAACGATAGTGACTTTATTTCCTTAAGCAAGCTGTAATCGAAGGGGGAGGGAGGGTTGCTTACAGGGAATGAGTCAATCAAGGGGGCGGGTTCGTCAAGGGGAAACAAACACAACAGTCACACCGTACCCTGGCCCATGATGAAACTCGTTTTCAAAGCTTCTCTGATGCGCACCTCTTCATGGTGTGCTCTTGTAATCGCCCTGGTATCTGGCTGCACGTAATCAGCGGCCAGGTGATTTGCCTCAGCCTCCCACCCCGCCATAAAGGTCTCCCGCTTAGTCTCACAGAGATTGTGGAGCACACAGCAAGCAGCAATAACAATGGGGACACTGGTTTGGCTGAGGTCTGAGCAAGTCAGTAATGTGCGCCAGCGTGCCTTTAAACGGCCAAATGCACATTCTACCACCATTCTGCACTTGCTCAGCCTGTAGTTGAACAGCTCCTGACTACTGTCCAGGCTGCCTGTGTATGGCTTCATGAGCCATGGCATCAAGGAGTAGGCTGGGTCACCCAGGATAACTACAGGCATTTCAACATCCCCAACTGTTATTTTTTGGTCTGGGAAGTAATTCCCTTGCTGCAGCCGTTTAAACAGAGTAGTGTTCCTGAAGACACGAGCATCATGAACCTTTCCTGGCCATCCCACGTGGATGTTGGTGAAACGTCCCTTGTGATCCACCAGTGCTTGCAGCACCATTGAAAAGTACCCCTTGCGATTTATGTACTGGGTGCCCTGGTGCTCCGGTACCAAGATAGGGATATGGGTTCTGTTTATCACCCCACCACAGTTAGGGAATCCCATTGCAGCAAAGCCATCTACTATGACCTGCACGTTTCCCAGAGTCATAACCTTTCGTAGCAGCAGCTTAATGATTGCTTTGGCTACTTGCATCACAGCAGCCCCCACAGTAGATTTTTCCACTCCAAATTGATTCTTGACTGACCGGTAGCTGTCTGACATTACAAGCTTCCAGAAGGCTATTGCCACTCGCTTCTCCACTGTGAGGGCTGCTCTCGTCTTGGTATTCTGGCATTTCAGGGCAGGGGAAAGCAAGTCAGAGTTCCATGAAAGTGCCCTTACGCATGCGAAAGTTTCGCAGCCACTGCGAATCATCCCAAACCACAAAATTATGCGGTCCCACCAGTCTGTGCTTGTTTCCTGGGCCCAAAATCGGCGTTCAATGGCTAGAACATGCCCCATTACCAGCAGGATCTGCAAAGTGCAGGGGCCCGCGTTTTGAGAGAATTCTGTGTCCATATCCTCATCACTCTCGTTGCCGCTCTGCCGTAGCCGCCACTTCCTCGCCTGGCTTTGCAGGTCCTGGGTCAGCACAGATTGCACGAGAATCCGCAAGGTGTTTACAACGTCCACGATTGTGGTCTTGATCTGAGCAGGGTCCATGCTTGCTGTGCTATGGCATTTGCACAGTTCACCCAGGAAAAAGGGTGTGAAAGGGTTTTCTGCTGCTTTCACGGAGGGAGGGGTGAGGCTGTACCCAGAACCACCCGCGACAATGTTTTTTGCCCCATCAGGCACTGGGCTGTCAACCCAGAATTCCAAGGGGCGGGGGAGACTGCAGGAACTATGGGATAGCTACGGGGTAGCTACCCACAGTGCAACGCTCCAGAAATCGACGCTAGCCTCGGTACATGGACGCACACCACCAAATTAATGTGCTTAGGACGGTCGTGTGCGCTCGACTTTATACAATCTGTTTTGTAAAATCGGAATAATCCCGTAGTGTAGACATACCCTGAGAGAGTACAGTATGCCACCTAAAGGTTTCTGTCCTGTTTCTTCTGCACCTTGGAAATTGACCTGATGTGTTTAGGCTCTTTCTTCAGTTGATCTCCAATTTCATGCTGGTGACATAAGAGAGCCTACCTTTCACTTGTAAAAACATACAGCAGGCATTAGGAGAAATATCAGCTGGCTTGAAAGATTCTGCCGGTATTAATGGAATTCTTCATTTTAAAGATGCGGAATATCTCTGAAACTGTCTTGCTACAGAATCAGTCATCTGTCACTTTGCATTTAAGTCCTTAGAAAGGCAACAGAGGTATTAAAGAAACACAATTTAATTTTAGGGACAAAATTGATTGTACAACCTAAATGGAATAGAAATGTCCTGATTTAAATGCAATTTAAGCATAATTTAAAATTCACTGTTGTGTTCTGAATGCAGTTATTAGTCTTAATAACTAAAGATAAAGTGAAACACAGAAAAAAAAATGATGGAAACTTAAAATGGACAGACTCTTGGCAAGGAGACCTTTTTAAAGGTATTATAAATGTCTCTCTAATGTAATTGGTCCTGCTAGTGAAGGCAGGGGACTGGACTCGATGACCTTTCAGGGTCCCTTCCAGTTTTATGTGAGAGATATATCTCCATATATTATTATATTATATTATTTTTATTATAACACTTGCAATGAAGGGGGGGGGGAATAGGTGGTGAAAAAAGTGCAGATGTGGTCATCCGAGTGGATCTGCTTCCTTATTTTATGAAGGAGTGTGGAGTGTTGATGTAATTAGTATAGCATTTTGGGCCCAGACCATCACAAAACTACTCTAAATAGAGCTTGGTGAAATAGCAAGAGAAACTGTTCTCTGGTTTAAGAGCTGTTGCTTGTGGCAGTGCTTGTTTTGGGAACTGTATTTCGAAGCAGGCTGTTTGTTGTGCTCCTGATCATTTCAGTGCCTATTAATATCCACTGACTGTTCATACAGCAATTTAAACATAAAGAGCGTTGTATGTTAAATATTATCCAGGATACACTTTCAGTCCACCCTATTTCATAGTGGTGGGATCTGAGCTTTGGGAGGAAGCAGTAAAGGTTTGGGTGAGCTGCTTTGTACAGAGTTCTTTTAAGTGATAAATGATCCCCTGTACATTTTCACTGCACTTAATGCCATTCAGCATTAATGAAATCCTCCTGTCTTAGCATGGATAATAGGTAATATTGTTCATTCAGAACAAATTTTGGCCTGGACTGGTCATGTTAATCAGTAATGTGACTGAGATCTGACATGGAGATACAAGTAGACCCAATGAAAGAGGGAGAACTAAAGGTAACTGCGCTGCAGAAAAACTTAATGGATTTTCTGAATGGGATTGTGACAATGGGAGATTGGTTGCCTTGTGGTGTAGGGAAAATGGCCAGCTTTACTAGAAGTCGACTTTTTAAATGTTCTGGTTTAATTAAAGTTGGGCCAAAATCTTAGATTTGCACATAAAGAACTCTTTTCTTCCTTAGGTAAATTTGAACCACCATTATTCCACCCAAATGTGTATCCTTCAGGCACAGTGTGCCTCTCCATCTTAGAGGAGGATAAGGATTGGAGGCCAGCAATCACAATTAAACAGGTCATAACATTCTTCTGTTAAAACTGTACACCTTTGCTTTGTCAGCTGATCCTTTGTGTGATTCTGGAATGTCTTGTGTACAATTCTACATTTTATTTATAGAAGTTCTGAATTGTATATGTTTCATAGTAATATTTACATACATTTTTTTCCCCACATTTTCTTATACAGATCTTGTTAGGAATACAAGAACTTCTAAATGAACCAAATATTCAAGACCCAGCTCAAGCAGAGGCTTACACAATTTACTGGTTAGTTGTTGGGGTTTGTTTGTTTTTAAACACATTGACCAGTTTATAGCTGTTTGTAAACTCTGGGTCTCCATGTGTGTGACTGATGCTTCTAGAAAATAATTTCTGGGTTAGCTTTATGTAGAGATGTTCAGTTTTGTGCTGTAACCTCAATAAAACAACCAACTAACTGAAGTTAAGGTTGAAGGTCCAGTGATAGCAAGGCAAGTTAATGCAGTAGCATATATAGCCCTAATGAGGAATCAAAGTCCCATTGTGCTGTATGGATATGTAAAGAGAGTCCTTGCCCCTAAAGAGTTTATAATCCTAGGTTAACAAGACATAACAGCTGGATGAAATTAATGTGTAGAGGCAAGGGAGAGGAAGGATGAGTTAACAAGTCCTATACAGTAGCTACATGCACAATCATTCCTCATTACATTCCTAACTGTACTGAGCTGGGAGGTTCTATAGCCATTTTGGTCTTAAAGTAGTGGGTTTACAGCTATTTTGGGGGAGTTTGTGCAGTGTATATGGGGCAGCATAGGAAGGAGTATGGAGATTTTAGTGAGAAGTGGGTTTATGGGTCGTGAAGGCTTGGAACTTTGGCAGAATGAAATGGCATTGGATGCAATGAGATTATCAGTCTGACAAGTAGTGTAGGGCTGTAGTAAGAAGGAACATCTCTGAGATCCTTCCTGTCCCATAAGCAAAGAAAGACAGAGGGCGGAATATTCTGAAAGTGAATTTGCTGGCTAGGTAAGTGGTGCGGGATGGAGGGTTTTCTTTGCAGAACATTGTTCCACCTCCTATGGGAAGAGGAGGCTGTATAACTTGGATGGCCTCCACCTTAGTAGAAGAGGGACCAGTCTCCTTGGGGAAAGGCTAGCAAGAATAGTCAGGGGGGCTTAAACTAATAGCAAAAGGAGACGGTGGAAAGAGGGAAGACATGAACACTTAGGTGGCCGAAAATTGAGATATTGAGAACAAAATGAATCAAGGAACCAAAGGACATGAGAGGAAGAAATTCTTTAATTGCCTATACACTAATGCTAAGAGCCTGGGTAACAAACGAGAGGAACTGGAATTGCTCATTTATTAACGTAAATTTGACGAGTGGTATTGCAGAAATCTGGGGGGCCATTCACACAATTATGTTAGGTTATACCATTTTATTTTATTTAGGAAGGATCAAATAGGCAAAAGGGGAAGGGGAGTGCACTGTATGCCAAGAACTGACATAATCTGTTAGTCACTAATGTTTTTTTGAGAGTCCTCTTGAATGCTTATGGATCAGTGTCTTAACAGAAAAAACACAACATGGGGTACCAGCTGATGCCTGCTACAGACCACTAAATCACACTAGGGAACAGAATAACTGCCTCCTTACGTATCTATCTATAATGTGTAGCAGGGAAAACTGAGCTATCATGGAGGACTTCAGTTTGAGAGAGACATGCTGGAGGTCTCATGCTACCAGTACAAAAACATCCGTGGAATTTCTAAACATTATAGTTGAGTTTCCTAACTCAAAAAGTGTTGCAGCCAATGTAGAGTAGTTGTATGTTAGACCTTGTCCTAATAGGTGATGAAGAACTGAACACAGAACTAAAAGTTAATGGTAGATTTGGTACAGGTGCTCGTGGCTTGATCACATTTATAATGTGCAAGCAGAAAAAAGTCCAGACCAGTAATAATATCTACTTAGTGATTTAATAGGGCCAATTTTACAAAGTTGAAAGCAATTATGAACTGAAGCAGCTGGGAGGAAAAATTTAATAAAAAAGTGAATGATGATTGGGTATCATTTAAGAATCCCTTCCTAGATGCCCAAAAAGCCACAATCGAGGAAAAAGGCTGCTGATTTAAAAAAACAAACCTGGTTTAGAGGGGAATTGAAGGCAGTTGAGAAAAATCGTATATAACAAATGGAATAAAGGGGAAGTTGATAAGTGACTGTAAATCAGAAGTGGGAATTGCAGAACATTTATAGGGAAAGTCAATAGACCCAAGGAGAAATCTTTGGCCAGCAGTGTTAAGGACAATAAGTGATGGGGGGGGGTTTAAACATACCATATTGGGAATAAAAAGAATACTGACAAAATGGTATTGGTCCATTACTAGATGAAAATGGAAGAATTAACCATAATAATGCAGAAAAGACAGAAGTGTTCAGTAAATATTTCTGTTCTGTACTTGGGGTGTGGGAAAACATGATGCAGTCTCATCATAAGGTGATAACTCTTTCCTTTCCACTAGTATCTCTGTGGGATGTTATAAGCAGAAGAAAGTTTGACATTTTTAAATCAGCAGGTTCAGATAACATGCATCAGATAGTTTTAAAAGGCTGAGGTGTTTGCTGGACTGTTAATGTTCATTTTCAATAAGTCATGGGGAAGTTCAAGAAAAATTTGAAGAAAATTAATATGCCTATTTTTAAAAAGGGTGACTTGGGAAACTCTAGAGCTGTCAGGCTGACATCAATTCTGGGCATGATGATGGAGCAGCTGATACAGGGACTTCTTTAATAAAGAACTAAAGGAAGGCAATGTAATTAATGCAAATAAACCTGAATTTATGGCAAATAGATCCATGTAAGAACAGCTATACTGGGTCAGACCAAAGGTCCATCTAACCCAGTATCCTGTCTTCCGACAGTGGCCAATGCCAGGTGCCCCATAGGGAATGAACAGAACAGGTAATCATCAAGTGATCCATCTACCGTCGCCCATTCCCAGCTTCTGGCAAACAGAGGCTAGGGACATCATCCCTTCCAATCCTGGCTAATAGCCATTGATGGACATATCCTCCATGAATTTATCTAGTTCTTTTTTGAACCCATTTATAGTCTTGACCTTCACAACATGTTCTGGCAAGGAGTTCCACAGGGTGACTATGTGTTGTGTGAAGAAATACTTCTTTTTGTTTGTTAAACCTGCTGCCTATTAATTTCATTTGGTGATCCCTAGTTCTTTTGTTATGAGGAGGAGTAAATAACACTTCCTTAGGGTATGGCTATACTTGCAGCTGTGCAGCGCTGGGAGTTAAAAGCTGTCTTCGTAGAGCTGTGTAGGGAAAGCACTGCAGTATGGCCACACTGACAGCTACCAACGCACTGTTGTGGCCACATTTGCAGCGGTGTTGGGAGTGTTGCATTATGGGCAGCTATTCCAGCGTTGCTTTTCAAAAGAGGGAGGGGGTGGAGTGTGACAAGGAGCGTGGGGGAGAGAGAGAGAGAGTGGATTTTTGGAGCTGACACTGTGTCAGCTCCCTGCCTTGCAAGTTCCGACCCCTTTCCCCACCCCTCTCTCATTCACTAAATGCAAATAGCCCTCTTTGTATTTTTCCTCACAGACCAGATAAGCAGCTGCTCCGAAACTGACCCCCTCACCCGGCCACCATGCTGCTTCTCTCCTCAAGCAAACACTAGCTGTGGACATTCCAAAGGGATCCCCCTCCCTGCCTCATTCACAGCAAACAGTAGCTGTGTTTGTTTTTTAGATAAGCAGCTCCGGGAGCCCCAGTTCACAACAAAACAAACAGGCATCACAACAAAACAGAGTGTCATCTTTACTTAAAAGCATTATGGGAAGGTTCTGGAGGTCAGTTACAGCGTAATAAGGTTAATCACTGTTTACACTGGCACCCCAGTGCTGCAGCACCAGTGCTGTTCTCTTTATTCCGCTTGTGGAGGTGGAGTACATGCAGCGCTGTAGCCAGGGAGATAGCTCTGTATGTGCCTTGCCAGTGTGGAGGGGGAGTGAGTTGTAGCGCTGTAAAGCCACCACCAGCGCTGTGACTCTAAAGTTTAGCCAAGGCCTTATTTACTTTCTCCATATCAGTCATGATTTTATAGACCTCTGTCATCTCTCCTCTCCCCATCCCCAGTCTTCTCTTTTCCAAGATGAAAAGTCCCAATCTCATTAATCTTGTCTCATACAGAAGCTGTTCCACACCCCTAATCATTTTTGTTGCCCTTTTCAGAACCTTTTCCAACTGCAATATCTCTTTTGAGATGGGGTGACCATATCTGCATGCAGTATTCAAGATGTGGGTGTACCATGGATTTTATATAGAGGCAATGATATTTTCTGTCTCATCTATCCCTTTCTTAATGATTCCCAACATTCTGTTAGCTTTTTTGACTGCCACTGTACATTAAGTGGTGGATGTTTTCAAAGAACTATTCACAATGACTCCAAAATCTCTCTTGAGAGGTAACAGCTAAAACTAACTTGATATATATATTTTTATGAGATTACCAGTTTGGTTGGTAAAGATAATAGTGATGTCATAATATTCTTAAACTTCAGTAAGGTGTTTGGTACTGCACAACATTTTGATTAAAAAAAATAAGAACAATATAAAATTAACATGGCTCACATTAAATGGATTAAAAATTGTCTAACTGTTCGGTCCCAAAATGTAACTGTAAATGGGGTATCATCATTGAGCGGGGTGTGTTTACAGTGGAGTCCCAGAGAGATCAGTTCTAGGTCTTGCACTAGTTAACATCTTTATCAGTGACCTAGGAGAAAATATAAAATCATCACTGATGACACAATAATTGCGGGAATGGTAGATAACCAAGAGGATGGGTCACTGATTCAGAGCAATCTGGATTGTTTGGTAGATTGGGCATAAGCAAACAATATATGTTCTAATATGGATAAATATAATCATATGTATCAGGGAACAAAGAATGTAGGCCATACTTCTAGAATGGGGTACTCTATCCTGAGAAGCAGTAACTCTGAAAAAGATTTCAGGGTTATGGTAGTTCATCAGCTACACATGAGCTCTCAGTCTGGCCAAAAGAGCTTAATATGATCATGGGATGCATAAACAAAGCAATCTCAAGTAGGAACAGAAAGGTTATGTTACCTCTGTATTTGGCACTGGTGCAACTGCTGGAGTACAGTGTCCAGTTCTGAGGTCCCACAATTCAGGATGTTGATAAATTGGAGAGGGTTCAGAGAAGAGCCACAAAAATGATTAAAGGATTAGATAACATGCCTTATGGGTAGACACAAGGAGTTCAATCTATTTAGCTTAACAGAGGAGGTTAAGGGGTGACTTGATTAGACTATACCTACAAGGTTCAACAAGTATTTAATAACAACCTCTTCAATCTAGCAGAGATTAATGCAACATGATCTAATAGCTGGAATTGAAGCTAGACAAATTCAGACTGGGAATAAGGTGTATATTTAACAATGAGAGTAATTAACCACTGGAACAATTTATCAAGTGTCTTGGTGGATTCTCCATCAGTGACCATTTTTAAATCAAGATTGGATGTTTTTTTCTAAAAGATTTGGGAAAGTTCTGTGGCCTGCAGTATACAGGAGGTCAGTCTAGATGATCACAATGGTTCCTTCTGGCCTTAGAATCTATGAATTGGTGAAAAATGAAGTTCTAAAAAGGAATCAAAAGGGGCAGTGGAAGAGAGACGGGACCTTAAAGGAAAATTATTTTGGCAGCAGAGTCTTGAATGGGCTTTATGGGATCAAAGTCTCAGTAGTAAAGACCAGAGATGAGATAAGTAAATGAGAGCTTTGGCAGTCTGGAAAGAAAAGACCAGGTTTTGGAGACTATATGAAGGAAAAAGTGTCGTATTTTGGAAACAGTCTGGCTATGAAGGCTCATAGAGAGGGCAGAGCCAAAAAATGACATTCAGATTATGAACCTGAGTGATTGGGAGGATGGGAGTGGTACTATAGTGACCAAGAAAGGATGAGGATGGAGTATTGGCCCTGGGATTTAGTTAAGAAAACCTCATTAGATACTCTGAGGACAGCATGAATATAGTGGAGACCACAGAAGCAGGGTTGGAATGGATCCAGGATCCAGCAGGCAGAGAGGAATTGGAGGTAATGGTTGTAAACAGTGCATTCAGAGAATTTAAAGATAGTGTCAGTGTGGCTTTTTTTAGCATGGAGCAAGAACAGATTATGTTTAAGGATAAGTGACTGGGAGGGATGAGGGGGTAAGAGATGTTTTTGTGGTTTTTAAATGAAAATCTAAAGCTGGGGAGATGATTTTTAAGATCATCTGCTTGAACACTCTCATTACCTATATTGATCTCTCTCACACACTCACACTCTCTCTCTCTCACACACTTTCACACACAAAAAGCTGAACTCAAGCAGGACTAAAACACAGTTACTTCTGACTAGCTATAACAGAATTTCTATCTGTCTGGTTGGAGGAGGGACTCTCAATTCCATGTTAAAATACTTCTACTGACAAATTGCTCACTAGGCTACATCGTAGGAGAAGAGGCATAATGTAAACAATAAAAGGAAAGACTTTGGATGTATTAGTTGATCACAGGGTGACTGAGAGTCACCAGTATGACGTGAAAGACACCCTAGGAACTTATAGGGAAGTATTAATGCTATTGTACAAGGTATTAGCAAAACTTCTTCTGGAATACTCTGTACAATTCTGATCACCTGATCAAGAAAGATTAATTCAAACCAGAACAGGTGCTGAAAAGGGCTGATGGTCAGGGAAGTGGAGAGTCTGTCTTATAATAATAGAGTAAAAGAGGTTGGCTTGTTCAGCCTAGCAAAATGAAGGCTGAGAGAGGATTTGATTGATCTCTATAAATACATAGGGGGGTAAACACCAGGAAGAGAGAAGAGCTGTTGAAGCAAAAGGACAGTGTTGGTACAAGAACAAATGGATATAAACTGGCCATGAGTAAATTTAGCCTGGAAATTAGGAGGTTTCTAATCATCAGAGGAGTGAGGTTCTATAACAGCCCCCTAACAGAAGTAGTGAGGTCAAGAAACAACTGGATTTAACATGCAGCCTGATAAACTTATGAATGGGATTATACAACATGGTTTCCTGTGATAGTAAAGGACTGGACATGATCCCAAATGTCCTTCCAGTCCTATGGACTTCAAGTTTATCCCTTTAAAACATTAAGACAAATTACAAATGTGCCACCACAGAAGGAAAGCCAAACAGTTAGTTAATAGACTAAGTTCCTTTGTTTGGAGCCTTTGGAATAAGACAGCAAGAGAACACATTGTTAGCTGGTGTTTTATGCCTGATCACTCGTAACTAGGCATCAAGTTATGAGTACATTGGAAACACTAAAGAGTTAGAGCCCTCTGTGTATGCTCTAGTTCTTAGGAAAATGACTCAATCTTTAATTGTAGGCAAATTTCATGTTCATAAGGAAGGATTCTTACACAGAACTGGTTTATAGCAGGCCTGCAGCTGGTGGTGTGCCAGCTTCTCTTGCAGCTAAGCTAAGGTGCTTCAACTGTACACACCCATGCCTATTTCAGCACTAGCCCTCCCCAGAGCAGGGACTGCCAATAATGCTGAATTGTGTGATCTATCTCATGCACATGCAGAAACAAAGTTTTATCTTAATTTAGGTTTAAAATCAAGACCACTCCAAAGTGAAAGACTTGTGAGCTAACTTCTACATCTGGAGGAATTATTTTATGTAGTAGGAATCTATAAAAATAGCTAAGAGTCTATATTTACAAACTAGACCCCAGCCAAAAAAAAAATCATCCAAATAGACTTGTGATGTGTCTGGTGCACCAGACACTGACTTCCTGGGTCTGTAGGCTATTCTTAATGCATAATTGGTGGTGAGAGAAACTGTCAGCAGAGCAAAAGATTACGTGTGGTTGCAACTTGATCTGGTACCCAAATGCATGGGAAGACATGGTGCTTTGTGAACAGGTATCCTTTTTATATGAACTGTTAAATGTTCAAAAATAAATTTCCTGCACTTGCCAATGCTTTGTTTAGATTTCTGCTGTACTGTGTTTTACTGCTGGCCTGTTCTGAAGTAGTAACCATGTTGTAAACTACCAGTACCAGTTCCTAGAATTATCTTGTCTTTTTCCTCCTTTTAGATATAGGAAAGTAAATTAAACTGCACATCTATACACAGCCTTCTAAGCCCAGCATCTTCTCTTGCCTGACTTTTAGGATGGGAAGAAAGGGATGTGAGACCCTGAGGAGAAACCCTGTCATTTACCAAGTCTTCAGTGAGATTGTGTTCTGTGATGATATAACGTGTGTAAGAGAAACTTTAGAAGAAATTACATTACTTTAGTATGCAGTGTAGTGTAGTAGTAACCGTGTTGGTCCCAGGATATTAGAGACACGGGTGGGTGAGGTAACATACTACCTCACCCACCTTCTGTCTAAATACTTTAGTATATGAAGAGCACTTAATGAAATAATAGAAATGTCATGGTATTTTCAGAGACATCTATTCTGTGGTGAATCTAACAGAGTAACTCTGTAAATATCTTGTCTCCTTCCCCAAAATGCTTTTACTTCTAAAATACAATCTTCTTCCTATTTCCTGCAGCAAACCCTACTGAACAGATGTTAGTGAGCTCTGCCGTACCTAGGCTACCAACCTGTTTTGACTAGTCACTTCTTTCCAAACAAAATGGGTCCTACAGTGCAAATGACCCTCTCATTAATTAAATGAGCAGTGTTTGGACAGTGAGCTATTGGTATAGCCAAGATTTTCAGTTTATCCTTCGGTCAATTCAGTCATGGGTTTTCCTACTGTCATGAGTACGTAAGATACTTCACCTCTGCCTAATCTCTCTTGCCTTAAGGAATAATTTGAGGGTCTCATATGGATGAGAACTACTTAAATAGTATTCATGGTGCAGCTTGACACAGTTGACATCTGAAACGTCTAATGACCTTTATTTTTTTTATATCCAGCCAAAACAGAGTGGAATATGAAAAGAGGGTTCGAGCACAAGCCAAGAAGTTTGCGCCATCATAAGCACCTGTCATACAGCATCTTAAAAAGGAAGGGATTGGTTTGGCAAGAACTTGTTTACAAAATTTTTGCAAAATCTAATGTTGCTATGTACAATTAATATTCACTTAGGGGAGGGGGTCGTATGTGTGCCATTTTCCATATTCGCCACTTGTATACAGTTCTGAATTTGCTGAATTGCCCCCAGTTTTTTCATACAGGGTCTCTTCCTTCAGTCTTTTGTATTTTTGATTGTTATGTAAAACTTGCTTTTATTTTAATATTGATGTCAGTATTTCAACTGCTGTAAAATTATAAACTTTTATACTTCTATAAATTCACTAGTATCTCTAGTTACTTTGCTATCTGATGCAGGCATGCTTTAAAATGTTTAGAACTATATTTAGACTCTAGCTGGCTGTATGAAAAAATCATACCCTCCACCCCCTTCCCTCCCCTTAATTTGTTTTTCTATCTTTCAGAAACTAGGTTGTTATTGCTTAAGAGCCTCAGAGATCCAAAGTCAGCCAGCATCTTGATTCTGCATCACTTCCTTTTGTGTTTATATGGCGTTTTGTCTGTGTTGCTGTTTAGAGTAAATAAACTGTTTATATAAAGGTTTTTGTTTCATTATCTTCATTGAAATGATTAAAAGGAGAAAAGTCTTCCAGTTAAGTATAGTTTCAGAAAGTAAAATTCAATGACCCTTTTTTTTAATAAAGTCTTCTAATATTGTATGCCTTTTCATTGTTAGCCTCCTCTGCAGCACCCCCCATTGTAGAAGTGACCCTTCTCTAACTCTTTACTCCTGAATGATAGTCACTCAGACTTGGTTAATCTAAATCAATTTCTCAGATTTTTTTTAAGGAAAATCAGCTCTGACTAGCACATTGGCCATTACCAAAGCTGATGTTTATAGTGGTGCTGAGTGGACAATATTGTGACTAGACTACAAATTTATCAATAGGCGAGTGCCAAGAAACAACATAATCAATTATTTTCATCTTTAGGGATCTGATATTTTAGGGGAACAGTTTAGAGTGAGTGGTTCACAAATCAAAACTTTTTGAACCCCAGGCATATACTAGGATGCCTGACATCCACACACCAAAGAAGGGTGAACTGTAAACAATGTAAGAAATGTTACCTAAATAGGAGTTAAATATTTAAAATTACTTTGCTTTAAAAAAAAAAATTAGTGCCTTATGAAAGCCAGTGTATATGTAAGGTTTAGGGAAAGGGCAAAGTTCTTGTCTGTAAAATGCAGAAGGCCACAGTTAACTCGTATGAAGGGAGGAATTCAAATATGCAAGACCCTTCTCCCCCTTTCCCTCCCCCGCCACAACTCTGAAATGTAACAGCATTTCTCTAGATTAAAAAAAAAAAAGAAGACCATCACTGGTGATGAAATGCTGAAAGCTTCAACCTGTCTGTGGTATAAAATTAGTGCTATAGATAAACTTGCTTTGAAATCTAACTTGTCTGTTGTAGCAATAATCAATTGTCCTGTGATTCCATTTTTATTACATTTTTACAGAAGTATAGTAAGTAAGGCTGAGTGCTGTATCTGATTATGGTGGTTGCCGTCCAAGTGTGGAAATATTTCCCACAAATCTGTGAGACTAACTGCGTCACTTTTTCTCTCATTTGATCCCACACACTGCTACTGTGCTTTCCTCAGATCTTGCCATATTTTTTAAAGATAGCTAATTGGGAAAGCAGCCTTTGAACCAATGGACAAAAGAGAAAATGTCAAGTTAGAAAGAAACTCCCCTCCAGATAGAAAGAAACTCCCTCCAACAAAATGAATTTCCTCATCTAGTTTTCAAAATCAGTGTGAAATCCTGACCCACTTGAGTCAATGACAAAACTGCCATTAACTTTAATGGGGTCAGGATTTCACTCAGTGATAGTTTACCACAAAAAGGGAGAGGGAGCTGATTGAGAGGAAGTCCCTGCTAGGGGATGATATGATATCAGAGATCATTATTCATATCTTCTCTAATTTTACTGCAGGACTTTGAGGTTTTTTACTCTACAAAATCTAAAATGAATGGAAATGTTTTCATGGCAAAACATGGTGGGGAGAACCTTGCTTGTTTTTATTGCTTTTTTCAGTGCTGGAAACTCATAACAGCATTCTCCTGCTGCATGAGAAGCATAAAGCCAAAAAATAAAAGTCTAATTTCACTGTCCTTGCTGAAAGAAATGCAAACAATAAACCACCAGTTCACTTAATATATGTTGGTTAAATGTTGTCACTAATGAGACAGATTAGGAGTTTTCCTGACAGTGTTCCTTTCCCTAGGATATAAAATGGAATACCTACACTTTTTTCTTTTCCTTTCCTGGTAACTTAAATGTAAACACAGCCTGGGAGTTTAATAAATGAATAATTAAAAAAAAAAAAAAAAGCTGTGACTAACCTGTTTCTTGTGTTTCCAAAAACTTATGCTCCAGGTGTACAATAACCTCCACATCACATGCTGCTTTACTAAGGAAATAAAATAAATGTATGTTAGGAAAATATTTAACTTTGAATCTCTCAAATGTTGGTTGAATTAAGTGATACTTGAAATCTCTTATTGAATTTATGAGAAACTATGTGATCATGTCTGAGGCAAGAATGCCTTGTTTAGCAGGATGATTCTATAGTTAGCATGTTCCTCAGTTGTGGGGGTTAGGGTTTTATAATACAAAGGAAATCAGATACACAATTCAGCTGGATTTTATACCTATAGGATGCTCCCCAGAAAGCCTTTTTTGCAGTTACTACTCTAAATCTAGCATTTTGTTGAGTAGTGATTAAACATCCATATGAAAATGGATGCATCTTTTAGATGTCAATATGCTAATTTTTGTGTGCACTGGTAGCAGTTTAAGGCCAATGGTAGAATTATTGTACCTTGATATTTAACCTTAATTAATACATGACTCTTGTAATACATTCAAGATAATACATACAAGATCACTGAATTTGATAGTGTTTAAATTTAAATGAAAAACCATTCTTCCTATGAGAAGTCTGTAGAAAGGAATTATTGGGGAAAATAGGTGACTGAGGGGATGCCATTGACTAATGGTGTTCTATAACATACTGTTGAATTTTCTCCTGTACATGCAGTACCTTACTCTTGCATCCTTCTTGTTGGGTAGATATATGATGAAAAGGAGTGACATACAGCCATGTTAGCCATGTTTCCCAGGAGATGGATTAAGACTCCCTTCCAATTGGGACCAAGTATCAGAGGGGTAGCCGTGTTAGTCTGGATCTGTAAAAGCAGCAAAGAATCCTGTGGCACCTTATAGACTAACAGACGTTTTGGAGCATGAGCTTTCGTGGGTGACATGCATCTGATGAAGTGGGTATTCACCCACGAAAGCTCATGATCCAAAACGTCTGTTAGTCTATAAGGTGCCACAGGATTCTTTGCTGCTTTTTCCGTTTGGGAGAGTGTCAGTTTTCATACCTTCTGCCTCAGCCATTACAAGCAGTTGGTGCAAAAAGAATCGTGACAAGTTCAGCAAATCTGAAATTTCACAGATATTAAATAGACACTTTTATGGTAAGTATATATATCCCAACTGTCATTATGGTAAATAAATCTTAAATATTTTAGCAGAAATGGTCTTTGTATAGCTTTATTGTGTGCCATGCAAGGGCCAGTTAAATGCAATTCTAGTTATTTCTAATGTTTGCAAATATGGTATTTGTATGTCTCCACAAATTAGGTTTCCTGTAACTGCTGCACAGAAGAATAGTGAATTGTAGTAAGAGCTTTCTACAGGAGCAAGTTACATATATTCTGTTTTTTACCTGTAAAAGTTATTGGATCAAAATGATAGGTTTGCCTTGCTATCGTTTTTAAAATAAAACTAATGGTTGTCGGACATGAAACAGAAGTTCTAGATGCAAGAACTAGTCTGACTGCTTATCTTAGTTCAAATTAATAATGCTTGTTTTTAGCTCTGTATAAGGATTTCAATATCCCTTACCTGTATAATTTGTCTCCAGTTGTAATAAATGAACCTTTCTTGTGAGATGACAGCAATCCTTTCATAAAACTGAATGGAGTTCTATTATGTAGGTATGAACCCAGAATTGTAGTGTATCAAGTATATGTGTACAATAGAACACCAAAACACTTGCAAACAGAGATTGTTTCAGCTATGCCTGAACTTAGGCAACAACTGTCTAACACTCACTATGCAGCAATTTAGAAAAGAAAATTATCATTCAATTGAAACTGAAAATAATAGTATGTAGAATGAATTGCAATTCAGCAAGCTGGAATTTAACTATGACAGAGGGTTTATTCCACCACTTTGGCTCTCTTAAGTTGTGAAGACCTAAGTTTTTAACTGTTCTCTGAAAGCTGTAATCTCCATCAGAACAGCACCCTGGAGCACTCTTCTGGGTCGCAGCTTAAAATTCTGTACTCCTTTCGAATGAAATGCTGCTGCTGCTGCTACTGTATTAGTAACATTGGTCCCTCCTGCAAAAAGTGGGTGCTTCCACCTCTTCGTTCTGGGTAACGTTTTCTCCTTTATGGCAGGACTAGGTAAACTGATGATTTCAAAGAAGCATATTCTTTCAAAACTTCCATCGAGAAGGCAGATGCACTGCCAATATCACAGCTTAGTCACCACCACCTTAGGCCATGTCTTGGTGCAAAAAAAACAGCGTCAAGTTTTGTTGGCTATCAAAAAGTGCCAAAAGAGAGTCATTACTGCATGTTCACGCTGTCTTTCTCTGTCAGAAGAGAACATCCACACTAGGGGCAGTAGCATCGACAGTGAGAGCAATGCGCTATGGGAAGCTATCCCACGGTTCAGCTCTCCACCTTCTGCCACTAGGTCTTGTGGGAAGGTGGAGTAGATCACAGCGCATCATGGGTCCAGGCTCAATGTCCTATGATGCACTGCTTTGCATCCTACCATTTCATGTGCTTTCATCTTCACCTCATGGCATTTTTCAACATCCCTTGTTTTCTGCTCAGCCTGCCATCTCTGCCTGAAAGAATGGATCCCGCACTGCTCTTCAGTGCTCTGCTAGCTCTCAGTAGCACATTGCAAATGGCAGTGTAGTTAATAATGAAGTTCTTAGCACATCAGGCAATTGTGAATCTCTGAGTTGTCTGACATGGATAAGAGCAACATTAAATTACTTTTGGCATTCATGGAACAGCTGCACATGGTGGACCATCGCTTCTGAGCTCAGCGAACTAGAACTGAGTGGTGGGATTGCATTGTTATGCAGGTCTGGGATGATGAGCAGTGGCTGCAGCACTTTTGGATGAGGAAAGCCACCTTCCTGGAATTGTGAGGTGAGCTCGTCCTTACCTGCAGGGCTAGGGCACCCAAATGAGAGCTGCCCTCTCGGTGGAAAAGGGCATGGCGATCACAGTGTGGAAGCTGGTGACTCCAGCCTGCTACCAGGTGGTCGCAAATAAGTTTGGAGTCAGGAAGTCAACTGTTGGCCCCACACACTTGCGTTAACAGTCCCATTAATTGCATCCTGCTACAAAGGACTGTGACTCTCTTGGCAATGTGTGTGAAATAGTGGATGGCTTTGCAGAAATGAGTTTCCCTAACTGTGGAGGAGATATTTATGGCACAAATTTCAATTTTGGCACCAGACCATCTTGCGACTGAGTACATCACTAGGAAGGGGTACTTCTCCATAGTGTTGCAGGCGCTTGTGGATCACCATGGGCATTTCACTGACATCAACACGGTGTGGTCCAGAAAGGTGCATGACACATGTATCTTCAGGAACACTAGCTTGAATAGAAAGTGGCAAGCGAGGGCTTTCTTCCCAGACCAGAAGATTACAGTAGGGAATGTTGAAATCCCCATTGTGATCCTGGGAGACCTGGCGTATCCTTAATGCCATAGCTCATGAAGCCTTACATGGGAAACCTGAATAGCAGTAAGGAGTGGTTCAACAATAGGCTGAATTGGCACAGGATGACCGTGAAATGTGCGTTTTAGCAGATTAAAGGCACACTGGTGAGGATAATATTCCCATGGTCATAGCTGCATGTTGTACATTGCATAATATTTGTGAAGATAAGGGCTGTGCTCCTGAGGTGCAGAATGCCTGGCTGTGGCTTTTGAACAGCCAGATACCAGGGCTATTAGCGGGGCACAAAGGGGAGGAGGTTTGAATCAGAGAGGCTTTGTAGAAACACTTTTTGAAGAGGAGAACCAGTAACGTATGTTATGCTTGGGACTGCAATGCTTAGAATCCTAGATTAGGGTTGGAAGGGACCTCAGGAGCTCATCTAGTTCAACCCACTGCTCAAAGCAAGACCAACACCAACTTAATCATCCCAGCCAGGGCTTTGTCAAGCTGGGCCTTAAAAACCTCTAAGGATGGAGATTCCATCACCTCCCAAAGTAACCCATTAACAGTGTTTCACCACCCTCCTAGTGAGATAGTGTTTCCTAATATCCAACCTAGACCTCCCCCACTGCAACTTGAGACCATTACTCCTTGTTCTGTCATCTACCACCACTGAGAACAGCCGAGCTCCATCCTCTTTGGAACCCCCCTTCAGGTAGTTGAAAGCAGCTATCAAATCCCCCCTCACTCTTTTCTCTTCTGCAGACTAAACAGTCTCAGTTCCCTCAGCCTCTCCCATAAGTCGTGCCTCAGCTCAATAATCATTTTTGTTGCCCTCTGCTGGACTCTCTCCAATTTGTCCACATCTTTTCTGTAGGGGGGGCCCAAAACTGGATGCACTACTCCAGATGAGACCTCACAATGCCAAATAGAGGGGAATAATCACTTCCCTCGCTTTGCTGGCCATGCTCCTATTAATGCAGCCAACTGTGCCGTTAGCCTTCTTGGCAACAAGGGCACACTGCTGACTCGTATCCAGTTTCTCGTCCACTGTATTCCCCAGGTCCTTTTCTGTAGAAGTGCTGCTTAGCTAATCGGACCCCAGACTGTAGCGGTGCTTGGGATTCGTCCGTCTTAAGTGCAGGACTTTGCACTTGTCTTTGTTGAACCTCATCAGATTTCTTTTGGCCCAATCCTCCAATTTGTCTAGGTCCCTCTGGACCCTATCCTTACCCTCCAGCATATCTACCTCTCCCCTCAGCTTAGTGTCATCTGTGAACTTACTGAGGGTGCTATCTATCCCATCATCCAGATCATTAATAAAGATGTCAAACAAAACCAGCCCCAGAACTGACCGCTGGGGCACTCCGCTTGATACTGGCTGTCAACTAGACATCGAGCCATTGATCACTACCCGTTGAGCCCAACAATCTAGCCAGCTTTCTATCCACCTTATAGTCCGTTCATCCAATGCATACTTTTTTAACTTGCTGGCAAGAATACTGTGGGAGACTGTATCAAAAGCTTTGCTAAAGTCAACAAATATCCTGTTCACCGCTTTCCCCAAATCCACAGAGCCAGTTATCTCATCATAGAAGGCAATCAGGTTGGTCAGGCATAACTTGCCCTTGGTGAATCCATGTTGACTATTCCTGATCATCTTCCTCTCCTCCAAGTGCTTCAAAATGGTTTCCTTAAAGCCCTGCTGCATGATTTTTCCCAGGTACTGAGGTGAGGCTGACAGGGCTGTAGTTTCTCAGATTCTCCTTCTTCCCTTTTTTAAAGATGGGCACTATATTTGCCTTCATTTGGGACCTCCCCCAGTTGCCACGAGTTTTCAGAGTTAATGGCCAATGGCTCAGCAATCACATCAGCCAATTCCCAACTCAATGAAATTGAGTTTTGTAAGGAAGCACTTGTGATTTTTGTGGCCTTGGATTCCATGTAAGCAAATGATTAAACTGGTTGTTTATTGCTGCCATCTGCTAACAAAGATTGCTTATCATTCAAAAAAACTTAGCTTTTATTGCACTTACACACACACACACACACACGGAGAGGAGGTAGCAGTGGAGGGGCTGACTTTTACAGCTGTGTGTAAGTCCAGCTATCATTTGGAAAGGTATCTGTGGGAGTGGAGTGAATGGGAAAGCAAGAAGTCCCAGAAAGGATGCACAAGGTGGAGTTTGGGGAAGGCATAGAATGAGTTCAGAAAGGGAAGGCAGGCATGCACAATGTGTTCAGTCTGGAGCATTATGAGGGACTTCAGCATTTGTTTGCTGCTCCATAATTTTATTCATCCTCTTAGTTGGGTCCCTAATAAAGGCTTCATTTTCTTTTCTGTCCTGCCTTTTGATTGCCCTCCACTGCCTGCATTCCCTCTTTTCTGCATCTGAATATTGCAGCTCCTGGAACATGTCCTCCTTGCTCCTTCATGGGTGCTTTCTTATCCAGCAGAGGTGCTCCACCAGTGTGTAGGGAATGCCTCTGAAGGTTGCATTTGCAGAAGCACAAGGAACAATACAGAGAAGCATGATTAAGTACACATACAGCATTGAAACAGTACAGTAAAATACATCTCTAGTAACACACCAATCACTTTCTCACTGACCCTTAACTAGCACACATGCCAGCGAACACCCCAAGCATGCTGAGTTTACCCAGGGCAGAGGGTATTTTACATGGAGAGAAAAGCAATTTGAAAGGGTTGTGGTGCAGTCAACTGGGGACAATATTTTAAATTTCACACTCTTTTCCACAGAGGGGTCATTGTACCAGATATATCACTCCTGAGAGTAAGCAGAGGAGCAAGGGTGCATCTACTATATACTTGCAGCTTCCGCCCTAGTTCCTATGTTGCTCGCCTGTGTGCTGCTTTGGTCCCTGCACAAGTGATTGCAGAATGGCATGGGAAAGTTTTCTTCAATGGGGGAAAGAACAAAACAGATCTGCCAAGGAAGCTTTGGCAGAGGATTGCCAAGCACCTCCAGAAAAGTTTCCTAGAGATCTCTCTGGAGGATTCCTGTGAAATCTTCATGTGCATCAAGCCCCTGTTCCACCATACTGCTTAGCTGCACAGGAAAATGTCCAGCACACAGAAACACTGTCCACTTTGTACATTTCTATGTCCTCAACCCATCTCTGCACTTCACAAACCAAAACCACTTACCAGCGATCTCCTCTTCTGCTTCTTGCTTGTTGGAATGTGACTGCTGAGACTGGCTAGACACCTCTGGAGTGGAGAACAGCTCCTGACTGGACACACCACACGGCAACCCTGCTGTGGGCTCCACGTGGTTGTCTAACTCCACTTCTTGATTGATAACTTCATCCTCTGGGTTAGGTCCATTTTCTGCCAGCTCCAGCCCTGCTGAAGAATCCATGGAGCTCTTGGCAGTGGAAGTTGGGTCACCACGAGTAGCATCCAACTCCATATAAAAATGGCAGGTCTGTGGTGCAGCACCGGAGCAATGGTTAGCCTCCCTTGTCTTCTGGTACGCATGCCTCAGCACCTTGAGTTTTACTCTGCACTGCAACATGTCCCAGTCATAGCGCTTTTTGCACAGGTTTTGAGAAATCTGTCTGTAGGTACTGAAATTCTTCTGGCAGAAGCGCAGCTGGGACTGCATAGCCTCCTCTCTCCAAATACTGAGCAGATCCACATTGTTCCAAGCGGGAGAGCATTTGTCACATGGAGCTGCCATTGTCACTTGGAAAGATGTGATGTGAGCTCTCAAGGCTGAGCAAATAGGAAGTAGAATTTCAAAAATTGCCAGGACTTTAAAGAGGAAGGAGCAGACTGTTGCTTACCTGACTGCAGGACAGTGGAGTTTAAGATGAAGATTCCTAAGATGTCAAAGAAAAATATGTTAAAAAAGATACATGGAGGTCATTTGAGCAATTGATCTTGGATTATCACCAGATAAGTGGTTTGCGGGGAGATGTTGGATGGGATGGGAACTGAGTTACTGCAGCGAATTCCTTCTTGGGTGCTGGTGGGTGAGTCTTGCCCACATGCTCAGGGTTTAGCTGATGGCCATATTTGGGGTCGGGAGGGAATTTTCCTCCAGGGCGGATTGGCAGGGGCCCTGGAGGTTTTTTGCCTTCCTCTGCAGCATGGGGCATGGGTCGCTTGCTGGTGGATTCTCTGCAGTTTGAGGTCTTCAAACCAGTTTTGAGGATTTCAATAACTCAGTCCTGGGTTAGGGGTTGTTATAAAAGTGGATGGGTAGGGTTCTGTGGCCTGCCTTGTGCAGGAGGTCAGACTAGATGATCATATTGGTCCCTTCTGACCTATGAGTCTATGAGTTGGAACTGCTGACCTGAGCAGTCAGGATGGGCATTGTGGGACACCTTCTGGAGGCCAATTAAAGCGATTCAATCAAGTGCGGTGTCTGCATTGGCACTTTGCTGACAAAACATTTGTGCAAAAAGCCCTATGTCTCTTGTCAAGGTGGCTTTATTTTGTCGCCGAAACGGCAGTGTTTTTTTACCAAAAGGTGGAATTGCAGTGTGTACATCTCCACTCTTCCGTTGCCAAAATCTGCATTTTGGCGACAAAACTCTATGGTGTAGGCAAGGCCTTAGTTCACATTCATGGGTCCTAAGGTGCTTAGCATCTCTTCAATTAAACTGATCAGCCTTGGGTTCCATCTTTGCTAGAAACTTTGAATTGCTTACTACTGTTTCTCTGCATTGATTTCAAAACAAAACAAAACCCACCCCTGCATCATAACAGACAATTGAGATTATCCACTTGCACAAGATGCTGCTTCCTGGGCATGCCATGAGACAATTGTGAGCAGCTCCAGGCCTGTCAAGCTGATGTCTTTCACAGGCAGTGTAAGGATTTGTTTCTAGTGGTTTGTTTTGGTTTTTAATCTGTTTCTGAATTACATTTCGTTCTTGCCTTTTAAAAATTAAACTCGGTTCTGCTGAAACCATTTTGATAAAAGCATAAATCAGCAAACAAAGTGAAGTCTCTCCTGAGCCTGTTGTGTCAGATCTGTGCATACTCAACAAGAGGGAAATTGAGACTCTTCAGTCATACTAGGTGAATGGAGTCTTATCCCTCATGCTGCAGTTGTTAGAGGTGCCTCAGTTTGTGAATGTTTTATCTCGAAAACAACTTGGCCCCAGAAATTTTCATAATGAGCTTGATTTGTTTGATACAAATTAAATCTGTCTAGTAGCTGTTTCATGCAGGTATTCCCAAACTATTTGGACAGATTTCAAAAAAGTTACAAATTTACAGGGTCAAAAACAGATACTTCAGTTACTTCTTTAATTATATTAACTTGCTTTATGCATTTTTATTAGGGCTGCCAATCATAGTTAATTCACTTGATTAATTCAACTCAAAAATTAATTACTCAAGTGCGATTAATCATGATTATTTTTTTATAACAATAGAATACCAATTGAAATTTATTAAATATTTTTGAATGTTTTTCTATGTTTTCAATATTGATTTCAATTACAACACAGAATACAAAGTGCACAGTGCTCACTTTATTATTTTTATTACAAATCTATGCACTGTAAAAATTATAAACAAAAGAAATTGTATTTTTCAATTCACCTCATACAAGTACTGAAGTGCAATCTCTTTATCAGGAAAGTGTAACTTACAAATGCAGTTTTTTGGTTACATAACTGCATTCAAAAACAAACCAGTGTAAAAATTTAGAGTCTCCAAGTTCACTCAGACCTACTTCTTATTCTGACAATCACTAAGACAAAAAAGTTTGTTTCCATTGATGGGAGATGTTGCTGCCTGCTTGTTTATAATGTCACCCGAAAGTGAGGACAGGCGTTCACATGGCACTTTTGTAGCCGGTGTTGCAAGGTATTTATATGCTCTGTTTTACCCGCATTCTGCATATATTTAATGTTGTAGCAGTCTCGGATGATGACCCAGCATATGTTCGTTTTTAAGAACACTTTCACAGCAGATTTGACAACACAAAGAAGGCACCGATGTGAGATTTCAAAAAATAGCACCGGTCCACACAAGAGATCCACTTCCTGGACACTAGAGTGCATATAAGTGATGATTGCACAAACACCACCTTATACTGGAAACCTACTGACCACTATACTTACCTACATGCCTCCAGCTTCCATCCAGGACATATCACACAATCCATTGTCTATAGCCAAGCCTTAAGATACAACCGCATTTTCTTCAATCCCTCAGACAGAGACAAACCCCCAGAAGATCTCTATCAAGCATTCTTAAAACTACAGTACCCACTTGAGGAATTGAGGAAACGGATTGACAAAGCGAGTTGGGTACCCAGAAATCACCTACTACAGGACAAGCCCAACAAGGAAAATAACAGAACACCACTGGCCATCATAAAATATCAGGGTTGTAAGGGACCTCAGGAGGTCATCTAGTCCAACCCCATGCTCAAAGCAGGACCAATCCCCAACTAACTCATCCCAGCCAGGGCTTTGTCAAGTTTGACCTTAAAAACCTCTAAGGATGGAGATTCCACCACCTCCCTAAGTAACCCATTCCAGTGCTTCACCACCCTCCTATTGAAAAGTGCTTCCAAATATCCAACCTAAACCTCCCCCACTGCAACTTGAGACCATTACTCCTTGTTTTGTCATCTGCCACCACTGAGAACAGTCTAGATCCATCCTCTTTGGAACCCCCTTTCAGGTAGTTGAAAGCAGCTATCAAATTCCCCCTCATTCTTCTCTTCTGCAGACTAAACAATCCCAGTTCCCTGAGTCTCTCCTCATAAATCATATGCTCCAGCCCCCTAATCATTTTTGTTGCCCTCTGCTAGACTCTTTCCAATTTTTCCATATCCTCCTTGTAGTGTGGTGCCCAAAACTGGACACAGTACTCCAGATGAGACCTCACCAATGCCAAATAGAGGGGAATGATCACGTCCCTTGATCTGCTGGCCATGCTCCTACTTATACAGCCTAAAATGCTGTTAGCCTGCTTGGCAACAAGGGCACACTGTTGACTCATATCCAGCTTCTTATCCACTGTAATCCCCAGTTTCTGCAGAACTGCTGCTTAGCTAATTGGACCCCAGACTGTAGCGGTGCATGGGAGTCTTCCATCTTAAGTGCAGGACTCTGCATTTGTCCTTGTTGAACCTCATCAGATTTCTTTTGGCCAAATCCTCTAATTTGTCTAGGTCCCTCTGTATCCTATCCCTGCCCTCCAGCGTATCTACCACTCCTCCCAGTTTAGAGTACAGTCCCCAGCTAAAACCTCTCCAGCGCATCATGAATGATCTACAGTCTATCCCAACCTAAAGCAAATACTCACCAGTGACTACATGCCACACCACAGAAACACTAACCCAGGAACCAATCCCTGTAACAAATCCCATTGCCTTCTCTGTCCCTATAGTCTAGCAACACCATTATAGGACCAAACCACACCTGCCCCACTGTCAGAGGCTCATTCACTTACACATCTACTACTGTGATATATGCCATAATGTGCCAGCAATGCCCCTCTGCCATGTACAGTGGCCAAACCGGACAGACTCTACGTAAAAGGATAAATGGACACACATCACATCAGGAATGGTAACGTACAAAAGCCAGTAGGAGAACACTTCAATCTCCCTGGACATTCAATAACAGATCTAAAAGTAACCATCCTTAACAAAAAAAAAATTCAAAAACAGACACCAAAGAGAAACTGCTGAGCTACAATTCATTTGCAAACTTAACACCATCAATTTGGGCTTGAATAGTGACTGGGAGTGGCTGGCTCGCTACAAAAACAATTTTCCCTCTCTTGGTATTGACACCTCCTCATCAACTATTGGGAGTGGACCACATCCACCCGACTAAATTGGTCTTCAACATTTGATTCTCCACTTGTAAGGTAACTCCCTTCTCTTCATGTGCCAATATATATTTATGCCTGTGTCTGTAATTTTCACTCCATGCATCTGAAGAAGTGGTTTGTTTGTTTTTTTACCCACAAAACCTTATGCCCAAATAAATGTTAGTTTTTAAGGTGCCACTGGACCCCTCATTGTTTTTGTGGATACAGACTAACATGGCTACTCCTCTGATACAAGTAGAAAGATGAACTAGAGGATTCCTAGTAAATCTTTCCCATGTCCAGGTTCTATGATTCCATCATGTGAGGGG
The DNA here is from genome assembly GCF_007399415.2 of Gopherus evgoodei. NCBI lineage: Eukaryota > Metazoa > Chordata > Testudines > Testudinidae > Gopherus > Gopherus evgoodei. Next base: position 86,287,782 of record NC_044331.1, read on the forward strand.
ATATTGAGGCTAACTGAAAAATAAACCTTGGCAGTGTTAAAGGAAAGTGTCAATTGCTAAGAAAGACATGCTTCTCTTTGTATAATACTGAGACAATGGCAGGCATGCAACAAGCACCAGCAAATACATAGCATGGACTATTGTTACATTCTACAGCTCCTGAAACACCTTGAAGAGCAATGTGGTCAGGGCTGTCCTTAGGCATAAGCAGCATACACTAGGGCACCTGAAAATTTGTGGCACCCTTGGGTGTTAGTGTCCACTAGGGTGACCAGACAGCAAATGTGAAAAATTGGGATGGGGATGGGGGGTAAGAGGAGCCTGTATAAGAAAAAGACCTCAAACTCGGGACATCTGGTCACCCTAGTGTCCACCATCCTGCCTCTTCCTATCCCTGTTCTGTCCCTTCCCGCAGGCTCCCACCATAACTAGCTGCTGCAGCTTGGTAAGTCTTCCTCCAGAGGGGATCTAGTACTTATAAGTGAAAAAGCCTTCCAGGTTGCCAGACCTATTAGCACAACACTGAAACTGTTAGCCAATCAAGTGGTAATGAAGACATTTAACAGGAATTTGCCAACCCCCAGGTATATACGGTCAGTTTCTGAATTTACTGACAAAAACAGTTGCGCATTATTGTAATATTTACTCAGAACATGCTAGTCTCTATGGGATCTTAGTTTAAAATTTGCTTTAAAAATATTTAATTCGTGTGTTGCTGAAGATTATAAAAATCACATCTCGGCGCATCTTAAAAATTTATGCAAGGATTTTTTAATGAGTATTCATCTTTAGCCTTAAATGCTTGGATCTTCAGATACACAGTTTTTTAAATAAATCCTTCAAAAGACCCCCCTTATGTAAAATACACATTCGAGCCTGGACTGCCATCAGGTATAGGGCACCAGTTTAATAATACTGCATAGGGCCTCATAAATGATGGCCCTGAATGTGGTCCTGCTGGTTTACAGAGAGCAAGTGAATGCAATGGTTACAATATTTTTTTAATCTAAACAATATTTTTAAAAGAGAAGCTTGTTAATATTAAGCGCATTGAAGATGAAAAATACTATGAGATAAGTGTCATGACTATCACAGCTAGACACTGGAAAAGACTGCATCCCTCTTCTTCCCCTCCCCCCCATACATATGTATTTGTAGAGGCTCTTTCCTTATAAACCTATTTTCTGGTCTTTAACTCTCCTCAAATATTATCTTTTCTTTTTAAATTACTTTTGCTGCTATTCAGCCCAGAGGTGACCATTTTGGAAACTTCCTTTGGATGTTTTGTTTTATTTTAAGCATGGAATGAAATATCTTTTAATGCTTTAGCAAATGTTTTGTTTGCTGATAATTCAAAACAGTTTGTATTTAAAACTTTTAAGCATGTCATGTCTATAGTCTTCAATTGGGAATCAATTCTGTGATAAAGTTGAACAACAATAAGATTAGGTACTACAATGTGCAGTCTCTGGGGCTGCACTGTACCACTACTCAGGAGCTTCAGCTAGTTCCAAATATAAAGGCATGTTTATGAAGGGCTATTTCTCAAAAAGTGCACATTAGATCTATAAAGTGGCTTCCAGTTTGTTTCTGGGTGAAATTTAAGAAGTTGGTTTTTAACTTACAAAACATTCCATGGGCTAGGTCATTAGTGACCTCAGAGAGTGCTGCTTTGCCCATGTGAGTGTGACACCACAAGCATTGAGACTTCTCTAGGTGCTTGAGCTCAGAGACTTCTGATATAGCCAGGAGGTTGTCAGAGATGGGGCATATTCTGGAAGGGACTCTAGAACTTGCTTTACTTGTTTACCAAAGTCCATATTTGTTGACCTTTCAGATCGTGCTGCAGGCCAGTTTGCCATCTCAGACTTTCTGGATAGGAGGAATGAATTGATGCAGGGTTAGTGGAATCTTGGCTATGGATGGATCCCTGGGGCGCTCTGAGGGAATTATTTTGGCCATAATCCTACTACTTGTTCATAGTTTCATAATGTACATGTGCCCTGTGCTTTGATTAGAATCATGTTTATAAAATGGAATAAATAAATCTGATATTTAGGGGCCCACTTGTTCCCTCTTTCAGGAAGTACCCAGACAGAGGCTAGAAAACGCCATGCATTTTAACTTGTGGACTGTTCCATTGAAATAGGGATTTTGCATCCCAGCCCAGTAAGCAAACTGGGTCAGGATTCACAAGTATCCGGATATGGTCAAGGAAATTTCTAAGCTCATGGGATGCCTGGGGACGTTTGGGGCAGTTGTTCATTACTTCCCTGTGTGGCAGCCAGATTCCTTCAGGAGCCATGCTGCTGCGGCCACCTTGCTGTAGGGAACAGGTAGGAGATAGCAGCCTTGTTATCAGATTTTCTATGAGGAAAATAATTCTCTTATGCTGCATTAATTTTAGATGTGCAATTATGTATGTAAGATTTGATCAGTTAACTTTGGAGCTCACATGGGGAGAGAATTTAAAATTAAGGGTGCTAAGCTGTCGGTGTCTGGCTGTAGATGGCCAGATTTCTTGGTGTGTTTGGGGTGGTTACTAGCTCTGTAAAGGTAAATGTGGTGATCTGTGTTTTTTTTATTTTATTTATTTGTTTGTTTTTCTTTTTTGGATACAGTTGTCTTAGGGCTTCATTGCTGAAGATGATTGTGGTGTCCAGGAAGTCGATGCTAGTGTTGCAGAGCGTTCTAGAGGGAGTTTAATGGATGGGTATTTGTGGTGGAAATCTGAGGGCATTTAGGTCATCTGTCTAGGGTATGAAAATATCATTGATCTATCTCAAGTATATCATTGGTTTTGTGATGCATTTGTCCAGACATTCTTTTTCAATGTGGCCCATAAAGAGGTTTGCCTATTGAGGAGCCATCCTAGTACCCATGGCTGTTCTGATGGCTTGGACAAACTGTTTGTTGTTGACTATAAAATTGTTAAGGGGGAGGATGAAATAGTTGAGTTTGGTGATGTGTTTGCAGTGGATATCTGAGGATGATCCATTATCTTGTAAATATTTGAGATAGCCAGTGATGCTGTCATTGTGAGGGATGTTAGTGTACAGGGAGGTGACATCTATCAGGGCAAGTATAATGTTCAGAGGAAGATTGTTAATGTTGCAGAGTTTCTAGAGGAAGCCAATAGTGTCCCTTCGTGTGATGAGTAGTTTGAAAATGGTTTCTATGAATTCCAATATTCCTTCAGTAAAAGTGCCATGAACAGATACGATGGGTCTGCCTGGGTTCCCTTGTTTGGGTATCTTGGGAAGCATGTAGAAGGGCCCTGGGGTGGGTTTGTGGAGGATGAGGGTATAGAGATTCTCCTGGAGTTGTCTGGGGAAGGAGGATGAGGGTATAGAGATTCTCCTGGAGTTGTCTGGGGAAGGATTTGGTGATATTCTTAAATTTGTGGGTAAATTGTGGTGTGGGATCTTATAAAATCATAGGGTTAGAAGGGACTGAAAGGATCAAAATGAGACATGCTCAACCCAGGTGGGACTTTTGAACGCACAATCCAGCTCCAGAGGCTGATGCCTTCCTTATCTATTAGGCCACTAAGCCTGCCCAGTCTTCTTTGAGTTCTTTATAGTAGTTAGTATCAGAGAATGGTGGGTTGACCTCATTAATGTAGAAATCATGGTTGAGGAGAATGATGGTGCCTCCTGTGTCTGTTGGTTTGATTACTATCTGGTGACTGGAATTCAGGGAATCTATTCAGGTGGCTGTTTCACAGTCCTTTTTTTCCCCTGAAGCAATCAATGTAATGACCGAGATCATGGTTTCAAGGGCTGTGGGGTGTTCAGTCTGATCATTCCTTTTTCTTATGACTGTCAGTAGAAATTGTGGATGGTCTTGTTATTGTTGTGAACGAGTTCTTTGAAGCAGAGGTTCCCCACCCCCCATGACTGGAGGGGTGTTAATAGGTCACTTCCCTTGATGAATTGTTGACATATCTGTTAACTGCTTATGCTAAACAATCTGGTCCACCTTATGTTTATCTGCACCACTCTGAGAACGTTTCCCGGACCTGAAGAAAAACTCTCTGTAAATTCAAAATCTTGTCTCATCAACAGAAATTCATCTGAAATCAACAGGATGAAATTCTAGATTGCCACAATGGGCCCATGATCAGGAGAATTGAAATGTGGCTTAAAGCACCTTAAAGCACCAGCACATAAGAATGGCCATACTGGAGCAGACAAGTGGTCTTTCTAGGCCAGTACCCTGTCTTCCGACAGTGGCCAATGCCAGGTGCCCCAAAGGGAATGAACAGAAGAGGGAAAATTTATCTGGCAGTCTGGGGTTAGGGGCACCGAGAGCATGTGGTTGCATCCCTGACCATCTTGGCTAATAGCCATTGATGAACCTATCCCCCGAGAACCTAATTCTTGTTTTGAACCCAGTTATAGTTTTGGCCTTCACAATGTTCCCTGATTAATGAGTTCCACAGATTGACTGTGTTTTGTATGCAGAAGTACTTCCATTTGTTTTAAACCTGATGCCTACAAATTTAATTGGGTGACTGAGTTCTTGTGTTATCAGGAGAGGCAAATAACAATTTTTTTTCCACATCCTTCATGATTTTATAGACGTCTATCATATCCCTCTCTTACTTGTCTCTTTTCCAAGTTGAACAGTTCCAGTCTTTTTAATCTCTCCTCAGATGGAAACTGTTCCATACCCCTAAACACTATTATTGATCTTTTCTGTATCATTTCCTATTCTAATATCTTTTTTTGAGATGAGATTACCAGAACTGCATACAGTATTCAAGGTGTGAGCATACCATGGATTTATATAGTGGCATTGTGATATTTGTTGCTTATTATCGATCCCTTTCCCAATGGTTTCTAACATTGTTAGTTTTTTTTTGACTGCCTTTGTACGTTAAGTGGATGTTGTCAGAGAACTGATGCCACAATCTTTCTTGAGTGATAACAGCTAATTTAGACTCCATCATTTTATATGTATAGTTGGGATTAGGTTTTCCAGTGTGCATTACTTTGCATTTATCAACACTGAATTTCATCTGCATTGTGTTGCCCAGTCTCGAGATTCCTTGGTGACTCTCTGCAGTCTGCTTTGGACTTAACTATCTTGAATAATATTATATCCTCTGCAACCTTTGCCAACCCACTGTTTACGTCTTTTTCCAGCTCCTTTATGAATAGGTTTAACAACACTGGTATCAACACAGATCCATGGAGGATATCACGGTTTACATCTCCACCATGAAAACGGACCATTTATTCCTATCATTTATTTCCTGTCTGTTAACCAGTTACTGATCCATGAGAGGCTCTTCCTTCTTATCCCATGAGTGCTTACTTTACTTAAGAGCCTTTGATGAGAGACCTTGTGAAAAGATTTCTGAAAGTCGAGGTACACTATATCCATCGGATCATCCTTGTCCACATTTGTTGACCCCCTCAAATAATTTTTATAGATTGGTGAGCATGATTTCTCTTTACAATAGCTGTGTTGACTCTTCCTCACCATATCAAGTTCCTCTATGTGTATGATAATTCTGTTCTTTACTATAGTTTCAACCAATTTGCTTGGTACTGATTGTGAGGACTGCCTCTGGACCATTTGAAAAAAAAATTGGCGTTACATTAGCTATCCACTAGTCATGTGGTACAGATATGACCTGGGTCTTTTTGTTGATAAAAGTAACCTTTATATCTCCTATGAGAAGAGAGCCTTGAATTTCACAAGGAAGAATGTTCCTTCTTTTCTCCTGAAAACTGTTTTATTTTAGGTTTCAGAGTAGCAGCCATATTAGTCTGTATCCACAAAAAGAACAGGAGTACTTGTGGCACCTTAGAGACTAACGCATTTATTTGAGCAAAAGCTTTTGTGGGCTATAGCCAACTTCTTCAGATGCATAGAATGGAACATACTGTAAAGATATATCTATATATATAGATATAGATTGATAGATATACAGAACATGAAAAGATGGAAGTAGTCATATCAACTCTAAGAGGCTAATTAAGTAAAATGAGCAACTACCAGCAGGAGGAAAAAAAAACTTTTGTAGTGATAATCAAGATGGCCCATTTCAGACAGTTGACCAGAGGAGTAAGGATACTTAACATGGGGAAATAGATTCAATCTGTGTAATGACTCAGCCATTCCCAGTCTCTATTCAAGCCTAAGTTAATGGTATCTAGTTTGAATATTAATTCAATCTCAGCAGTTTCTCGTTGGAGTCTGTTTTTTAATCTTTTCTGTTGCAAAATTGCCACCTTTAAATCTGTTACTTAGTGACCAGAGAGGTTGAAGAGTTCTCCTACTGATTCTTGAATGTTATGATTCCTGATCTCAGATTTATGTCCATTTATTCTTTTGCATAGAGACAGTCCGATTTGTCCAATGTACAAGGCAGAGGGGCATTGCTGGCACATGATGACCTACATCACAGTGGTAGATGTGCAGGTGAATGAGCTCCTGATGGTATGGCTGATGTGGTTAGGTCCTATGATGGTATCACTTGAATAGATATGTGGACAGAGTTGGCATTGTGCTTTGTTGCAAGGATAGGTTCCTGGGTTGGTGTTTTTGTTGCGTGGTTGCTGGTGAGTATTTGCTTTTGGTTGGAGGGCTGTCTGTAAGCGAGGACTGGTCTGTCTCCCGAGATCTGTGAGAGTGAGAGATCATCTTTCAGGATAGGTTGTAGATCTTTGATGCGCTGGAGAGGTTTTAGTTGGCGGCTGAAGGTGACGGCTAGTGACATTCTGTTATTTTCTTTGTTGGGCCTGTCCTGTAGTAGGTGACTTCTGGGTACGCTTCTGGCTCTGTCAATCTGTTTTTCCACATTCTTGTCAACTGTCTGAAATGGGCTATCTTGACTGTCACTACCAAAGCTTTTTAATTAGCCTCTTAGAGTTGATATGGCTACTTCCACCTTTTAATGTTCTGTACGTATATATCTCTCCTTACTAATGTTCCATTCTATGCATCTGAAGAAGTGGGCTGTAGCCCACGAAAGCTTATGCTCAAATTTGTTAATCTCTAACGTGCCACAAGTACTCCTGTTCTGTTTTAGTTTCCTCTCCCTTTATTACAGTGCTTAATAGTTAAACTATAAAAGTAGAACGTTATCTATATCTAGATATTCTGTTTTGTTTTACATAATGAGAATGTCCTGGTTTGCATTTCTGAAGAGGAAGTTGTGGTTTGTACAACACATTGTAACCCACACAGATGATCTCAGTAGCTAAGACAAAACTATTGTCATTGGCATTTTATTCAATGGATGTTTGATTTCCTACAGGCCTATGCTTAGGTAGATTTATTTTGCTTAGGCCAGGGATTCTCAACCTTAGGGTGGAGCACAATTTAATAGCCAACTCTCCTACCAACTATAATTGCCTAAGATCCCTAAGGCACCTAAAATTAAATGTTTTCAAGAAAAAGTGATATTAGAAAGGTATTTAGTGTATTTTAAATGTAATGCAATATGGCATCTGAAAATCAGGAGAGCTTTCAGCAATTGAAAAATCTCTCAGAAGTGGTTAAGGCATGATCATCTTTGCAGAGATTCAAGAATGCTGAATATAAATTTGTATAGAGCATCAGTTATGGTTTGGATAGCCAAAGTCGTGGTTTCATGCCCCTCTACTTTTCATTCTTGAATGGAATTTTATTTCCTCTAGTTTACACTTTTGCTAATTAGGTGTATCATTTCAGTGAAACAACTGTTTACATTGAACAAGTTTTTTTTTTAAACATATCAGTACACCATAATGTGTAACATGCATGTTTTTATATTTGTATTTTACTTATAAAATCGGTTATGATCACACTGAGTGGAGCAGTATGTTAACTTAAACTCTTAGGGGTCTACTTACCATACAGTCCCTTTGTAGCAGAGTTTCTACAGACCTTGGGTTTCTTGTGAAGCAAGTTTCTTTCATTAGAAACTCAGAGAAAACAGCAGCTAGAGCTTAAGGCAGCATCCTTTCCCTTTAATGAGAGCAGGATGTAGCATTGGGGGATATATGTTTTATGACCCAATGGAGAGGACAGTACATGCAGCGTTACTAGTGAAAAGTGCAGGATCTGGTCTGAAGGCATAAAATATGTCTTTGATGCAGTCAGTACTTTACAGTAGTGTCCAAAGAAGTCTTTCCCTGCCCCAAATACCTTTGCCTATGGAATATGTTAAAAATTGATTGTTTATGGGCAGGGCTTTGGAGCAGTGCTCAGGCACCGCTCCAGCTCCAGGCAAAAACCTGTAGCTCCACTGCTCCGGGATCCGTTCCAAAGCCCTGTTAAAGGAGTGATTAAACAGAGCTTTTCAGGCTATCGAACATTCTTTTACACTAGAACTTAATTGCTCTGGTTCAGTATTATAGCACATTAAATCTACACTGTAACAGCTACGATTATGTGTAAAGAGCAGTTGAGGAATTCATGTTTATTGCTGGTCTCAAAACACCAACAGCCAACTTTAAGCAGCGTGTTCTCTTCAAAGGCTGAAGCAATCTCTCTCTCCCATCCTGGTCGCTGCCTTGCAGAGACTACATATGCACGCTTCCCCACTCTCCAATTACATTCCCTAAACATGTTCAAGGCTTTTATTCACCCTACCTTCCTTGTGTCTTCTGGCTCTGCATGACTGTACAGCAAGGTACTTGTTGGGCTCCCACTGCAATCCATCTCCAGCTGGGCACAACTTCAGGGTTTCCTCTGCTTTAACATTGCCTCCTGGACCATTTTCATGACAGCTTAACTTACATTTCTAATGCTAGACATAATTCAGTGTGTCATTACCATGTTTCCAAAGTTGTTGATGGTGGACAGTTATAACAAATACTGCCTGTATTCAATATCTAGTACCACAATGTTACGATAAGGCCATGGGGAGAAACTAAATTAATTCTTTGCATTGGTCTTCACAGCTGAGGATGAGAGGGAGATTCCCAAACCTGAGCCATTCTTTTCAGACTGAGGTGTCATTAGAGGTGGTTTAGGAACAAATTGATAAATTAAACAGCAATAAGTCACCAGGACCAGATGGTATTTACCTGAGTTCTGAAGGAACTCAGATGTGAAATTGCAGAACTACTAACTGTAGTCTGTAACCTCTCATTTAAATCAGCTTCTGTACCAGATGACTAGAGGATCGCTAATGTGATGCCAATTTTTAAAAAGGGCTCCAGAGGTAACCCTGGCAATTACAGGCCTGTAAGCCTGATTCAGTAGTGGGCAAACTAATAAAGAACAGTATTGTCAGACATATAGATGAACCTAATTTGTTGAGGAAGAGTCAACCTGGTTTTAGTAAAGGGAAATCATGCCTCACCAATCTACTAGAATTCTTTGAGGGGGGTCAATAAGCATGTGGACCAAGGGGATTCAGTGCATACACTGTACTTAGATTTTCAGAAAGCCTTTGACACTGTCCATCACCAAAGGCTCTTACGCAAGGTAAGCTGCAATGGGATAAGAGGGAAGGTGCTCTCATGGACTGGTAACTGGTTAAAAGGTGGGAAACAAAGGGTAGGTATAAATGGCCAGTTTTCAGAATGGAGAGAGGTAAATAGTGATGTCCCCCAGGGATCTGTTCTGGGACCAGTCCTATTTAACATTCATACATGATCTGGAAAAAGGGGTAAATAGGTGGCAAAATTTGCAGATACACAATTACTAAAGATAGTAAGACCCAGGCAGAATGTGAAGAGCTACGAAAGGATCTCTCAAAACTGGGTCACTGGGCAACAAAATGGCAGATGAAATTTCAGGTTGATAAATGCAAAATAATGCACATTGGAAAGCATAATCCCAACTATACATCTAAAACAATGGGTTCTTAATTAGCTATGACTGCTCAAGAAAGATCTTGGAGTCATTGTGGATAGTTCTCTGAAAACATCCACTCAATGTGCAGCAGCAGTCAAAAAAAGCAAACTGCTGGGAATAATTAAGAAAGGGATAGATAATAGGACAGAAAATATCATCTTGCCTCTATATAAATCCATGGTACACCCATGTCTTGAATACTGTGTGGAGATGTGGTTACCCTATCTCAAAAAAATGTATTGGAATTGAAAAAGGGTCAGAAAAGGGCAAAAAAAATGATTAGGGGTATGGAACAGCTGCTGTATGAGGAGAGATAAATAAGACTGACTTTACAGTTTTGAAAAGAGATGGCTAAGGGGAGATATGATTAAGTTCTATAAAATCATGACTGGTGTAGAGAAAGTAAATAAGGAAGTGTTATTTACTCCTCATAACACAAGAACTAGGGGTCACCAAATGAAATTACTAGGCAGCAGGTTTAAAACAAATACAAGGAAGTATTTCTTCACACAATGCACAGTCAGCCTGTGGAACTCCTTGCCAGAGGATGTTGTGAAGGCCAAGATCATAACAAGGCTCAAAAAAAGAACTAGATAAATTCATGGAGAATAGGTCCATCAATGGCTATTAGCCAGGATGGGCAGAAATGGTGTCCCTAGCCTCTGTTTGCCAGAAGCTGGAAATGGGAGACAGGGGATGGATCACTCGATGGTTACCTGTTCTGTTTATTCCCTCTGGGGCACCTAGCACTGTCCATTGTAGGCAGACAGGGTACTGGGATAGATCGACCTTTGATCTGACCCAGTAGGGCCATTCTTATGTTCTTATTCCACCTTGTCACAGATTTACAGGGTGTGGTATATGCCCTAGCCAGTCCCTTGGGAGTGACACCTTTTAGCTTGCTGGACCCTAAAGATCTAACAGTTCCACAGGGGCAGGCCCATAGACTTCACAACTTTGAAACTGGACATCTGGACACCAGCAATCCTCATCTCTCCCTCCGTGGCTCCCTACAGTGAATTCAGCCAAACCAGAAGCCTGCAGGCGGCTTGTTCATATCCCTTCTGGTGAAATGTTCTCACTATTTGCAATGCCACCAAGCAGCCTTTCCAAAACAAGGTAATTTGTCAGTCACTTGGCAAAAAGAATCTGAAAGGCCTTAGATCAGCATAAGGAAGCAGTTTCTGTCTGAACCAGGTCAGAGCCCTATGTCCCTGAGCACTCAAGCCCTTAACCCAGCCACCTGACCCCTTTTGCCTTTATTTGCCAACTCATGGCCTTTACTCTGTGCTTCCCTGAAGAGAAGCGTGTGTGAGAAATCTCTCTTAACTGTTGGTTGCTAGGCATGAATGTCCCAGCCCCTGGGGTTTCCACTGTCTAATGGGGATCCACTATTCACCTCATCCTTTCCATTTACACTCAGCACACAGCAATGCAAAGCCTAGAGGGGGACTGAGGTGCACACAGGAATCAGAAATATTGCCAAAATTCCCATATTCATCACACAATCTCAATATACATCATACAAAGTACATAATGTTTTTCAGCAAGATCTGTCAGCTACGAAGTACTACTGTTTAGACATGAAAAATCCCTGAAAGCCATGCTGCTTCAAAGAGCAGAGAAGCAATAGCTGGAACCAGTTTTATGTTCCTCCTTGGGCCACTGATGTTTTGGGGATTCTGTCACTGCATGTCCTATAACCCTGGATGCCTTAATGCTATGCCACTATGACTCAGAACCCTGATACTAATAGCCAGCATACAAGCATAAGGATCTCAACCTGGCTTCCAGCAGCCTAATTACTTCTTGCAAGGTGACCGCAACAGCCTTTTCAGTCCCAAGTCTCCCAAAATCTGTCTAGGCCAAGTCCTTAATTACCAGCTACTTGGACTACTCCCCTCTACTCCATCACCCCAAAGAGTGAAACCAGCTCCCCATGTTACCAATTCACTTTTGGACTTGTACTCTACATAGTGTGCACAACAGACCTGCTGGGGGTAAAAGCTGTAGATGTACACACTGCTGATGTGCTTAATAGTTCACTAATGAGCTTTAGTTTAGTCCCCATTCAAAGAGAAACTGTTAATGTGCATTAGCAGTATGCACATGGACAATTAGGATGCAGCAGATTATTGCAGGGTAGATTCATTCCTCAGCATGCCATGAACTAATGTGCAGAGAAGCCTTGACATAAAGGCTTCAACTAGAGAGAGATGCAGGCAGACCCCTGTGCCTCCTTGTTGTCCTGCTGAAGTCAATGGAGTAGGCACAGTGGCCCCTACAAAAACCCAGTTGCAGGAGCGGAGCCCAAGTCATTTCACTGCTCATGGAAAAAGTCTAGACAACATTGTTTTAATTTTCCTTTCAATTATATTCATGGTTTCTTTATACAAATTTTCAAAACTCACTTTTATAAACTTTTTAATCTTTTAGTCTTTTTTTAACTCCCTTCCAAATAACTGGTTTATTCGCTGTTTGTGCAGCAAGCTTTTCACTGTCATCTTCTGTACTGTCATCATCACTGTCACTGCCATCCTCTTCACCAGATTCTTCATCACCTTGTGCTATTCTGAAAATAAGAAGTTTTTTTCAGAGGTATAAAAGCAAAAGAACTTTCTGAAAGGAGAATGAGAACTGAAAGTAGTTACCCTATGGAGCTGGCTGATCTATTAGGATTTGAAAATTCTTTTCCAGAGTCAACATCAAATGGATCTGAAAAAAAGTTACATCTGGTGAGAATTAAGTTTAAGATTCTTTCTTCATTCGGAAAATGAAAAAGATTCTCTTGATTTAGCCAAGATTTGGCTCTATATGAGGAAATCCAGTGAAGCAGCACTGCTCATCTTGACACTTTGAAAACCAGGCCCCTTCCCTTAAAGGCATCTCCAGTTGAGTGCCCAAAAAACTGAAGCACTTAAAATCACTAGTCACTTCTGAAAATTTTGGCCCTAAGCTCTCTCTCATTGACCAGTGTATCCATAACCTAAGTGAAAGCAGATATTTTAAGAAACGCTCACAACAAATTGCCTTTAGTCAAGCTGTGGAATGTGTCAGTTTTGGCTTAAGAGAAAAATTGAGAGCTCAATTAAAGTAAAAACTCACTCCTTTCCAGTGCAATAAAGTATACAGTTCCCAGGGAGCTTTAAGGTTGATTGTAGTAAGCAGAGGGGAGGCTTACTATAAGCCTCCCTGTAATACAACCACCTCTGTGTACAGATGTTTGTGTACTCACCTGTAAAGCAACTCACACACCCTCTACAAATCATAAATAGCTCTTGATAAAAGTGTTGGAGAGGGGCTCCTGACAGAAGGGAAGATGACTGAGTGAATGAGTCTGAACTTGGCCTCACCTCACAGTGGGCCAGAAATCCACCCAAGTCTCATCATCAGAAATGAGCTAATTCCAGGTGACAACTCCACTTGGAAATCAGTCTTTCCAAAAGGTTAAGAATCTGAGTAGACCTGGGCCCAGTCTAAGAAGGAGAATTGGAGATTTCCATCTCAGAATTGGTAAAGGCACAAAGCCTGACATCCAAGGCTGTACTCAGAAGGACCAGAAAGGAGACAGAAGTGCAGCTAGCCCTGTAACCGTGACAAAGGCCATCTAGTCCTCCTGCCTTTCTGAAGGACCAGAATAGGCATGTTCCTTAGGATCTATTCTGGTGAGTTTAAGGATTCTTTTTCTAAATGTTTCAAGTAACTGGGTTTCCACTTCGCTAGGGAGACTATTCTATTCCATAAACTAATATACTCCAGTGACAAGGTGATGTTTGTTATTCAGCTTAAGTTTTCACTCAATTTCATCCCCTCTTCCAAGACACCAGGGGCCACCTGCTCTCCCCCACAGAACGTGAAGGAGATGCATCTCCCACCTTTGTGGGGAGAAGTTACTGGCAAAGCCAGGACACCATGGTTCCAGGCTTGGATCATGTGAACTGCCAGCACACAGTTAGCCTAGGGAGGGGCATGGGACTTATCCACCCAGAGCAGGGAGGGAAAGGGACAGTGGCTAAGAACTGTGGCCTTCACACACACTTGGGCAGTTTGTGTTGGGATTTTTTTTGTGTGCCTCCTGCATTGAAGTGAAGTGCTTTCCCATGAGTGGGGGTGGAGGGGAGAAGACAGAACATGCAGGCTGAAAAACCACTGAAGGAGACAGGACATGGAAAACTGGCACCAGTTGTGAGACATGGAAACTGGGAAGGAATTGTACTATACTTTTAGTACGTTACTTTTGTCTGACTACATCTGTCTGGATTTTTAGATAGCTTTTCAGGTAGGGACTTTCAATCTTCTGTCTGTACAGTGCCCACAAAATTGGGGCCCCAGGCTTGGCTGGAACCTTTAGGCACTGCTACCATACAACTAAAATTTTCCAATATGAATTTAGTTTTAATTTGTGCCAATATTCTCCTCTTTAGGTCTTCTTTAGGTCTTGTGAATGTAACAAGTGAGCTGTTTTTCTTCCTTAATTCCCTGAAAACATCCTTTATAAAACTAGTCAGGGCAGCCACTGTTGGGTAAATGAATGTCCATATAATGCTTACTGAGAGGTTTTTTTCCATCTTTAGCAACAGAGCATTTGCAATTGTCAGGAAATGACACAGAAAGGTCACTCAAAAGGGAGCCTTTACCTATATCTTCAGTTTCTCTTTCTTGCGCACTTGCTAAAAATTCCTTTTCAACTTTCAGCACCTCTTCCTGGCAATGGCAGGCCGCATATTTCTCCAAGAGATTTCTGTTCAATTCAAGAAACACTTTTCCCCATTTAAACTTTCTCAGAAGAATGGTGGCTAGATCAGAGAATCCTAAAATAGAAAACAAATATAACCAGCTTCTCTTCAAACATGGGACTCGTAACAAAAAAGCTTATCAAGGCAGCTGTATCTAATCAGCATAAGTGCAGTGCATAACATCTATCACTAAAACAGCGATACGAGACATTTGTCAGCATCCTTGAATGTTTTGGAATCTAGGACTGGAGACAGACTTAAGTTGAGGCATCCAAGTGAATCCAGGAGAAATCCACTGTTTTCTAGTTAATCAGTCTCCCGAATGTGGAAATATAAAATCTGATGATGTACAGTACTGTGTAAATAAAAGGTAGATCTCTGTGCAGCAGTCAATAATCAGCCAAAGTCTACTGTTAACCCACTTCCAAGCTCTCAGAGTGGAAAGTACAGATCTATGATGGTTTCAAACGTCCTTCTCTAACAGGATTCAGGGAGTGGTGATGGACAACAGTTCCCTGACCACCTTGAGTGGCTGAGACACCACAGGCTCTATTGACAATATGTGATGACCACCAGCTCTATGGCCTCCCTTCAGAGACTGACAGCAAGGGAGGGTCAGACATGCTTACACTCATTAGTGCCAATTTAAAACTAGGGCGTCAATCTTCAAGGTCCACAATGGGTTGGGGCCCACCTGCAGCCAAGACCCCTATTCCAACACAATAAGAGCTGGTGTAAATTTTTCAGAACCAATCAATGAAGGTTTCAATACAGTGGAACCCTATTTATCCAATCTAATTGGGAGCAGCGCCAAATCAGATAATCAAAAATTAGGATAATCTGGAGAATGGGCAAAGAGCTTTAGCTCTGGCTTCAACTGGAGCCTGAGTCCTGCCACTTGGGCCATCAGCCCTGGTTTGGTTAATATGGAGAGACAGATAATGGAGGCTCGGATAAATGGAGTTCTATTGTAACTTCATTAGGAAACACTGAAGCTTCTCAAACCAGCTCTGTTTATGATCCCTTGAAAAAAGTCTACTTCCTATAGCTAAGAGCGAAGCCTTCAAGAGTTAAAGAAAAGGTATTCTCACCGATGGTCTGCAGAATGCCCTACTGGAGAAGTTAAGACAGCCTGAGTAACTGTATTCAGAGCACAATGGAAGTGAAGTAACCAAAGACAAAGCATTGCAGGTGTGGATAACAGTAACGGTAAATAAGGCTGTCAAACCTATAAGTGAAGAACAGAATCCATAATGGACCTCTCCAGGACTTGCTGTATTTATTTAGTGCTTGATACTGCAGGGTTGGATGCTCAAAAAATCTTTTGGGTATGACAGATACAGACCTTGAGCAAAACATGCTCTACATCTGTCCACTGAACAAGATGTTGGACAAAAATCATTTAAAAGAAAACTACAATAATGATCACAGTCCTGATTTTTTTTCCACATTATAGCCTTACCAACAATACAGAAAGTAGCAGCTAAAGCTTCCACGCAGGACAACTTGCACGGCCGGCCATAGTTTACAGGATTTGCTGCCACCAAGTAAGGCAACAGTCGGAGATAGCTTCCCTTCATTTTACTAAATGGGGTTTCTTCCAACTTGGCCCATGAGCAATCTATGACTGCAACTCCATTCTGAGCTACAACCTGTCTGAAAAACAAACTTTATTGTAGTTAGGCATCTAATATCTCATTTTTAATGTTTAGTTCTTTGGATTAAGGCTGGTACGGTGTACACGAACTACCTCCCCA
The DNA here is from genome assembly GCF_007399415.2 of Gopherus evgoodei. Classification (NCBI taxonomy): domain Eukaryota; kingdom Metazoa; phylum Chordata; order Testudines; family Testudinidae; genus Gopherus; species Gopherus evgoodei. Next base: position 86,304,079 of record NC_044331.1, read on the forward strand.
AAAGTGCAAACAAGCAATTTTCCATACGTGTGTTAACTGATTTGCAAAAACACTCCAAGTATATGGCAAAGCTAGGAACAGAGAGTTCAGCTCTTCTTAGTGCTTGTGCCTTCACCACAAAACCATCTTTTCATTCTGAAATAATGGACCTTTTTCAAGTTCCACAAGCTACCATCGCTTCTATAGTGTCAAGTCTACCCAGAAATAAGTGCTTTAGTTAGCAGGAATTTGATTCACGGAACACACCTTCACAGATAGAGAAACTGATCAAAGAACTAAAAATTAATGGTAACGTAGGTACAAGTGATCATGACAATCACAATGTGCAAGCACAGTGAAGTCCAGACCAGTGATATATATATACCTGGTGCTTTAAAAGGGCCAATTTCACGAAGTTGAAAACAATTGAGCCAAATCAGTTGGGAAGAATTTAATCAGAAAAATGTGAATGATAATTGGGAATTGTTTCAGAACACCTTACCAGATGCCCCAAAAGCCACAATCAAAGAAAAAAGTTGCGATGTTTTTTAATTTGTAATCTGGTTTTGAGTGAAAATGAAGGCTTCTAGAAAAAAACAAATGGAAGAAAGGGAAAGTTGATAGTGAATATAAGTCAGAAGGTAGGAATTGTAGAAAATTGACCAGTGAAGCAAAGGGACACAAGGAGAAATCTATGGTCAGCAGAGTTCAGGACAATACGTTTAAGTATACCTGTACTCCGATATAACACGACCCGATATAACATGAATTTGGATATAACACAGTAAAGCAGCATGCTGGGGGAGGGGGGGCTGTGTGCTCCGATGGATCAAAGCAAGTTCGATATAATGCAGTTTCACCTACAATGTGGTAAGATTTTTTGGCTCCCCAGGACAGCATTATATCGGGGTAGAGGTGCATTAGGAACAAAAGTAGTCTTACCAATGGTACTGATCCATTACTAGATAAAAATGGCAGAATTATCAATACTAATGCATAAACCAAGAAGTGTTCTTTTTTCCAAAACACAGAATATTTACTGATGTAGTCATAATATTTGACAAGTGTCATTCCATTCCACTAGTATCTCAGGTAGATATGAAACAGCAGCTATTAAAGTTAGATATTTTTAAATCCGCACCGAGCTGATAAGGAGCTCTCTGGACCATTAATTTTGATTTTCAATGCATCTTAGAACACCGGGGAAGTTTTGGAAGACTGGAAGAGTTAATATGGTGCCAATATTTAAAAAGGATAAATAGGATTTCAATTGGACTTAGATCCCAAGCAATATAATGGAGCAGCTGATATGGGACTTGACTACTAAAGAATTAAGAGGTTAATAGACTTAATGCTAATCAACATGGGTTTATGAAAAATAGATCCTGCAATCTCATCAAAAGGATATGGAAAATTAGTTTGACAAGTTTGGCTGATAAAGGTAATACTGGTGTTGTACTATACTTCGCATTCTGTAAAGCACTGAACTTGGTACTGCATGACATTCTGATAAAGTCTAAAAAGGTATAAAATTAACATGGTACAGATTAAATTGATTAAAACTGGGTAACTAATAGGTCTCAAGGTAACTGTAAATGGGGAATCGTCATCGGGTGGGTGGGTTTCTATGGGGGTCCATTGGGGATCAATTTTTTGCCCTACACTACGTAATATTATTAATGACCTGGAAGAAAACAAAATCATTAATGATGAAGTTTATAGATGATACAAAATTTGGGGAATTGTAAATAATGAAGAGGGCAGGTCACTGATACAGAGCAAGATGGATTGCACAGTAAGATAGATGCATACAAACTATGTTTTTATGAGTAAATGTAAACATCCAGAAACAGAGACAATGTACCATATACACTTATTCATTAGCCTGTTCGTTTATAAGCCGACCCCCCAAAATGGTTAAGTAAAAATAGCAAAAACTGTATGACCGTTTCATAAGACAACCTATATTTCAGGGGTTGGCAAACTTCGGCTCCTGGCTCACTAGGGTAAGCCACTAGCGGGCCTGGACGTTTTGTCTACCTGGAGCGTTCACAGGCATGGAGCCCCTCAGCTCCCAGTGTCCGCAGTTTGCTGTTCGTGGCCAGTGGGAGCTGTGAACTGTGGCCACAGGGAGCCGAGGGGCTCCATGTCTGTGAATGCTCCAGGTAAACAAAATGACAATTACATATTAAATTCAATGATTCCATAGAGTTTAAAATCATCAGATTTCGGTGTAGACCCATTAATAAGCCAACCCCTGCTCTTTGATATGTCACTTTTTACCAAAAATATTTGGCTTATGAATGAGTATACATGGTAAGCCATATTTACAGGATGGGGGACTCTATCCACCACCAACCCTAAATCTTTTTCAGAGTCACTGCTTCCCAGGATAATCAGCTGACCATAAGCTCCCAGTGCAATGCTGTGGCCAAAAAGACTCATGCAATCCTTAGATACAGAAACAGGGGAATTAAGTAGGAGTAGAGATGTTTATTCACCTATTTGGTACTGATGCAACTGTTGCTGAAATACTGTATGCAGTTCTCATGTCCCTAATTCCAGAAGGATGCTGATAAATTGGAGAGGGGTGAGACAGGAGCCCCAAGAATGATTAATAGACTCAAGGAGCTTGATATATTTAGCTTAAAGAGAAGGTTAAGGGGTGACTTGATCACCTACACAGGGAACAAATATTTAATAATGGACTCTTCAGTCTAGCCGAGAAAGGTATAACAATCCAGCAGATGAAAGCTGAAGCTAATCAGAGTCAGACTGGAAATAAGGTGTAAATATTTAACAGTGAGGGTAATTAACCACTGGAACAGTTTACCAAGGATTATGGTGGAGTCTCCCTCACTGATAGTTTTTAACTCAAGATTTGATGTTCTAAAAGATCTACTCTAGGAATTATTTGGGGGAAGTTCTATGGCCTGTGTTATACAGGAGGTTAGACTGGATGATCATCATGGTCCCTTCCGATCTTGAAATTTATGCAGGGGCCTGGACTAGATGAGCTCTCGAGATCCCTTCCAGTCCTATGATTTTATGACTTTCTGAAATTTGAAGCCTGGATTTCATAGCAGTTAAAAAAAAGCTACCATGAACTGAGCACTTTAGATATGGAAACACTAGTCGTGGGACCTCAGAATGTTAGCCACACTTTACTGTATTTTTTTTTTTTTTTTAAATATCAAAAGCTGCACATCTCAGCCACTATCAGCATCTCTAAATAATCCTTGGGCCTGTTAAAGAAAAAGGAACCTACTTTCCATGCACATTTAACTATATTAACAGAACAGGGAAGGCAAGATACCCCCATGTGTAAACACCATTTTAGCTGACAATCAAATAATGAAATGTTTTCTTTAACTCACCTAACAGTACATTTGTTAACATTGGCACCGAATTTACACCAGCACCAGACTCTCTCTCTCTCTGGAAACTCATAATACAGCAAAAAATAAACAAACATGCAACAGTGGATTTGTATCTAAAAAATAACACTAGGACTGCGATTCACACGGAACCTACTTGTCAGCTGCAGAGACATACTGAGTTGCCATAGGACTGAGGATGAGCCCCCGGAATCTCTGATTGAGACGCAGGTTTCGGAGCAGGCCTTTGCGAGCCAATTTCCTCCCCGTGCACTTCTTGGGATCACAGTGTCCGAGCTCCCACATGGCAAGAGGGCATGGGAATCTCACCTCTGCAGCATCCCCCTCTCCAACGTCATCCTGCTGAAAGCAGGCTGCAAACACACAGAGCAGAGTTCAGCCTTTTTCTCAGAGGCCCAAAGGCTATAGATGGAGTGGGGCTCGGCAGCAGCTAGACTTGCCAACCCTTCCTGTTTTTCCAGGAGTCTCCTGGAATTGGGCTCTATCTCCCGGAGGCTACTGAAGCCAAACCAGGAGATTTTAGGCAGCTAAAAGTCCAGCGGCGCAGCAGAGCAAAGGCAAGCTCCCTGCCTGTCCTGGCCCTGTGCCACGCCTGGAAGCTGTCAGCAGGTCCTTGCTGACCCTGGGGAGTCCAAGGGGTCTCCACGCACTGCCCCTGCTCCTAGTGCTGACTTTGCAGCTCCCACTGGCTGGGAACTGTGGCCAATGGGAGCTGCAGGGATGGTGCCTGCAGGTAGGGGCAGGTCGCAGAGACATCTGCCCAGGGACCGCAGGGAGTTGCTTGTTGCTTCCGCAAATGGTACAGAGCAAGGGCAGATAGGGAGCCTGCCTTAACCCCACTGTGACTTGAATCAGGAGCCGCCTGAAGTACCAGAGCCCCCACCCCTCACACATCCCAACCCCCTGCCCCAGTCCTGAGCCCCCTCCAGCACCCAAACTCTCTCCCAGAGCATGCACCCCAACCCCCGGCTCAGCCCGGAGCCCCCTCCCACCCTGCAAAACCCCTCGCCCCATGAACAGGTATGGGGGAGAGGGTGCCAGGGCAGGGGGATGAGTGAGTGGGGCGGGGCCTCAGGGAAGGGGCAGGGAAAGGGTGTTTAGGTTTGTGTGATTAGCCCGTTGGCAACCCTAGCAGGGCTCTCCCCCCACCCCGGGGCGGGGCTAGGAGAGGCTAGGCAGCGGCCTCTACCCGCTGCAGCGGGTGGGCCCCGCAGTCGCTTTCTCCCCATCACTGGGGCGCGGCTGGAGGTTGGCGATGGCGGCGGCAGCGGCCTCCTCCGGCCCCCGTGTGCGGGGCGGACGGTTAGTCACATTTCCAGCCCCTCGCCCCCTGGGGCGAAAACCGCGGGCTCCGGGCACCTGCCAGCGCCGCCTGCGCGTCCGCCGCGAAGGTCTCCAGGGACTTGGGCGCGCGCTGGGCGCGTCCCTCCGGGCGGCGAAACAGCTTTTTCTTGCCCATGGTTGGCGGGGCGCCCGCACCTCAGCCGCCCCGTGACGTGACCGGCCGGACCGGAAGGAACTCTGCTGCGAGAGGCGCGTTTCCGCTTCCGCGAGCAATGGCGGCCTGGGAGCTGGTGCTGCTCGCGCTGCTGAGCGCCCGGTTCGGTGAGCGCCAAGGGGGGAAATGGAACCCAAGAACTCGGGTTATATGGAGTGGGAGCGGAACCGGGCCGTAGGCGCCCCCTTCTTAACCACTGACCGCGCCCCCACTGCCCCCCACACCTGCCGTGACCGATCCCACCGCCCTCGCGCGCTGTCCCCGCTGACCGGGAGTGCCCCCCCAACACATACAGGGGGGCCCAGTGAGCCCCTTTCCCGCGCACCGACTCTACCACCCACTGACCGTGCCCTCTGCCCTCTTTCTTATAGGTCTCTTTACGTCAGCTGGTAAGATGAAAATCGTGGAGGAGCCGAACACCTTTGGGTGCGTGGCCCTGGTACTTCTCAATGCTGAATTTCTCTTGTTACTGACAGTAATTTGCTATCCCTTTGTGGCCGCTGGGCATATTTACTTATATCATAGACCTGAAGTTTGGCAACGATAATCGTCATCTTCCTGTTAAACTCCTTGGCCCATGGGTTGCACCCTGAGCAAATTTGTTTTCACTGCAAAAAAAAAAATGTTTTTACATCAAGAACTCTTTCAGTGTAAAATCCTAGTGGAAATGAGGCAAAGGTAGTTTCTACCTTAATGTAGCAAGTTGAAATAACCGCTCTCTCATATGGGGTTTATCTTGACTAGCTACATCAAGGTTAAAACTACAGTGCCTTGCCACCACAAGGATTTTACACTAAAGTAATTATCTTGATGTAATAGCAGCAAAGAATCCTGTGGCGCCTTATAGACTAACAGATGTTTTGGAGCATGAGCTTTCGTGGGTGAATACCCACTTCATCAGATGCATGTAGTGGAAATTTCCAGGGGCAGGTATATATATGCAAGCAAGCTAGAGATAATGAGGTTAGTTCAATCAGGGAGGATGAGGCCCTGTTCTAGCAGCTGAAGTGTGAAAACCAAGGGAGGAGAAACTGGTTTTGTAGTTGGCAAGCCATTCACAGTCTTTGTTTAATCCTGAGCTGATGGTGTCAAATTTGCAGATGAACTGAAGCTCAGCAGTTTCTCTTTGAAGTCTGGTCCTGAAGTTTTTTTGCTGCAGGATGGCCACCTTAAGGTCTGCTGTAGAGTGGCCAGGGAGGTTGAAGTGTTCTCCTACAGGTTTTTGTATATTGCCATTCCTAATATGTGGGGCATTCTGATGATTGACCTGTTTGCTACAAGTGATACAGAAAGTGTTGTCTGTTCAGTTCTCAAGGGGGTCTCTGTCTGGACTCCCAGTCTGATGCTTTCCATCTCAGTTGACAGTTAGCTCTCCTGTATGCTGCCCCACCACCCAATGTTGATCATCCCACAGGTCATCCTCAAGCTGAAAGAGGATCGGGCCAAGCTCATTCTTATTGTCCCGATGTGCCCAAGGCAGTACATGACCTTCTTGTACTGTCATTTCAGCTTCCTGTATCTCTTCCCTTCTCTCCATCCTGACCTACTTACATGGAATTGCAGTCACACCCTACTTCCCATTCTCACCTCCCTATGTCTCACAGCACAGCTTCTTCATGGCTGAATGAGGAAGAGCAATTTTTGGTGGCTGTTCAACAAGTCTTACTCAATAGTAGAAAACCCTCTACCAGAATGACATATTTGGCAAACTGGAAGCGATTTTCAGTGCAGTCATTGGCCTGTAGACTTCAGCCGATGCTGGCTTCTGTCCAGGAGAACTTGGAGTACTTGCTGCACCTTCAGTTGTCAGGCCTTATGCTTAGCTCGTTGAGAGTGCCTCTGGCAGCCATGTCAGCATGTCATACCCCCATTCAGGGAAGATCAGTCTTCTCTAATGCCATGGTAGTAAGATTATTAAAAGGGCTTCTTCATCCCCATCATCTGGTCCGAGAGCTGGTTTCTCTGTGGGACCTTAACATGGTCCTAGTGACTTTGATGGGATCTCCATTTGAGCCCCTGGCATCTTGTCCATTTCAGCTTGTCAGAAGACTGCGTTCTGGGTAGTGATAATCTACAAGGAGAAACAACAGGAGTACTTTTGGCACCTTAGAGACTAACAAGGAGAGTCTGTGAGTTCAAGGCTCTGATGTCAGAGCCCCTTTATACACAGTTCTCCAAGAAAAAAGTTACTTTATGACCACACCCCAAATTTTTGTCTAAAGTTTCTGTTTAATTTGAACCAGGTGATACATTTACTGGTGTTATTTCCTAAGCCACATTGACCTCTGGAGAAGCAGCATCTCCATAGGTTAGATGTCAGATGATGTCTAGCCTTTTATTGGGACAGGCTTAAACCATGTCATGCTTGCCTCATCTGCTTGTGTCATATGTAGATCACATGAAAGGGCAACTGGTCTCTTCACAGATGGTCTCTAAGTGGATAACATGCTGTATCAAGACTGCATATGAAATAGCTTCGGCTATACCGCCTCAGTGGGTGCGAGCTCATTGTACGAGAGATCAAACAATGTCAATAGCGTTCCTCTGTGACATCTCAATATTGGACATTTGCAGGGCTGCTATGTGGTTGTCGATCCATACATTTATGAACCATTATGCCATTACCTATCACCCAGAGTAGATGCAAGTTTTGGTAGGGTGGTCCTGCAATCCTTGTTTAGGTAGACTCTGAGCTGTGCCTCCTGGAGTGCATACTGTTTGTGAGTCACCTAAGTGGAATGCATGGCCGCATCTACTCGAAGAACCACCACAGTTACAGTAAGTAACGATGACCCTACCAGGGGTTCATGTGATCATACATGTGGCGCTCATTGAAGAAAATGAAAACTGTTCATCCTCCGGACCTTTGAAAATCAGACTGCTATTATTCAGGTATATAAATATGGATTTAGGATCCACGTTTGATGGTTTTGGCTGTTGTTTAGATGCTCATATACTAGGGTGCTGGGGGACATATTAAATACCTAGCTAAAAATATTCTAATTTAATCTTAGTGCAAATGGAAAACAATCATTTTAAATTAGTCTAAATCATTTTAAATTAGTATTTTTTTCTTTTTTAAAAGATTGAACAACCCATTCCTACCTCAGACAAACAGGCTCCTTCCAAAGATGGCACCTTCCCCAATCTCAGGTGTGTGCAAATGTCAGTTATTATATGTGTAGTTAATACCATTTTTGTGATTATAATCTCTAAAAGAATCTGTGTGTGAGTATATAATTTTTTATTGCAGTTGTCTAATAGTAAGATAGACTTTGGTAGAAACACTTGCCACAATATAATATCTACATGATTAGTCCATGTTCTTTAATCCAATCATGAAAATGCTTCTTAGCCTTATGGAAGAATAATTTCTTCTCTGAATTTCACAGATAATTATTGGCATCCCAGATGCTACCAGTTAGTACTTATCACTTATATAGCGCCTAACCTAGTCAAAATAATTTTCCTGTGTGATTCTCTCTGTGCCTCAATTCCCAGTCTCTAAAATGGGGATAACAGTGCTTCCCTACCTCACAGGGTGTTTGAAGGATAAATACATTAAAGATTGAGGCACAAAGATACTATGGTAACAAGGACAAAATAAGTACCTTGGTTTAGGTTCCTTGGATGCTGATTGCCTTATGCTCTGTAGAATGTTAAATCTGCAACATGTACACATACAATTGTATTATCATGATAACTCTGTTTAAATTTAACCAACCTTTTATACCCTTTGCAAGCCATTTCATTTTATTTTCAGGTCCTGCACATCTCTTTAGGCTTGCTGGCAAGTGTTTCAGTTTTGTGGAATCTACGTGAGTAACTGGTTTAGGTGCCTGACTGTATTTTTAGGATTGGCTGTGATATAGGCCTTCATTTTATTTTTTTAAAATCTGACTTATTTTGTTTTTTTAGGTATAAATATGAGTTCTGTCCTTTCAATAATGTCACTCAGCACGAGCAGACCTTTCGGTGGAATGCCTACAGTGGGATTTTAGGGTGAGAAAATCCAGACTCTTCTTTTTATTTTAGTTTGTGAGTTGTGTTCTTTGTAGAACTCTTGAAATCAGCACTTTTTAAATTAGCTATAGTTACGTTACCTTGAAAATAAACTAATCTTGGCATTTAGTTCAAACCCTGTTCCCTAAACTGTTTTCAGTTATACCAGTGCCACTGCCCTGTAGAAGCTGATGCAGAGGCTGTAAGGGTGTAACTGAAGGCACAATTTGTGTGAAAGTGCTGCAAAATGTATCTTGTTAAACCTCTTCTAATAGCAGCATGGGGCTCGGGTCACTTGCTGGAGGATTCTCTGCACCTTGAGGTCTTTAAACCATGATTTGAGCATTTCAGTAACTCAGACATAGGTTAGGGGTTTGTTACAGGAGTGGGTGGGTGAAATTCTGTGGCCTGCATTGTGCAGGAGGTCAGACTAGATGACCATAATGGTCCCTTCTGACCGTATGTCTATGGGAAAAAAAATCATGGACTTTTAGTAAATTAGGCTCCTTGACCATTTATTTTAATAATTTAATTTCTTATTTGACTATAGCATTTTATTCTTAAGACTTAATTTAAGAATACATAAAACAGATCAATCTGACATCTTTCAACTGTAGGTGTCATCTAGTTGCTGCTGTTCTCATTACTTTATAGTTAATGATGAAAATACAATTTTAGTGGCTGTTGCTTTAAACTTAAAAATGCATGTTAGCTAAGCCATGAGAATCCAGAATTTAGCAATCCTAGTTGGTCTTAACATATGCTGAGAGTAAAAGGTGGAAGAGGTCTCTAAAGGTAAGTATGCTTTCTAATAATCCTTTCCCAATTTCTGGATCACGTGTAGCATTACATCAACTGCTTGAGATTGCCAGGAATGGGAATTATCCCACATATGGGATCATGTCTCTTAAAACACCAAATAAAAAATTTTAAGGCAGAACTGACATAACTACAAAATGGAGGCATTATAGTTAAGAATGAGATTTATTTATTGGACACTCTTAAGAGCAAGTAACGAGGCGGTGTGGCTCCCCTCCTCACCCGAGAGGGTCGAGCCCCGTCAATCATCCATAGGGGCGGGGCTTCTAAGTAGAAGTCCCGCCCCTCAGAGGGTCAAGCGACGACCCGGAAGGATAAAAGCCGGCCCTCAGCCCTCAGTTGGAGCCCAACCACCGTCAGGAGCAGACCTGTCAGCGGGAGCTCCTGACTGGGAAGCTGCTGAGGCCGCAGGCTGGTGTCCGGACTGGCTGGAGCTTCCCTGCGCTCGCTATAATGAGGAGCTGCCAGAGCTTCCCTGCGCTCGCTATAATGAGGAGCTGCCAGAGCTTCCCTGCGCTCGCTATAATGAGGAGCTGCCAGAGCTTCCCTGCGCTCGCTATAATGAGGAGCTGCCAGAGCTTCCCTGCGCTCGCTACAATGAGGAGCAGCCAGAGCCGCCCCGTCCCTGCTGCGGCCCTGAGGACATCCCGGAACAGGCCTGGCTGGACTTCCCAGAGGAGCTGCCGGACCTGCCGCCCAGCCCTAGCCGTGAGGAGCCGATGTGGTGGGACATCCCCGAAGCTGATCCCACAAACCAGGTAGGCTCGGAGGGGGATATTGGAAGTAGCCCGGGGGCAGCCGACTTGCGTCAGGCTGCAGATTTCCCGATACCCATGGCAGTGTGTTGCCGTCAGGATCCCCACTGACCACCCCAGTGGTGATCACCGCTACTAGGGCCCCGGGCTGGAACGCAGTGGAGTGGGTGGGCCTGCATTCCCCCTGCCACCCGTCCACGGGTGGCAGAATCCCCCTCCCCCGGCCTGAAGAAGCCAGCTAAACTGGTAACTGTGTATTGTCGCTCAGCCCTGCAGCAGAGGGTCTGAGCCCCTACCTAACTGTATATTGTTCCTTAGCCCTGCAGTAGAAGGCCTGAACCCCGAATTGACTGTACGTTGCTGCTCAGCCCTGAGACAAAGGGCCTGAGCTCCTAACTGATTGTATATTGTTGCTCAGCCTTGCAGCAGAAGGCCTGAGATTGAAATTAACTGTGTAACTGGTGCCCCGCCCGAACCAAGGGCTGGGCCCCCTTTGACTGTACCACTGCCTGGTCCTGTCCACAGGGACTGAGCTACCCAGGCGGTGGGCGACAGTTCTGGGAACCGAGACCCTCAGACGACAAGTTGAGGCCGGTGTGGCTCCCCTCCTCACCTGGGAGGGTCGAGCCCCGGCGAGTCTCACTTACAGAGCACAAAAATTATGTGTAGTCCATATCTTTACAAAGATTTTTCTTTCCACTAAAATAAAATCTTCTCCATCTCACAACCCCTGGAAAACCTGGGAAAGCTGATAGGACTTTTAATGTGTCCTAAAGGTTGTTACACTAATAAAATAAATACCAGCAGGATCTTATAAGAGGGATAAGGCAAATCGCCACATTTATTGCAAATACAACAGAACAGTACTGACGGCTGTTAGAATTATTTACTCACACAAAGGCCATGGCTACACTAGGGAGTTGCAGCGCTGGTGAGGGGGTTACAGCGCTGCAATTTAGGATGTGGCCACACTTGCAAAGCACGGCCAGCGCTGCAACTCCCTGGTTGCAGCGCTGGCTGTACACCCGGTTGAGCCTCGGGTATAGCGATTCCAGCGCTGGTGATCCAGCGCTGGTCAGCAAGTGTGGACGCCCACCAGCGCTTTTATTGACCTCCGGGGTATAAGGAGGTATCCCAGCAGACCTTTTAAGCCTCTCTGGTAATCCTGCACACTCCACTGCCCTGGGCTCAGCTGACCCCACCTTTAAATGCCCCGGGAATTTTAAAAATCCCCTTCCTGTTTGCTCAGCCAGGTGTGGAGTGCAATCAATCAATCAGCGACCATGCTTCCACGCCCCAGACAAGCCCCAGCATGGAACAGTTCCGAGCTGCAGGACCTCATCAGTGTTTGGGATGAGGAAGCTGTGCAAGCACAGCTGCACTCCAGCCGGAGAAATTATATCTATGGGCAGATATCACAATCCTTGCTGAGAAGGGGCCATGAACGGGACGTGTTGCAGTGCAGGGTAAAAATTAAGGAGCTGCGCAGTGCTTACTGCAAAGCCCATGAGCGAAATCGCCGCTCAGGAGCTGCCCCCACGACCTGCCGTTTTTACAAGGAGCTGGATGCCATACTTGGGTGTGACCCCACTGCCAATCCTAGGAGCATGATGGAGAGTTCAGAGCAGGGAGAAGTGGGGGAGGGTGTAGAGGAAGCCAAGAGTCAGGCTACTGTGGTGGAGGGAGACACCCCGGAGTCCCAGGAGGCATGCAGCCAGGAGCTCTTCTCAAGCCAGGAGGAGGCTAGCCAGTCGCAGCAGCTGGAAGTTGCTGGTGAGGAAGAAGCAGAGGATCGTGCTCGGGGTAAGCATATTTTTATGTTTTGGGAGAGGACGGTTTGGGTTATGGCTGCCTGCATGCATGCCTAAACGTGGAATAGCCCATTGATTTGCTCTATCACGTCTCTGTAATCTGCCTCGGTAATCTCTTGAAAAGTTGCAGCCAGAGCGTGGGCAATGTGCTTTCGCAAGTTTGTAAGGAGAGCCACCATGGTCCTTGTCCCGGTCAGGCTAACTCTTCCGATCCACTGTGCAGCGAGGGGTGGGGGTACCATGGCTGCACACAGGCAAGCTGCATAGGGGCCAGGGTGGAATCCACATTGCTGTAGAAGACCCTCCCTCTCTTCCCAGGTAACACGCAGCAGTGATATATCTGGCAGTAGGAAACCCTGTTGAGAATTTAGGGATACTTGAGTGCAGGGCGCCAGGTTCGTGGTCCCCCTCCAGCCCCACGGTGCGTTCCGGTCTCCCCACCCCCTTCCAGCACGTAGCCAGCATCGCTGTGTGCTCCGGTCTCCCCATCCCCCTTTCCAGCAGGCAGCCAGCCTCGCGGTGTGCTCCGGTCTCCCCATCCCCCTTTCCAGCAGGCAGCCAGCCCCGCGGTGCGTTCCGGTCTCCTCCCCCGCCCCTTTCCAGCAGGCAGCCAGCCCCGCGGTGCGTTCCCCCCCCACCAGCAGGCCGGCAGTTCCGTGGACCGCCCCCCCCCTTCCAGCACTCGCCACCTTCATGTTCCCTACTGTCCCCTGTGCAGGCCACCATTTACCTCCTGTACCCAGTGCAGATAAACCCCAGTGAGCCATCAGTCAGTTCCCCCTCCCAGGTGAAGTCGGGGCAGAAACACTCACCCCATTGCTTGCCATGCCTTCGCTTCCCTGGCTTCTCTGTGTTATGTTAGGTATGTGGGAATGATGCTACAAAAAGTCTACAAACTCCTTCACTGTGTGATAATAAACAATGTAGCCTCTGTGTATTACATGTTTCTATCTGTTTTTTTTAGTGACCTTGACTAATGCAGCCGGATCACCGGCCTCACGTCGGTTGCAGAACTTGAGAAAAAATCCACGAAAATCAAAAGAGGAGTTGATCAAAGCAGTTATGAATCACTACAACAGAGAAAGTAGGAAGACACAGGAATGGAGAGAGAAAATGTATGAGTGGAGGCAAACACAAAGCAGGAGAAAGGAATTGGCTACCAAAAAAACCTCAAAGCACATGATAAGCCTCCTGGCTCGCCAAACTGACTCTTTCGAGTCTCTCGTAGCCATGCAGGCAGATCTGTACTGTGGTAACCCACACCCCTCCCAAAGCTCTCTTTCTTGTTCCCCAGTATTTGCACAAAACATCTTTCTCCAGCAGCCAGTTTCTTATTACCCCCAGCTGCCCCCAACACCTGTATGATCTCCTACCAGCCCTGATAACTACAATTCTTACCCTGTGCACTTCACTCCCATTACTCTGCAGCATAGTAATCCTGAAGTGAAGCAGACATTGAACAGTAATCCAAACAGGACATATTCAAACCTCTGAATGTACAGTCCACCACCCTAACCCCCCTGGCCTTTTATGTACTGTACTTTGAATAAAGGATTTTATGGCTTTTACAATACTTTTTATTATTGCAGGAAGTGGTAAATACTGTACCCCAAGGTAGAAAGGAGCACAGCAAAGGCACCAAACATTACTGTTGGCTCTCAGCATCAAATTGCTCCCTTAAGGCATCCCTAATCCTTGAAGCCCTTTCCTGGGCCTCTCTAGTAGCCCTGCTCTCTGGCTATGCAAATTCATCCTCTAGGCGTCGAACCTCGGAGGTCAATTCCTCACTGAATCTTTCACCCTTCCCTTCACAAATATTATGGAGGGTACAGCATGCGGATATAACAGCGGAGATGCTGCTTTCCCCCAAATCTAGCTTCCCATAAAGACACCTCCAGCGGGCTTTCAAATGGCCAAAAGCACACTCCACAGTCATTCTGCACCGGCTCAGCCTGTAGTTGAACCATTCCTTGCTCCTGTCAAGCTTCCCTGTATACAGTTTCATGAGCCAAGGCATTAAGGGGTAAGTGGGGTCTCCAAGGATCACAGTGGGTATTTCGACGTCCTCTACTGTGATCTTGCGGTCTGGGAAAAAAGTCCCGGCCCTCAGCTTCCTGAACAGGGCACTGTTCCGAAAGATGCGTGCATCATGCATCTTTCCAGGCCATCCTGAGTAAATGTCAGTGAAACGCCCACGGTGATCCACAAGCGCTTGCAGAACCACAGAGAAATACCCCTTGCGATTAACGTACTCTGATGCCAGGTGGGGGGGTGACAGAATAGGAATATGCGTCCCATCTATTGCCCCTCCACAGTTAGGGAAACCCATTTGTCCAGAGCCATCCACAATGTCCTGCACATTCCCCAGAGTCACAGTTCTTCTTAGCAGGGTGCGATTAATGGCTGTGCAAACTTGCATCAGCACCATTCCAACGGTGGACTTTCCCACTCCAAACTGGTTCGCCACCGATCGGTAGCTGTCTGGAGTTGCCAGCTTCCAGATTGCAATAGCCACCCGCTTCTCCACTGGCAGGGCAGCTCTCAATCTCGTGTCCCTGCGCCGCAGGGTAGGGGCGAGCTGAGCACACAGTCCCATGAAAGTGGCTTTTCTCATCCAAAAGTTCTGCAGCTACTGCTCGTCATTCCAGGCTTGCAGGACGATGTGATCCCACCACTCAGTGCTGGTTTCCCGAGCCCAAAGGCGCCGTTCCACGGTGCTGAGCACGTCTGTTACTGCCACAAGCAATTGAGTGTCTTGAGCGTCAGGCGTTTCAATATCATCGTCTGATTCCTCACTCTCACTTTGCAATTGAAGGAATAGTTCCACTGCCATGCGTGATGTGCTGGCAACATTCATCAGCAAGGTCCTCAGCAGCTCTGGCTCCATTTGTAACAGAAATCTCAGAAATTGCGCTGCAGACTCACAATGCCGCCAAACTGCTCAGAATGTGTAGCAAAGCACCACGAGGCGTTGGAACAGGAAGCGGAAAGACCCGCACACTTCCTTCCCCTTCCCACAAGCCACAGCGCCAAAATGGGACGAGATGCTCTGTGGGATAGCTGACCACAAGGCACCACTCCCAACAGCGCTGCAAGTGCTGCAAATGTGGCCACACTGCAGCGCTGGTAGCTGTCAGTGTGGCCACACTGCAGCGCTGGCCCTACACAGCTGTACGAACACAGCTGTAACTACCAGCGCTGCAAAACTGTAAGTGTAGCCATGGCCAAACATTCATGCAAGTTCTGCAATGATCAGTTATAGTTACCAACCTTCAGTTGCTCGTGCCAAGTCACTGGCCAGGTGCTCTGGACACGAGGTTGGAGCCGAGCCGTTGTCAGATGCGCATCTGATGCTCTTGGAGGGTGGTCACAGAACCAGACTCAAAGATCACAGTCCCCTGGCTCTATTTTTATAGGTCTTTGGTTTAATGTAAGTTTATGAGAATTGCTCTGTCATGCTTGAGATAACCATCAATCAGCTTGACCGGCGGATGGTACATTCATGACGGGCAAGTGTTACGCATATGTTATTTTAAATTTTTTCTTGATGCGCTTGGGCAGATTCCCGCTTGCTCTTCGGGGGTCATCCGGTTTCCTGCGTTATCTTCAGCCAGCAGATAGGTGTGAATCTTTTTTGAGTTTGGCTGGTACTATTTCCTAATCGATTATTTACCTGTCACAGACACTCACTTCCACTCACCCAGCATACTCACATTTCAGCGTTCTTACATTCCAGCTTAATACGTTTGATTTACATCTTATTCTGTTTTCTCTCGCCCTTTACATTGCTAAAGAACATGACTACAAGATTTACATAGGCACAATCAAAATTCCAAGGGATGAAAGGGTTAGTGGTAAATCAACACTGTTTCCCAAAGTCCTTATCACTCTCTGGTACAGACATTCTGTCTTGTTTCACTAGGCCTGAAATGATTAGTGTTTCTGTCCTTGAGCTAGTTACAGAAATTGCTGTAACAATTTACAGTAAGGCTAAAAAGGCAGGCACACGTCCAATCATTTAACTACTCCTTTCTATTCACACTTTTTACATATTTAATATTAGTATATAATGTAATACATATCTATCTCAACAAGGTCAACAAATTTGGGCTAAGTTGGACCAACAGGGCAATAAATTCCAGTTTTTGAAGATACCATACCTCCAGCCTTCTTCCATTTAAACCACCTGTTCTGATGTTGAATGGCTTAGCTAATTGTAGTTCCAGTGGCATAACACAAAGAGACATACAGTTTGAGGTAGTCAGGTCCCAGACCATTAAGGGCTTTATAGTTCAAAATTAACGTCTTATACTTAACGCAAAAAGAGACTGGAAGCCATTGTCATCTGCACATGACATGCATTTCCTTCAAGAAACACAAAATAAGTATACAACCACAATTTACATTAGACAAAGTTTCCATGGGCACTTTCTCCTTAAATCTCAGTTTTGAGTTGCATATAGCTCTCAAGTGTGATCTCTTGAAATGAAACTCCTTCTTGGTCTGAGCCTAGAAGTAATTTTAAACATATTTAATAAAAGCTCATTCAGTCTGTATAGTCAGTGCCTAGATACAGGTAGAGGAGCTAGCATACATTTAATTTAAAAACAAAGACTGATTTAAAGGTGCCTGCCTCTGTAAATATTTCCTATGTGCAGATGGGTAGAAAGTGAGTGAAGAGCTGGTCTTCCCTGCAAGTAGGATAGTCAGAAAGTCTGAGAGGAGGAGGTTACACCCAGAAATATGGTGGGCCTTAAGACCAGATAGTGGCAGAGACTAGTTTGTAGTCACTCTTGTCAGCATCGGAGAGAATCCTACAAGCTAGCTGAGCTGCAGTGGATTCCTAGACAGCAGTAGGGAGCCCGTGTTGGAGATAGGTCTTTAAGCTGTGAAGACCCAGAACCACTGAATAACTAGATTTGTCTGGAAACTGGGAGAGCCACAGAATTGTTGGAGAAAAGTCCTGACCTGAGAAACTGTTCAGGATGCAGAGACACTGCACTGAACTACTGAGCGAGGGTATTTATCCTTTTCAGAAATACTTTTAAAGGACCATTTTAGTCCAGGATCAGATTCTTGGGTGCAAGGGGCAAAACATTCTATGTTGCAGGGCCCTAGCTATGGGACTCTTGGTCAGAAATCATCAATATGAACCTGAGCTTGACTACAGAGGGGTTGGACTAGATGACCTCCTGAGGTCTCTTTCAATCCTAATTTATGATTCAGGTCTAAGTTCAAGACCTGTGTTTTCAAAAAGGCCTGTTTCCCACACATCAGAAAGGAGCCTCTTTTTACGAATGCTGTAGTCAGTGCTATCTTTATTTGTTGTTTGTTGCTTAGATGCTGTAGGGATAGGTGCTTTAGAAATGTTTGAGATATTTTTTTTTCAGGGGTTAGCAAAGCCTGGTTCTTTCCGCAATCAAGCACTTTTGTTTCAGTTAAGCAAAAATGAAAACTGATGTTCCAAGAGGACAGACGTGTGCTTGTTTCAGTTTCACTTTAAAATGTTTATACATCATGAAAGATAATGGATGGAATAACTTGATGTTTTAAAGGATTTCTTGGACTGAGAACCAAAAATGAGGATTTTACATATTTGAGTATGAAAGTTACTGAGTATTTTTAAAGTGTGTGATTATTCTTTCTACTCAAATTAGATCATTCCAAAAATTTAGTATCTGTCCCCCTGGTTGTTCTGCAAAATGCCTTCAAACTCCAGAATACAGAGAATCTGTGTCTTGGAGATCGCAGTGCACCCTGAAATGGGTGCCACATCCTAAAAGGCAAGACCTTGCATTATCATGTAACAATAATATTTTACTTTTCTGCATTTGTGACCTCCAGTTGTTTGATAGGCACCTTACAGATCATATATGTTTGGTGCTGCTTTGAGCAGGAGGTTGGACTAGATGACCTCCTGAGGTCTCTTCCAACTCTAATCTTCTATTATTCTGTGATAAAGTTCCTGCCTCAGAGAGTTTAGTGCAGGGGTCCCCAATGTGGTGCCCGCAGGCACCATAGTGCCCACGGGGGCATCTAAATGCACCCACGTCCTGGCCAGCAGTTGAGCATCTGCTGAAATGCTGCCGAAATTCGGTGGCATTTCGATGGTGATGCCTCTGGATCATGCTGCTTGCCACCGAGAAGCAGCGTCATCCAGAGGCATCGCCGCTGAAATGTCACCGAATTTCGGCGGCATTTCGGTGGATGCTCGACCGCCACCACGGTCCTTCATCTGGCGCCCGCCAGATGAAAAAGGTTGGGGACCACTGGCTTAGTGTAAATAGACACCATACACATACACACACAAGAAAAGCTACGAAAAGCAAAGTGAATAAAAACTGAAGTAAAGTGTTGGTTTGTTAGCCCCACAATTTTTATAGGGTTCAATTTCCATGTCTTTTTCAGTAAACTAAGGGAAGGGAGTGAATGGGACAGGCTGAGGTTTATGGGTTGCCCTCCTTTTACTGTGTTTTTATATTTTCAAAGAGCTATACAAATGTTATTTGTCAGGGCACCTCTGTGAAGCAGTAAGTATTATCCCCATTTTACAGGTGGGAAACAGAACAACAGAGGTGAAATGACTTTTCTAATGGCCTTACAGTGGCTGTTGTAAAGGCAGGCCTGCTCCTCTTCTCTGTCCAGTTGACAGGGAAGTCCATGATCTCTGCATGGTTTCATGCAGATGCACAAAGCATGGTTGCAATAATACCAGTGTTATAATACTGATGTATGGAGCTCCAGGAGTTTGCAATCGCAAAGGGGGTGATTGTGGCTATGCAGCAGCATTTAAATGAGGAGATCATATCCAGCTTAAATGACCTCCCAGAGTGATAGAGTGAACGTAGGTAAACAGGCAGCTTGGTCCTGATGTGGTGTGATGCAATGCAGTGTGGGAGAGCAACTGTAGGACTGCCAAGTCAGTGCAAAATACAGATGCAGCCACAAAAACCCTTTTCTGCACTAATTCATTCTGAAATGAACGTTCAAAATGGATAATCCACTTTGCAATAGTTGGCACTTCATCTGAAAGACCAATTGTGTTGTATGGACCCAGGGCATTTTAAGTGTTTAAAAAAAAAAAAGTCAATGTGAAAAAACCTTGGGTAGGCAATCCCTAAGGCTATCCCTCTGAGTCAGGATTCTGTCCTGGCCCCCAACCTGGGTTGATTGTGAGACCACAGTGCCGCTCTTGTGACTGTCATGAGTTTTATGGTCTAACAGGGAATATTTCATTTTAAATTGGAATAGGTCACTTTCCAGAAATATATTGTCAATAAATGCTTCTCTTCATGACAAGTTTTGAAAAGTGAGAACATTTTTGAGTTTGTATTCTTGTTTCACCCACCTGATGACATACTTTGATTGGGCTTACTCTGTATTCTGAGCAGTTGAGAAGATTGCAGTTTGGTAATGCCTCTTTCAGACAAATTATTGATGACAAAAACAAACCCTTTTTCAATTTTATTTGATTAAGAAAGCGTGGAAATGGTTTTGAGACATGTCAGAATAACCATAGTGCCCAGAAACTACGGTGATGGAGACTCTATAAGTAATTAAAGAACTCCACTGTGGTTATGAGGTAATTGATCTGTGATGGGGCAGATCTGGGCCCTAAGAAAAGGAAATATTAAAGGACCTTCAAAAAATTGAAATTGATAAAGTGAATTTTAATACAGTGTTAGAGTATTTCTGTTTTTCTTACCAAGTTTTTAACTTTTTTCTCCAAAATTATAAAACATATCTTTTGAGCTGTTCTCTTTTTCCAGTATTTGGCATGAATGGGAAATTTACAACAACACATTTGTTGGCATGTGGATGAGAGAAGGGGATTCATGTGAAACCAAAACCAGAGAGACAAAGGTACAGTAATTAATCATCCTGATGCAGTTAATACAGATGGCATGTTTGTATCAGTTTAAACTATTGAAGCCATTAATATACCATAGGACTTGAAAACTTAGATGGGGCTTTACAAATTGAGATCTTTTCCTGCCCAAAGAGTTCATGGCTTAGGACATGAAGCAGAAAAATGCAAGATGAGATATGGGACAACAGTTAGGAATGGAGGGTAAAACCAGGATAAAAAGCTGATGATATTTTCACTCACACCAGTTTAGAGACTTTAACTCTTTTCTTTTTGTTCATGCAAAATAGGATGTTCTGGTATTACCATTACCACTAGGGACAAATGCTCTGTAACTTCTGCTATGGGCCACTGCTGAATAAGAGGAAGAGAAATAAGAATTACTCGTGGGACTGGAGTTGCCAGCCTCTACTGGATGACACATGTCTAGGGATCCAAGGAGAGAGAACTTGGTAGTTTAGTTTAGTTAGTTGAAAGGAAACCAAGTGGCAGAGAGACTTGTATGGGAAAAGTAGAGGGCCAGGTCACAAGAAGCATGTGCAGGTGAGAGAGGAGCAAAACAGATGTGGGCAGAAAGAAGGGGTGGGAGGTGAAATGAAGAGCAAATAGAGATAGTATAATTAGCTTTTTGTCAAAAAGACAAAACTATTAAAAACAGTTAAAATACATGACTCTTACATGTGAGCAGTTGCTGTTGCTGAAAAGGGATGTTACATGATTGTGAACGGGAAGGAGGTGTCCAAAAGACTCTGAAAATGTGTGGTCCATACTATGTAAAACTCTGACAACTCCTGCCTTAGACCTCTCTTCTCCCCTTGTTAAAATAATGTTTGCACTTCTCTAGGTCCTTCCTAGAGGTTAAGGAGCTTTACAAAATTAAGTCTCACATTCCTCTGTGACATAAGACAATACCTATTGCTATTGGTTTTATGTGGAAGCACTTAGATAATACAGTGATGGGCGGCTATGTAAAACCCTAAGATAGATAGGTTGATCAATGGGAAAGAGAGGCGGGTAGTGAAGTGACTTGGCCAAGATGACAGAAGAATCCTGTTGGAGGGAGAGCCAGCAATAGAACCAGGATTTCTGACTTCGAGTGCACTGTCTTACTGTGACAGAGTGCTGGGAGCCTAGAACTGGCCCAGTACTCTGTCACTAAGGTGCTACCAATTCCCCCCAGAGCGGATGTAATTGGAGGGGGGTGCTCAGTGGTTTAATTAGGCAGGAAGCTGACAAGCTAGTGAGAGCAACCAACCTGTCAGCTGGGAAGTTAGAGGACAAGAAGAAAGTGCAAGGGGAGTGTCTGGTAAGGGCTAGGGGAGGCAGAATCTCAGGATGAGAAGATCTGTCTCTCTCCTTCCCTGGACAGTGGGCTAAGGGGAGAGTTTCAGCTATATATTGCTTCATGAGGCTGTACTGGTGAAGGGGACTCACTGAATTAAAAAAATGGTGCTTATAAACTGGGAAGCATTCAGCCTGTTTGTGTTGATTCAAGGGGTGGAGAAGGGAACCTATTACGCATGCCATAAGAGCATCCTTTCTTCCTGTAGGCACACTGAAGATATATTTGGCCGTCTAGTATTACATGATTTCTAATACTAAGAATTTGAATCCTCCTTCGGTTTTGCTTGTAAAAGGTCATGAAACATTAAAGCTGAAAATGTAAAGATCATAATAAAGCATCTACAATGTAGGGTAGATCAATATTCTCTGGAAAAATTAAAGGACATAAGAACCTAGTGTTTAGTGCTTTTTACTTTGTACTGCTATTTAGGAGACCTGGATTCAATTTTTCACTGTTCAAAGGCTGGTAGTCCTTCAGAGGTGGGAACATGCATCACTCAGTATTAAATGCACCTGCTGAGTGATGCTGACAGGCTCTGAAGGGCATCTAATTTAGTCTCTCTCTGTTGGAAGTTGTGGTGACTTAGGTGGGGTGAAGGTGGAGGAACCACTTCCCATTGGGAAAGGAACAAGCTTGTTCCATGCTTTAAAATAACGTAATGTGAAAAAGACTTAACTAGTGGCTGTGACCTCTTTCTTCTGCATTGGGTATAATGATGGCAGCACTGAGAGCTGACTACAGGACTTGCTGGAATGCAGCTATACTCATGGTAAAATGGGAAGTTAGTGATGTATGTTGGTTCTGTTCAACATGAAACTAGTGACTGTATTGTGTGTTTAATCTATTTCCTCTCGTGCTTCTTTTTCTGCTCTTCAGGTTCTTCTTCTTTGTGGAAAAAACAATAAGTTGGCTCATGTGTCTGAGCCAAGTACTTGTGTTTACTCTCTAACGTTTGAGACTCCTCTTGCTTGCCATCCTCATTCTCTTTTAGGTAGGTGGGATAAAAAGGTCTGTGCATGTGTGAAAGGCAGGTGACCTTTCACCCAAGCCTTGAAGTTTAGATTTCTGGTTTGTTAGTTTGTATCATTAAGTCAATGAGAAGTAAATGTAACATTGTTTATTACAAGCATTTCTAAAGTACCCATCACTATAATAATTTGGCACTCTTATCTGAGCTTGCAAAGTCCCTACAGTCACCTCAGTGGCATTTCTCTTTTTGTAATGGGATAACTTTTGAAAACTCCATCCAGTTAGTTCCAAAATTTCAGAGAATGTTCTAGGCATTAATTGTCAGAATCCTATTTGATCTTGGAGAAGAGCAGAAAATCAAAAGGGAGGGAGATTGGGGAACAAAAGAGCCCCTGACAGCTCTTTAGCCACAGCCTCTAGCATATCTACAGTTATCTGTAGATCACACTTTCCAGCACAACAATACCTATGCTCATGTCAGCTTATCCTCCCAATAGTGTAACGCATTGACATGCTGAATGACTTCTCTTCTGGACAGAAAATAATGGTGGTAGGGGGAAAGGGAAATGGAGGGGCCTGAGGGGAGCAGAGAGAAGTTCACACAGCTGCTGGAATGTTAGGGGAAAATTGGGGACCCTCATATGGAGGGAGGGAAGAAAGGAGCACATTGAACCTCTGGTTGGGGGGAATGGAGTTTGGGGGATCTGATATGGGGGAGAGAGGATTGGGGGGCACAGAGCCCATGCTGGGGGAAGATTGAGGGACCCAGGGAAGGTGGGGAATAAGCGTGCACACAGCCCCTGGCTTGGGGGCCAGAATGAAGGGCCTTCAGAGAATTGGAGCAGACACAGCCCCTGGCATGGGGGATTTGGTATGAGGGGCACACAGACCTCCTGGTGGGGGGTTGATTGGAGGACCCTCGTATGAGGAATGGAGTATGGGGGAAAGAGGATAATAGGTTGCATGCTGAGCTGCTGGTATGGGGAGCGAGTGAGGGATCTGATATGGAAGAAGAGGGAAGTGAGGGGCACACAGACCCTTGCAGGGAAGAGATTCGGGTGAATTGCAGGAAATTCCTGGAAAAAGAAGGGGCTGGGATGGTGGGCATACAGAGAGCTTGTGGGAGAGGGAATGGAGGAATACAAAGAGCATTGCAATAAGTTCAGCCTACATAATCTACAAACAACACCTTGGTAAATTTATTTGTGTACAAGAGCGTAGTTCTCTCATTCTCACCACTTCCATCCCAGTCTCCAGTTAGACAAGTCAGTGGGTGCATTCAACAGTTTGGAAAAATGTCTGCATGAAGAGATATTTAATGAAATATTCCCTGAAGGTAGTAAGAGTGAGGCTCAGCCCTAAGAGGGGTTTACAGAAATAGTCAGGCCCCAGCCCTTATGGGGTTTTGTAACTGAAGTCCAGCACCTTGAATTGGATTCATACTGCCACCATATGCTGTGCACTCCAGCTACCCCTTGGAATATGCCTCCATTTGGCCTTAGTGGTCATTCTTAGATAGGATGTGTTTCAGTAGTCTATAAGTGAGGAGGGTGCAGTCTGGATCTCATTCAGCAGTGAAGGGTGCATCCTTCTGGACGGCTGGAGCTGGAAGAAGAGACCTTTGGTCACTGCTGCTGTCTTGGATCATTAGACCTCTAGAGCCTGCTCCTGTTCCCATTTGAAGTGATTGAGAAAATTCCTATTGATTTAAATAGGATTGAAGAACAGGTCCAGGCAAGTGAATGTAGCAGTTTACAGTCTCAGTGATCCATGTTGAAGTGAAGCATTAAGCTGTTAAAACACACACATAGCAGCATTACGGTTACATTCAAGTAGTTAATTAAGGAAAGTATAGCTGTTAGTATTTATGACAGCTTTACTTTCCATTTTTCAGTTTATCCAACACTGACTGAAGCCCTGCGAAGGAAGTGGGATGAAGCAGAGCAGTCTCTTTATGATGAGTTAATAACTGAACAGGTTTGCTGATCCATTCTGATTTCTTGTTAAAGGACTATCACTTTAAAATTACTTAGTACTGGTCCATTTTCTGTAGTTCCAGCTTTTTTTAGGATAGATGTTTTTATCCTACTATTGGCAAAAACTATTCGTGTTCTGCATCTAGCTACAGCTTATTGGTAATCACAAAACCTTGTAAAATAAATAGCCAATGCAAATTACAAACAGAAATAGAATGTCTTTATGTAATGTCTTTGTTTTTTCCAGGGATACAAAAAATTGTTGAAGGAGATTTTTGAGGAAGCAGGACTTTTAAGAGCAACAGAAGAAAAGGAGATTGAGAAAAAAAATAAAAAGCTAAAAAGTCTGGAATTTGAAACAGTGGAGAAATGCAATAAGGTATAGAAAGTAATTCTCAATACTTGACTAATAAATTTTACCAACATGGAATTAATCACCATCCTTCTGCTGTGTGATTGAGCCACTGGACTCTCAGCCAAGCTGCCTGTCCATTGTTAGGATTCAGATAAAGTCTGCTCCCTTGGTTATCTTCTGTTGCCTAAATGACAGTATATTTAAAAATAAATAGAAATAGCAGAACTTATTTTAATGCTGAAAATTGGAAACAAACTAGCATTACCGAATGCCTTTCCAGGAGATGTTAAGGGGCGGCATATGGGAAGTTGTTTGGATACCTAGGTGATGTGCATCTTAGACATGCTCTCATAAAGTGGGGTTGGAATGAGATTAAGAAGCAGAAGGAAGTTAGTTAAAGTGGAAGGTGGACCAGAGCCTTGTGACGGATGGGTACTTGGTAATCATATAATATACACACTATGCAAAAACTTCAGGCCATTTTACAAACAAAGGCCCAGTGGTTCATATCATGTATCCTTTAAATTCTCTGTGTGTGCTCCTGTATCTACAACTATATATGCCTATACATATACACTCTGCAGCAGAATTTACAAGGCTTGTTAGTACGAATTAAAGGCAAGCACTGAGCATTAAATGAAGTGCATAATATGTATGGAGAGAATACATTCAGCCTAAACGTTTGTGCTATGGTTATACCATCTCATTGATGTGCTGAGATTCATTAACAGGATATGGAAGCGTAGTCATAGATTGCAAAACAAGAAGGAGACCATTGTGGTCATCTAGTCTGACCTTGTGGATATCAAAGCCTATAGAATTTCACCCATTAATTCCAGCATCAGGCCTAATAACTTGTGATTGAATTAAATCATCTCTCTTAGAAAGATATACGTGGTGATTTAAAGCAGTGGACAATCCATCACATCTTCTTGGGTTGGTCCAGTTCCATGGTCGGTGGGTTTAATAGGCCAGGAGAGGCTCTGCTGTGGCGGCCAGACACCCCCAGCCTCCCGTTGCAGGGTTTGGCGGTTAAGTTTTTGTTTTATTATGCCCCACGCAGGTTCCAGAACGGCTGAGGAGGCACATACTGCCTCCTCAGCCACCCTGGAAGTTGCCTGGGGCATATCAAAAACATCTTAACAGACACTTTTCCTCTGCGTAGATTGGGTCTGGGGAGGGGAGGCACAGTGCGGCTTTAGCCAGCCCAGGGCTCCTTGAGGCTTCTCCAGCTGAGGTGGGGAGTGCTCAGAACTTCGGCCAGCCCAGGGCTCCCATGGCTGGGGGGGTCAGGGTGTTCTGGATGGGTGTGGGGGGGAGTTGTAGTTCTGGCCGTGGGGGGGGGAGCAGGGGGTCTCGGGGCTCTGGCCATGGGGAGGGTGTGGGCGGAAGGGGCGGAGCCAGGGGCTAGCTTCCCCAAAGGGGGGTTCCACCCGCTGCCTATGTCCAGTTTCTATTAAAAAATTGAACCTTATTTTCAATTTTAATTTAGCTAGCTAGTGATGAATATTATGGGATTCCAGCTTTCCTTATAGCAGTGGTCTCCAAACTTTTTACACCCAATATCACTTTTTGAATCTAAGGGCAACTAAGGATCTACCCTGCCTCTTCCCCAAAGCCCTGCTCTGCTCACTCCATCCCCCCGCTCTGTTGTTTGCTCTCCCCCACTCTCACTCACTTTCACCAGGCTGGGGTGAGGTTTTAGGTGAGAAGGCTATGACCGATACAGAGGCAGCAGTGAAAGACCCAATGAGGATGACTGGATGTGGGAGCTGCGGCATGTACATGATCCTGGAGGGGGTGCCTGAAAAGAGTTTTGTTTGCATGAAGTGCCGCCTGACTGAGCTGATGGAAGAAAAGATCTGAGGACTGGAGATGCAGGTGGAAACTCCGGTAGAGCGTAGAAGGGAGTCCGAGCAGATGATGGAGCAAAGATATAAGAAGGCTGAAGGGATAAGCTCAAACTTGCAGATGGAAGCAGGACCAAAGAATTCTGAGGGGGGACTGCTGGGTAAGGAAAGTGGACGATGGAAGCATGTGACTCAGAGAACCAGGCAGAGGAAAAGACGGGCCAGTGAAGGAGAAATAGAGCTCAGGAACAGGTTTGCAGAGTTGGAAAATGAAGAAGGAGCACAGCAAGTGGTCGCGGAAGATGAGAGAGCAAGGAAGAAGAGAAGAGCAGCTAGTCCGAGGGGAAGAGTTAATGGAGACAACACCAAATATGAGCCCCAGGAGGATAAAGGAAGGGTTGCAGAGGGTTGCAAGGATGAATAGGAATCGAGAGGACTTGCAGCCAGTGGGAGCAGGGGATAGACCGGAGAATCACACTGTCACTAGGAAAAGGCTGGTCTACGTGATTGGGGACTCCTTACTGAGAAGAATAGACAGGCCTGTAACTAGAGCTGATCCGGAGAACAGAAGGGTGTGCTGTCTGCCGGGTGCTAAGATACAGGATGTGGACCTGAGGCTGAAAAGGATCCTAACGGGAGCAGGAAAGAATCCGTTGATTGTCCTTCGTGTGGGAACGAATGATACGGCTAGATTTCTCGCTGTAACGTATCAAGGGAGACTATGCCAGACTGGGGAAGATGCTTAAGGAAATCGAGGCTCAGATAATCTTCAGTGGGATTCTGCCTGTTCCTAGAGAGGGGCAACAAAGGTGAGACAAGATTATGGCAATTAACAGATGGCTAAGGCAGTGGTGCTATAAGGAGGACTTTGGGATGTACAGCCACTGGGAAGCATTCATGAACAGAGGACGGTTCTCTCGGGATGGACTTCATCTGAGATAGAAGGGAAATAGACTTCTAGGATGGAGGCTGGCACAACTGATTAAGAGAGCTTTAAACTAGGAATTTGGGGGAGATGGTTGGGAGATGTCCAGGTAATCTCCATGCCAGGATTCAACACTGAGAGGGAAGAAAACAAAGTAAGAAAAGATACAGCCGTGGGCAGAAGAATGGACATGGGGAGGAAGGGTAGTGTAGATACCAGTCTAATAGGTGATAGTGGTGGTAGAATGTCTGTGTCTAATCGGGTAAAGAATGTCAGTGAAGCCAAACGGCAAAAATTAAAATGTCTGTACACTAATGCGAGGAGCCTAGGTAACAAAATAGAGGAATTAGAGCTACTGGTGCAGGAAGTGAAACCGGATAGTATAGGAATAACAGAAACATGATGGAATAGTAGTCATGACTGGAGTACAGGTATTGAAGGCTATGTGCTGTTTAGGAAAGACAGAAATAAAGGCAAAGGTGGTAGAGTAGCATTGTATATCAATGAGGAGGTTAACTGTAAAGAAATAAGAAGTGATGGAATGGATAAGACAGAGTCTGTCTGGGCAAAAATCACATTGGAAAAGAAAGCTACTGGAGCCTCCCCTGAGATAGTGCTTGGGGTGTGCAACAGACCGCCGGGATCTGATTTGGATATGGATAGAGACCTCTTTAATGTTTTTAATGAAGTAAACACTAATGGGGATTGTGTGATCATGGGAGACTTTAACTTTCCAGATATAGATTGGAAGACAAGTGCTACTAATAATAATAGGGCTCAGATTTTTCTGGATGTGATAGCTGATGGATTTCTTCACCAAGTAGTTGAAGAACCAACAAGAGGGGATGCCATTTTAGATTTGGTTTTGGTGAGTAGTCAGGACCTCATAGAAGTAATGGTTGTAGGGGACAACTTTGGTTCGAGTAATCTTGAGTTAATTCAGTTCAGACTGGATGGAAGGATAAACAAAAATTGATCTGTGACTAGGGTTTTTGATTTCAAAAGGGCTAACTTTAAAGAATTAAGGAAATTAGTTAGGGAAGTGGATTGGACTGAAGAACTTGTCGATCTAAAGGCGGAGGAGGCCTGGAATTACTTCAAGTCAAAAGTTGCAGAAACTATCAGAAGCCTGCATCCCAAGAAAGGGGAAAAAATTCATAGGCAGGAGTTGTAGACCAAGCTGGATGAGCAAGCATCTCAGAGAGGTGATTAAGAAAAAGCAGAAAGCCTACAAGGAATTGAAGATGGGAAGGATTAGCAAGGAAAGCTACCTTATAGAGGTCAGAACATGTAGGGATAAAGTGAGAAAGGGCAAAAGCCATGTAGAGTTGGACCTTGCAAAGGGAATTAAAACCAATAGTAAAAGTTTCTATAGCCATATAAATAAGAAGAAAACAAAGAAAGAAGTGGGACCACTAAACACTGAGGATGGAGTGGAGGTTAAGGATAATCTAGGCCTGGCCCAATATCTAAACAAATACTTTGCCTCAGTCTTTAATGAGGCGCTTAAGGATAATGGTAGGATGACAAATGGGAATGAGGATATGGAGGTAGATATTACCACATCCGAGGTAAAACTCGAACAGCTTAATGGGACAAAATCAGAGGGCCTAGATAATCTTCATCCAAGAATATTAAAGGAACTGGCACAGGAAATTGCAAGTCCATTAGCAAGAATTTTTAATGAATCAGTAAACTCAGCAGTTGTATCGTACAACTGGAGAATTGCTAACATAGTTCCTATTTTTAAGAAAGGGAAAAAAGGTAATCTGGGTAACTATAGGCCTGTTAGTTTGACATCTGTAGTATGTAAGGTCTTGGAAAAAATTTTGAAGGAGAAAGTAGTTAAGGACATTGAGGTCAATGGTAATTGGGACAAAATACAACATGGTTTTACAAAAGGTAGATCGTGCCAAACCAACCTGAACTCCTTCTTTGAGAAGGTAACAAATTTTTTTAGCCAAAGGAAATGCAGTGGATCTAATTTACCTTGATTTCAGTAAGGCATTTGATACGGTTCCACATGGGGAATTATTAGTTAAATTGGAAAAGATGGGGATCAATATGAAAATTGAAAGGTAGATAAGGAACTGGTTAAAGGGGAGACTACAACGGGTTGTACTGAATGGAGAACTGTCAGGCTGGAAGGAGGTTACTATTGGAGTTCCTCAGGAATCAGTTTTGGGACCAGTCTTATTTAATCTTTTTATTACTGACCTTGGCACAAAAAGTGGAAATGTGCTAATAAAGTTTGCAGATGACACAAAGCTGGAGGGTATTGCTAACACAGAGAAGGACCGGGGTATCCTACAGGAAAATCTGGATGACCTTGTAAACTGGACTAATAGTAATAGGATGAAATTTAATAGTGAAAAGTGCAAGGTCATGCATTTAGGGAGTAATAACAAGAATTTTAGTTATAAATTGGGGACACATCAGCTGGAAGTAATGGAGCGGGGAGAAGGACCTCGGAGTGTTGGTTGATCACAGGATGACTATGAGTCGCCAATGTGATATGGCCATTAAAAAAGCTAATGGAGTTTTAGGATGCATCAGGCGAGGTATTTCCAGCAAATATAAGAAGGTGTTAGTACCATTATACAAGGCACTGGTGAGATGTCATCTGGAATACTGTGTGCAGTTCTTGTCTCCCATGTTCAAGAAGGATGAATTCAAACTGGAACAGGTTCAGAGACGGGCTACTAAGATGATCCGAGGAATGGAAAACCTGTCTTATGAAAGGAGACTCAAAGAGTTTGGCGTGTTTAGCCTAACCAAAAGAAGGTTGAGGGGGGATATGATTGCTCTTTATAAATATATCAGAGGGATAAATATTAGGGAGGGAGAGGAATTATTTAAGCTGAGTACCAATGTGGACACAAGAGCAAATGGATATAAACTGGACACTATGAAGTTTAGACTTGAAATTAGACGAAGGTTTCTAACCATTAGAGGAGTGAAGTTCTGGAACAGCCTTCCAAGGGGAGTAGTGGGGGCAAAAGGTCTATCTGACTTTAAGACTAAGCTTGATAAGTTTATGGAGGGGATGATATGATGTGATAGCCTAATTTTGGCAATTTGGCAATTGACCTTTGATTATCAGCAGGTAAGTATGCCCAGTGGTCTGTGATGGGATGTTAGATGGGGTGGGACCTGAGTTACTACCGAGAATTCTTTCCTGGGTGCTGGTGAGTCTTGCCCACATGCTCAGGGTTTAACTGATTGCCATATTTGGGGTTGGGAAGGAATTTTCCTCCAGGGCAGATTGGCAGAGGCCCTGGAAGTTTTTCGCCTTCCTCTGCAGCGTGGGGCATGGGTCACTTGCTGGAGAATTCTCTACAGCTTGAGGTCTTCAAACCAAAATTTGAGGACTTCAATAACTCAGACATAGGTTAGGGGTTTGTTATTGAAGTGGATGGGTGAGATTCTGTGACCTGAATTGTGCAGGTCAGACTAGATGATCATAATGGTCCCATCTGACCTTAAAGTCTATGACTCTATAGTTTTATAGACCTCTTATCATATCTCCCCTTCATCATCTGTTTTCTAAACTGCGTAGTCACAGTCTTTTTAATCTCTCCCCATATGGAAGTTATTGCACACCCCTAATATTTTTTGTTGTCCTTCTTTGTACCTTTTCCAATTTTTAATATATATTTTTTGAGAATGGGGAACCAAAACTGCATGCAGTGTTCAGGGTGTAGGCATACTACGGATTTATATAGTAGCATTGTGATGTTATCTGTCTTATTACCCATCCTTTTTTGAATGCCTCTGCACATTGAGCAGATATTGTCAGAGAACTATCTACAATGGCTCCAATATCTCTTTCTTGAGTGGTAACAGCTAATTTAGAGGCCATCATTTTATTTGTATAGTTGATATTATCTTTTCCAATGTGCATTACTTTGCATGTATCAACATGGAATTTCATTTGCCATTTTGTTGCTCAGTCACCCAGTTTTGTGATATCCCATTGTAACTCTTTCTGTCTGCTTTGGAATTAACTATTTTGAGTAATTTTGTATTGTCTGCAAATTTTGCAACCTCACTGTTTACCTTGTTGTCCAAATCATTTATAAACATGTTGGACAGCACTGGTCCCAGTAGTGATCCCTGGGGGACGCCATTATTTACCTCTCTCTTTTCTGAAAACAGCATTTATTCCTACCCTTTGTTTCCTGTCTTTTAAGCGGTTACTGATTGATGAGAGGACCTTTCTTCTTATCCTGTGACTGCTTATTTTACTTAAGAGCCTTTGGTGAGGGGCCTTGTCAAGTCTTTCTGAAAGTGCAAGTACACTGTATCCACTGAATCACCCTTGTCCACATGTTTGTTGACCCCCTCAAAAAATTCTCATAGATTGGTGAGGCATGATTTCCCTTTACAAAAGCCATGTTGACTCTTCCCCAACAAATCGTGTTTATGTGTGTGTGTGATAATTCTGTTTTATACTGTAGTTTCAACCAGTTTGAATGGTACTGAAATTAGGCTTACTGCCCTGTAATTGCCAGGATTGCTTCTGGAAACTTTTAAAAAAATTGGTAGCTATCCTCCAGTCATCTGGTAAATCAAGATTCCAAACATGTTTTTTTCCCTCCCAGTGGCTGCCCTTATAACTATGGTTGGACGTTTTATACTTGATGCAAACTGAATTTTTAAGTAGACGTGTATTTAGGCAAAACATATTGTCCATTTTAAAAATATTTTTTATTCCAGGAGTACAAGAAACTTTCTGAAGAAATAATAAGGCTTAAAGATTTATTAACTCAACATGGTGTTGTATATGAAAGAAACACAGGTAAGTTCTTTGTGTAGTTCTACTTTCTCATTCCTATCTATTTAGAACATGAATGCTCAGCTTTCTCTTTTTAAATGAAAAATATTGTTAAGATCAGGATAAACAAATAATCTTTCATCGGAGGGGGTCAAGCCCCACCGTAAAGCATACTGCATGTGATTTTGACTGAACAGACCCTTGACTGTGAGAACTTGTTTAAAAATATATGTAGGTTTTTGTTGGTGTCAGACTCTTCCTGTTGGTACGCATACTTCCACCTTTTCATGTTCTCTGTATGTATAAATATCTCCTGTCTGTGTGTTCCATTCTATGCATCTGAAGAAGTGGGCTGTAGCCCACGAAAGCTTATGCTGAAATAAATTTGTTAGTCTTTAAGGTGCCACAAGTACTCCTAGCCTTTACAATGGGACTGTAGCTGCTACCACTTCTATTTTGGTATACTTTGAGCTTCAGTCTCTGATTCTTCCTCCGTGCTAAGTGTTAATGTCCACAGCATTCAAGACTAATATTTTCATCTCATTTATCCCAACTGCACGCCAACGATAAAATCTGCTCCCATGAGTATGTGAAATGTTCTCCTTTGGTGTGTGTAAAGTCTCCTGCTTCATACTTCATTCCACTCTTTGCTGGTCAGTTTCTCTCCCTCACTGGCCTCCGCTGCAGATATTCACCACCTGTCCCATGCTACTTCCTGGTTTGAAGAAGAGAGCAACAGCAGGAGGGTGGGTCCTGGCTGTGAAGAAGCAGTCTGGATTTACTCCAGGCAAGTTCCAGTCTCACCCTGCCTCCTAGGAACCAAGTTGCCTCATTCTTCTCAGTGCTTGTTCCCCAGTTATCATGTCAAATTCCAGTCCTTGTGTAGTTAATTCTCTAAGTTCCACGTGATGCCCCTTGGGCATTTAGCTTCTTAAGGTGCACCTCTTTATAGTTTGTGTTCAGAGATTGGCATCTCAGTGAAATATTAGGCTGTAACCTAATGACTAGAACTGAGCAAGTGATATATTTGCATTTTGTAGTTCTTTTCTGTATGAGAAACTTTCATTTTCATTATGTGAAATGAGTGACTTTTTTCAGGGAAAAAAATCTTGTGTTGGAACGTATGCAGATTATAGATTTTGCTAATTAATATCCAGTTTAAACTATTATTTACATAAATTACACAGGATTTCTGTTCACTGACTGGATAACTTGTGTAACCATATAGAGCAGAATTTGAATTGTATATTCAAGAGCAAAAATCACAGTTTGCATTGGATGACTTATTGTAACTCAACATCAGAGGGGTAGCCGTGTTCGTCTGTATCCACAAAAACGACGAGGAGTCTGGTGGCATCTTAAAGACTAACAGATTTATTTGGGCTCAAGCTTTCATGGGTAAAAAACCCATTTCTTCAGATGCATGGAGTGAAAATTACGGATACAGGCATAAATATATATTGGCACATGAAGAGAAGGGCATTACCTTACAAGTGGAGAAACAATGTTGAAGGCCAGTTCAGTCAGGGTGGATGTGGACCACTCCCAATAGTTGATGAGGAGGTGTCAATAGCAAGAGAGAGAAAATTGCTTTTTCAGTGAGCCAGCCACTCCCAGTCCCTATTCAAGTCCAAATTTCAGAGGGTAGCCGTGTTAGTCTGGATCTGTAAAAGCAGCAAAGAATCCTGTGGCACCTTATAGACTAACAGACGTTTTGGAGCATGAGCTTTCGTGGGTGAATACCCACTTCCTCAGATGCATGTAATGGAAATATCCAGGGGCAGGTATATATATGTGTGCTAGCAAGCAAGCTAGAGATAACGAGGTCAGTTCAATCAGGGAGGATGAGGCCCTGTTCTAGCAGTTGAGGTGTGAAAACCAAGAGAGGAGAAACTGGTTCTGTAATTGGCAAGCCATTCACAGTCTTTGTTCAATCCTGAGCTGATGGTGTCAAATTTGCAGATGAACTGAAGCTCAGCAGTTTCTCTTTGAAGTCTGGTCCTGAAGTTTTTTTGCTGCAGGATGGCCACCTTAAGGTCTGCTATAGTGTGGCCAGGGAGGTTGAAGTGCTCTCCTACAGGTTTTTGTATATTGCCATTCCTAATGTCTGATTTGTGTCCATTTATCCTTTTCCGTAGAGACTGTCCAGTTTGGCCGATGTACATAGCAGAGGGGCATTGCTGGCATATGATGGCGTATATTACATTGGTGGATGTGCAGGTGAATGAACCAGTGATGGTGTGGCTGATCTGGTTAGGTCCTGTGATGGTGTCGCTGGTGTAGATATGTGGGCAGAGTTGGCATCGAGGTTTGTTGCATGGATTGGTTCCTGAGCTAGAGTTATTATGGTGTGGTGTGCAGTTATATCGAAAACCCACCGACCGCTATGCCTACCTTCATGCCTCCAGCTTCCATCCCGGGCACATCACACGATCCATTGTCTACAGCCAAGCACTGAGGTACAACCGCATCTGCTCTAACCCCTCAGACAGAGACCAACACCTACAAAATCTCCACCAAGCATTCTCAAAACTACAATACCCGCATGAGGAAATAAGGAAACAGATCAACAGAGCCAGACGTGTACCCAGAAGCCTCCTACTGCGAGACAAACCCAAGAGAGAAACCAACAGGACTCCACTGGCCATCACATACAGCCCCCAGCTAAAACCCCTCCAACGCATCATCAAGGATCTACAACCCATCCTGGACAATGATCCCACACTTTCACAGGCCTTGGGTGGCAGGCCAATCCTTGCCCACAGACAACCTGCCAACCTGAAACATATTCTCACCAGTAACTGCACACCACACCATAATAACTCTAGCTCAGGAACCAATCCATGCAACAAACCTCGATGCCAACTCTGCCCACATATCTACACCAGCGACACCATCACAGGACCTAACCAGATCAGCCACACCATCACTGGTTCATTCACCTGCACATCCACCAATGTAATATACGCCATCATATGCCAGCAATGCCCCTCTGCTATGTACATCGGCCAAACTGGACAGTCTCTACGGAAAAGGATAAATGGACACAAATCAGACATTAGGAATGGCAATATACAAAAACCTGTAGGAGAGCACTTCAACCTCCCTGGCCACACTATAGCAGACCTTAAGGTGGCCATCCTGCAGCAAAAAAACTTCAGGACCAGACTTCAAAGAGAAACTGCTGAGCTTCAGTTCATCTGCAAATTTGACACCATCAGCTCAGGATTGAACAAAGACTGTGAATGGCTTGCCAATTACAGAACCAGTTTCTCCTCTCTTGGTTTTCACACCTCAACTGCTAGAACAGGGCCTCATCCTCCCTGATTGAACTGACCTCGTTATCTCTAGCTTGCTTGCTAGCACACATATATATACCTGCCCCTGGATATTTCCATTACATGCATCTGAGGAAGTGGGTATTCACCCACGAAAGCTCATGCTCCAAAACGTCTGTTAGTCTATAAGGTGCCACAGGATTCTTTGCTGCTTTTACAAGTCCAAATTGATGGTGTTAAAGGAGTGGCTGGCTCACTACAAAGGCAATTTTCCCTCTCTTGGAATTGATATTGGTGCCAATATATATTTGTCTGTATCTGTAATTTTCACTCCATGCATCTGAAGAAATGTGTTTTTTACCCACGAAAGGTTATGCCTAAATAAATCTGTTAATCTTTAAGGTGCCACCAGACTCCTCATTGTTTTTGTAAGTCAACAGTATCCTGTGACTTATTGTGACTAAGTAAAATCATGTGAATTGCAGCTTTTATTATGAAAAGTTAAGAAATAACTAACATTTTACAATTAAATATTTCAGCTGAAAATACAAGTGCTGAACACATCATTCATAAAGTGGTTACTGCAAAGCCAAGTGTTCTGAATGGTTCAAAGGCTAATGAACACCTACGGGAAGACACAGGCATTTGGAATGACACCTTTTAAAGAAATTTGTCTGGCTGATAAATATCAAGTTCATATAGATTAAACTATTGAGCAAATTGGATGTATATCATAGTACTAAGATAATTTAACAACGCTTTGTGAATATTTCTAATGCTCTATATTCTTGCCCTAAGGCAACAGGAAGAGAATGTTTGAGTTAAATTCTGCCATTGAAGACAGCTGTTGTCGTTCAGGTTACAAGGATGTTTAAGTTGTAAAAATTCTCTTTGCTGAAACTGTTACCAACCATTGGGTCTGCAGACTCTACTTCTCCAATCTCAGTTCTGTGCTCTTTGCTTTGATCAATTATTGCACTAATTAGAGTGAAAGGTGATTGGTTGTATACCCAGCATCTGTATTTCTGCCTGATGTGGGGGGAACAGTTTTGTCCTCAAGTTTGGATGGATTACTAAACTTCTTAACCACTGATAGCAGGGGCAGTTTATTTGCCTTTGGGAAGGAGTAGTTCACACTGTACTTGCTAATCCTGTAGCAGCACTGATGAGGCTAGAAGGATGGAGTGATGTGGAACCTTTAGCCAGAGATGAACGTGTGAGCAAAAAGCAAAATCTACCTTCTAGTCTTTCAGGTAGATTATATACAATATACTCCTATTTATCCAAAACTCGATTATCCAAACCTCTGCATTATCCAGATCCCTTCCTTGTCCCCTAGCATGAGATACGTGCTCTCTGCAGCATGTATCTTATGCTGGAGGATAAGGAAGGGATTCAGATAATGTGGAGGTTTGGGTAATAGAGCAGACACTACTAGCCAGGACTGCAAGAAGGATGAGCCCCCGGCTGCAGAGAAGACCATCCTGCTGCTGAATGAGCCCTCTGCAGCACCGCTGTCATGGGAGTGAATGGGGCTAAGACAGCAGAGCTGCAGAGGGCTCCCTATGCTGCCACAGTGCTGGTGACACCCGATCCCTGCAGGCACAAGGTGCAGTGGGAAGGCTATGGTCCTGGTAGGGCAGACTCTGTTCTGCCCTGCCAGGACCACAGTCTTCCTTGCGCCTGCAGGGAATTGGGTGTCACTTGCCATGTGGCTGCACAGGGAGTCTGCAACATTACTGTCACAGGAGTAAGTGAGTGGGGCACAGCAGAGACCCCTGGCCAGGACTGTGAAGAGGATGACAAGCCTCTGACTGTGGAGGCCACTCTGCTGCTGAATGGCCT
Source organism: Gopherus evgoodei (assembly GCF_007399415.2). Taxonomy (NCBI): domain Eukaryota; kingdom Metazoa; phylum Chordata; order Testudines; family Testudinidae; genus Gopherus; species Gopherus evgoodei. Next base: position 86,341,528 of record NC_044331.1, read on the forward strand.
CTTGATTATCTGAACCAAATCTGTGTCCCTCATGCTATTCAGATAATTGGGAGTACGCTGTATTGAAAAAGATAGAAGGAAATGACTGCATAAAGACTAGAGAAATTACTCCACATTAAAGCTGTAAGGTGTAAATAGTTATTCCTTTAACACCTGTTTCCACACTAGCAACTAATATTCACCTCTTACCCATCTCTGCTGCAAATTCTTGTTTAAGACAACCATCACACAGTTTACTAAAAGTTAAGACTAACAGAACGACCATTTGTAAGTAGGGTACTTTCCTCCTAACCTTCTGGTTTGCCTCAGGTGGCCGTGATGCTCTCTCACAAGTTCTTTCCTACCTCAGCTTTGGTGTTGGCTCAGGACTTTTTACCCATAGTGCTGCCCCCCTTCCCTGACTTTTCTTTCCAGCCATCCACAGCTTGCTCCTGATCCTTCTAGTCACATGTTGGGATACTATCACAAACACTATCATTTTTGTGTGCATTTTGCATTTACTACTCCAAACGTACATTGTAATAGATTTCAAATCAAGGAAATCTAAGTGATCCATTCAGCATACCCAGTGCATAATGTCAGATGTGAATGCAAAATAATTACACTACTTTTCAGACAAGATCTTGCAAACTGAGATAGAGTCTGCACTGCATGAACAGTAAAATCACCTTCCCAATTTAAAGAGTAAGCCTTTTCTCTTTTGGCTTAGGCAAAAATGTTCCTTCCCTCTGTGGTGTGTATCATCTGCAACTGCAGTTCTCCCACACTAGGATTGGTTGCATTTGAGAGGTGCTTACACCTTGGGATTCTTATGGATGAAAAATGAAAATCGAATGTTTTTTTTTACAGAAGACCAATAATGTTTAAGGAGTGTATCTCTATTCTGTATATTATAAAGAATAAATGTATGGATTCTTCTAACAAAGTTGTGGAATGTTGTACTAGCAAGTTGTCCAGCAGCAAGGACATAATTTGTACTTAAATAATTATTACAATACCTTCCCTTGCTGTGTTAGCTAACCCTGACCACCTAATTCAGGTGTTCTCAAATTGGGAGTCATGACCCCTATGGGAGTCATGAGGTTATTACAGGGGGAGTCACGAGTTGTCAGCCTCCATCCCAAACCCCACTTCACCTCCAGCATTTATAATAGTGTTTATTTTTAATTTATAAGGGGGGTCGCACTCAGAGGCTTTGCTGTGTGAAAGGGAGTCACTAGTACAGAAGTTTGAGAACCACTATGCTAATCTACAGTAGATTCTACTGAGTCTCAAATCTTCATTTTAGCACCAACAATTTTCCTCAACTGAGATAGTTATGGTAGCATCATGAGTACAACCTATTACCATGGTGTGAAGTTTTCTCCCCTCCCTTAGAAGCCAAATTTAACCAAATTCAGCTGATCTATGCGGAAGGTGTGTGGTAGTAAAGGCAAGTTGCCCTTCTGAAACCAGTAACTCCATGAAGACATCTAAGTGTAGGATGAAGACTATCATAAATCTTAGCTACACTGTCCCTAAGAATCTTTCTGATATCAGTTAGGCAGAAGCTTACCTGTATATCCCCATCAGTGATCCCTTAGAGCTGAACAAAGGAGCTGCACTTCTAATTCAGAACTTTACCTTTTTAGAACGTAACAGCAGCCATACTGGGTCAGACCAACAGTCCATCTAGTCCAGTAGCCTGTCTTTTGACAGTGGCCAATGCCAGGTGCTTCAGAGGGAAAGAACAGAATAGGCAATCATTGAGTGATCTATCCCATCGTTCACTCCCAGCTTCTGGCAGTGAGAGGCTAGGGACACCCGGAGCATAGGGTTGCATCCCTGCTAATGCTAATAGGCCCATCAATGGCTATCTTCCATGAACTTACTTCTTTTTTGAACCCAGTTGTAGTTTTGGCCTTCACAACATCCCCTGGCACTGAGTTCCACAGGTTGTCTGTTGTGTGAAAAAGTACTTCCTTTTGTTTGTTTTAAACCTGCTGCGTATTAATGTCATTAGGTGACCCTGGTTTTGGTGTTATGTGAAGGAGTAAATAATACTTCCTTATTTACTTCCTGCACAGCAGTCATCATTTTATAGACTTCTATCATATCCTTCCTTAGTCATCTCTTTACAAAATGGGAAATGAATGCCTAGGAAGGAGTACTGCAGAAAGGGATCCGGGGGGGGGGTCATTGTGGATCACAAGCTAAATATGAATCCACAGTGTAAGACTTGCAAAAAAAAAAAAAAAAGTGCAAACATAATTCCAGGATGTATTAGCAGGAGTATTGTAAGACACAAGAAGTAGTAATTTTGCTTTACTTCACACTGATTAGACGTCAGCTGGAATATTGTGTCCAGTTCTGGGTGCCACATTCAGGAAAGATGTGGATAAATTGGAGAAAGTCAAGAGAAGAGGGAAAAAAATGATTAAAGGTCTAGAAAACATAGCCGATGTGGGAAGATTGAAAAACATTAGGTTTGTTTTAGTCTGGAGAAGGCTGAGAGGGGACATAATAGTTTTCAAGTACATAAAAGGTTGTTAGAAGGAAGAGGGTGAAAAATTGTTTTCCTTAACCTCTGAGGATAGGACAAGAAGCAATGGGCTTAAACTGTAACTAGGGAGGTTTAAATTGGAAATTAGGACAAACTTCTTGTCAAGGTGGTTAAGCACTGGAATAAATTGCCCAGGGAGGTTGTGGGATCTCCATCATTCAAGATCTTTAAGAGCAGGTTAGACTAACACCAGTCAGAGACTATCTACATAATACTTAGTCCTTCCATGAACGCAAGGGACAGGACTGGATAACCTCGAGGTCCCTTCCAGTCATAAGATTCTATGCTATGGCAGCTATTCCATACCCCTAGTAATCTTTGTTGCTCTTCTCTGTACCTCTTCTAATTCTAATACATATACATATATTTGAGATGTGGCAACCAGAACAGTATTCAAGATGTGGGTATACCATAGATTTATGTAGGGGCATTGTGATATTCTCTGTCTTACTATCTATCCCTTTCCGAAGGGTTCCTAACAGTGTTAGCTTTTTTGACTGCTGCTATATGTTGAATGAATGTTTTCAGAGAACTATCCACCATGACTCCAAGATTTTTCTTGAGCAGTAACAGCTAATTTAGACCCCATCATTTTGTATGTATAGTAGGAAATGTTTTCCAGTCTGCATTACTTTGCATTCATCAACATTTAATTTTGTTTGAATTTACCATTTTGTTGCCCAGTCACCCAGTTTTGTGAGATCTCTGTAACTCTTTGCAGTCTGCTTTGGACTTAACTATCTTGAGTAATTTTGTACTGTCTGCAAATTTTGCCATCTCATTGTTTACCTCATTTTCCAGATCATTTATGACTATGTTGAACAGCCCTGGTCCCAGTACAGGCCCCTGGGGGACACCACCATTTACCTCTCTCCATTCTGAAAATAGACCATTTATTCCTACCCTTTGTTTCCTGTCTTTTAAACAGTTACTGATCCATGATAAGACTTTCTCTCTTATGCCATGACTGCTTGCTTTGTTTAAGAGCCTTTGGTGAGGGACCTTTTAAAAGGCTTTCTGAGTCACGGTCCCCACTGGATCACCCTTGTCCATATTCGTGGACCCCCTCAAAGAATTCTACTAGAATTTTTATCAGTGACCTAATGCTAATACTACTCATGGGAGGAGGTGGATAATTGAAACCTGACAATTATGCATAGTCTATTATGCATTCCTATTACTCTTGAAATCCTCCACCATTGCTGTTGCATGCCTCTCTCATCTCCTTGTTATGTCTTGAATTAGTTTGTAAACACTTTGGGGGCCTTGCCTGTCTTTCACTGCAGCTTTGTACAAGGCCCAGCACAATAAGGACCCAAGCCCTATGGATTTTGCTGTATTGGTATTAATAGGAGCAAGTCATGAGCTCACAGTGCATGTGCATTGCTGGATAATATGCTTATGAGGCATCTACTTTCCAGGAAGCAAGATAATGAATTTACCAGGCACTAATCATGGACCTAGTTCAAATTACACACCTGGAACTAGTGTCAGCCACATCTCACATGACAGTTTTCTGCTCAAGATCATTTAATCAAAGTACACATTTGCATGAACTAGATTTCCACCATTTTTATATACAAGCCAAAAAACATGCCACAACCTCTTCTCTATCTAAATGGACATTTTAATATAATTTTAAAGATATATGGAATAGAATTTAATAAAAAAACATATACTCGGCTAACCATGGCAGTATTTGAGTGCTTTGGAGTAGTGCATTAAGCAATGTGACTACATATCTGTGATGTGCTGTTTGTTCTCACATCCTCTCCTCTGATGGAAAAGCATGTTTTATTATAAAAGCAGGGAACTCCCAAAAACATACACCTAGCCATGGTTATCTCAGGCCACGTCCACACTACAGAGTAAAATCGAAATTAATAAAATCGATTTTATAAAACAGATTTTATAAAATCGATTTTACACGTCCACACTAGGGCACATTACTTTGGTGGTGTGCGTCCATGGTCCCAGGCTACCATCGATTTCCAGAGCGGTGCACTCTGGGTAGCTCAGTAAAAGAATGGGACCAATAACTTCGATTTCCGTCCACACTAACCCTAAATCGATTTAGTAATATCAATTTTAGGGTTACTCCTTTTGTTTAGCTGGAGTATAGAAATCAATTTTAAGACCCCTTAAAATCGATTTTAAGTGCCTTGTAGTGTGGACGGGTACAGCATTAAATCGATTTAACGCTGTTTAAATCGATTTAACGCTGTAGTGTGGACCTGGCCTCACTCAGAGTCTCCGTAAACCTAGATAAAAAGAGAAGCTTTTCAGCATGCCTTGAAGATAAATAAGCTTGCTCTGTTTGAAACCCAGTGGAAGGAGGCAAGGGACACATATTTTATCGAATCCAGACTTTTGTGTCAGGTTTATACAAACAGCATTGTGAAGCCATCAGACTGCCAGCCTCACTTTGGTTTGTGCTGAACATGCAGCTGGAATCAACTGTGGCAATACTGGACGAGCAGTTCTGTTCAATGAGCTCTTCATCAAGGAACATGCAAAGAAACCCCCATACTGGGTAGAGTGCTCAAGAAAAGCATAAGGAGCCTTCAAGAAGGATTAAGCAGAGATCTTGGTGCCTTTGGAAACATCATATCTCCTTTGTCTATGTATGCCAATTCTGCCCAGATGTAGAGACCAGAGAAAGAAGGTTGTGTCAGTGACGCACATTTACCAGACACCCTTATGCAATGAGCAGATTCATCACTACTACAATATAAACAAACACATTAATGGGGTAAAAGCCTATGAGAAAAAAAATACTTAGCTCCTTCCATACTCAATTCAATAAGACATTATGGATATAACAAGGTTTACATATGTTGCCAAAGTGTGAAAAGGAGATCACCAACAGGCTAACAGCTATCAGTTGGGATGGCTACACTTGCAGCTGTAGAGTGCTTTATGTTAAACCAGCCCTCAGAGAGCGCCTGAGGGAAAGCGTGCTAGTCTGTCCACACTGAGAGCTGAAAGTGCACTGGTGGGGCCACATTTGTAGCACTTGCCGCTGCACTGGGAGCGGTGCATTATGGGCTGCTATTCCAGCATTCAAGAGGCTTCAAATGGGAGTGGGGTGGAGTGTGGGGGGAGAGAGTGGGTTTTTGGGGTGCTAAGAATATGTCAGCATGCTATCTTGTAAATTCAAGACATCCTCTCCTCTTCCCCCACCTCTCGCTCACTCAAAGCAAACAGTAGCTGTTTGTTTTTTTCTCGGACGAGCTAAACAGCCGCTCTCGGAGCTTTAAAAGGGCATGTCCACATCCCGAGTTCACAACAAAGACAAGAGAGACCACTTCAGTTAAGAGGATTATGGGGCATTTCTGGACAGGGCCGGCTCCAGCTGTTTTGCTGCCCCAAGCTGCAAAGGAAAAAAAAAAAAGAATAAAAAGAAAAACCCATATGGTTGAGCTGCCGCCGAAGTGCCACCAAAGAGGAAGAGCGGGACTGAAGGACCCGCCACTGAAGCCCCAGAAGTGCCGTCCCCAATGACAGCATGCTGCCCCCTTCTGTTGGCCACCCCAGGCACCTGCTTCCTTCGCTGCTGCATGGAGTTGGCCCTGTTTCTGGAGGTCAGTCAGTGTGTAATAACGTTACTCCTAATTTACACTGGAGCTGTAGCGTCTCACCCAATATGCAACAGCTGTTAATCCTCCCGTGAGGTGCAGTACCAAGACCGCTCTAGCCAGGGAATAAGCGCGCTCTCCCTGCATTGCTAGTGTGGACCGGGAGTAAGGTAGAGTGCTCTGGGAGGCTTTATTGCACTATAATGTGCAAGTATAGACAAGCCCGTAGTATTATCCTCTTCTCTGTGTCTTGGTTGCGAGATAGATGGCAAAAGGGTTTGCTACGCACCATACTGTCCCTTTTATATGATCATTTCATGTGCTTTTAAAACACAAGTCCAGGGATGTCTGAGTGGTATTGCTGAGTTTCTAAAAGCAAAGGTAAGGACCTGGTGTGGCCTGATGCAGGTGAGTGCTTGCATTTTAGCTCAATGGCTGGAGATGGGCTAGTTCACACGCCACCTGGGTGTTGGTTACTTTGCTTTCCCAAGTTACAGCATGTTTTAGTGTCATATATGCATACAGAAATGACTTTCAGCAGAGAATAACCTTTCTCCGATACCTTACATGGCATGCTTTATATGTAAGATCACAATTATATGAAAATGAAGACTATGGGGTACACTCCACTAAGGTATAGAATGTCACACATTCATTTTCTGATATAGCTGTAAAACTACTCTTAAAAGTTGTCTAAATAAATCACTCTTTAAAAAAGTATAGTGTGTAGAAATTCAACATCTAACTCTGAGTTGTGAAGAATATGTATTAAGGCTATAACAACCAACAAGAATGCACTTTTATCTAGAAAACCATGATTAAATCAAGTCTTCCTGACTAGTGATTTAATTTATAACTTAAATTAAATCCACCATGGTTTAGGGCCAGTGTCACAGCCTTATGTACGTGTTTATTATTCAAGAAATCTTAAGTGACACTTTTGTTCTATGAAAAGATGCTTAGTCCCCACATTCAAAATAGTCATTAGATCAGGGGTCGGCAACCTTTCAGCAGTGGTGTGCCGAGTCTTCATGTATACACTTTAATTTAAGGCTTTGCATACCGGGTAATACATTTTAAGGGTTTTTAGAAGGTCTCTCTATAAGTCTATAATATATAATCAAACTATTGTTATATATAAAGTAAACAAGGTTTTTAAAATGTTTCAGAAGCTTTATTTTAAATTTAAATTAAAATGTAGATCTTATTAGTGTAGTGTGATCCTTGCCCTTGCTTTTCCTTGCTGAGTTTTCCAATGTCTGGTGGCACATATTTGGATACTTTAAGCTGCACACGGGCTTCTGAGTTGTTAACCATCTAGAACCCCAGATCGGAAGCTGAGGTGAGTGGAGCTGGCGGCTGGTAGGGCTGAGCAGGGCTGGAGGCCTGGACCCTGTCTGGCAGGGGCCCTGCGCTGGAACTCCAACCAGAAGCAAGGTGAGTGGGGCTGCGGCGGGGACCCCAGCTGGCAAGGGGCCAGCAGCCAGAACCCCCGAGTGGCGGCGGGATAAGCGGGTCAGCCTTCCCAGCTCTGGGGTTTTGGCGGTGGGCTGAGTGTCTCCGCCCACCCCTGCTCTGGGGTTTCAGCCGCCGGCTCCTGCCAGCCGGGTCTCAGCCCGCTGCAGCCTCTGGGAAGAAACCCCAGGCCAGCAGCGGGCACTGAGTGGGACTGGTGGTGGGACCCCAGCTAGCAGGAGCTGGGGGTGGAAACCCCAGAGTGGTGACGGACTGAGCGGCTCAGCCTGTCGCAGCTCTGGGGTTTCGGCTGCCGGCTCCTGCCAGCTGGGGTCACAGCCCGCTGCCAGCCTAGAGTTCCTTCCTCTAGGCCAGCAGCAGGTATTGAGTGGGACCGGCGGCGGAACCCCAGCTGGCAAGGGCTGGGAACCCCAGCAGTGGGAACCCCAGAGCGGCGGCGGACCAAGCAGCTCAGCCCGCCTTGCGTGCCATCAAAAATTGGCTCACATGCCACCTTTGGCATGAGTGCCATAGGTTGCCGACCTGTGCATTAGACAAACACTTGATACCAAACACATTTTTGGAGTAGAGAGAACCAAGCAGACATTTCTCACATTCCTCTATTTTCAGTACTGTTTAAAAAACATTTTGCAAGTGGAATTTTATGGCTATTGCATGAAAAACTCTTTATGAAAGTCTGAACATTTAAAAAGAAATCTTTATTAGTCGCTTTCCAGTGAACGGTACGTCATGCTGTCTATTAATAAAAAAAAAACTGAATGCACACTAAACACTGAAAGTAGTTAAAAACATTTTAAATAGTATGTGAAATACTTAATTCCTTTGGAAAGCAAGCTCATAGGCAGAAAATCTACCATTGTGCTTTATACAGACTTCCACTTCTGTCCCTCTTAGGGTACGTTTACACTACGGGGTTATTCCGATTTTACATAAACCGGTTTTGTAAAACAGATTGTATAAAGTCGAGTGCACGCAGCCACACTAAGCACATTAATTCGATGGTGTGCGTCCATGGTCCGAGGCTAGCGTCGATTTCTGGAGTGTTGCACTGTGGGTAGCTATCCCGTAGCTATCCCATAGTTCCCGCAGTCTCCCCCGCGCCTTGGAATTCTGGGTTGACAGCCCAGTGCCTGATGGGGCAAAAACAGTGTCGCGGGTGGTTCTGGGTACAGCCTCACCCCTCCCTCCGTGAAAGCAGCAGACAACCATTTTGCGCCTTTTTTCCTGGGTGAACTCTGCAAACGCCATAGCACAGCAAGCATGGACCCTGTTCAGATCAATACTGCAATCGTGGACGTTGTAAACACCTCGCGCATTCTCATGCAGTCTATGCTGAACCGGGACCTGCAAAGCCAGGCGAGGAGGAGGTGGCGGCTACGGCAGCGCGGCAACGAGAGTGATGAGGACACGGACACAGAATTCTCTCAAAACGCGGACCCCTGCGCTTTGGAGATCCTGCTGGTAATGGGGCAGGTTCTAGCCATTGAACGCCGATTTTGGGCCCGGGAAACAAGCACAGACTGGTGGGACCGCATAGTTTTGCAGGTGTGGGACGATTCCCAGTGGCTGCGAAACTTTCGTATGCGTAAGGGCACTTTCATGGAACTTTGTGACTTGCTTTCCCCTGCCCTGAAACGCCATAATACGAAGATGAGAGCAGCCCTCACAGTGGAGAAGCGATCTTCCTGCCTACACCTCTGATCTTCCTGCCACCACCTCTCATCTCAAGCGTCCCTCCCGTCCTCACGTTCACTGGCATCTTTCCTGTAATTTGATACCACATCCTTCCACTCATTCAGATGAGCTCTTTCATTGTGGGTTACTTTCATGATTTCCAAGAACATTTTGTCTTGCATCTTCTTTTTCCTCCGCCTTATCTGAGATAGCTTTCGGGATGGAGTAGGGAGGCTTGAAAAATGTGCAGCTGCATGAGGGAGGGAAAAAAGGGAGAAAAGTATTTAAAAAGATACGTTTTACAGAACAATGGTTATACTCTTTCATAGTGAACAACACTATTCACCTTACATAGCACATGTGATTTCACTACAAGGTTGCATTTTGCATCTTAATATTGAGTGCCTGCCGCTCTGGTGTTACAGGTCTCACAGACACAGGTCTGGGCATCAGAATTCAGCTTGCATGCGGCCATGGTAAGCCATTGTCTTTCGGCTTCTCCAGCCTTCAGATACACAGTGCCCTCTGATGCTTCTTTCCTGTTAACATGCAGCAGCAGAAGCCAATCCCCTCCCCCATCCAATTCTCTAGGATGATTGCTTTACCCCTCCCCCCACCGCATGGCTGGTATCATGGAAGATCACTGCTAATCACCCCCCTTTCCCCGCCCACCGCGTGGCCGGTAGCTGGGAAGATTCCTGCTAGCCAAACGCAAAAAAGCTCAGTGCTATCCTTCCTGCCCTCCCCCAGCTTGGCTACGTGCAAGGAAGGATTTCTTTTAAGCAACAGCCCAGGAGGAAAATGGCCAGCTCTGTCCTCTTAATTAAATTCCTGAATTTCAGCCAGGTTACCATGAACGATATCACTCTGCTGAGGATAAGAGAGCGAGATAAAGAACGGATTTTTCTTGAATGCCAGCAATCACCGGGACCATTCGCAGCTAGGCTTTGTCATGCAATGATACCCGATTACTTGCCTGCTACATGCATGGCGTGATAAAGTGTCCTACCATGGTGGACGGAACAAGGCTGCCTTGCCCAGAAACCTTCTGCAAAGGCTTTTGGAGTACCTCCAGGAGCGCTTCATGGAGATGTCCCTGGAGGATTTCCGCTCCATCCCCAGACACGTTAACAAACTTTTGCAGTAACTTTACTGGCTGTGAATGCATCCCAAGCCCTCATGGCAAATCAATCATTAAAAAACGCTTGCTTTTAAACCATGTTTTATATTTACAAAGGTACATTCACCAGAGGTCACTTCCATGGCTTCACTGTCTGGGCTAGTGGCTTGGGAGGGTAATTCCGTCGGGGTCACAAAAAGCTCCTGGCTGTTGAGGCTAACAGAGTGCTGTGTGCTCTCTGCAAGGTCGTCCTCTTCTTCCTCCTCCTCCTGCTCTTCCCCCTCCACAGAATCCTCAGCCATGGTTGAGATTACAACCCCCACCTCAGAATCCACGGACAGGGGTACGGTAGTGGTGGCGCAGCCCCCTAAAATTGCATGCAGCTCAGCGTAGAAGCGGCATGTTTTCGGCCCTGCCCCAGACCTTCCGTTTGCTGCTTTGGTTTTCTGGTAGGCTTGTCTGAGCTCCTTAACTTTCACTCTGCACTGCACTGAGTCCCTGGTGTGGCCTTTTTCCATCATAGCCCTGGAAATTTTTTCAAATATTTTTTCATTTCGTTTTTTGGAACGGAGTTCTGTTAGCACGGAGTCCTCTCCCCATACAGCGATCAGATCCAGTACCTCCTGTGCGGTCCATGCTGGAGCTCTTTTTCTATTCTCAGGAGACTGCATTGTTACCTGTGCTCTGCGTGGTCACCTGTGCTGATCAGAGCTCCACGCTGGCCAAACAGGAAATGAAATTCAAAAGTTCGCGGGGCTTTTCCTGTCTACATGGCCAGTGCATTCGAGTTCAGATTGCTGTCTAGAGCGGTCACAGTGGTGCACTGTGGGATACCACCCGGAGGCCAATACTGTCGATTTGCAGCCACACTAACCCTAATCCGAAATGGTAATACCGATTTTAGCGCTACTCCTCTCGTCGGGGAGGAGTACAGAAACCGATTTAAAGAGCCATTTATAGCGATATAAAGGGCCTCGTAGTGTGGACGGGTACAGCGTTAAATCAGTTTAACGCTGCTAAAATCAGTAGTGTAGACCAGGCCTTATACACATAAGGAGCAAAGAGGTATCACCACAGAACTATGGTACTCATATGTCACCTCATTGCTCTCTCATTTAATTTTTGAGATATCTTCTTTAGCCTTTGTTTTCACTGTTAAACTGTTTTTATTAGTTTTAGTAGAAGTGAGAAAAAGGCCTATGTCTGCATGATGGGGACAAATGATATATTATACACACATGGATTATTCTACTGTGGTTGGTAATGTCAGATCCTTCTTATTCTCAGTATGCTGAGCTGAGTTGAAGCGTCTGTCTTCCCATCATCCAGGTTGCTGGGACAATCACTTCTCACTGTTTAGTCTTTGTACCTCAGGTGTTTCTGGTTGTTCTTGTAGGCTGTCACTGTCCACCTTTTCTTTCTTCCTCCCATTTTCTGGAAGGCTCTTTTGCTGTGACCTGGGTCAAACGGCAACCACTGTGTAGAAGTATCTGATCTTGATCAAGTAGTCCCCACTGTATAGCACTATCGTTCAGAGGCACAGTTCCTGGGGTAATCTTTATGTGTTTGTGCATTCCTTCAATAAGCCACTAACATTGTCTGGCCTCATCAGACAGAGCACATTTGAAATGCAGAGAAATGGCCAATATTTCTAGCCTCAGATACAAACATTACATCCATACAGATTGGATAAATAGAGTCAATTAGTCTTAAGTTTTGCAGTGATACCCCACATCAGCCATCTTGCATAAAGTATATATTAGCTATGTCATATCCATATCATAAGCATATTTTCATAAAGAATGTAGAGTATATGTACATGTATGTTTGCTGATCTGCAAATAGTAAAGGAGCATGCACCTTTGGGTTGAAACACTCATGACAATAGTGCAGAGCCATGCAAGCTCCATGATTCTGTGTGAGATGGCAGACAGTGAGGAGGGCTAGGCAGGTTTGTGAGTTTAGAAAAAAAAGGTGAAAACATGTATACATTTATGTATGGGATATATAACATTAGTGAATGGTTAACAATGCATTATAAGAAGTTGGATCCCATGGCCACAACCACCCCTGTCTGACCTGTTTGGTACCCAGCATACACTGCCAAACCAAAGCTTCCCAAAATACAGTGGGTGGACAGTGGGATATCTATTCATGGTGCACCTCACTCTGAATCGATACAAGTGCTTTTGGTGAGTACCCAGACTGCTGAGATAAGGAATCCAGGAGGCATGCACACAAGTGACATAGTAACCATAGTGACTCTATGGTGACATAACTTGAGTTAACCAACACTTAAAGTGTAGATATGGCCTTAGGTATATGAAATGTTTGGGAGTATGAGGGTAGACTAAGATTCATTCAGGTGTTTAAGCTCAAGGCATTGGAACTGGCGGCCTTACCGCACCCTACAGGGTCAGGAACAAAGAGGCACATAAAAAAATATTTATTTATTAAAATTTCTTGACTCGAGGGTGTATAACTCATGATTTTAGAATTCTTGGGGTTGTAAAGGTATCTTGGGGTTGTAGATGTGTGTTCATTATATTTTGAAAGGCAAAACTATGAATGGGTTGAATAAAGAATTAGATCAGTCCCTCAGGATAAGTACATTGGCTATTAGCCAAGATAATCAGGGATGCAGGCCCATGCTCTGCATGTCCCTAAACCGTCCTTTGATTGACAGATGCTGGGAGTGGACAATGGGATGGTTCAATGACACAAGACAGGATATCCTGTCACAAGACAGGATACTAGATTAGGCAAACTATTGGTCTGACCACCAATATTCAGTGAGAGTGGAAGTAAGATGATCCAACAAAATAAACATCTGCTCTAAAAATCCCAGCAGCAGATAAGACAACTCGGGATTCTTTTCTTTGAGAGGATATATGTAAAATGTTTCACTGAATTAAATCTCAGGGATTATCTACCCCACTGGCAAGTGAAAGCGCTTTAACTTGCTGGCTCCGGGGTGTGAAACGTCACCCCTCCCCCGAGCGCAGCAAGTTTGAGCGCTTTAAAGCGCTAGCGTGGACAGACTCAGCTCACAGTGCTTGTGGAGCTAATCCCCTTGTCGCCTTTAAGAACCGAGCTCTGGGAAGCTGATGCTGAGAGATGCTGTCTGTGAGAGGGGAAAATAAAAAAACCCCTTTGCCCCCTTCCATTTTGGCAAACCTGGGTGTCTCAATTGCACTGGGGTAACTGTTACCCCCTGTGCCTCTGCCTGTGCCAGGTTTTGGCTTTTGACACCCTCTGCCAGCACCTCATCCCGAGTTTAAGTCCTGCTCCTCCCTGCCCCATCCTTGATTTTGCCCTTTAGCCCCTCTCCTAATGCTGCCTTCAGCTGCTTGACCCCCCTGCCTAGTCAATTTCTGCCCCCTGCTCAGATCCCGGCCACCCCCTGCTCTAATTCTCCCCCATTTGCCCTCTTTTAGCCCCTGTAAATCAGTAGATTTTTAGGGCAGGGTGAAGGGCAGTGGCTTCAGCAGATGTTACTGAGTATGCTCAGTTCATGTGACCATACAGAAAAGCCACTTTCCTCAAATAAAAAAGCCTCTTGCCCCTCCAACAAACTATTTTGCAAAGCACTGGTGTGTCTCAGTCCCACTGAGGTAACTGCTACCCCCTGTGCGGGGTTTTGGCCTCTGCCAGTGCCTCACCCCCGAGCTTAACTCCTGATCCTCCCCTTCATCCCTGATTTTGCCCTTTAGCCCCTCTCCTAATACTGCCTCCAGCTGCTTGACCACCCTGCCTAGACCCTGGCCACTCCCCTCCTCCAATTCACCCCCTTTGCGACTTTTTAACCCCTGACAATGGGGTGGTAAGTTTGTAGAAAATTTGGTGGTGCCTAGAACCCGCCCCCCTCAAACTCCGCCCCTGACCTGTCTAAGGCTCTGAGAGAGAATTTGGGTCAGGGGAGGGGAAATCACAGGGTCAAACACTCACCTGAAGCCCCAGCAGCTGCTCAGGTGAGTGAGGTTCACTCCAGATGTCTCTTGGCCAGAAGCCCTCTCGGTGTCTCCTCCAGGTAGGTGCCGGGGGAGGGGAGGGCTGCAAAGTGTATGCCCCTGCCTGCTCCCCTCCTGAGGTGCTGCCTCAGCCGGCCACTGCTCTTGCTACAGCCTGAGGCAGCCCAGGAAGGCAGCAGGCAAGGGAGAGCCTCGCTGCTTTCACTCAGGCAGGGACACGCGGGGCAGGGCTGGGGCTAGACTAGGGTGACCAGGTGTCCTGATTTTATAGGGACAGTCCCGATTTTTGGATCTTTTTTTATGTAGGCTCCTATTACCCCCCACCCCGTTCTGATTTTTCACACTTGCTATCTAGTCACCCTAGGCTAGACCCAGCTCCAGATACTGGCGGAGCAGGTCCCCTCCGCCAGCCCTGCATAGTCCTGGAGCAGAATCCTACCGGTAATAAGGGCAGGGTGAAGGGCAGCGGCTTCAGTAGAGGTACTGAGCATGCTCCGGTGCACGTTACTAAGCCGCGCCCTCTTCTTCCCTACACCGGACGTGACGGGTGGCAGTGGTGGAGTGGGATGAGGCGCGCGATCCTGTGGGGCTGGCGGTGAGAGGTGGCGCGGGCTTGCTCCTCGTGGGGCTTTCCTGGGGCGGGGGGCGGATCCGCCCGGGGCGGAGACGGGGCTGCGACTCGCGTTACTTCGCGTTTATTCTTCCTTTTTTCCCTCCAGGCCGCGCCTGCTCTCCTGTCCCTTCTGTGCAGTGCGACGCCTCAGTCGGCATCCGGGGCCGGAGGACGTAGCGGAGTCTGCGAGCTCCAGGCCCATCCCCTTCTCCACCAGCAAAGCCAGCCCGCGGGTCTGGTCTGTGGACAGGTCCATGGGCAGTGACTATCGGAGACCCTGGGTGAAAGTGCTTCCTGTCAGCCTGCTAGGGATAGGGCTGCTGCTCTGGTGTGTTTTTAGGGAGGAGGCAGAAGTCGACAAGCAACTGGGAGCCGTTTTCCATCAGCAGGTGCCAGGGTTGTTAGATGAGACCCCAGAAAACAAAATACTGCCACCATCATCCCAACAGGAAAAATGCTGACCTAGGGGAGGGTAGCTGTAATAGCAGGCCCCCTAGGAAACTGCTGGTATTCCAAGTGATCTGATGCACTGACCTGCCTGGAAACTCTTGTTTTCCCACCTATCAGTCTCTTTATTCTGCAAACCTGATTCCTCGCCATCGCTGGTAATTCTTGCTAATCCTCATATAACTCATGGCAACAGAGTTAATCAAGGGGGCTCTTAACTTGTGCATAGCTGCAGTCAGAAGGTTCAATATGTGAACACTGCTGTACTGATGCTGTCTTAAGACTGGTTAGACCTGTCCCCCATCACCTGACTTTTAAGATTTTGAATGTATTACAATATCAAAGTCAGAAGGACACAAAAACATTGCACCAAAGGTGACAATGACACTGAGATAACAAATTACTTTGTAAAGCGCGGTGAAGATAGCTACATACGTATATGCCGTATTGCTATCAAGCTGAATGTTAACTTCATATTCTGTACTCTACTATTGTGTTAGGTCATGTGGAAATGACTTCCATAAAACTCCTTTAATGCACTGTCAGTGTGAGTTTAATAAATCTGTTTTCTACACTACAGAACCAAACATAGCTCTGCGGTGGAGATAGACTTTCTCTGTCATCAGTAGAAAAGATCCTTTTGTAGCAGATGTAATTGAACAGTTCATTCATGAAGGCGAAAGACAATCCTCTTAATTGTGAAGGGCAAACTAGTATCTGGGTAAATCTTAATTGCAAAATTAATTCTAACTTTCCAGGTCTTAAAATCACACATCCTACTTACAACTGACTTTTAGAAAACTTTTCCTAGCAAAAGAAGGAGCTGAAGCCATCCATTTCTTCAGAATTTAAGTTTTCATTTGAAAAACAAAATTAGTTTTTGCAACCTTAAAAGCTAGAAGCTTATCATCCAGCTAAAACAATGAGGAGTCCTTGTGGCACCTTAGAAAGTAACAAATTTATTTGGACGTAAGCTTTCATGTGCTAGAACCTACTTCATCTGATGCATGGAGTGGAAAATACAGTAGCAGGTACATTTATACATAGTACATGAAAAGATGTGAGTTGCCTTACCAGGTTGGGCGGTCAGTCTAATGAGACAATTTAATTATCAGTAGAATACCAAGGGAGGAAAAATAATTTTTGTAGTGGTAATGAGGGTGGCCCATTTCAAACAGTTGACAAGAAGGTGTGAGTAACAGAAGGGGGAAATTAGTATTCAACTGTTTGGTATACTTGGTAAAGCTGTAAACAACAACCAAAGTTATGTTTTCCATGGAATCTTGCTGTTGCCCCTCCCTAGTCTGTCCTAATCTCTTATGGCTAAAAGGTGTCTGGTAAATTTCTCAGGTCCAGTTTTTTGAATCACCATTAAATTGGTTTAATAGTTGTTGTAACAAGGGCTGATAACAATTAAATGAGATATTTAAGGGAATGTCCCGAAGGAGTGAGGAATGAGACAGGGTGGCCATGAACTTCATTGCCTTTAGAATCAAATGCAAAATCCATGTAGTCTTCCTCAAAATACGCTTCTTTTTCTCCATCTATCACCCCTTCTTGTGTATGTGGTTTTAAAAAAAATCCAGTGCTGACTGGAATGAAGAACCAACTAAATCTTATATACATACCTCTTTAATGTCATGATGGGTGCTAGATAAGATCTTATAAAGTTTGAGTATAACCCAGCTATATGTGATTTAAAAAAAAAACACCACTTCTCAGTGTCACTGAATTATTTATCTTTCCAATGGTGATTCTTAAATTTTACGTATATACTCTGATGTGGACACTGTGCACAGTAGAAAAGTGCAGTACTATTTAAAAGTTAATCTTAAAACATACTCTTAATGTGTTTTAGCTGTGTAGTAAAATGCCTAGGACACTGAACTTCTTTAAATATAAATTAATTAGGAACTGGTGTTGATACCTCCCATATACTCTACAAGAATAAGAACAAGCCTAGGAGATTTCTACATCTTTCCCTGCCTTGATCTTATATATTATCAGAGTGCTTTACAAGACATTGTGAAATATCATTTCTGTTTTATAGGTGATAAAACTGACGCTTAGAGCTGTCACATTTATTGAGTTTGGGAATCAGGAATAGAATCTTGGTCCCTTAGTATTAGGTTTCTGCCTCATTCACTAGACCAGTGGCCTCCCTGGTTAGACAAACTTATTCTCTAATAGTAAAATGGGGCTAATATTGCAGAATGAGACAGGCCTTCTTGCTAATGGTTAGCAAGTGGTGGATTTATGGGTATCCTCAGTTGAAGCCTTGAGGCAGTCTGTGGGAAAGAAGTCTTGCAACTGACAGATGGCCTGAGTATTTGACCCTGTCTGTGACTGTAGTTATAGGATCATCATTAGGGATGAAGTTATGGGCCAGGGGGAGGAGCTTGGTACTGCAGCAGCATCCATGAGAATATTTAATGTGTAACGTCTTCAAAGAGTAATAGTATTATAAGAAGACTGCAACAGAACCACCATTAAAAGTTAACTCTGAAATACATACAGAAAAGCATATTTCAGGGTATTGCTGTCAAAGATCACGTGTAAAAAGAAAATGCTTCCTCTGTCCACCTCTTCTTTTGCCAACATCTAGGAAAGGCACATGACTCTTTCAGTCCCTAGGTCGGGGAGAGGCAGAAGAGCGGGCAGCAGTAGGGCGGATCTGATGTGTTGTGAGTAATGTATGGATACGGGTTGGAAGGCCTCATTTCAAGAAGCTTGCCGTTATAGCGAAGGGAGTTTCATTTATGTGTTGTACCTTAGTCTGCTGATAAATCATCCCAATGAGCAAGGAACCCCCTGAGACGTATCAGTTAGCGACCGCTTGAGAAGCACCGAGGGGGGTATACCCATGTGTGGCCCTGGCCCCCTGCACTCATGCACACAAGCCCCCTTGTTTCCAGCGTCCCAAAGGTTTCCAAGCTGCAGTCTTAGAGCAGCCCTGCACGCCCTAGGCTGCGGCCTCCCTGCGGTGTAAACAGTTTAGCAGTGTGGGGAGAACCGCTCCCGCAATACCTGAACGCTGTGGGGTCAGCGCCTCCCGTCCCAGACTCTCCCTCCACGCCCGGGTGGGGTTTAATCCCCCACGGCTCAGCAGGGGACAGGGGGTGGCTTCGCGCTGGGCGGGGCTGGGGGAGGTGGCTCTCGCCTGGCAGGCGCCTGCGCTGTGGCTACCGCTGAGGAAGATGCCGTCGGTTTCGAAAGTGGCTTTTCGAGGTGGCGGGTGCGGTGGGTCCCCGCAGACCGAGCAGCCGACGCACTATAAGTAGGTATCGGGCCCTGGAGCCACCTTTCGCGTTCTTGTCCCTGCCAAGCCTGGCCCAACGCCGGGCGGGGGTCATAGGCCCTGAGGTAACGGACCCGGCCTGGGTCCAACGGGTCTCGGGTGGCAGGGCAGGGGCTGTGAGAGCCTGAGAGGCTGCTGTCCTCCGGCGCCGGAACGCGGCCCGAGAGCCCCTAACTCGTCGGCGGCCCTAGAACGCGGCCCGAGTGCCCCTAACGCGACCTGCGGCCTCGCCGTCCCTGAAACATTACCCGAGCTCCCCTAATCCACTGTACAATCCTATAATGTTCCCGAAACACCGCCCTACAGCCCTCCCAAGTCACCCCCACCATCCTTTAACGCTTCCCACATGCCCCCATGCTCGCACAGCCCCCAGACCGCTCCTATAGCCGCTCATCATCCCCTAAACAAACACCATCATGCACCCGAGACACTCATAACCCTTGAGACACCCCTAAAGACTTCATAACCATCTCTTCATTCTTTAACACTCTTATACCTCCGGTAACCTTAACTACCCCTAAACCAGGGGTCAGCAGCCTTTCAGAAGTGGTGTGCCCAGTCTTCATTTATTCACTGTAATTTAAGGTTTTGCGTTCCGGTAACACATTTTAATGTTTTTAGAAGGTCTCTTTCTATATGTCTATAATATATAACTAAACTATTGTTGTATGTAAAGTAACTAAGGTTTTAAAAATGTTTAAGAAGCTTCATTTAAAATTAAATTAAAATGCAGAGCTCCCCAGAGTGGTAGCCAGGACCTGGGCAGTGTGAGTGCCACAGAAAATCAGCTCGCGTGCTGCAGGTTGCCTACCCCTGCCCTAAACAAACATAAGAAACATAACCTCTGTGACTATCCCAGAAGCTCCTAGATAACCCTGACACCCCCCCCCCCCATAAATATTCCCAAAGCACATCCCCAATAACTGAATTACCCCCAGCCTCTAGATTACTGGGGATTTCTAGCAGACTGAGGTAAGCCGTGAAATAACCATAAGTAACTTCATACAGCCTGCCCAACGCATCACATAACCCCCAGATCTCAATAGTTTGCACAGTAACAATCTCCAAGAACCAAGCTCCTCTAAACTTCCAGTACCTTCCCTAGAAACTTTTGTGTTCTTTTCCATCACCCCTGCTCTTTCTTCTCCCTAGGATAAACTCCCTTTTCTTCATTTCTTATGTTCTTCCTGTTCACTTCTATCCACTTTCCCTCTCCTACACCTGCACCCTCCAGACTACTGTACCACGGTGAAGGGAGTTGCAATCCCTCCCCCATTTCTCATGTCAGTGTTCCCAGGATAGGCTTCTATGCAATGTGAGTCTGTGGTGTGGGGTTATTGGAGTTAAGAGGCATTTCTAACGTAAAACCAAATGTGGTTATTTGAAAAAACAGCTCTAGTAGGATTAGGTAGTACAGGGGTCGGCAACCTTTCAGAAGTGGTGCCTTGAGTCTCATTCACTCTAATTTAATGTTTCACGTGCCAGTAATACATTTTAATGTTTTTAGAAGGTCTCTTTCTATAAGTCTATAATATACAACTAAACTATTGTTGTATGTAAAGTAAATAAGGTTTTAAAAATGTTTAAGAAGCTTCATTTAAAATTAAATTAAAATGCAGAGCCCCCCGAACTGGTGGCCAGGACCCAGGCGGTGTGAGTGCCACTGAAAATGACCTCGCGTGCCGCCTTGGGTACCCATGCCATAGGTTGCCTACCCCATATCTATTATAATAGGGAGTCTGAATTTGCATTCAAGTAACTTGTTTTGAAGTGCTTGGAACTGCTGTATGATTGTCACTTAAGGAAATCTAATTTTTAAAGCCTATAGACATGATTTTTGACTGTAGTATTTGATATAAATTAGGGCTGTCGATTAATCACAGTTAACTTACACGATTAACTCAAAAAAATTAATCACGATTAAAAAAAATTAATCATAATTAATCGCACTGAAGAAATAGTATTTTTAATTCACCTCATACAAGTACTGTAGTTCAATCTCTGTGTTGTGAAAGTGCAACTTACAAATGAAGACTTTTTTGTTACACAGCTGCACTCAAAACCAAGACAATATAAAACTTAAAAACCTTCAAGTCCACTCAGTCCTACTTCTTGTTCTGCCAATCATTAAGGCAAACAAGTTTGTTAATGCAGCCCTCTTCTTATTTACATTGTCAACAGAAAGTGAGAACAGGCATTTGCATGGCACTTTTGTAGCCGGCATTGCAAGGTATTTAAATAAATGATATTCTGTTATTTTTTAACAGTGCGATTAATCGCAATTAATTTTTTTAACCATGCAATTAATTTTTTTAACCGCTTGACAGCCCTAATATAAACATTTTTATTTAAGTTGTGCAACATAGTATACAGGAATTACATTGTGAACTTCAATAGTAAAGCAATTTTAATTAAAAATTGTCATATTTAATTTCTAGCTAAGCAGTAAAATGTATGTAGAGAATATAATTTTACACAGGATAAAATTGTACACTCTCATGGGCTGCACATTTTGAATTATCAAGTGCCTTGTTAATGCTGTAATCAATGTGCCTCCAATAAGATGAACTTGTAACACAGTTAAATTTTTTTAGGTATCTGAAGGACTTTAGGACAGAGCAGTGCCCTCTATTCTTGCAGCACAAGTGTACCCAGCACAGACCATTTACCTGTTTTCACTGGCATTTCCTAAATCAGCGTCGTCGTAGACCCATTCGAAGGCGTGATGGGACTTTTAACTACAGTCCAGATGTTTATTGTACAAAATATGATGAGACCACAGGAATCTGTCCAAATGGAGATGAGTAAGTTCCCACCCCCTTCCCCCCAAGTCAATTTGGCATTTGCAATATTATCAGTGACTTTATGTACATACAGAGATGTACTTTTGGTTAGAGAATCATTGGTATCTGGTAAAACTTGCTGAATTAGTTTTGAGAGATTTCCTCTAACTTTAAGTAATTTATCAGATTTTTTGTGAGCACAGAATCATAGAATTATAGGTTTAGAAGGGACTGCAAAGCCCTTGCCAAGGTATGGGATTTGTTGTTTCTAAATCATCCAAGACAGAGGACTATCCAGCCTCCTTTTGAAAGCCTCCAGTGAAGGAACTTATGCAACATCCCTAGGCAATCTGTTTCATTGTCCTACTGTTCTTACAGTTAGGAAGTTTATCCCCCAAGATTTAATCTAAATTTGCTATGTTGTAGTTTGAACTGATTGCCCCTCGTCCTGCCCTCCATGGTGCAAGAGAACAACTTTTCTCCTTTTTTTTTTTTAATGGCATCCTTTCAGGTATTTGAAGACTGCTATCATGTCCCCCTTAATCTCCTCTTTTTCAAACTAAACATATCGAGTTCCTTCAGCCTTTGCTCATATGGCTGCATTCCGTCCCTTGATCATCTTTGTCACTCGGCTTTACATTCTTTCTATACGTTGGTGACCAAAACTGGACACAGTACTTCAGCTGAGGCCTAACCAGCACTGAGTAGGGCGCTATTGTAATCTGCCATGACTTGCAAGCTATGCCTTTGTTAATGCAATTTAACGTATTTGCTTTTTTTGCAACAGCATTGCTTTGCTGACTCATGTTGAGGTTGTGATCCACCACAACTCCCAGATCCTTCTCAGCAGTGTTGCTGCCAAGCTAGTTATTCCCCATTCTGTATTTGTGCGTTTGATTTTTCTTCCCTAAGTGTAGCACCTTACTTCTGTCTTTGCTGAATTTCATTTTGTTGTCTATAGCCCAGTTCCCCAATTTATCAAGAATCCTCTCAATTTTAGCTCTATCCTCCAAAGTGTTGGCAACCTTCCCTTCCAGCTTTGTGTCATCTTCAGATTTGATCAGTATACTCTCTTTTCCTACATCTGGGTCATTAATAGAAATATTCAACAACACTAGACCCAGAGCAGATCTCTGTGGAACTCCACTTGAGACCTCCTGCCAATCTGACATAATTCCATTAATAGTTACGCTTTGTTTGTGGTTGTTTAACCATTTATGTATCCACTTAATGGTAGTTCCACCAAGCCTGTATTTTGTAGCTTACTTATGAGACTGTCATGTGGGACTGTGTCAGAAGTTTTGCCGAAGTCCAGGTATATTATGTCCACTGCATTCTCCCTATCCACCAAACCAGTTACTTTGTCAGGAAGGAAGTTAAGCTGGTTTGACATGATTTGTTCTTAGTAAATCCATGCTGGTTGCTACTGATTACCCTTTCATCCTCCAGGTATTTGCAAATTGAATGTTTTATCCATTGATCTGGTAGCTTCCCAGGTATCAAAGTCAGGCTGATTGGTCTATAGTTCCCCGGCTCCTCCTTTTCCCTCTATTTTTTAAAGAGGGGCAGGCACTATGTTAGCCCTTCCTTCTGTCTTCTAGGACCTCTCCTGTCATCCACGAGTTAGCAAATATTATTGCCAGTGGCACTGAGATTTCTTCAGCTAATTCTTTCAGTACCTTGGAGTGAATAGCATCAGACCTCACTGATTTGAATTCATTCAAATTAGTCAGAAGAACTCTGACATGTTCTTTCTTTATCCCTATCTTCATCCCTTTCCCTTTATTGTCTGTGATAACTCGGCTAGTTGTTTTTTGTGAGAAGACTGAATCAAAGTAGGCACTGAGCAGCTGTGCCTTCCTATCATCTTCCATTACCAGCTCACCTTCTCCATTGAGCAGTGAACCCACACTTCCATTGATCTTTCTTTTTTGTCTGACATATTTGAAGAACCCCTTCTTGTTGTCTCTAACATTCCTTGCCAGCTGTAACTCTTTGCCTTGGTTTTCCTGATTTTATCCCTAAACGCTCATGCTATTCCCATTATCTTCTTCCTTGGTGACATGCCCTTCCTATTTCCTGCATGTTTTCCTTTTGGTTTTTAGATAGCTAAATAGCTCCTTCTGCAGTCACATTGACCTCCTGTGGCTCTTCTTATCTTCCGTCTGCATTGGAATAGTTTGATATAGAGCCTCTAGTATTACATCTTTTAGGAACTGTCAGCCCCCTTCAACTACTTTTCTACCTAATTAGTCTTTCCATGGGACCTTGCATACTATTTCTCTGAGTTGGTTGAAATCCGCCTTTCTGAAGTCCATTGTCCTTATTTTGCTGTTCTCATATCCTCCTTTTCATAGGATCTTGAATTCTATCAGATCATGATCACTTCCTCCCAAGTTCCTGACCACGTTCACGTTCGCACCTAATTCATCTGTGTTGGTCAAAACCAGATCCAAAATGGATGACCCCTGTTTGTTTCCTCAGTCCCTGCATATGCTAAGAATTCGCAGGACATATTATGTTTTCCTGTAATAGTCTTTCAACAGATATCAGGGAAGTTAAAATCCCCCATTAATACTAGCTCATCTGTGTTAGTTAAAATTGTTACCTGCTTGTAGAATGATTCACCAATTCCTCTTCTTCATTTGGTGGTCTATAATAAACCCCCATCATAACATCGCTACTGTTCTTTTATAATTATGCCTTTTTATAAATATGTACTGTTTAGGGCCACCTCGTGCAGACTTCTGCAGTTGTGCAGTGTCCCTACTTGGGGTATAGGAATCAGTGCTAGCAAATCCTAATGAAGGATTAGGACCTAAAGACTGTATCTGTGTAATGATTATTTTAAAGCACATCTGATATGTAAGAAGTTGCTTTTCTGTTAATGTTGAGTTCAATTACTTTTCTGGCTGTAGTTATTTATGTACTGTAAATATTATAGATGTGTTTTCAATGCAGCAGGTAATTTCTTACCCTCCTGTGTTGGAAAGTTTAGGAATATGAATTTTGAGATGTAAAATGTATAAGGAACATGCTTATAATTATTAAATTTTCTGATAGAAATAACACGATTATTAATTCTGAATGGTGATGGCTTTTTTCTGGGATCTAATTCTTGGTAAAATCATGTCTGTGGAGATTTGTGTATAAAGTTTCTAAATTATATATACCTTCATTAATAAGTTTTAATTTTGTAAAGTTTGGTTGCCTTTGTACAATGTTTGGTGTGATGATTTCTTCCAATAATATGTTCACGCTATTTTAGATTTTTTAACTACACGTCTACCCCGATATCATGCTGTCCTCGGGAGCCAAAAAATCTTACTGCGTTATAGGTGAAACTGCATGATATCAAACTTGTTTTGATCTGCCAGAGCGCACAGCCCCACCCCCCTGGAGCGCTGCTTTACCGCATTATATCCGAATTTGTGCTATATCTGGTCGCATTATATCGGGGTAGAGGTGTAGTTAGTCATTTCAGTGTGTGCTTTTTCTCCTTTTTAACTGGTTCTTGATTTTCCTTTGCTTAAAAGTAAGTTTTTATATTCAGTTGAAGGGATGTATCAATCAGTCCATAATAAAAACTTCGTTTACTTATCTAATGAATTGTTAGTCGTCACTTATAGCTATTAAACTGTGCTATTACATGCATTACACGACTATCAAGAGGTTCCAATCAAGATTATGGCCCTGTTGTGCTGGGTGCTCTACAGACTCATGTTGCAGTCTAAGTGGCTGATCCTGCAAATTAATGTGCATTTAAGTTACTCACATACTGGTGTTTTCAGGATTAGCCCTATGTTAAGGCAAGATGTAATAGATGAATGCAGAGGATGGGCAAAGGAGAACAAGAGTAATAATGACTGGAACATGTAGTTATATTTATCACATATGCAACAATTAGCAGGTCTTGAATCAAAATAAATTAAAAAAATAAACTGGAAATGGCAGTTGACTTTCAATGGGATTTATGTGTCTAACTTCAATGGCCTCTTCAAAAAATCCCAGCCAGTATCAGTAACTCCTGCTGTTCACCTGCCAAGATTTTATCACTGAGTGGTTTACTGTAAATGTCATGGTAGAAATGGATCTTGAGAGAGGTTTTGAAGGAATGTATAGTGGCTTTTTCAATCTGTTTAGGGAGAATGTTTCATGTGTGAAGGACTGTATTAAAAAAAATGAAGGTTTTTGGGAGAAATGGACAACTAGTGCAGGAGTCAGCAACCTTTCAGAAGTGATGTGCCGAGTCTTCATTTATTCACTCTAATTTAAGGTTTCGTGTGCCAGTAATACATTTTAATATTTTTAGAAGGTCTCTTTCTATAAGTCTATAATATATAACTAAACTGTTGTTGAATGTAAAGTAACTAAGGTTTTAAAAATGTTTAAGAAGCTTCATTTAAAATTAAATTAAAATGGAGAGCCCCACGGACCAGTGGCCAGGACCCAGGCAGTGTGAGTGCCACTGAAAATCAGCTTGCATGCCGCCTTCGGCACATGTGCCATAGGTTGCCTG
Source organism: Gopherus evgoodei (assembly GCF_007399415.2). Classification (NCBI taxonomy): domain Eukaryota; kingdom Metazoa; phylum Chordata; order Testudines; family Testudinidae; genus Gopherus; species Gopherus evgoodei. Next base: position 86,367,549 of record NC_044331.1, read on the forward strand.
CCCCTGAACTAGTGTATATTGAAAATAAGTTCAAAATATCCTCTGTCTTTGATGTAATTTGTAAGAACCTACATGATTTGTGTTTCATTTTATATTATATTTATGAAAATGTACTGCTCATTTTTTTTTTAAAGTTTTGATTGAATGGCTATTTTGTATGTGCAGAGTATAATCTCTGACTTGATTTTTAACAAAAACAGCTTTTGATGTTGGTTAGCTGCTGTGTCCCTTTTTGATATGCAGTGATCTAAGTAGTGCTTGTGTTTGGATACTTTCAATAAACATAGAAAAAGTTTTCTCACAGTTTAAAACAAAATTGAACAATCAGGATGTAACATTGCTTAGTTTGAGCAAAACTTGTAATTGTATATCTTTTAATCCATGTCCTTCACTTTCTGATGACAGTTTTATTTTCACTGATCAGGTTCGTCAGATCCTGTGTATGTATGAATAGTCTTAAAATTAGGTGCATGTCTACAATCAGATTTAAGTGTTTAAAGATTTAAGACCATCATTGATTTTAATGGGGCTCCACAAGAGTCCATCTGCAATATCTGATTACAGGACTGCATCCTCGGGGCATTTAAAATTGTAGGATGAACACTTTAATTGTCAGCTCTTTGGGCCAGTGTCACAAATCCTATATATAGGCTCTGCATGTTGGATTGTAAACAGTTTGGGGCATGGTCATATGTTCTGTGTGTTTCCTGTGAAATACCTACATTATTTATGATGTTATTAAATACAAAGTTAGGTAATTACTGTAAGAGATTTTGAATAACTTCTTTAATAGTAGCAGCTTACACTAGAAGTTGTTAATTGGGGCTATTGGAAGATCCATGAGAAGCAAAATAACTTTTGCGTATCTAAATGATTAATGATTGTACGCAATATAAATCGTAATATGGGTGGCATAAATTTTTTACATATTTATGTTGTAATCATGTTGTGATTGCTGTCACAGCTGTAATTGCCATGGGATGTTGTGAAGCGAAAAAGTATAAGTTCATGGAGGATAGGTCCATCAATGGCTATTAGCCCAGGATGCAACCCCATGTTCTGGGTTTTCCTAAACTTCCAACTGCCATAAGATGGGATTGGATGACAAAGGATGAATCACTCAAAATTACCTTGTTCTACTCATTCCCTCTGAAGCATCTGGCACTGGCTACTGTGAGAGACGGGATACTGGGCTAGTTGGACCATTGGTCTGAAATGGTATGGCCATTCTTATGTTATAAGGTTGAATTTTCTGAGTTTTTGTAAGTTTAATATTGCAACAATGTCTAATGTAAAATTTTGCATTTAATTTTCCCTTTTTTTAAAATAGAGATACCAAGTTGATTGTACATCAAAATGAATGTAATAAGGACCTCAGTATTTCAATGCAATATTGAAGTATGCATGTATCTGTAACTTACACAGTTAAGTCAACACTTTTTTTCAAATGTAAAATCTATATTTAAGCATGGTATGAATTTAGGTGCCTAGTTTTCGGCATCATCTGTGGAAAGTAATTTTTAATAAAATTCTTCTATTCATTCAGTGTCCACTAGAAGATTTAAAGAGTTTTTTTATATCTGTATTGTATGTAATCAAGCAAACACATATTTAAATGTCTAATACAATAACTGACAGATTTTTTTATGTAGAGCTGCAGCTGTATCCCTGTTTATATCAGAAACTTTCCACTTTTTTTAATAGACTTAGTGGAAAGGTAGATGATAGTTCACGTGACACTCGCTAGGTGCCTACTGTTCTTTCTATATCAGATTTCTTAAGACACATTAAAGTTGCACCTTAATCAAAGTCTGACATGTTTTGAGTTATCAGAGTGCAAAAATAAGCATCAGAACAATTTAAGCATACACAAGCATGTTTTAATTTGCAACAAACTGCCATGTTATTGACTGCTTGAGAAATTATGTGGAAAAATTTAAGAATAGTAGTACACATGAAATGGGTAATTTTGAATCTTCCCATTTAGTACAGTATTAACATCTCTGTGAACATGTATATAGAACAATAGTATTGCTGACTGCAGAGCTCAACGGAAGCACCATCTCATTGCTTTAGACTTCTTCCTAAAATATTAACTGTTTTGTAACATGTTTAAATTGATATTTGCTTTGAGCAGTTGTAAACTCGTCTTGAAGCAGAAGGCTAGTAATGCTGTAGTTATAGTTGAAGATGAATACTTTATAAGCTGTTGTCTTCAAACACTTTTTTTTAAGTTTAAATTGCTATTTAGACTGGAATTTCTTTTACTTACTTTCAGCTCAGAGGAAAAATTCTTTTATAAATGTTTGTTATAATATTGTGTGAGTTATTAGAATATGAAAACTTAGAGGTGACGCATTCCCTTCTGTAGTAGTTAGTGTACTAAGTGTTAGTGGTCATGTCCGTATTTCACAGTATGTGTAAAGTCGTATGGAAAGTGTAATGTCTAAATTGCCTTGTGTATGATCAGAATGCTGAAAACAATTGCTTTTAAGTTTTTAAAAAAAACACCTGTTAACTCTAGTAAAACTTATGATACAGAGTACAGTGCTTTCATTATTTCATTATTATTAAAAGTTAGCATTTAGTATAATTTCATATTTTTTTCCTCTTGGTTGATAATGTAGAAATGTTGCATATAAAGCAGCTTTGATTTTTTTATCAGCTTCTTTTTTCTGAGGAGCATTCACCCTGAACAGTCTCATAATAACCGTTGTCATTGTAATGTAAGCAGGCAAACATTTTTATTAGTGTTGGTTTAATATCTGCCATATAAAATAAAATACAAGTCTTGTTTAAAGCTATGTCATATTGGCTTATGTTTAAGCAAAACATTACACTTTTCTAATGAAGTAGATATTTTTGTACATAGTTCAGGAAACTTGGAATGGAAGATCAACAATTGTAGCTCCTTCTTTGTATCAGTAATTTGATTTTAATGCTCTTAGCGTATGTAATATTAAGTGAGGACAAGAGCCTGCTTCTTACTAACAGCTGTGAACCTGCTCCTTTTTTCTCAAGTGGTAGAGGCATTTGCCTTTGGTGCTGGGTGCATAGCTGACGTCAGCGTATCTTAGGTCGATTTACCTGGCCGTGAGAATGGCAGTGAGTCGATCGCTACCTCTCCCCTGTCGACTCTGCTTCCGCCTCTCGCGAGCTGGAGTTCCGGAGTCGACGGGGAGTGCGTTCAGGGATCGATTTATCCCTCTCTAGATGAGACATGATAAATGGATCACCGATAGATTGATCACTACCCGCCAATACAGCGGGTAGTGAACACCTGCCCTTAGCTTTTGGAGCCCTGGCAATTGCCCTGTTTGGCACCCCCTAATGCCAGTCTTTTTAGTAGGTGGGCCACAATTTTTTACGTTCAAAAGGAGTTACCAGCACAAAAAGGTTGAGAAACACTGATCTAAACCAACTCGGTGCTGTTTTTGAATTGAAGTAATTAACTCTAATTAAAGTAATAAGCTATACTTTTTTCTCTTTAAGGGAGCAACAAATCTTATTTCTCTGAGTGTTCCAGGAAAAGGATGGACACTTCAGAGCAGAAGGTTTTGAAGACGTTCAGGACTGAGTGTGTGTTGGGAGTCACTCTGCAAGTAGTAACTAAGGCTGGTGGAGACAGTGTGGAGCTATTGGGGTCAGAGAACTGACCCAAGACTGCACAGTACGCATATGCTCAGGGAACTACATGTTTGTCTACTGGCTGCTGGTGTCTGGTCTGTGAGCCATCGCAGCAGAGCATTTAAGGCACCCAGAGTTACAAGGCAGGGGGTGAGATAACTTCTCTCTGGTCTGAATTGCATTCCCAAAATGTTACCAGTAAGTTATAAGAAGGAAAGGGACAGCAAAATGTTTGGTTAGGAGTTTAAACACAATCCTCTAAGCACTGCGCAGTGGTGCTCCATAATTGTTTCCTTCTATTATGTAGTTGTCCTTATCTGCATCGAACAACAGGGGATACAGAAAGAAAATATCATCTCAGATATTACAAGACTGGAACATGTATTCATGAAACAGATGCTCGTGGCCATTGTGTGAAGAATGGACTCCACTGTGCCTTTGCTCATGGGCCTCATGACCTTAGACCACCAGTATATGATATAAGGTATCTTTTTTTATTTTTAACTTTCAGTCCTCATTATCAGGAGACCATTGTCCTATAACATTCCAGTATGTAGACATTAAACTTTTCTGTCTCCAAATACAATTAACTTTGCAATCAAATGTATAATTAACTTTCTGACATTATTACTGTAAATGCAAAAACCTATATTAATGCAATGTTAAGATTGCAAATGTAAAAACAATGGGAAATTAAAATATTAACATTTTTAGAGCAACAGTAACGAATCCACATATGAAGGACTCTACATGTAATGCACTTGAGTGTACAAGGCGGGATATTTTACCTTTTTGCCTTGATGCTGTGTAGATCTGCTTGTGCTGCTTAAATTCACAAAATGGTTATTTTGATGCTATCTTTCAGCTCCTCATCTTGTGTTCGTTATATTTTGCCTCCTTTTTACATTGTTTGTTTATTTGGGATTTTTGACTTTTTTGTTGTTGTCCCTTTTCCCCTTCCCCAATAAGTGAGATGTCAGTGGTCTCTGTTGCTGCCTTTTAAAGGTGAGATTAGGTGGCAGCCAAAGGGTGATGCTTTGTGATTCAGGATAACAAGGAGGATGCGCATTATTTGTGACTGTGAACCAGCTTTTGAAATACTAGGGGACGAGAGGAAGGCGATGATGCACTGGCTTGGGATAAACAGTAGGATTCTTATAGGAAATGATGATTGCTAGCCAAGCCTTCTGAGCTCTGTATGGATGGAGCTCTGCTCCTGCAGGATTTAAGAGCCTTTAATGGCAGCCACTACCTTCTGCAATCCATCCCTTGTGTTATTCCTTGTTTCCTGCCTAAAGCTTCAGGCTCACTGCTCTGCTGCTGAATTGTTCCCAGAATTATTTCTGTAACATTAAAGCTTATTGAATAATTTCATAGTCATTTAACATGACCTTTAATTCCCACCTTACCACAGAATTCCTTGCATCTCTGCATGATCACATACTGTTTCAATTACACTACTCTACAGCCAAAATGCTTCTGAAATAAATGTAGTCCAACTTTACTAATTCTGGGTCACTGAGAATGAAAATGATGCTTAAAATTGTTGATTGGCTCTAGTTTTCAAGATATGCTATTGGCTCAGTATATACGACCCTTGACTTGGGAATGGCGGAGGATAAGTGAGTTATAAAGGGAAGGGATCTCAATTTAAATCAGAAATGACTAAAATACATCTTTGACTGGATCTATGAATAAATCTTTGACTGGGTTTGGACAGTACTTGCTTTTTAGGCAAAACAATGAATGATGCAATCTGAAGCTGGTATTGCATCATACATGATATGAATTGTATCATGTTATTCCTAGAAGTCATGGATGATGCAATCATAACAAAGCTTACATCACTCTGCTGAACAAATTGCCCTGTATCAGCTCTAGAAATCATACAGTGTTGTGCTCTCTTATTTGTCAGCGTTTGATTTTGCAAAGGGACACATTTCTGTTTAGCCAAAGTGAGCAGAGATGCCTCGTACTTGTGTGAAGAGTGCAGATAACTTCTGCTATGTTTGTGGTGAAGTGACTTTTGCATCACAAAAGCGCAGTATAACCACTATGGTTAAGAGAGCCTATCGCCTTTATTTTGGCTGCAAAATTGGAGATCAGGACAAGAGGTGGGCCCCACACATATGCCGCAACACTTGTGCAACAAATCTTCGCCAGTGGTTGAACAGGAAAAGGAAATCTATGCCTTTTGCAGTGCCAATGATTTGGAGAGAGCCAACAGATCGTACCAGCAATTGTTACTTCTGCATGGTGCCTCCAGTTGGGAAAGGCGTGTCAAAGAAGAAAAAGTGGACTGTGCATTATCCAAACATTCCATCAGCTATACGCCCAGTACCCCACGGAGAAGGACTGCCGGTTGCTGATGCACCAGAATCCTTCTCACTTGAGTCAGACGAGGAAGAGGATGAAACTTCTGGTCCTGAACCATCAATGTCACAGAACCCACATTTTCTCCCATCCTCCTCCTCTGAACCACACTTCATAACGCAAGGTGAACTGAATGACCTTGTCAGGGATTTGGAACTACCCAAGAGTAAGGCAGAGCTGTTGGGCTCCAAACTACAGCAGTGGAATCTCCTGGCAGGCTATCAGGGCAAATGGAGCCCATCAATGTTTGCAGACTATTGCTGGACAGTGACAAGAGATGCTCCATTTAATGAATACAAGAGACAAGCCAAGAAGCGCCGAGTAGACACTGAATAGGACTAAACTATGTACATAATAGTTTTTTGTCTTTTGTTTCATAATCAATTTTATTTGTATAACCCTTTTGCTGATTTTTAAAGTGTTACATAAACAGGACAGGTGAAATATTATCATGTAAAGTAACCATAAACACATGAAAAGACTTAGATTTACAATTTATGATTAAAACTCTACTATCTACACAATATACATAGACATACATAAAATGTAAAAACTTAAATATCTTAGAAACAGTAGCCAATCAGTTGTTTTAATTGTCATATTTGAATTCAGCACATCAAAATACATAATAAATATCACATTTTATCTCTCAAGCTGACGACTTCTCAAAAATTGTAGACCAGTGTTATCTGTCACATACTATTTTTTCGATAGGATTCCTGCCTTGTTCAGTGTGCAGGATAGGTGGCTCTTCATGAGTGAGACAGCAGTTCAGTATTTTTTTTTACCCTCCTTATTCACTCTGTGGTGCTATGCCTTATTTTCAGTATACCAAACCTCATAATGAGTGAAGTATATTCCATTTCCTTGTGATGTTTTATATTGTGATCATCCCTGTGGTACCTGAGTGTCTCTCGGACATTAAAGAATTTACTTCACAAAACCTCTCTGGTGTGTGTAGAGAAGCATTATTATTCTAGTTTTATGGATGGAGAACTGAAGCACAGAGATATTTAAGCCAAATTCACAAAAATGACTGCTAAATGCTTCATTCATTGGATTTCCAACTTGAGATGCCCTATGATTTGATACTGAGCACCTGCATCTTCCTCCAGCTTTAGCTGGAGTTATGAATGCTCAGCACTTCTGAAACTCAGGCCTAAAGTGTTTCAAATTATGCACCTAGAAAATGGAGAACATATAACTAGTTGGCCACCTTTTGGTTTAAGTGACTCCTAATGTCATATAGTAAATCTGTGGCTAAATTGGGGGAGGGATAACTCAGTGGTTTGAGCATTGGCCTGCTAAACCCAGGGTTGTGAGTTCAATCCTTGAGGGGGCCACTTAGGGATCTGGGGCAAAAATCAGTACTTGGTCCTGCTATTGAAGGCAGGGGGCTGGACTTGATGACCTTTCAAGGTCCCTTCCAGTTCTAGAAGATTGGTATAGTTCCTATTATTAGTATTTATTATTATTACTGTATTAACTACAAGAGCCTCTTTTGTTTTCCTGTGGGTCCCTGCTTTGTTCCTGTCACATCTTCTCTTGTCTTCTGCTGATGAAGTATCATTACTGTAGACAATAGTCTCATTAACCAAAGTGCTGTCTCATTCATAGTCTATCCTGTGCGCTGAATGAGGCAGGAGTCCTGTGGAAAACATAGTATGTGATATGTAATTAAATAAAGACTGTCACAGTTCATTTGCACAAAGAGGCCAAATAATGCAACCTACCCTGCAAAGAACATAACCTAATATATGCTTGTATTGAGGAGGAGATGAGTGACGGCAAGGGTGAGTTGTGGAGGTCAAGAAATGGGAGGAGATAGGATTAATAGATTGAATGGAAGGTGTAGAGGATGAAAGCAAGGAAGCAGTCTGCCTTTGTGATAGAGGAAGAGGTGTGTGAGCAGGTAATGGAGGAAGGAAGAGGTAAGGGAGAGAGGGTAGAGGTCACATCAAGTTCTTGGGATTTTTTTTATTGAAGAAGTTGGCAGGATCCTGGCAGGAGGGGAGAGGGTTTTTAGAGGAAGTGACAAATGGTAAATAGGCAGCTGGTACTGTGAGTGTGGAAATAATTGAGAGTGGAGGAATAATGTTGCTGCTTATTCAGAAAGAAGGGAAAGGTAAATAAAAATGAATTTGTAATGGAGGAGTCAGCATAGGCATGGGACTTTAACAATAAACTCCCATGAGTTTAGAAACAGAAGCAGAGTGTGTGTGTGTGTGTGTGTGTGTGTGTGTGTGTGTAAGGGGGAGTGCCAGAGGTAGGGGTTGGCAGGGTGAACCTTGCAGTGTGAGAGAGGGGAAGAGGAATCAAAGGTGGTGGCGAATGCAGGGTGGAAGGAGTTAACAACAATCATATCAGTGGAGGAGAAGGAAAAAGAGGATACGGAGGAGTGGTCTGAGAACAAAAATCCTTAATATTGATGATTGAAAGTTGTATAAGGACCAGATGTGAAGGGATAGATGGGAAGTTGATGACAGATACATGGAAAGGGAGAGGAGAAAAGAGTTGAGTGGAGTGTTTGTTCAAAAAGGAGGAGTATGTGAATGGGGATGAGTTGGAAGTGGGAGGAATGGGAGAGAAGAAGCCTGCCACTCCAGTATGTTACTTTGGGACTGATTCAGGCTGGGGAGTGTGAGAGAGGGAGTGTAAGAGGAGAGCAGCTATAGAGGCAGTGTCACAGAGCAAGATTCAGGTCTCAGGGAGAGCCAGGATCAGGAAATGATGGCATCGTGGGAGCTGCTCTCTCTTGGAATAGGCATTTTGGAGGGTGGAGGGAAATGGGGATAATATGAGGTTTTGAAGAGGAAAAACTATTGGGATGAGGTGATGACTGGGAAGGGCGTAGGGGTAGGAGAGTAGGAATGTTGTTAGGAGCCGGGTTGGGGTTGGAGTAGCTGGAGGCAATGAGTGGAAGTTGGAGAATGTGTGGGATATGGATTTGTGGGGATGTATAAAGAGTTGGGAGATGAATGTACGTTGAAAGACTCAGTGGCCAAATTGCTCTCCTGAGGTGGTGAAATTTTCTGCCTCTTCCTCAATGAGGATAGTGGTAGTGTGGAAGTGCCATCAAGGCCCCATTTTACTAGACCGTAACATGTAATATGAAAGAGGGTCCCTGCCCTAAAGAGTTGACAATCTTAGCATATGAGAAGTGACAACAGGTGGATACAACGACAAATGGGGAAGAGAGAGACAAAGTAGTGTTGAAATGATCATATTTAGAGCAATAAGCAGTTGCCCAGAATGCTAGCTGTCCAGCTGTTGTTGGGTGTTTTGTAGACATCACTTCTGAAAAGATGTGGTAGCTTTATGGATTTTTATGTGGTGCTTCTCCCATATATAAGATATGGAATGGGAGAAAGCACCAGAGGTGCTTGAGGGGAAATTGTACTAATGGGTGTAAAAGCTGACATATTAGATAAAATGGAGATGTGTGTGGCAGGGTGGATACAAATTATATGTATTTCGTAAATTAAAAAAATCAGATTTTCTATTTTAAATAAAATACAGGGTTATTAAAAAATATTTAAAATTGTGTTTGAAATTGTCAATTTATGTTAAGGCCTGACTTTCTTATAATCGATTAAATCACATAAATAGAAAAATCTTAAGCAGTACGTACATGTTTGCTGCCAAGTTTTAAAGAAAGTCAAACTGCCTAACTGGTGAAAGTCACTGGCTAAGCACCTGGAACCAGCATTTGTTGAAGTGCTAAATCAGCTTTTGACAGCAGTTACCTCTTCTGCAGGTGCAGCAATAATGTTTTCTTCATTTCAGTTTATTCGGCAAGTTCATTCAAAGTTAAGAAACCAATTGGGAGTTGAAAAAGCAGGAAATCTTGTTTCTCTCTTCTAATCTCTGAATAAAAATTAGGTGTGAGAGGATGAGAGCTATTAGTTCCAAAATCTTGAAGGACATAGTAACCAGAAACAATGAGCTCCATTTACTAACTACATATAATTCTCTTTGTTTAATTAATCAATTAGTTTTAAATACAAAACATACTTTAATACATTTTTGATAATATTTTCCTCTCATATATCCAGCACATGTAGGATAGTTTAATTTAATTTTTTTTTAACTGCTGTGATTTTTTATTTTGAATTGAATTTGAATTTCCTTCCAAATAGAGTTTTTGATACAAATCACAAGTGCAAAATTTAATCATTTAGTAAATAAGAAATGCATCATTCTCCATTTTCTAACATAATGAAAAATATATAAATTAAGAATCTGGAAAAATGTAAATTAAGAACATATGAACAGCCATTCTGGGTCAGACCAAAGATCCATTTAGCCCAGTATTCTGTCTTCTGACAGTGACCAATGCCAGATGCCTCAGAGGGAATGAACAGAACAGGTAATCATCAAGTGATTAAACAATATAATTCCTTAAATGTGTATAAATATAATATATTCTCCTGGTTAGCAAAAAGAAGCATCAAATTTGGTGTAAAGGCTATATTTAGTTGCAAATCAACATGTTTTAAATGTCCCCAACCAGTGAGAAGCAGCCTTTCTTTAAGAAAATAACTAAGAAGTACCAACGAAATTTAAACTGATCCGTCCTAGTGAGTGGATGGTAATATATTAGAGTTGATAGGCAGGGCATATCTAAGGTATAAAGAGCCTTTAAAGGTAAAGACAAGAAACTTGGTTTTGGGATGGAGGACAGGGAGCTAGTGGATGGATGCAAAGAGAAGGATGATGTAATCAGTGCATTAAGAAAAGATGATGATCTTGTAGCAGCAGTGTGTTCAATATGCCTGCCAGGGACAAGATTGAGTTCATCAAGGCCAGAAACAGGAAGCTGAAATAGTTAAGATGAGAGATGAGTTTTGTCTGTGTGGACTGAGAGGAAAGATCTGATTTTTATAGAAGTTGCGTAGGAAGAAACAGCACGAATTAGAAATGGAGGTGTGGGTCTGAAGAGAGGATAGAATCAAAGATAACTCCTGGATCATAGTGGTAGCTGTGTTAGTCTGTATCAGCAAAAACAACAAGGAGTCCTTGTGGCACCTTAGAGACTAACAAATTTATTTGGGCATAAGCTTTCTTGGGCTAAAACACACTTCATCAGATGCATGGAGTGAAAAATACAGTAAGCAGTATATATATTACAGCACATGAAAAGATAGGAGTTGCCTTACCAAGTGGGGGGCCAGTGCTAACGAGGCCAATTCATTTAAGGTGGAAGTGGCCTATTCTCAACAGTTGACAAGAAGGTGTATCAGCAGAGGGAAAATTACTTTTTGTAGTCACCCATCCACTGCCAGTCTTTATTCAGGCCTAATTTGATGGTGTCCAGTTTGCAAATTAATTCCATTTGTGCAGTTTTTCACTGAAGTCTGTTTTTGAATTTTAGTTATTGAAGAATTGCCACTTTTAAGTCTGTTATTGAGTGTCAAGGGAGATTGAAGTGCTCTCCTACTGGTTTTTGAATGTTACAATTCTTGATCTCTGATTTATGTCCTTTTATTCTTTTGTGTAGAGCTGTCCGGTTTGACCAATGTGTGTGGCAGAGCAGCATTGTTGGCACATGATGGCATATATCTCATCGGTAGATGTGCAGGTGAACAAGCCCCTAATGGTGTGACTGATATGGTTAGGTCCTATGATGGTGTCCCTTGAATAGATATGCGGACAGAGTTGGCAACAAGGTTTGTTGCAGGGATTGGTTCCTGGGTTAGTGTTTTTGTTGTGTGGTTGCTTCAGGTGGGGGGGCTGTCTGTAAGTGAGAACTGGCCTGTCTCCCAAGATCTGTGAGAGTGAGGGATTGTCCTTCAGGATAGGTTGTAGATCCTTGATGATGGACTGGAGAGGTTTTAATTGGGGGCTGTCAATGATGGCTAGTGGCGATCTGTTACTTTCTTTGTTGAGCCTGTCTTGTAGTAGGTGACTTCTGGGTACTCTTCTGGCTCTGTCAATCTGTTTCTTCATTTCACCAGGTGGGTATTGTAGTTTTAAGAATGCTTGATAGAGATCCTGTCGGTGTTTGTCTCTGTTTGAGGGACTGGAGCAAATGCAGTTGTATCTTAGAGCTTGGCTGTAGAAAGTGGCTCATGTAATGCGATCTGGATGAAAGCCACTTCCACCTTAATTGAATTGGGCTCATTAGCACTGACACCCCCCCCCACACACACACTTGGTAAGGCAACTCCCATTTTTTCATGTGCTGTAATATATATATACTGCTTACTGTATTACTTTTCACTCCATGCATCTGATGAAGTGGGTTTTAGCCCACGAAAGCTTATGCTCAAATAAATTAGTTAGTCTCTAAGGTGCCACAAGGACTTCTCGTTGTTTTTACCTAGGTCATAGACCTGAGTCACTGAAAAATGATGACTGAGATATAGATGGGTGCAGCAACACCAAGGTCCAGACTTTTTTTAAAGATATTTAGGCGTTGCTGCTCTACATTTCACTTTCAGAGGGGAATTAGGCACTTACAAAGCAAAATTCTATTGTCAGTTAATGGGATTTAGGCCCCTGAGTGCCTAAATTACTTTTGAAAGTGAAGTGTAGGCTCATAAATTAGGCATTGCAATGCGGAGCGCAGCAATGCCTTACTACCTATAAAAATCTAGGCCCAAGTGCTTTCAGTTTTGCTCCAGAGCAGGGCTGAGTTCTGGCTTCATGACATGTGGCTTCCTACTGAACTGGAGTAAATATGAATTTAGTGTCCTCTATTACCCGGGGTTTCCCAAAGGTGGTCAGAAAATCATACAATACATGTCCCAAATATTGCCAGGAATTTGGGTCTCAGTTTTGTTTTTCTGAACTCAAGGGTCTGGCAGCAAAACCACTTATACCTCTTCCAGATTTTCTGTCTCAATATCAAGGTCATATACTTTACTCAGGTCCAAAGTCTCTACACTTGTTGGCATAGATCATCTGATTGTGGAGACCAACCTTTCTCAGGAGGGCCTGGGAGATGATTTTGCAGAGATGGAAAATGTTGTCTAGAATATCCTCTGCAGCCAGAGAGAAGATTTTTTTTCATGGGAAGCACACAGAAACATTGATTCCGGTCTCATTGCCAGTCCCAGACCTCTGAGGACACATAGTGAGATTCCAAACTTCTTGAGACACAATAAGTTCCCTTAAAATTAAATTTTCAGTGATGGCAGCATATCATGTTCCATATCATGTTCCAATATGTGGGCGTACCAGGGATTTATATAAAGGCAATATGATATTTTCTGTCTTACTATCTATCCTTTTCTGAATGATTCCCTACCTTACGTTAGGTTTTTTAACTGCTGCTGCACATTAAGTGAATGCTTTTGGAGAACTATCCAGAATGACTCCAAGATCTCTTGAGTGGTAACAGCTAATTTAGACCCCCATAATTTTATATGTATAGTTGGGATTATGTTTTCCAGTGTGCATTATTTTGCATTTATCAACATTGAATTTTGTTTGAATTTACTATTTTGTTGCCTAGTCACCCAGTTTTGAGAGACCCCTTTGTAACTCTTCGCAGTCTGCTTTGCTCTTAATTATCTTGAGTAGTTTTGTATGATCTGTAAATGTTGCCACCTCACTGTTTACCCCTTTTTCCAGATCATTTATGAATATGTTGAGCGGTACTGATCCCAGTACAGACCCATGGGAGACACCACTATTTATTTACCACTCTCCATTATGAAAACTGACCTTTTATCCCTACCCTTTGTTTCCTATCTTTTAACCTCTGTGTTTGTATGCCCTATAGTCAAGAATGTTTCTAAGTGGCCTTAGCTAATATTTTTCTAGCTGTGCATGAACTGGTATATTTGTAGGATCTTAACTTCGTCCTAACAAAGCTCTCATAGGCCTGGACTACACTACACGTTTAAACCGATTTTAGCAGCGTTAAGCCGATTTAACGCTGTACCCGTCCACACTACGAGGCCCTTTATATCGATATAAAGGGCTCTTTGAATCGCTTTCTGTACTCCTCCCCAACGAGAAGAGTAGCGCTAAAATCGGTATTACCATATTGGATTAGAGTTAGTGTGGCCGCAAATCGACGGTATTGGCCTCCGGGTGGTATCCCACAGTACACCACTGTGACTGCTCTGGACAGCAGTCTGAACTCGGATGCAGTGACCAGGTAAACAGGAAAAGCCCTGCGAACTTTTGAATTTCATTTCCTGTTTGCAGTCCCAAATCCAAAAAGAGCTCCAGCATGGACCGTACGGAAGATACTGGATCTGATCGCTGTATGGGGAGACAAATCTGTTCTATTGGAGCTCCATTACAGAAGACGAAATGCCAAAGCATTTGAAAAAAATCTCCAGGCTACACTGTGCTGCGTGACAAGCGTAATGGAAAGCCAAAGAATGGATGCTCATGAAGAGAGGGAGGGGTACTGAGGACTCCAACTATCCCACAGTCCACAGCAGTCTCCGAAAAATATTTACATTCTTGGCTGAGCTCCCAGTGCCTGTAGGTTCAAACACATTTTCCGGTGTGGTTCAGGGTATAGCTCGACAACTTACTCCCTCCCCCCCACATGAAAGAAAAGGGAAAGAAATCGTTTCTTGACTTCTTTCAATGTCACCCTATGTCTACTGAATGCTGCTGGTAGATCCGATGCTGCGGCAGTGAAGAGCAGTATCTGCTCCTCTCCCCTCCCCGGTGGCAGATGGTGCAGTAGGACTGCTAGCCGTCCTTGTCATCAGCTCGTGAGTGCTCCTGGCTGGCCTCAGGTGAGGCTGGCCGGGGGCGCCTGGGTAAAAATAGGAATGATTCCCGGTCATTCCCAGTACATGGTACGGAACGGCTGGTAACTGTCCTTATCATAGCAACTGGGGGCTGAGCTCCATCAGCCCCGTCCCTTTCTTGTGTAAAGAAACGATTCTATACTGCCTGGACTATCATAGCAGCGGGATGTTGGGCTCCTCTTCCCCGCATCGCTTAATGTCCTGCCTGGACTGTCATAGCAGCGGGAGGCTGCCTCCCCCTCATTTTATCTCACTAACAAGTCACTGTTTCTTATTCCCGCATTCTTTATAACTTCATGACACAAATGGGGGGGACACTGCCACGGTAGCCCAGGAAGGTTGGGGAGGAGGGAAGCAATGGGTGGGGTTGTTGCAGGGGCAACCCCCATGAATGGCATGCAGCTCGTCATTTCTGCGGGATCTGACATGGAGCAGCTGTGCTCCCTGATACACTGGTTCTCTAGTACACTTGCCCCATATTCTAGGCAGGACTGACTCTATTTTTAGATAGCATAAAGGAGGGATTGACTCGGGGAGTCATTCCCATTTTTACCTTTGCACCCCCGGCCGACCTCAGCCAGGGGCACCTATGATAGCAGCAGACAGTACAGAACGACAGATAGCCATCATCTCATTGCCAGTTTACAATGGCAGCAGGTGGTACAGAATGACTGAT
This sequence comes from Gopherus evgoodei, assembly GCF_007399415.2. NCBI lineage: Eukaryota > Metazoa > Chordata > Testudines > Testudinidae > Gopherus > Gopherus evgoodei. The sequence continues at coordinate 86,382,948 of NC_044331.1, forward strand.
AACCGTCTCTGCTATCATGCAAAAGCAGGTGAATGCTGCTGTGTAGCGCTGCAGTATCGCCTCTGTCAGCGGCATCAGGTAGACATATGGTGACAGTATAAAAAAAAAAAAGCTGAACGGGCTCCATGGTTGCCGTCCTATGGCATCTGCCAGGGCAATCCAGGGAAAATGGGCGCGAAATGATTGTCTGCCGTTGCTTTCCCAGAGGAAGGAATGAGTGATGACATTTACCCAGAACCACCCGCGACAATGATTTTTGACCCATCAGGCACTGGGATCTCAACCCAGAATTCCAAGGGGTGGGGGAGACTGTGGGAACTATGGGATAGCTACGAAATAGCTACCCACAGTGCAACGCTCCGGAAATCGACGCTAGCCTCTGCCCATGGACGCACACCACCGAATTAATGTGCATAGTGTGGCCGCGTGCACTCGACTTTATACAATCTGTCTTACAAAACCGGTTTATGTAAAATCGGAATAATCCCGTAGTGTAGACGTACCCATCGTCTCCAAATGAGACTCTGGGAGAGAATTACTTCTGTGGCTTGTCTAGTGCTGATGGGCCTTGTGGTGATAACATTAGCCAAAAAAGTAAGCAAGTTCCAGGCTTTAATTGTTGTATCTGAAGAAGTGGGGTTTTTTTACCCACGAAATTTTATGCCCAAATAAATCATTAAGGTACCACCGGACTCCTTGTTTTTGTGGATGCAGACTAACACGGCTGCTCCTGTGTTATTTGTTATACAGCCTTTGATTATTTTTATTATTTGTTACAAGAGCACCTAGAGTCTCTGATCAAGATTGAGGCATTATTGTACTATGAACAAGTAATGAGAAAGTTCAAACCCTGAAGATTTACCAGTATAAACAGAGGAGAGACAAAGGGAAGAAGATGAGGAGGACATCTTCATCCCAAATTAATTGTTAAAATGGCCTTTGATTTTCATCTGAATCACATCCTCAGTTTACTTCTCTTCCCCAAACTCTTTTAGTATAAAGGGAGGTCAATTTAAATATAATAGATGCTATGAAGGACCTTGACTATGGCCTTAAAAGAACAAAATTATTCCGTAAAATATACTAGATTTGTAGTTTATAGTGATAGTTAGGATCCAAACTGTTTCCACAACACCTTTCAAAGCAGATCAAACCTCTATAGAAACATGCCATGAGATCCAGTCCCTGAAGATGTCAGAGTGCATTTATTAGATCCAAGATGGCTTGAAGGCATTGCTTTGGAATGTGCCAGTTGTAGAAATATATAGAGCTGCCAGTTCCTACCTTTATGCAGGATTATCTCTTGACCTTGTCTCAATATCTGATGTTCAGTTTACAATCTATACAGTGAGTCATTTCCACCTCTCCAACGGTTTGTTATTGCTCTCAACCAAGATGAATGTCCCAAACTTGCTAATAGTGTTCTTGGATGAATTAGCAGGTGTGTTGTAAGCAAAACATGAGAAGTAATTCTTCTACTCTATTCAGCATTAATAAGGCCTCGTCTGGAGTACTGCGTCCAGTTCTGGGCAGCACATCAGAAAAGATATGGACAAATTGGAGAAGGTCCAGAGGAGAGCAACAAAAACAATTAAAGGTCTAGAAAATGTGATGTATGTGGCAATATTTTAAAAATTGGGTTTATTTAGTCTGGAGAAGAGAAGACTTAGGAATAACGTAAGTCTTCAAGTACCTAAAAGGTTGTTACAAAGAGAACAGTGATTAAATTGTTCTCCTTAGCCACTGAAGACAAGAAATAATGGGCTTAAATTGTAGCAAGGGAGATTTGGGTTAGACATTATGAAAAACTTCCTAAAGGTAGTTAAGCACTGGAACAAATTACCTAGGCAGGTTGTGGAATCTCCATCATTGGTGGTTTTAAAGAACAGATTAGACAAACACCTGTCTGGGCTGGCCTAGATAAACTTAGCCCTGCCTCAGTGCAGGGGACTGCACTAGATGACCTATTGAGGTCCCTTCCAGTCCTACATTTCTGTGATTTCTATGATGTATAACAATGATACTTGAAGGAGAAAATAGCTAGTTACTTGTAGCTGGAGTCTCTTAAGATTCACGTGGGGAGAACTGAGAATATGTGGGATGACATTTCCTCCTGATGTGACCCTGCCTGGGATATTCCACTGCTCTAGAAGAAATCTGAGCTGTGCCTTAATGGTACAAGTTTCTGCAGTGGTCTGGGCTTGATGGAATGTGACTGCACCTTCCATGAGAATGGAGATGCTTACTGATAATATAAGTAAGCTCCGCTTATAGGTGAGTAACTTTTCTTCCTTCTTTGTTGTTGTGCATACCCTTCATATCCAGTATGTGAAAACTGTTATGTGACTGAATGCCTATTTAAAAGGGCATTTAATATCTGTATTTACATTTTATGTGCTGCTTCTTCTGGCTTAGTAAGTTTTATTGCTCCCCCAGGGATTCCTTCCAAATATACTGTAGAGAACGATAAACGTAATTCTTTTTGGTGAGGTGCGCAGAAATAAAAATTGTAAATCTGTAAGCACATTAGAACAGGGCTTTTTTTGTACTTGTACACTGGGGACCCTGACCCATGATTGGGCGCCCCATTCGCTACCAGAGTACAAATAATAATAGGTAGGGTGTCATAGAAATGGTAGAGAAAGGAATTACATTTTTTCCTGTCCAAGATATGATGTGTCGATATAAGGGCCACAAAGCATGTTAACTTTTAACTGCAATATCCCATCAGAAAGTTGTATCAGCCTTGCCATTCATTATCACTGTAGGTTTCCAAATTTCTGCCATTGAAAATCTTTGTTTTGCCACATTATATTAGCTTATTTTTGTCTAAAATGATCTCTTATTTATGCTGTATTTGTATTTCTGCCATCTTTTTAATTTATTTAGTGTGTTGTTGACAGTCCTCTTTATCAGATTAAGATGTTAGATGCAGCTGTACCTCACACCAGTTATTATGGCTTTCTGCCTTGTGCCTGTCCCTTTGTTAACATATATAATTATCCTTTGTTGTGATGCTTTCACCAGCATCAGTCCATGTAACAATGCCAAGGCAAGACAATTTGAGTTTTTCAAATAAGGCTTTGTGAGGCTTGGCATGGAATCTAGACTCATGAAGTCCATGGCAAAACTCCTGCTAACTTCAATTAAGCCAGGATTTCATCCACAATTGGGAAGTTTAATGGAGATACACAGTATGGTAAAATTGTCTTCTATTCTCCATTTCAGGGAACTTCAGGCACAGGAAGCCTTACAGAATGGGCAGCTAGGAGGTGGAGAAAACATCCCTGACCTACAGCCAGGAATTTTAGCTAGCCAAGCAATGATTGAAAAAATTCTTAATGAGGATCCGAGGTGGCTGGGTAATGTTCTATATTTTGTCTTCTCATCACTGTTTCTATATCTGTCTAGACCTGTTTGGACTTTTATTGGAGAAGTTTCAAAAGTTAGTTTGAATCAAGGAGAGAGAGAGAGTGAGTGTGTGTGTGTGTGTGTGTGTGTACACAATAATATGGATGTTTGATCATGCAGTCAAGCCCATTTATATTCAAATTGCATATTGGAAATTCCTGTCTATTGCAAGTATTTCTTTTGTACCAAACCTTTTTTCATTCACTCAGTACAACTGTGGCTATTTTGAGGCAATTGATACATGTTTTCCTGTTTTAAAGTCAGTAAGACAACTATCTTGTGCCAAATGATACTGATGTCACCTGAATCTTCTTTTGATTTTTGTTTTTAGTCAACTTTTAAAGACACATCTTTTGCTTAACTTGATTGATAAACAAACAAAACAAACAAATGTTACCTGTTTTAGGCTTTGAGTGAGTTCTTTAAAATCTAATATTACTGTAAATTTAGTAATTTGACAGGTCACTTAAAATAAGCCCAATTGCTCTCGTTTTCTTTAAGCTTTTAGTCTGGTTGTGATTTTCAGTACTGGCTTCATTTGTTACATAGCCATGAATTTTTAAAATCAGCAGAACATTAGTGGTTGTACCCAAATGCTACTTTGCAACCGACAGAACACAAACTGCTGCAATACCTCAAGTCTTCAAGAGTAAAGTTTTTTGTTTCTTTGTTTTAGGTAGATTTGTAATATTTACACTATGAAAGGGGAAGACAATTATACAGGAAAGAAAGATGAGGGAAGTAGTGAGTATCTAAAGCAGAGGTCGGCAACTTTTCAGAAGTGGTGTGCTGAATCTTCATTTATTCACTCTAATATAAGGTTTCACGTGCCAGTAATACATGTTAACGTTTTTAGAAGGTCTCTTTCTGTAAGTCTATAATCTATAACTAAACTATTGTTGTATGTAAAGTAAATAAGGTTTTAAAAATGTTTAAGAAGCTTCATTTAAAATTTAATTAAAATGCAGAGCCCCCTGGACTGGTGGCCAGGACCCAGGCAGTGTGAATGCCACTGAAAATCATCTCACGTGTGCCATAGGGTGCCTGTCTCTGTTCTAAAGAATTCTATAAAATTGGGCAAGAAGAAGATGCTGAGTGGAGAGGACCACACAGTTGAGTCTATAAGGAATATGAATCCCAAGTTATAAGAAAGTAACTATATTAGTAGAGCTTTACTATAAGCCTCTTTATCAAGAAAAGGAAGTTGAGCACACTATGTTCAGTGAGATCACAGGCAGCAAAATCTAACAAAATAAGTGGAGAGAGAAGGAGGTCCAGAGATCAGGGTGCTATCATGGGATTTTCTAGAATTAAAGAAATCATCTGCAAACACTTGGAAGGTGGTAAGGTGATAGGGAATAGCCAGCATGGATTTGTAAAGAACAAATCGTGTCAAACTAATCTGATAGCATTCTTTGATAGGATAACGAGCCTTGTGGATAAGGGAGAAGCGGTGGATGTGATATACCTAGACTTTAGGTAAGGCATTTGATACGATCTCGCATGATATTCTTATAGATAAACTAGGAAAGTACAATTTAGATGGGGCTACTATAAGGTGGGTGCATAACTGGCTGGATAACCGTACTCAGAGAGTAGTTATTAATGGCTCCCAATCCAGCTGGAAAGGTATAACAAGTGGGGTTCCACATGGGTCTGTTTTGGGACCGGCTCTGTTCAATATCTTCATCAACGATTTAGATGTTGGCATAGAAAGTACGCTTATTAAGTTTGCAGATGATACCAAACTGGGAGGGATTGCAATTGCTTTGGAGGACAGGGTCAAAATTCAAAATGATCTGGACAAATTGGAGAAATGGGCTGAGGTAAACAGGATGAAGTTCAATAAAGATAAATACAAAGTGCTCCACTTAGGAAGGAACAATCAGTTTCACACATACAGAATGGGAAGAGACTGTCTAGGAAGGAGTATGGCAGAAAGAGATCTAGGGATCATAGTAGACCACAAGCTTAATATGAGTCAACAGTGTGATACTGTTGCAAAAAAAAGCAAATGTGATTCTGGGATGCATTAACAGGTATGTTGTAAACAAAACACGAGAAATCATTCTTCCGCTTTACTCTGCGCTGGTTAGGCCTCAACTGGAGTATTGTGTCCAGTTCTGGGCACCGCATTTCAAGAAAGATGTGGAGAAATTGGAGAGGGTCCAGAGAAGAGCAACGAGAATGATTAAAGGTCTTGAGAACATGACCTATGAAGGAAGGCTGAAGGAATTGGGTTTGTTTAGTTTGGAAAAGAGAAGACTGAGAGGGGACATGATAGCAGTTTTCAGGTATCTAAAAGGGTGTCATCAGGAGGAGGGAGAAAACTTGTTCACCTTAGCCTCCAATGATAGAAAAAGAAGCAATGGGCTTAAACTGCAGCAAGGGAGATTTAGGTTGGACATTAGGAAAAAGTTCCTAACTGTCAGGGTAGTTAAACACTGGAATAGATTGCCTAGGGAAGTTGTGGAATCTCCATCTCTGGAGATATTTAAGAGTAAGTTAGATAAATGTCTATTAGGGATGGTCTAGACAGTATTTGGTCCTGCCATGAGGGCAGGGGACTGGACTGGATGACCTCTCGAGGTCCCTTCCAGTCCTAGAGTCTGAGTCTATGGATTTAGTTCACTGCTCCACCCACAAACTCCCGGAGACACCTTTGGCAAGTCACTTAGTCTCTCTTTATCTCAGTTCCTGATTTGTAAATGAAGATAACAGTGCTCCCTTTAGGGCAGTTGTGATGATAAATACATTGACTGTGAAGTGCTTAGATACTATAGCATTGGGACCAAATAACTAGTTAGAATAGAGTAGACTTGAACTACCTGCATATAAACAGACGAAATAGTAAAACGGGACGAAGCTGAGAGAAAAAATTTCTCTGTACTCTGATTGTTTCAGAGCACACAAGAGGAGTGGCTGTTTTCAAATAAGTAACACTCAGGAGTTGATTCAGAAAATAACAGTAGCTAAGCTACTAAAGTAATGCTGACCACAACATAATTTTCAAGATTTTTGTTGGGAGAAATGTACCAAAAAGTGACTAAGTGACGTTAAACCTTGGAAAGGGAGATCTCAATACAATGAGGTGGTTAGTCAAAAAGACCCTAAAGTCAAACGTAAAGCAAAGTGGCATGGTTGCTACTTAAAACAAAATAATAATAGTCTCAGAAGGCATGCCCATTGGATAAAAGGGGAGCCAGGAAGACAAGGTGTAAACCGCTGTAGCAGAGTGGCAAGGTTCGAGAAGCCAAACATAATACTTCAAAATTTGAAAACTTAATCCTAGTGAAATCAATAAACAGGAATATAAATTACAGCAAGCGATATATAAGAGGAAATTAGAAGGTCTAAAATGGATTTTGAAGAACAAATAGGTAAGTGTGTAGAACAAACAAGGGGTTATTTTAAGTATATCAGAAGCAGGAACCTGCAAAATAATTAGTCTCCTGGATCACCAAGAGCTAAAGGGAGCAATTAAGGAAGATAAGAATGTTGCTTAGAGGCTAAATGACTTCTTTGGATCAGTCTTCACTTCAGAGAATTGTGGGGCCTGTACATTTATATGATTAACAGGAATATCCAAAGTTGTTGTTAATTGTTGCTAGCACAGTGTTTCAAAGGTATATTAAACCTCATGCTCCAGGGTTTAAACTAAACTAATCTCTAACTCTTTGAGTTTTGATGACACCTAATAGGGGAAGATTACCCCACACCTTGTCTGCTGCAGGGGTTCCTTCACCTTCCTGTGAAGCATCCAGTGCCGGCCATTGTTGGAGAGAGAATATTGGACTAGATGAACAGATTTTAAGGCCAGAAGGTACCATTGATTGTCTAGCCTGATCCCTGAATAATACAGGCCAAAGAACTTCACCTAGTAATTTCTGCATTTAGCCTGTAATATCTAGCTGAACTGTAGATATCTTTTAGAAAGATATCTAGTCTTGATTTTAAAGTCTTCAGATGATGGAGAATCTACCACATCCTTTGGTAAATTGTTGCAGTGCTTAATTATGCTCACTGTTAAAAAATTTGAGCATTATTTCTAGTTTGAATGTGGTTAGCTTCAGCTTCCATTAGTGGATCATGTTTTTCCTTTTTACCGTATATTAAAGAGCTGTCTACTGTCAAAAATGTATATTCATAAATACTAGTTATGAAGTGCAGAAAATAAATTGTCTTTCATCTTTCACTGTAAAGCACAATTTTTCAGATCTTGAATTGTTCTCGTAACTCTTTTTTCTGAGCCCTTCCCCATTGTTCCACATGCTTTTTGAAGTGAGGACACCAGAAGTGAATACAGTATTCCAGTAATTGTCTCACCATGGTAACAGAGGTTAAGCATGATTGATTAATATTCCTAACTTGATATTCCCCTGATTATACATTCAAGGATGATGTTTAACCTCTTAGTTACAGCATCACACTGAGAGCTCATGTTTAAGGCTACGATTTAGTCACGGATATTTTTAGTAAAAGTCATGGACAGGTCATGGGCAATAACCAAAAAATCATGGCTAGTGACTTGTCTGTGACTTTTACTAAAAATACCCCTAACTAAATCTTAGGTGCTAGGGATGGGGAGGGGTGCTCCAGCGGACACTGCTGCTCCTCCGGGCAGAGGGCAGCCCAAGGCGTCACTGCTGCTTCTGGGCTGCTGCTCTGGGGCAGCCCCCGGGCCCAGTTGCCCCAGGGCTGCCCCAGCTACTTGGGCGGCCCTGGGGTCAGCTGCTGCAGCTGTGGAAATTACGGAGGTCCTGGAAAGTCACGGAATCCGTGATTTCTGTGACCTCTGTGAAAGACTCGCAGCATTACTCATGTTCAGTTTGGATATCTACTGTGGCCTCTAAGTCTTTTTCAGCATCACAGCATTCCAGGATACAGTACTGCTCCTTATGTGACCTAAATTTTTTATTCTTAGATGTATGACCTTGCATTCGGCTGTATTTAATGCATGTTTTTTCAAAGGAGTCTGCATTACTACATGATCCATATAATTCTGTATAACTGACTAGTCCCTACCATCATTTACCATTTCACCAATTGTTGGAATTACTGTTATAGAATTAGTATAAAATATATCACTATGACATCAGCTCAACCATGAATTCCTTTATTAAATGTAAAGGCCAAATGGTATTTATACAGTTGTTTAAGCAATAAACAATTCCTGCATCCACATAATAACAGACATTCATAAGCATTTGATCAGAGTACTTAGGAAAGGAGATAACCCTTTCATACTGCTTGCTGCATCATGATCAGATGAGATCTGATAAATACTCCTCTCAAGCCTGATTCTTTTATACAGTGCAACAAATCAAAACAAAAAGTCATCATCTTATCTGGAAACCAGGTTTTGACCACTTTGGGGCTGGGTAAAATCATGACTCGTGTGGAAAAAGTAAATAAGGAAGTGTTGTTATTTACTCCTTTTTATAACACAGGAACTAGGGGTCACCAAATGAAACTAATAGGCAGCAGGTTTAAAACAAACAAAAGGAAGTATTTCTTCAGACCATGCACAGTCATCCTGGGGAACTCTTTGCCAGAGAATGTTGTGAAGGCCAACACTCTAACAGGGTTCAAGAAAGAACTAGATAAATTCATGGAAGATAGGTCCATCAGTGGCTATTAGCCAGGATTGGCAGGGATGGTGTATCTAGCCTCTCTTTGCCAGAAGCTGGGAATGGGCAACAGGGGATGGATCACTTGATGATTACCTGTTCTGTTCATTCCCTCTTTGGCACCTGTCATTGGCCACTGTCAGAAGACAGGATACTGGGCTAGATGGATCTTTGGTCTGACCCAATATGGCCATTCTTATGTTCTTATTACCCTTTTCCTGGCCTTGGGTAAAACCAGATATGGCAGTTATACCTCTTTCTTTCAGATTATTTTAAATGTATGGATCTTAAAGCTAGTTGTACCTGGCATTTTATCTTGTTACACATGTCCATATTCTAAGATAACATGGGTGTGTTAAAGGTAGCTATCAGTTTATCACAACACGCTGCTTTTTTGTTCGGTAGAACTGATTTGTTACCATGTCCTATAATTTTAGAGGCCTCGTTCCTAATAACCTTCTTTTATGTCATTAGCCACTTTCCAAATTCAGCATCCTCTCAACACTTGTTTTGCTAGACATTCCTTCTAACTTTTGAACCTATTATTTTCAAGCTCTTATTACATTTGTTAACCACCTATGTTTTGCAGAAGCTGCAAAACACATGGCTAAACTAACCTTATCCCTTCTATTCTAAAACCGTATTATACCAATTTTTGTGTCATCTTCAAATTTTACCAGTAAAATTTTATATTTCATTCCTAATCATTAATGAAGATACTGAATAGCACTGGTCCAAAACCAGTTTTCTGTATAATTCCACTAGATACATCCCCATGGGATGATAATTCCCCATTTACAATTACATTTTGAAATCCATCAGTTAACCCAGTTTTTACTCCATTTAATAAGGGTTACATTGATATTGGTATAGTGCTGATTTTTTTTATCAGAGTGGCATACTGGGCCATGTCAAACGTCTTATGGAAGTCTAAGTATATTATGTCCATTATATTAAGTATCTTATTCATCAGAGATGTGATCTCATCAGAAAGTGATGTGAAACTTGTTTGAGAAGACCTATTTTTCATAAAACAGTGGTGATAGATGTTAATTATGATGCCATCACTTAATTCTTCACTGATTGCATCCCAATTCAGTCTTTCCATAAATTTGCCCAGGATTGATAACAGACAAAGTGGTCTGTAGTTATCTGGGTCCTTTTGTTTATCCTTTTAAAATATTGGTGAAACATATAGTGTTGTTTTTCATCCAAATGCTCTGTTAATTCTCCATAGTTCCAAGAGGTATTAAAAACAATTAAAAGTTTAGAGAGTGCTTGGCCCTAGATGGACAGAGTGTGAGAGACAGTCAGGTAAGGGGCAGGTGGGAGTCCGGAAACTAGAGGTGGTCTCCAGGGAAAGCAGCAGCTAGCAGGAAGCTGTCTGTAGGGTCTTCCTGGAGGAGACTAGGGCTTTATGATCCATTGTGGTAATTCCTGTGCTTCTGTGTTCCAAAGAGGATGCATCTACTGCAAAGTGGATTCTCAGCTTTGTTTTTCAGATAGCTTCTTGGAGAAGAATCTTGGTGGCGAGGAAGGGAGGAAGTTGTGACAAATAGGGTTTGATACTAAGTTTGCTTGGCAGTATAACTAAGAAGTCATAATTTTCCTTTTTTAAATTAAAGCTTATAATATTCAGTACAAGTAATATAATACAGGAGAATTTCCACGGTAACCATAACTTTGACCTTTTAGTAGATATGAAGCATTTGCCTTAGCAGTATTTTAAAATAACTCAGAATTCTGCATGTACATAAGTTGCTGTGGAGCTGTAACTTTGAATACCCTGACTCTTAATAAATTTAAATTCTCAAATGTAATGTTACATGTCAAAGTTATTTTGGATTGAACTTCCTTGTTTTTTTAATGGTAAAAGTGAGTAATGACCTCCTCCCGCCCTCATCCTGGTCCAGCTCTGGTCCTTTCTAAATTTGAGTCAGGTAGCTTCCTTCTCCATGCTACATGGGTGTTTACAGTCTAAATCTAATAGATGTTGGGAAGTCATTAGTCTAACAAATGTAGTAAAAACCTTCACATTGTTGTAAAACAAAAGCCAATGGACATGTCCAAAAATTCATCCAGATCTAAAGGGACTATAACCAGATGACCAAAAAGCACATCTGTGTCCTAGGGATTATGTTTTAGTGTACAGGAATAAAGTAGTGTCCCTTTATATAGTTTTTGTCCTTTATGGTGCTCACTATGTTCTGTGTTTTAGAAGCTGCCAGAAACCAGTCACAGCAACATGTATGTATGTATGTATGTAGATAGGTTGGCATGTTTATATGTATTTAGCAAACATGGTTATTTGGGGCCCATCTCTGTCTGGGTGGTTTATTCACATTGTTTTTGTTGTATGAAGAGCAAAAAAGACAAAAACGTGTCTACCAGATTTTATATTTCTGCCACCATCCACTGAGAACAGTAGAGCTATTGCAACTGTTTTTTGTAATGGCAAAAATGTACTGTTCCCCCGCTCTTTGAAACTGAAAATAGCTGAACCATTTTTTTCTTTCATTTTTAAAAATAATCACTGTTGGGTGGAAAATTACTTTGGAAAAATACTTTATATATTAAGGATGTGATTGAATTGTATTGATGTAGCTTAGCATTTGTGGGCCTAATGGAAGAAATGGGATTTTGAAAGGGATATAAATGATAACAGCGAAGTTGCCAGATGCATTGGAATGGAGAGGCCATGAATAATGTATTTTCAAATGTTTAATATTGAAGAGCTTATTTTTATTTTGCTTTTAACATTTCTGAGACTGTATGAAGAATACTGGGAAAAAATAAAAATTACTTACATTGAGAGCTTCTGGACATTTTGTGTTGTGTTAGGATTCTGCTAGTATTTTATTTGTGCTTATTGTGATGGTAAAATTTGTATTCAATATAAAAATGATAAAGCTTTAGTCAGACTACCTAATAACAATAAAATCTAGGTCTCATCCTAATTGTTTGGGAATGGTGAGGTGTAAGGCTGTAATTTAGTCAGAGAGGTCACAGCAGTCACGGATTCTGTGACTTTACCAGACCTCCATGATGTCTTCTGCTTCTGCTGCAGGGTCCTGGTTCCAGCCCAGGCCTCAACTGCTATGTGCCCCTCTCATGACTTCCCAGGGCTGTGGTGGGGGCTGCAGCCAGGGCCGCACATCCCTGTCCTGAAGCTGCAGCCAGCTCTAGGGGGAGGGTCTAGAGGGGGAAGGCTGCGCCCCCTGCTGGGGCCACTGGAGCCAGGACTGTGCCTCCCTCCATGGTAGGGATGTTGGCCTGGCTGGAGCCCCCCACATTCCCCATGAGACTCTATTCCTCCCTCCTCCTTAGCCCCACCTGCGGTTATTTTTAGTAAAGTCAGGGACAGGTCACGGACTCCATGAATTTTTGTTTATTGTTCAAGATCTGTCTGTGACTTTTACTAAAAATAACCATGATAAAATCTTAGCGTTAGTAATGTGTGATTTTTATATAAAAGAAAAATGAAACTTTATTGCTTTCAAGGATTTTATTGGTACCTGGATTCATTAAAGGTATTGTAAATGAAAGGTAAAGTGTTAACATATATTTGAAATTTGTTAATCTGTTTACAGATACTAATTTTGTATTAGCTGGCTACAAGACAGAACAATGCACCAAACCCCCTAGACTCTGCCGCCAGGGTTATGCATGTCCCCATTATCACAACAGCCGAGATAGAAGACGGAATCCCAGAAAATTCAAATACAGGTGCATAAATAAATACTAAGAATATGCTTTCCTAACTATGGGTCTATCCCCATGAATCAATAGAACAGTTATTAGGGGACTTATTTTTTTGGATTACACTAACAGTGCAACTGAATATACCTAGTTTAACAGTATTAGATTTTTGTGACAAGCCCCATAAAACTATAGGAAACAAACTTCAGAATGATCGGACAGCCCTGATTAGGAAAGTAATTATAATGTGACTAAAACATCAGTCTTCCCTGAGAGGAGGTGAAACAGTTTCTGCATCTCCTCGCACCTCCTTCAGAATCTCAATTGTTCCTCCTTCAGCTGCTGTTAATAGACAAAAGGACTGCTGATAACTTCTAGATTTAGCTGATTCCTCCTGCTACAAATTCCTTTCCTCAGGCAATACTTTCATAACCAAACTTTGGTAAAAAACATACTGACATTTGACTTTTAGTATGAATTGGTGGCCTGAGAAATGTAGTTTTTCAGTTTCTGTACCCTCAGTTCAGTAGTGCAGTATTGATGGGATTGGCCTAACAATCTCATGATTGTAAGTAACCATCACAAAACATAAGAGAAATTGAATTTTGCAGAAATTAATGTTTTTTGCACATAATTTCCTTACCTGCGCAGAAATGGGCTGCAGTGCTGCTGGCTGCCACTAGGGGTTGCTGGACCCAGCAGAGCCCAGCTCGCTTATAGAAGATGCTGTGGTGGGGAGGGGGAGAGAGCCAGAGGATTCCTGGCAGCTGTAGTTCCCTGCATGCCCTGAGGGAAGGAGAGGGCGGTGCGCAGGAAACTCTGTGCAAGCCTGGGACCAAGCATCGGGCTGTTTCTCCTGCTGGATCCCTGGGCTCTGAGGGTAGGAGTTGGGTGTATGGGCTGGGGTGGGGTGGCGGTATTTAGGAAAGGGTTGGCCTTGCAGCTAGGTTGTGGGGAGGAGGGGTGCAGGTCTCTGGGCAAGGGGGGCAGAATTCCCCAGGAGTAAGCATCCTTTGACCAAAATAGCATTTGCCCAAAGAGCTCCCAAAATATTGCTGGCCCCAAAGTCTGGCTCTGGTGATAAGCTGCTGTTGCAGAAGTGGAAACAGTGGGCTTCAGCAGCTGAGATGCTACTTTGGACTTAATGGGAAAATATTTGAGTTTGCTGCTGGGGAATTAGTGCAAATACATTTTTGGATTTCATTTTTTCCAGGTCTACTCCTTGCCCCAGTGTAAAACATGCAGATGAGTGGGGTGAACCTTCTAAGTGTGAAAATGGGGATAACTGTCAGTATTGCCATTCTCGTACTGAACAGCAGTTCCATCCTGAGGTAAGAATTGAAATTGTTTTTCCCCATTGTTAAGCGTGTTAAATTGAACATGGTTTATCTTAATAATAGAAATAGACAAATGTTTCGCTTATATGAGCATATCTCATAGTACATCTAATTAGTTTTCTGATCTGTTAAAGAAGTTGCAAGATTTCTGCAACAGTTTTAAGTTGCCTTTTTTAATGTGCTAATACTAGCAATTTTATTTCTGAAGTCTGTCTGTGATCTGTCTTCAGAGCGCTGTAACTTCACGTCTTCTTAAAAGTAGATATATTTTATCCAGAGCTGTATGGAATCTGGAGAGTCGTTCATGCAGTAGTTGAATTAGGTGCAGATATTTGCTTTAAAACAGTTTGCTAGGAATATCATTTGTACAGTTACATTAGTCACCTACTAGCATCTTTTAGAACTCTAATTATGAAAGAGAATTTAACTTCATAATGTCTCCTGCAATATTTGGACATGGATCAGATTACATTTTCATATGATTTGTAATTCTCTTTGCCATGCTTCTTAACCCCAAGGTGTAAGATTTGGGTTTAAGCAATCCTTTTCACTATTCAGCCTATTTCTTGATCCTGCAGTCAAGTCATAATGGTGACTTCTGTGACATCACAATCATTTGTGGTAAACCTCTGTGGTATAATCACAGTAGCAGGAAGGTTTCATTGCAGTTGATTGGGGGAAATTGAATAGACCAATGGAAGAAGGAGAGAGAGGAAAACAAAAATTCTTTCTGTCAGTGTGGATTCCACTGTAGGTATGCATGGGTCTCATGCACATGAGCTTAGAATTTTTTTATGCCCTTGTATTCATGGCCCCAAAAGTCACAGTACGTTGACCCTCCCTTAGTTCCCTCTTACTGTTTATCTTTTCGTTCTGTGTTTGTACACCCCTAGCACATGACTGGGGCTTCTAGATGCTATGATTATATAAATAATAAAAAAAAATCTGGGGTAAAGTCCTCAAAACCCTGCTTGACTTGAAGCGGCAGAGCCATGACACTGACAGGGAAAAAAGTCTGAGATTAAACATCAGTACCAAAGTCAGCACCAATAGGTGTCTTGTTACCTATCCTGGCACCCATTGACTGACCCACTCCTCCTTGGTGCCAAGATATGTGTTTGAAGATCTACTTTCATCCTTCCTCCCAGCACCAGCCCTGGTAGCCTTATCGGAACTGCACCCAGCAGTGCTGTTTCTGAAGAAATACTTGTCCTCCCCTGGGCTATTCCTTCTTCCTTGCCTCAAGGACAGAGCACAGTCCAGAGAGAGAGAGGAGTGGTATCTTAAAGAGTTCTCCAGCACCACCTACTACCAGGCTTAGTGTGTTAGTGGGTTTTACTTGGTTAGTCATGAATGGAACTCAGCTTAGGGATGGGGCATGCCCCGGTCCCCAGGCTTTAAGCCCTGCAATCACTGCAAAAAAACGATGCCCATCAGCGATCCACATAAGTTATCTAAGGTGTCTGGGCGAGTCGCATATAAGCAACAAGTACTGTATCTGCATGTCCGTCAAACCTCAGACGAAGAAGGAGCGAGACATCCGTCTCAAAGTGCTCCTAGTGAAGGCAGCTGTAACTCCAGCACCGGAGCAATCGAGGTCCGACTGTGCCCCAAACACCGCAGCATTGGTTCGGAATGCTCCACCGGCGCTTTCGACGGACCAACGCTGATGCCCCTCTCCGGCACCTGTCAAATGGCAAATGAAGGCAGTGAGACCGGCCCAGCACTTCACCCATGACCTGGTACTGTTCACGGGCCCGACAGAGTCGATCGAGCGGAGTCGCCAGTCGTTAATTCACTGATACAAGTCACCACAAAACAGATCCTCTTGGTCGCTAAGAAGGTCTTCCTGGCGACTGACCTGCTCCAGATCCTGGTACCAGTTGAGCAGTGTGAGGCATAGATCACTGGAATGCCGTCGACAATCCACTGAATGTCACTGGTCTCCGAGGACCCACAAAAGGAACTAGTCCCGAGCAGAGAGCTCCCTATCGAGGTGCACCGATCGGCACCGCAGCAAACTGGGTTGCCTATCCACCTGTTCATGGTTGCATAAAAGCTACCACTCATTGTTGAGCTCCGACACTGGGCAGGAGTTGTTGCTGGCAGGCCAAACCCCAGCGCCGGTGGTACCCTCGACGTTGGCAGTACCTCTGACTGCTCCATGGCCCTAGGGCCAGTGGCCAGCTGCCTGGTACCTGTGGAACCCATGGGGTTTTACCCAGCCTTCCCAAGGGCTTAGGTCAGTGGCGAGTGCCTTGTACAACCCATCGGCCTTGGTATCCCACCCTCCTCCGGAAACAGATGTTCCCCAAAGGAAGAACCCCTCAGGCTCTCACGGACCCTGGGGAACAGTTGGTTGGACCACCTATGGATGTGGCAGACCCCACAGCACTGGCTTCTTCCTCATCTTCGCCAGGAGAGGCAAGGCCAACTGGGAGCTACACCTGAGATTTGTTCGGACACAAAGTTTATTCATCCTCCAGCCGCCAGTTGAGACTGGCTAGGTTTAAAGATTTGCTTCCCAAGGACATCAGGAAAGAGTTCTGGGCAATCCTCGATGAGGGCAGGATTGTGGCCAGGGTGGCCCTTCAAGCAGCCTCGGATTTGGCAGACTCCACAGCATGCATCATGGCCTCAGTCATCTCCATTGGAAGGGTGTTTTGGCTCCTTCTCTCAGGCTTATCGACGGAGGCCCAGCAGTTGATACAGGATCTTCCTTTCAATGGCCAGGCACTGTTTGCTGAGCAGACAGACAATAAATTACACGGGTTAAAGGACTCATGTACTATATTGAAAACCCTGGGGCTCTATGTCCCACATCTGGCCCATAAGCAGTTCAAGCTGCAACAGCCACAGGGTCAAGGGAGCCAACCCAGGGAGGAAACAGCTCATAAGAAGAGCAGAGGCTACAAATGTCACCAGAGCTACAGCCCTCTGCCCTCTACCCAGTCAGGCGCCATCCACAACAGACAGGGTGGCAAACAGGCATTTTGAGGGTGCCCCTGAGGGTGACCTACCAGACTGTACCCCAGATCCATCCTCCCTATGTTTATCCAACCGCCTTTCTTTTTTTCTCCCTGCATGGAGCGTGATAACTTCAGACTGCTGGGTCCTCAAAACAGTGGCCCTGGGCTATACCCTCCTGTTTCTTTCTGTCCCCTCTCCAACCTCCCCTTCCCTGTCCTTCTTCAGGGACCCTTCTCACAAAAGTCTCCTTGCGCAGGAGGTGAAGGGCCTGCTACAGCTGGGAGCAGTGGAAGGTTCCTCGTGAATACGGGAACAAGAGGTTCTATTCCCGGTACTTTCTAATCCCAAAGGCCAAAGGCAGTCTAAGACCCATACTGAACCTGCGAGATCTCAACAGATACCTAAAGACGTTGAAGTTACACATGGTCTTCCTGGCCTCCATCATCCCCTCCCTGGATCCGGGAGACTGGTATGCCACCCTTGACTTGAAGGATGCATATAGTTTTTTTTATAGCATATAACTTTCATATAGTGATTTTCCAAGGACACAGACACTTCCTATGCTTCATGGTGGGATTGGACCACTACCCTTTCGGCCTACTGACACCCGACCGAGGCTCTCACGTGCATATCAGTGGTAGCAGCTTACCTCAGGAGCTGGGGTATTCAAATATACCCATATCTTGACGACTGGCTAGTCAAAGGTCGCTCCAGGTGCCAAGTCCAAAGGGACATTGCAGTGCTACAGGTCACATGCTGGTCCCTGGGCCTACTGGTGAATGAAAAAAAGTCAACGTTAGTTCCAGTAAAAAGAACAGGAGTACTTGTGGCACCTTAGAGACTAACAAATTTATTTAAGCATGAGCTTTCGTGGGCTACAGCCCACTTCATCGGATGCACAGAATGGAACATATAACAAGAACACACACACACACACACACACACACACACAACATGAAAAGGTGGAAGTTGCCAAATCAGCTCTAAGATGCTAATTAATTAAGATGAGCTATTATCAGCAGGAGAAGAAAAATCTTTTGTAGTGATAATCAAGATAGCCCATTTCAGACCCTTGACAAGTGTGAGGATACTTAACATGGGGAAATAGATTCAATGTGTGTAATGACTCAGACACTCCCAGTGTCTATTCAAGCCTAAGGTAATGGTATCTAGTGAACAGATACAGATATCTTTGTGGATACAGACTAACATGGCTGCTACTCTTGAAACCTGTTAGTTCCAGTGCAAAGGATAGAGTTCATCGGAGCGGTGCTCAACTCCACCTGCGCCAGAGCATTTCTGCCACAGGAGAGGCTCCAGGCAATGATGGACCTCATCATGGGGGTCTCTGCATTCCCTCTGACCATGGCCCGGGTTTGTCTGTATTTGCTCGGCCACATGGAAACATGTACATATGTAGTCTGTCATGCAAGGCTCAGAATGCAACCATTGCAGCAGTGGCTGGCGACAGTCTATTCCCAGTCCAGAGATCACCTCCGCAGATCCTTTTTCTCTCACCACGAGTGGTCACTCCATCTGGAGTTAGTCCGATCGCTTTTCCAGAGGGGGGGAGTTCCCTGAATGGACTTGTTTGCCACCAGACAGAACAGGAAATGTCATCAGTTCTATTTCCTGCAGGGTGTGGGCAGGGGCTCCCTCTCAGACAGCTTTCTCCTTCTGTGGTCGGGGGACCTGATGTATGTGTTCCAGCCGAACCTGCTCATCAGCAGAGTGATGTCAAAGATCGAGAGATAAGGCCCAAGTCATCATGATTTGCCCCAGTGTGGCTGCACCAACATTGGTTCGGCACGCTGATGGACCTGGCAGCAATCGCTCCCTGGCCCCTTCCTGACCGACTGGATCTGATTTCACAAGATCACGGGTGTCTCCTACACCTCAACCCTGCCTTCTTCCATCTCACAGAGTGGATGCTGAGTGATTGAACCTGGAGGAGCTGGCCTGCTCTAATGAGGTCCAGCAAGTCCTTCTGGAAGGCAGGAAGCCTTCCACCAGAGCAACTTACCTGGCCAAGTGGATGAGGTTCTCCCACTGGGTGTCTGAGTGTAGCATCTCTCCATTGTGGTCCTCCTTACAATCTATCTTAGATTACTTGCTTCATCTTAAGAACCAGGGGCTGGCCGTCTCTTCCATCAGGGTGCACTTTGCGACCATCTTGCTTTTCACCCACCGATTCAGGGTCAGACGGTGTTCTCGCATGACATGTTTCTCATCTTCCTGAAAGGCCTTGAGAGACTCTTCCTGCCAGTCTGGGCCCCTGTCCCACAATGGGGCCTTAACTTGGTTCTTTCTAGGCTCACGGGCCCGTCCTTTGAGCCTGTGGCCTCCTGCTTTTCCCACCTGTCATAGAAGGCCGCTTTCCTTGTGGTGGTAATATCGGCAAGATGAGTGTCGGAGATTAAAGCCCTGACATTGGAACTGCTGTCTACAGTGTTCTACAAGGACAAAGTTCAACTGTGACCCCATCCAGCTTTTCTGCCAAAAGCGGTGTCTTCCTTTCACGTCAACCAGGACATCTTCCTCCTGGTGTTTTGTCCCAAGCCACACACCACTAGTGAGGAAAGGAGGCTACACGCCATGGACGTCAGACATTCCCTGTCATTTTATCTGGAGTATACCAAGCCCTTCTGCAGGTCGACCCAGCTCTTCATCGCAACAGTAGACAGGATGAAGGGCCTTTCAGTGTCCTCGTAGAGGATTTCCAACTGGATCACCTCCTGCATCTGGACCTATTACAAGCTAGCACAGGTCCCACTCCTGCCGATTGTGAGGGCCCATATGGCTGGAGCTCAGGTGTCCTCAGCAGCCTTCCTGATGCACATTCCCATCCAGGAAATTGGCAGAATCACGACGTGGTCTTTGGTTCACATGTTCACGGTGCATTGTACCATCACTCAGCAGGCCAGAGATGACACTGGGTTCAGCAGAGCTATGTTGCAATCTACACGTTCATGAACTCCTACCCATCTCCGTTGGTACTGCTTGGGAGTCGCCTAATATGGAATGGACATTAGCGAGCACTTGAAGAAGAAAAGACAGTTACTTGTTCCGTAACTGGTGTTCTTCGAGATGTGTTGCTCATGTTCATTCCATGACCCTCTCTCCTTCCCTGCTGTTGGAGATTCTGGCAAGAAGGAACTGAGGGTGGAGAAGAATCAACACTGCTTTTGTAAAGGGGAAATTTGTGTTTCATCAATCTATCAGAATTCTTTGAGAGTGTTGACAAGGGTGATCCAGTGGATACAGGATACTTGGACTTTCTGAAAACCTTTGGTAAGGTCCCTCAGCAAAGGCTCTTACACCAAGTAAGCAATCATGGGTTAAAGGGGAAGGCTCTCTCATGGATCAGCATCTGGTTAAAAGATAGGAAGCAAAAGGATAGAAATAAATGTTTAGTTTTCACAGTGGGGAGAGGTAAATAGTGGAGTCCTGGAAGGATCTATACTGAGACCAGTGCTGTTCAACATATTCATACGTGATTTGGAAAAGGGGGTAAACAGTGAGGTGACAAAGTTTGCAAGTGATACAAAATTACTCAAGAGAGTTGAGTCCAAAGCAAAGTGGGAAGGATTTTAAAGGGCTGTCATAGAACTGGGTGACTGAGCAACACAGTGGCAGGACATTCAGTATTGATAAATGTAAAGTAGTGCATGTTGGAAAACATAATCCCAATGATACATGCATACAAAATGGGTGTTACCACTCTGGAAAGAGATCTTGGAGTCATTGTGGATAGTTCTCTGAAAACGTTTGCTCAGTGTGCAGCAGCAATAAAAAAAAAGTTAACAATGTTAGGAACCATCGGGGAAGGGATGGATACATAAAACAGAAAATATCACAATGTCCCTGTATAAATCAATCATACACCCACACTTTGAATACTGTGTGCAGTGTTTCCCCATCACCAAAAAGATTATTAGAATTGGAAGGAGTAAAGAGAAAGGAAATAAAAGTGATTTAAGGATATGGAACAGCTTCCATACAAGCAGAGATTTAAAAATCTGGGACTGCTCAGCTTAGGAAAGAGATGACTAAAGGGGTCATAGAACTTCCCAAAAATAATTCCTAGAGCTTCTCTTTTAGAAAAACATCCAGTCTTGATTAAAGAATTGTCAGTGATGAAGAATTCACCATGACTCTTGGTAAATTGTTCAAATGGTTATTTACCCTCACTGTTAAAAAATTTATGCCTTGTTTCCAGTTTGATTTTTGTCTAGCTTCAACTTCCAGCCATTGGATTGTGTTACACCTTTCTCTGCTAGAACTAAGAGCCAACTGTTAAATATTTGTTCCCGAGGTAGATACTTCTACACTGTAATGATATCACCCCTTAACTTTTTCTTTGTTAAACTGAATAGATTGAGCTCTTATGTTATTAGTACCCAGATAATTTTAAAGTTATTCATCTTCTATTTTTTTAGATTTACAAATCTACAAAGTGCAATGACATCCGCCAAACAGGTTACTGCCCACGCGGTCCATTTTGTGCATTTGCACACATTGAAAGTGAGTATGAGAACGGTTCTTTTGTATCAGTGTTAATAAAATTCCCACGATCGTGCAGTAGAGAATGTTTGTTTTTATTTCACCTTTTAAAAAAAAATGTGTTTTATCCCATTCTGTTACCTTGCATCTATGATTTCATCACTACTTTGCATCAAACTCCTCGTGGCAACAGTGGAAGTGGAAAATGCATTACCTGTGAAACGGACTGTACCTATTGTTTATTTGGGCCCTAGCAAACACTTACATACATATTCTACTTTAAGCACGTAAATAGCCGCATCAATTTCAATGGAACTACTAACATGTTGAAAGGTGTTAGAATGATAAGGTGAATGAGGTAATATCTTTTATTGGACAAGCTTGTTACCTCACTCTCTTGTCTCTCTAATATCCTGGGACAGGCATGACTATAACAACACATGTTTAAAGGTGAGTATGTGTGTAAATATTTGCAGGACCTGGTGTTTTAGTAATCTGCAGAGAGGTGCCATGGACAAGTGATGCTTCCCTTACGCTCTCCCATTCTCAACACATCCAGGCTGTTGTATCCAGGAAGCAGGAAAGAGGCACATCCTTTTAGAGTTCCTCTAGTTTCTGTTTTCACTTGTATGAAAAAGATGATGAATACATTGAAGAGGTGTGATACTTTAGCAGTCATAAAGTTCCTAGAAATGCTGGAGCCCTACGTTTCAATTGATAAGTAAATTTACTAAGTATTTCCTCTCTAAATAAAACAGCAGAAACCTATTTTTCAGGATCAAGTGCTGTTGATGGTAACTGCATACATTTCAGGGAAGGAAGAAACAACTCAGCACAGTGCACCAGAGACAGAAATTGGGACTTTATATTGACTTCAGTAAGAACAGGATCAGCCCAACTGAGATTAGCAGCTGAGCCTAGTGCAGGGTAGGAGCCACTGACCATGGCATCCTCAGTCCTTCCACCCTGCAGTGAATTACTTTTCTGCTGAGTGCCCGAAATGATGCGCCTGTACTGCTGGGGAGGGACGTGTGACCACTCTTGTGGTTCTCTTTGCTTCCTCGTCAGAAAGTCATTTTTCTGCAGGGAAGCAAAGAAATATGCAAGGGACATGAATTCTGTGTGCACACAGTGATGCAGAATTCCCCCAAGAGTAGTGTGTGGAGCATATGTGGTTCAGGCTCTTCATAAAAACCTAGATACAAAAGACAGTGAGAAAATAGTAGCAACATAGGGAGGGATATTAAGAACTAGGTCAGGACTTTACTTCCTTTCCTCCCATATCATCAAAATCTTTGCAGCTGGGAACCAGGTTAGGATTTACTGGGAGTAAAAAGAATGCAAACGTTGGATTGACATCAATTAGCAATGGGAGATTCAAGTGGCCCATCCTTTCTATCTAGGTTCTTATGTGGCTCTTGCCACTGCGGTTTCTCTATCTGTCTCTGCCAGTAGCAACAGCTCTGAACTCAGTTCTGCAATCCTGACATTCCACCTCTCTCTTGCTCAAGTATGGTCAACAGAAAAGAACCCCTCCATAGATCTAGTGGGAAGAAGAGAGAGAGACTCCATAGCTAGGGACCCTATCTCATAGGAAAGGTAACAGGGAGAATCTTATCCCATGGCTCCTGTTTCTTTGGCCCTTAAGAGCATGTTTGCATCTCCCCCTATCTTCAGTGAGGCCCTAGTTTCTCAGACCAGGCAATCCCTTTTGCCCTACTGTGCAGGGGAGGCACAATATCTCTTATGCCTACTCCCCTTCCCCATGGCTGTAAGGGAGAGAGACTCCTCTCATCTTCAGAAGCAGCTGACTTTCTCTTCTCTTCTCTTTATTCTTTGTGGAAGCTGGCAAGTCGGGTCCCTTTCACTATGCACTGGAACTGGGCTTCCCCCGGTGTCATTGCTGCTACTCTGCTCCCTTTTAGGTCTCACCTATCAGCCTTCTCCCACTGGTTGGGGCAGCCCACAACCCTTTTAACTGGCACAGTCCCCCAAAGAGTCTCCTCTGTTAACAGAGGAGGATTGAAACCCTGTCTCAAAGGGTGAAGAGCAGTGAGGAATTGCCAGCTGCCTCTGAAAAACTTAGCAGGGGAATGAGCCTCCTAAAAACATTGGAAGGGAAGTTAGTCTGCAGCGTTGGGCTTCTTTAGGACTCTTCAGTGCCGTTGGTGCTCTGATTGTCAGTGTGTCAAAAACACCCACTTCCATCTGACTTCCTAGAAGATTACACCCCTTCATGTTGGACCCAAACCTGGCCATAGCGACCCACACGTTCATGACCTCCGAGGCTAATGCTGATTGTCTGTAGGAATGAAGCAACAACTGAAAAAGCTCTGTTTGATTTAAAAAAAAACAACAGCCAATTTGATTAGCAGCAGGTTGTCATGAGCACATTACACTGATACTCCATTCTACACTGGCTGCCTGGTGAATAGAGAGCCCCTTTCAAAGGCTGTGTCCTAATACTCAAAGCCCTCTATGGGATTGGCCCAAATTCTCTGAGAGCATCTTTTCCTTAGCTCTACAATGACCTCTCATGGTAGCTATGTCCCACTGGAACAATGAAATCATTTACCAATTAGGGGGGCTGATTCATGCAGATGTCAGAACTTTTGCAGGAACTAGACCTAGACTATGGTACTCATTCCTTCAAGGAATTAGAATGACTGGGGCTGCACAGTGTTCCAAATGTAATACTAAACTCATTTCTGTGACTTTTCCTCAATAAGTACATAAAACATGAGCAAAAAATGCCAATAAACTAATCACGCTAGTTCTCTTATAGGCTAGGAAGGAAGGGAGCGAGAGTGTTTCTATTTTTAAAAACTTGGGAGGCACATCAATCCTACAGCGATGGGGACTGTATGAGTCTGTAAAACATACATTCATTTATGGGATTTGGGATTGATGTGCAGCTGTGTGTATGGGGAGTGAAGCTAACTGAACAAGGAGGGCTGGAGCAGTGACCTAGAAGGGAGCGTGAGGGTGGTGGTAACCAGAACAGCACTTCTGATGTGAGGGTGTGAGGGACTCGTGGGGAGTATTTTCCCTCTAGACTTAATCGAGATGACAGTGACTGTAACTGCCTCGTAAAGCAATCCAGAATGAGGTCACAGCCCCAAGGGATAGTGGAAATAAATAACATTAGATAAGTGCAGCATATTCTGTCTTCACATCCATTTTTTGCATATTCAGTCAGGCAGAGGATGATCAGGGGGGCTACCTGTGTTCCTTCTTCAAAGTCCCGGCACTTAGTCTGGAGTCTGTCTGCACAATGATAGTTATTACTCATCTCATCTGTGTCTCCTGTATTTTTTAATTGTCCCCTACTCCTGTACTTGATATGTAAGACAAAGGAAATATGTTAGATACAGCATTTGGAAACACAGTACAAAGGCAGAATCATGCAGTAATTAAACATAGGTCATTAGGTACAAAAATTACACCACAAGAAACAATCCTCAACTATGCTATCTCCCCTGAAGAGAGGTAATGGTGCTGAATTTACATGTCCCACTGTTCCATCTGTTCAGTATCATGGCATGTACTCTTCTGCATGATATCATAACTATTAATTGTCCTTGGCAGAAGGAAGGTTCGTGCAGGACACAGTTTATTATGGCCTTTCAGAAATATAGTTGTGAACAGAGATGAAAAATAAGAAACATTTTGTATAGAAAATCCTTCCAAAATCTGTGGAATTTCTTCAGGGGCTGATCGGATTTTCTAGCCCTGTTTCTTTTTTTAATACCCCATGTTCATGAATCAAGGGGTAAGGAATGTCAGTCAGCCTATTCAACTAAATATCTGTTGCTAATGCATTATTTGTCTAGAAAACCCACACAGACCTAAATGTCCAAATTTTTAATAAATACCATTTTAAAGAGTACTTTTTTTGTATATTCCAAAGGGCAGTAAGTAATGAGCATCTAAATTAACCAAATCTGAAATGTTCAATAGAATACTGAAGTTGTCTTCAGAGCACCAGGAAATGATGTGTGGGTCTAATTACTTTGAATTAATTTTTCTGGTATAAAAATTGACGATTAAATAGAATGACCTCTTAAATGTCAATATTTTCTCAATATCCCATTAAGATAAGCAGTAGAAATTCCAGATTCTTTGAGTAGTGTCACTGTGGGTGCTCCATTGTAGGTGCTTGTGCGTTCTTGCGCCTTTGATTGGAGATCTTTGGTAGATGTGTCCGTTTGGCCTGGACATGCTTTCTGTGTCTTTCATGCTCTGCCTCACGGCTAATTAATGCTGCACAAGTGAACTACCTTCTCAACTGCCCCAGCTAGAGACGGAGCAATTAGCAGTCCATTCGCTCATACTTTAGATCTTTAGAATTGTTTATCTCTTAGATACTCTTAGTGTTTTCGTCAGTTTTTTCTCTTTAGTGTTATAGGGTTTCCATTACTTTCTTTCCTGTTTTAAAGAAAAATAAATGTTCTTATTTTATCTCTATCCTCCCTTAGGGATTGCCCCCAGTAGGGGGCATTCCCAGCTCCCCTGGGTTTAAGAGGTGCCTCTTCTTCAGGGAGGCTATTCTGGTTACAGACAGACATTCCCATTGCATGTAGTGCCTCGGAGAGGCCCACATTCCATAAAAGTGTACTTTTTGCCAGCAGCTAAAAGCCGGATGATGAAAAATCCAGGAATTAAAGTTAAAGCTATTGCTTATGGAGGGAGCTCTTCAACCTGTGACTGACCCTGGTCCCGAATCTCCTTGACAGCACGAACCATCACCAGAGCATTTTACTTCCAAAGAGGGTAAGCTGAGAAAGAAGTCTTCGGATCCCCCTCCCAAGATCTCCCAAAAGAGAGCTGTAAGGCCTCATACTGAATTAATCCCAAACCAGCCAGATGAGATCCCCAGCATGTTCAGTTACTTTGGCACTGATGGCTAAAAGCATGATATGCACAACTCACATGGGTCTTCTGATGCACACACAGCTACTAAGCTATGGGCTCAGACTCCAAAACAGTGGCACCACCTGTCTGAGACAAGAGTTTACACTGTACCGTGTCTACAAAGACGCCATCATTGCAGAAACTCTCTGTACCAACAACTTCAAAACAACCCTGCCTGTCTTGAGCAAGATTGCTGGCTTCTTCGGTCCCGACAAGCCCTGATAGTACTGATTACGGCAGCGCAGCAGTTTTGGTTTTCCAAGGACCTCATGGTATCTGAGACCCTAGACCGGGAGTTTGGTACTGAGTGCATCTCAAAGCCTAGAATCACCACTGGCATTGAGGCATTCAGCTCCACTAATATCCAGCAGAGTCTGATAGTGACCAGGAGGATATCCTCTCTCGGCACTTGCCATGGTCCCTCTCTCTACCAACCAGGGCCTTCTCAGCTACAACCTCACTCTGGGTTTCAGCCCCCATGATATGACCAACAGTGGGTTCTGCCACCCATGCCCTTTCTACCATCCCAGTGGCAATACTAGGATCCATGGGCAGCCTACAGGCACCATGCTTCCCAGGCATTTAGTGTCACCCACCGGGAGTCTGAGATGCTCTCCTCCAACCTCTGTCTCCAGAACCTCATAAGGAAACTGAGGAGCAGGAAACCAGGCTAGCAGAAGATGCCACACTGCAAACCAATATCTCCTCCTCTTTCTCAGATGAGGAAGCAATGCCCTCTCCACTGTCCATACCAGATGATTTCAGACTTTTCAGGACCTTACAAAGATGTTGCAGGAGACACTGCAGGTCCCTCTCGAGGAAGTGAAGGACACCAACCGTAAGTTGTTGGACAAACTGCATATGCCCAGCTCCTCAAAGATCACCCTCCCAATTAATGAAGCGCATTTGGATCTGGCCAAAGTCATATGGCAAACACCAGCCTCAGTCACACCAACACGCAAACTGGCCAACAAATATACTATGTCCCTTCCAAGGATACTGAATTCCTTTTTTCACACTCTCCACCTAATTCCATCATTGTGGATGTGGTGAATTCTCATGGCTGCCAACATCACATGAAATCCACCCCCTTCTGATAGAGACTGGAAAAGACTTGACTTATTTGGAAGGAAGGCGTACTCCTTGGTGACCTTGCAATTTAGAATTGCAAACTACCAGGCCTTAACGGCACATTATGACCATATCAATTACACCAAAAGACCACAATGAGAACAGTTTAGGCCGTCATACATGGGGGCAGTTAGTGGTCAGAACAGCACTTCAGACAGCAGTAGATGCCACGGATACAGTGGCCCACTTGGTATCAACAGTGGTAATGATGTCATGGTCTTTGTGGTTACACCTTTCAGGGCTGCCAAAAGAGGTACAGAAGATGGCCGGGGACGTCCCTTTCAAAGGCTCCAAATTATTTGCAGATAAGACTGATGCATCACTCCATGCTCTCAAGGACTCCAGGGCCATACTTCAGTCATTGGGGATCTATACACCAGGTCAGAAAAAGAAATTTTAGTCTTCAGTCCTCCCACAAATCATGTCCGTCTCAGTACCTATCACAGCACTGCTATGAGCCACAGCGAAAGAAGTCAGAATTTCAGAGGTGAAAAGCATCAGTCCCTCAATCTCCCAACCTTCCGCCTCGAAACCCCAGTTTTGATGCCTTGGGTGAGGCCCTGAGAGACTACTCCCTACAACATCAGCTGCAACTCACAAACCATTTGCATCCCTTTGGATACCGCCTTTCTCTGTTCCTCCAAAATTGGGTTTTGGAGATGATCTCCAACGGATACTCTATCCATTTCATCTCCCTCTCTCCTCAGAGACCCTTCTTATGAGAGACTGTTAAAACAAGAAATAGATCACCTGCTATGCCTGGGAGCCACAGAACCTATTCTGGCTCAAGTCAGAGGCAAAAGCATTTATTCCTGATATTTCCTGATTTCCCCCTCTCCCCCCAGTGCCCCCCCCCCAAAAAAAGGAGGTTGGAGACTCATACTGGACCTCAGAGCACTGAACAAAAACATGCGGGCACAAAAATTGAAGATGGTCACAATAGCAGCGATTATTCCATCTCTGGAACAGGAAGATTGGTTCTTGGCCTTGACCTCCAGTCAGAAATGCTTGTGCTCCCCTTCTTCCACTGATGAGAAATGCACTCACGAAAATCATGACAAACAACATAGCATGCATGTACTACATAAATCATCAAGGGGGTGCCAGATCATCTTTCCTGTGCGTAGAAGTGCTAAAGCTATAGAATTGGCGCATTTGGCACAATGTTTTAATATCTGCTGCCTACCCCCTGGGAGTGCAAAATACAACAGTAGTGTCAGTTGCAAGTTGTCACATGACTGCAAGTGGGAAATGTAACCAGCTGTACTCTGCAGCATAGTCTAACAATGGGGGACCCCAACAGTAGACTTATTCTCTACTTACTTGAACAGGAAATGCCCACGCTGTTGCTCCAGAGACGGCCTCGGAAAGCACTCATTAGGGGACACTCTCCTTCTCCTAGCAGAAAAAGGCCTCCTATACACCTTCCCCCATTTCCTCTGCTCCTGAAGGTCCTGATAAAAATAAAAAAGAGAAAAAGCAAATGTTATACTGGTTGGTCACATCTGGCTAAGACAGACGTGGTACCCATACCTCTGACAGCTTGCGACATGTCCACCAATCCCTCTTCAACTCACTCCTTATCTCCTCTCACAGAACGAAGGGCAAACTCTCCATCCCGACCTATGGATACTCCATCTTAAGGCTTGGCTCCTTCATGGTTCCAGCACATAGAGAGAGTTGCTGCTCTAAAGAGGTGTAGGAAGTGTTACTACACAGCAGAAAATGGTCTACCTAATGCACTGACCTGCAAAAGTGGACAAGGTTTCAGGTTTGGTATAATTCCAAACAAATCACCCTAGTATTTTCCATACTCCCTATAGTGTTGGACTAAATGCTAGTTCTCAAGAGGACAGGACTATCAGTATGTTCAAAGTATACCTGGCGGCCATGACAGCTTTCCATCAAGTGATAGAGGGATACTTGGTTTTTGCCCACCCAAAAACTACAGAGAGATTCCTCAAGGGCATGGTGAACCTCTTTCACCAACCCAGACACCCCACTCTAACGTGGGACCTAAATCTAGTTTTAAAGAGCCTAATTAGACACCTCTTTGAACTCAGTCATTTACATACCTGTCAATGAAGACAGCGTTCTTAGTGACCATTACCTCAGCAAGGAGAATAGGGAGACAGAGGCACTAATGGTACCCCCTAACCCCACCCCCTTCACAGCATTCTTTAAAGACAAGGTCACTCATAGGCCACATTCAAAGTTCATTCCCAAGGTGGCCTCGTCTTTTCATGTAAATCAGCTCATTCACCTCCCCACTTTTTACCCAAAGCCTCAACATGACAACAAGAAGGCTATACTATATACACTAGACATTAGGAGGGCCTTGGCCTTTTATTTGGATATGACAAAGGCCTTTAGGAAATCTCCTAAGTTCTTCCTGTCCATTGTGGAAAGGTCAAAAAACACAAGGATACCAGCCCAGAGACTCTCCAAATGGATCTCAAACTGTTAATTGTTGCTATCATGCTCACACTGTATTACCTCCATCTGGAATCTGTACACATTCCATGAGATTCGCTTTCACCTCTTGCTTTCCTCAAGAATATTCCTATCTCAGAAATCCTGCAGACGGCAGAGACTTGGCTGTCTGCTTATATATTTTCAGAACACTATGCGATCACTGGAGACTCTGCTTCTGATGCTATCTTCGGCTCCACAGTATCATCCATAAGAGACTTGACTCCAAAGCCCCACCCTCCCATTGAGGATACTGCTTGAGAGTCACCTACAGTGGAGCACTCATAGGGACACTACTCGAAGAAGAAGAGGAAGTTACTCACCTTGTGCAATAACAATGGTTCTTCGAGATTTGTATCCCTATGGGTGCTCCACCTACCCTCCTCCCCTCTACTTTGGAGTTCTCAATAAGGGCTGTATGGTAGAGAAGGTAGTTTGCCCAGGAGGATGGTTTTCCCATGCAGCGCTAATTAGCCTCAAGGCAGAGCACGAGGGAGGGAGAGCATGTGTGCAGGCCAAACAGACACTGTTACCAAAGATGCCCAATCAAAGGTGCAGGGACGCATGCACACCTAGTGTGGAGCACCCATAGGGGGACACATTTCTAAGAGCCATCATTACTGCACAAGGTGAGTAACTTCATCTTCTTTTGATGGGATGCTATAGATCACTCTACAGCCAGGTAGAGTGAAAAAAGACAGTAGTTCAGTGTGCAATGTTGTGTTTATCTTTGCAATCCAGAGTCCTAAAAATGTTGTATTTTAAACACTATAGTATCTTAGATTCTTGAAAATACAGCAAAATTTGTAATAAGACTGTATATTCTTAGGATGCAGATCTTTTTTTGTTCCTGTGGATTTTTGTTGGACCGAGTGATGAGGAAAAGCCCTCTGAGTTACAAACATATATTTGGTACTAAGTTTGTTAATGACCACAAAAACACAAATATTAAATTACACCATTTTCAAATTGACTTTGCTTTGTTTATGTTATGCTTTCAGAAACAAAGTTTTTATTTGTGTAATTTAAATGTTTCCATATCAGAGGTGGTGGTGGTGTGTTTGGTTTTGGGTATATAATTGTTGTGAATTCACACAGCTAAATACAAAATCTGTGTGTAATTTGTTGGGGATTCCTTCAACAGAGGACAAAATGAATGTAGTCATACTGCAAACTGGTTGTCAGTCAAAGCCAGGCGCTCATCTGTTTTCAGCAGACAGCATAGGAATTGCAAATGAATGGAGCAGCAGTCTTAACTTCACAAACAGCATTACAGATAACACTGGGCAATCTGGAAATGTAAGTGTAAATACTTCTGAAAAACTTACTACTAATAATCACTGTTCCAATATATATTATTGTTTGTTTTATTTATCAAACATCTCTTTTTACTATATGTATATTACAACAGAAAAGAAGCACCTTACTTAGACATTAAAAAATCAGTAAAAATTAGCCCTCACATGTGGCAATAAAGGTTTTTAACTGGTGCTGAATACCTAGTGCAATGTCTGGCCTCTACCTGAGTACCCAATTTAATTTTGTATTACCTCTGTTTTTTCTCCCTCTTTCTTTCTTTGTCAATGCAGTCAGGTAACTGTAGGTACTCAGGTACTACAGTGAGAAGTGTCATATAACTACCTAAATCGAATTCCTTTAATCAAGGAACCTCAGCATTTGTTATGTAAACACAGGACACCATAACTTACTTAAGATTGGTTTCTCTTTAGGAAAGATTTCATTAAAGGAAGATCTTGGCTGGCTATAGCTCTCCTTTTTATTGTTTTCTGTTAACAGGAAAATCAGATAAGAATTTGCATATACAACTATGCACTCGACATTTTACTTTAAAGCTATCTTCAGGCTGTTCCTGGAGCCGTAGTATATTTGGTAGT
This sequence comes from Gopherus evgoodei, assembly GCF_007399415.2. Taxonomy (NCBI): domain Eukaryota; kingdom Metazoa; phylum Chordata; order Testudines; family Testudinidae; genus Gopherus; species Gopherus evgoodei. The sequence continues at coordinate 86,414,910 of NC_044331.1, forward strand.
TAAGAGGCTCTCCAGTACCAGAGTAAAGAGTATGATGTAAACTTATCCTATTCTGTCAAACTGACTTGAGGAGAAAAGGAGATGGAATTGATTATAGAGTCTTCTTTTTCTACTATTTAGCCATATTTGGAAATGGATCTTGTTGGTAGGCAACAGTTATTTTGAGATAGTTCTTGTGGTTAGATGTTCAGCTTCATGTGTGTGTTCTCCCTGTATGCTGTCCCAGCTCTGCACAGACAGCTGGTGCATCAGACCTCGAGCGAACCATCCAGTGACTACAAGATCCATTAAGGTATGAAGGCACCTACTAGGTTTATTGTTGACGAAGCAAGGTACTAGTGTTCCACAGACTCTACCGGACCACTAATACATGTATACCCGTAATAGTGGACGCAGCTCAGTCAGTGGCGGGACTTTGCATTTCCCTCTCGGCTAGCCAAAGACACTTCCTCTGAAATACATCTTTATGCACCAATACAAACATGTTACGTATTTTCCCTGACATATGAGGATCCCACTCTCTGACCTGTTTGGGTGCCACCCGTTGCCTTGTATCTGTAGGTTCAATCATAATATCTCTATCCATCATGCTGTCATCCTAACCTTATCTTTACGATGGGTCAGTGTTCCTGTTATCTTTGGGGAAAGTGCTAGTATTGAGGTGTTCTGGCACCACCCTTCTGGAATGTGCTTGCGTGAGTGCTTGTACCCATCATCTCTCAGGAATATGTGTTTTTGCAATATCAGCCCTGTGCTTGCCAAATTCTGTAAGCAGGGCCTGCTTGTTGCTCACAACCTGATTTTGCTTCATATCAGCAAAGTTTTGACCACTACTTTAGTTCAGGCGTCTGATACAAAGGCTTATGTCTCAGGTGCTCTTCCTACTACAATTGAAGATCAGGACCCCTGGTCTAGCCCTTCCTACTTCTTTATTGACTTGATTTTTCTTGTTTCATGAGCAACAAAGACCTTTCTGTAGTTCATGAGTATGTGTGTATTTATTGGTAGAACTTTCACTAACAGGTTTCCAACACTTGTAGCTTTTTGTTTATAAGATTAAAGCAGAAACCAAATATAGGTTACATGTTTTAAAATAAGTTTAAAAGGAAATGGTTAATAAATGTGTTTTAAAACCCTGAGGTCTTTTATTGCTGCAGGTTCTGCAGCTTCATACTGTTGCCCTTTAGGACGACCATAAAGATATATCTGTGTAGCTGTCTACGCTGTGCCTTAGCTCTCCAGTATGAAATCTGCTGCTACAGCTACCTCCAAAAAAGCTCTTCAGGGGACTGTCAGGGACATACCTGTTTCACAGTAGGAACCCACTCCTTTTTCTGCAGAGGGACTTGAGTTCTATTGGCTCAATTCAATTTGCTCCCAAGGCTTTCAGCAGTGACCTATAAGAGGCACCTCCTCTCTCAGAAGCTTTTCAATCTGCTCCCACTTCCAGGTGACTGCATAAGAGTACCAGGGAGAGTCTAATGGCTATCTTGTCCACAGAAACTCTCCTGCTGCTGCTCAAGGACCAAGTTTCATCAGTTCTCTCCACCCTCCCATGTGCTTGTACTCAATCATTTGCTGCAGTTAATCTAGTTTAATTATTGGTTGCCACAGTTTCTTACCTTTGGCATTGCCTTAATTACTTAAATGCTGTGGTCTCCTCCATGCTTCCAGGATTCACCTTTTGAGACTTAAACTCCTGCCTTCTCATCTGCTCTTCCCCTGCACCCTGGTCTCTTCTTTTCCTTTTCCCACTTCTTCTTGAGCTCTGTTGTGTTTTTTCTTCTACCCTTTTCTTTTCCACTATCTCAATCTAATCCCAGTCTATTATAATTTAGATATTTATTGGGCAACACCTCCCTCCCTGCTTCTCCCTATCCCAACTACACCTTTTCCTCCTTGCCTCTGGCAATATCTCTCTCAACTGCAGCCTGCTGTCATCCATGTCCTCTTTGTAGTCATCTTGATTAGACACTGATGCTCCCTCTTGCGTGCTCCAACTTTACTGCTGTTCCCTCTTATCATTGCTCCCTTCTTTTCTGCTATCACTAAAATTCTTGTGGTTTTTTTTTTTTTTAGAAATGAAACCTCAGTCCTTCCTTCTGCTGCTGCCTTTACACCCCACTGAATTCTCTTTCTCTCCCCCAGTGCAACCTTCAGAGCATCCTCTCGTCTCTTATTTTCACCCTGCAAAAAGGCATCAACAACAAAGGCATCCTGCCTTCATATGTTTGTCACTTCATACTGTTTCCAGAGAGGCAGGATGGCCCAATAATTAGGACACTTGCTTTGGACTTGGGAGGCCTGCGTTCATTTCCCTGCTCTGTCCCACACATATTGTGTGGCCTTGGGCGAGTCACTTAGCCTCTCTGTGCCTAAGTTCCACACCTGTAAATGAGGGTAAAAGTACTTCCTACTTGTATAGATGTGTTGTGAGGATAAATGCATTAAAAATCGTGAAGTGGGCATACTATGGTGATGGAGGAGGCCATATAATTACTTTACATAGATTCCTCTCTCACTTACCCACAGTACATTCTTATTCATGCATCTGAGGCTTTGGTCCCCTTTTTGTCCGTTTGGCTATCATCTGTTATTCCATGACCTTATCCTTCCTCCCCATTTCAGTGGGTGACTCTCTTCCTTTCTTTCATTTCATTCCCACCCCTTTTTCTGGGGAGTTTAGCTTCCACATTAATGTCCCCCTCTGATTATTCTAACTCTAACTGATTATTGTAGCCACCTCAAGATCTTCCCTTAAACGCATATTGGGTCCTTTACCTCCATTTTCTGCCTTCAGCTTTGAACCAGCTTATTTTACCCACCTTTGTCACTTCCTTAACTTAATCTTCATCAAGCACTGCGTTCCCCCCAGCCTCTTAATTTCTGCATACCCTCTCTCTAACCACTCTCTTTCCTTTTAACTTCATTAATTACTCTCCTCTGGCTGCATCACACAAGTCTTACATAATCTCTAGTCCATGAACAACTCAAATTCCCTTTCAGCTTTCAACCTGATCCTTCATTTCATTATTTTTTGTCATTTCTTTCCTTGGTGCCATCCTCTTCTCTACATTCAACCCTTTTTCTTCACTGTCACATCATTGTGTTGTTCCACCATCCCCATATTTGACTGTCTTGTCACATCCATTTCTTCCCGCTTCTGTGCTGTTAAGGGTATGACTACATGGGGATAAACAACCTGCAGCTGGCCAGGGTCACCTTACTTAGAGTACATCTATACTACCCGCCGGATTGGCGGATAGTGTTTGATGTATCGGAGATCGATTTATTGCGTCTCGTCTGGATGCGATAAATCGATCCACTAATCAACGCCTGTACACCACCTTGGCAGGAGAAGTAAGTGCAGTCGACGGGGGCGCCACGGCAGTCGACTTGCCACCGTGAGGACAACCAAGTAAGTCGAACTAAGATACTTTGACTCACGTAGCTGAAGTTTGTATCTTAGTTCGAACCCCCCCGCTAGTGTAGCCCAGGCCTTGGGCTCTGGGGCTGAAAAATCACTGTGGAGACACTCGGGCTGGAGTCTAAGCCCTGGGACCCGTCACTCTCTCACAGTCCCAGAGCTTGGGCTCCAGTCTGAGCCCAAATGTCTACACAATAATTTTTTTCAGCTCCAGGGTCTGATCCCTGTGAGCCCGAGTCAGTTGACCTGGGCCAGCCACAGGTTTTTTATCCCCTTGTAGACATACCCTAAGTGCCTTAAAAGAAAGTCTAGGGGTTTTGCAGATGCTTTCAACTACAAGTTCATTCTTTTTTCCACCAGTTCTGTCTACATATTTGACACTTATGCCTACGACTCCTGCTGCCTATTCACTACCCTTGACTCTCTCCTCAAGCCTCTTCTGCAGCTGCCCCCTCCTCTTTCAACCTAGATCTTGCTGGGGGAGTTTCCCGAAGGAGAACATTGATATACCAGAGGCAGTGTTCCTCTTCTCCCCTTTCTTTCCAACCTTCACCTTCTCTTCCTTCACCCTTTCACTAATACAGAGACATCCTTCCTAACCGCCTCTTCCATCCCATTTTTGTGGTCCATTAATTTCCTGGTCTTCACCTCCAAGCTCCTGGAGTGTACTGTCTACTTCAGTTACCTCTAACTCTCTCTGTTCCTTCACTGTCTCACTTGGTGGCTCATCCTCTTTCAACCCCCTTTTCCAGTCTGTTCTTCAGGCCTCTATTCTTGGTCCCTGCCTCTGCACTGTTCCTCCTGACTCCACCCACAGTGACCTCATCAACTCATGGTTTTAATTACTATGTCTGTGCAGATGACTTCAAAATCACTCTGATCTCCTCCACCCTCAGTGTATTTATGCATCCCTAACTGTCTCATCAATTCTGGATGTCCTGCCCCAAACTCAAATTGACTGTGGCGCAAATGGAGTATTTCTCTCAAACACTTTTTTCCTCCCTTCTCTGTCACTGTTCATAATTTCATCATCCTCCCAGTTACCCAGGTTTGTAACTTTAGTATCATTATTCGACTTTTCTCTCTCCTAATCCCCATATATTCAGTCTTAAATTCTACAGATTCTTCATCTGCATCTTAAACATAATCCTTACACTATGCTCTATACATATTGCTAAAACGTCGATTCATGCCCTAGTCGTCTGTTGCCTTGATTATTGTGGCCCCTTGGGGTCTTCCCTTACTCTCATATTTGGTCCCACATATCCTTCCATCAAGGTACCATTAAAAGCATCTTTCTCGTCCAAAGCTCTGACCATCTCTTTCTCTTATTAACACATACCCAAATACCTAACTTGCACTGACTCTAAATCCTTTGTCTCAAGGCTTTACATTGTCTCTTCTATCTCCCAGCTTCCCTGTTCATGCCTTACATTCTGCCAACTTTGCATAGCGTGACAGATCCTTGGTGGTCTCCTTCTGTACGTGATTCTATGCCTTTTCTTACATAGCCTCAAGACTTAAAATAACCTCACTGACTCAGTGAGTCATGCAGCCATACTCGACACCTTCAAATGCCTTCTCAAGATTGACTGACTCCTTTGGTTATTTTTGCAACCATGGAGATAATTTGGTTGGGTAGAAAGTATATTGGAAATTAGGAATATATGAAAAACAGTGGTCCCAGGAAAAATCTCTGACCTGTAAGAAACTGTGACTTATTTTAAAAAAAAAGTAAGAGGGGAGGAAAGATGACACCAGTATACACAGAGGCTGAGATAGATAGATAGATAGATATAGATATGTGTGTGTGTGTATGTGTATGTGTGTATATATGTGTATATACACACCTGAAAGAGCAATGCATTTGCATCATGTAGGTATAAATAACCATGTACAAGGATGAGAAAGAAGCAACATACTTCCCTTTTTACATCAAGTGTCCTAAATCTGAATCTTGCTTGTGGAGTATGTTTTAGGCCAGGGGTCAGCAACCTTTCAGAAGTGGTGTGCAGAGTCTTCATTTATTCACTCTAATTTAAGGTTTCGCGTGCCAGTAATACATTTTAACGTTTTTAGAAGGTCTCTTTCTATAAGTCTATAATATATAACTAAACTATTGTTGTATGTAAAGTAAATAAGGCTTTAAAAATGTTTAAGAAGCTTCATTTAAAATTAAATTAAAATGCAGAGTGCCCCGGACAGGTGGCCAGGACCAGGGCAGTGAGAGTACCACTGAAAATCAGCTCGCGTGCCACCTTCGGCACGTGTGCCATAAGTTGCCTACCCATTTTAGGCTCTTCTTAATTCTTTAATGCCAAAGTAGCATTTTCTATTCCAGTGTTCACTGTTGGTAATGAGGCCTCAGGTAAAGTGAACTTCCAACTACAGTTCTTAAGGCACAAGTAGTTTTTCATGTTAATAAAAATTAAATTTTACAGTTCTGTACCCTCATCTCTTTTCTCCCTCCCCCCAAAAAGAAAAAAGTGTACAGTGTAAAAAAAAAAAAAAATCCCACTGAAGTCTGAGGAATTTTAAACACACAAGACAGAAAATTCAAGAAGTTCAAGACTTTCATAGTATTTATAATTCTGAATTATTTGAAAGTTGAACATGGGGGATGGGTGCCAGGAGTAGCCCTTGTTTTTTAATCCAGGCACTGTTTCCCTCTCTGGCCATGGGCAAGTAATTCAGTCTGGTTGCCTTTGTTTCCCTATGTATAAAATTTGAGTAATACTGACCTACCATGCAGGGTTTTTTGAGGATTAATTAGCATTTGTAAAGTACTTGGAAGAAGAAATGGGCCATGGAGCATGTTTTCTGAATTAGTGATAAATACAACGAGGCGCTCAACAAATAACTAAACATTTTGTTACAACATAAGGGGCATATTCTCCCCTTTTTCCTCTGTGCAAGCATTTTACTGACATCCATGGGTGTTCCACTCTGCACTCTGGGGAGTATAATCATGACTGTACTCTGGCCAACAGACTAAAATTAAACAAAATTCAGCCCTCTCCTCTGAGTTTGATGCCACTGGCCTAATGAGTAATCAAAAATAATGTGTTTGTGCAATGTGGATGAGTTAAGGTTGCTATGAGAACTACTGCTACTTAAATTTTTTTACCCTGATGTTTAAATTTTCACCCCTGTTGCATTTCAATGTGTTCTTTTTCATTTGACTTCCTAGATTTTTTTTTTTTTAAATAAAGAAAAATATGAGAGAGCAGAAAAACAAAAGAATCGCACTGGTGCATGGTTCTTTAGGAGACATTACCTGTCCTAGGGCACAGCCTTGGAATCTGCTCCTCAGCCATGTCTTGAAAAATTTCCCATATGCTTGGGCTCTGCACTTCAGAATGCTTTCCTGCCACCACACCAGGGAAGATTTTAAGAATTGTTGGGGTTACAGATGAACATGTAGGAAAAAGGCAGCAGGTCTTGGTGGTTTTTGTCTTGAACTTTTCCCTTTACATTTAATATGGCAGGAACACAGTACCCCTATAGGTTCTGTCATCCTTCCAATCCCCATCCCAGATGCAACTGTCTGGAGGCTGGAATTCACTGTGGATTGTGAATCCCAGAGCAAGGGAAACTTCATTGAGTGAGCAGTTTTCAAATATGAATAACTTTGGTCAGTCTTAGCTCAAGTTTATGCAGCCTTAAAGGTGATGTGCCCCAAACAACCACGTAAATCAGCTGTCTTGTGGAAGACTGAACCTGAGAATGGTGGAGGTGTTCAGATCTGTTTTTTAGCTCTCATTTGGAGCTCTTGGTCATGGAGAGCATTGTCTTTGGTCTTTCCTGTCCAATATGTCTTTCCAGCTGTGACTCAGTTGTGGAAGAACACTCCTGACTTCTCACTAGAGCAATGACATTGGCAAGTAATGTCTAAGTTCTGGCAGCCATATGTAGTAGTCAGAAACTCTGCTCTACTTGATTTTTTTATAGTACTGGGGAACTGTTGGCCAGTTGTCAGAGTGATGCTGTATGGCCAGTTTAAAACTTAAAACATGTTGAAATTTAGCAAAGAACTGCTGCTCTAAGAACAAGCCTCAGGCCAAGTTTGAACTTTAAAAAATTAGCTGCTTTAGTTATTTTAGCTCAAGTAATATATCAAGATAATGGGGGGCAGGATTGTATTTTTATTCTGGCTCAGATAACTCAAAACCAGATTGACTTTCATACAGTTTTCCACCTTTTGAGCATGAAAAGTTTTAGCCCCTAAAGGAAACTTTCTCAGAAAGTGATGAGTGAACTCAGGGTTAAAACAGATTTTGTTTTGCAATTATCTTTTATTATTAGGTATTTATGAAAATTAAAGGTTGCATTTTTAAAATTTATATTTGTTTGCAGTAGTGCCCACTACATGCAAGGCTCTTTCCAACCACTTTAAAGGGTCCTTGGTCTGAGGAGCTCATAATCTAAGGATAAACAAATAGATAAAATTAAGAGGAATAACAGGCAATTAATATACAGTCAGCTTGATTCACTATAGATGGTACACAGAGTCTTTAATACAAAGCAGCAATAATTATTGGTAAATTTTAGGCAATATAATTTAGTGACTAAGAAAATAAAAAATAGTTAAAGTATAAACAGGTTTAATAATTCAGCAAAATCAGTTTTTACTGAAATATTCCCAACTTTTGTGGCATTTAAAAAATAGATATTAAAACCCAGGTAGATATCAGCATTGTTTGAAAAATCACATTTTTGCCTCTCTTGTCCTTTATTTTAAGCAAGATATAAAGAAGTCATGATGATGAATGCACAAAATAAAAATACAAAATTACAGAATAAAAGGCCATGAATCCAAGTTTCTTGAGGTTGAAGATTAATTCTGGAAAACAGTGCCGTGTGCTTGACTCTGCTTGAAAGCCAACCATTTCAGCATTACCTGAAAATGTGATTGGCCTTTTCTGTTACATCACAGGAAGAAGAAATCCTCGGAGCAAAATTTGTCAAATATGTAACATCTAACAATGGAATATACAGTTGATTATTGTAAACCACATCATGAAAATCTCCCTGATCTCAGCCAATTTGCCCTCCAAATGTTGGTATTGCCGCCAGATCCTGTTCTTGTAGTATGTGGCTTCTCCAAATTTTACCTATAAAGTGATATTGTCTGAATATGATAAACTCAGTGAAGTAAAGCCTTTCTAAACAAAGAATCCCATAAAGAATATTAGACATCAACTAACTCATAGTACCCATGAAAATTTAATACATGGGTTTTAAATCAGTTTTTTATCACATATATTGCTTTCTTTTAAAGTTCACCACCAAAACAAATACTGAAAAATTCCCAGATATTTTTTAAAGAATAAACTTGCAAAGCTGTCTTCATATACTGTGCAGCATTGTTTATAGGCTTATCGTTCCCAGTATATTTCAGACAGAAGATAGGTTAGTTAATATCTTTTATTGGACTAAATGGGTCTAGGCCAGAGTTCATAAATGAACTGTTAATGCACATCAGCAGGGTACACATGAATGGTTAGTCCGTGGCAGGCTAGTGCAGGGTAAATTCAAACCCTAGCTTGCCGCAAACTAATGTTTCTGTAGACAAGGCCTTTACCATCTTTTATATTGGTAAAATTTTTTTGTATCCCATCTGTAAAACCAGGTTCCCTTAATAGGATGTAAAGATGATGAAAGAGAGATTCAAATGAATAAATAATTTTTAGATGTTGCTAAAATTCTTTTTCTGTATGTGGTTTTAAGATGCACCATAATCTATCAGTGCTAGGGGCAAGTCTATTACACCATCAGTAAAAGAATCAATTCCTTTGCAGTGGTATAAAGTACCTGTTTCTAACTCTTAGGGTCAGGGTCATCTGCCATTAAAGGTGTTACTAGTCCAGGCATGAATTACTGTCCTAGTCCTTGGGCTAATTTAATTTTGTTTTTTGCTTTTGTTTTTTTAATATGGAGGAAAGGAAGTTGAAAGGTCGTATTATTTCTGAGTTAAAGGCATTTGTTTGAAGCTGCTCAGAAGTTTGAAATATTAAGTCACAACAAAGTTAGTTGAGTTCATCTGAGGCAGCCAGCGATGCATTATCAATGTAGTTTATCACACAGAGACTACTGCCACCACATGGGTAGCAAATTTAGTTACATGTAACTTATTGTATTTGATTCTTTTGAACCACAACTTATGAATTAAGGTTTTGTGTAAAAAATAAGTATTACAAATCCAATGGCATTTCTCATAAGAATAGAGGTTGATGCCAGGTTTAGTTAAAATTTCTCCCTTTGCTCTAACTCTCACCCCCTCTGGAAGTATTGTTTGGTAGGCATCCACCTAACTGTTGTGGGCCCACCCCAGAAGTTGCTTTATGCCCGTGGTGAAGTGATTTTTTGTGTGTATATAGGTGTGGATTGTGACTTTAGGAGCAGTCCTGAGCAAGATGTGGTAGGCAGACTGTACCAACCCAAGAGTTAGCCTCAGGAGGCATTGTGGATCAGAGAAACAGCACTATGTCACAATACATGTCCTGGTTTCTCCTTGCTTTGAGGACAGGGGGTATGATAGGGAATTAATAATTATTTGTTGGTATATGACACCCTCATACTGGCTCAACTGCCCTATCTAGTGAGTTTGCGGATGGTGGGCTCACCGACAGCAAATCCTGGTGCCAGGGCCATCCCTAGGAGTGTGTGGGGCATGGGGCGGAAGTGATGAATGTGTCATTTCTGGGACTGACCATGCTGGCCAATCGCGCCAGCCGGTGGGCCCCCCAAAGGACAGTGCCTGGAGCAATCAGGTGCGCTTGGGAGCCCCGCGACCCACCCCTGGCCCTTTTAAATCATCCAGACCCCTTGGCAATTGCCCCCTTTGGTGGGCCTGATGGATGGAGGTGAGGGGTAGCTGCGGATCCACCATTTCCACTTACTCACCACTCTCCTGTTCTGTTGTGAGGGAGGACAGGGAAGAAGATAAGCCAACACACAATTCATGCTTATTCCTACGTGCCTAGATACTTGTCTGGAAAACCTCTGCAGGTGCAGTTTTTGTACCTATGTACATTCTGCTGCTGGAATACTGTGTCCTGTTCTGGTGTCCACAGTTAAAGAAGGATATTGATAAATTGGAGACAGTTCAGAAGAGAGTCATGAGAATTAGTAACATTTTTTGAAAAACATGAATTACAGTGAAAGACTCCAAGAGCTAAATCTATTTCATTTATCAAAGAAAAGATTATGGGGTAATTTGATTAGTTTGTAAGTATCTACATGGGGAACAGAAATTTGATAATGGGCCTTTCAGACTTCCAGACAAAGATATGACAAGATCCAGTAGCTGAAAATTAAAGCTAGACAAATTCAGGCTAGAAATAAGGCATACATTTTTAACATGAGGGTAATTAATTATTGGAAGATTTAACAAGAGTGTGGTAGAATATCACTTGAATTTTTTAAAATCAAGATGGGATTTTTTTTCTAGGAAATATGCTCTAGTTTAATCACAGCTATTGGACTTAAAGCACAAATTAATTCAGAGAAGTTCTGTGGCATGTATTATGTAGGAGGTCAGCCTAGATGACCACAAAGGTCCATTCTGGCCTTAAAATCTATTAATGTATTTAGTGCAAGTCACAGTCAAGGCCAGTAGCTGTAAAGTGCTTCGGAATAATAGGAGATGTAAAGAACCATTTAAATTGAAAACAAATTAGGCAAATATTTATATTTTATTCTGCAACATATGAGATGTATTTAAAATAGAACCATAAAATGAAAACTTCCTTAGGTAAAATTTCTTCAAGGAAGAAATTAGGCTGGCATATTCATGAGCCAACCTAGCTTGAGTAAACGGCTTGTAAGACAGAGCACCAGTAACACTAATGTAAATATTTTTATTCCAAAACTAGAAGAACATGTTTAGAAAGATTAAAACTTGGTAAATTTTGACTTAGAAAGAGAACTGTATTAAATATTTAATCAGTCACTTACTGGACTTAGTCTAGTTCAGGGTTTCTCAAACTTCATTACACCGTGACCTTCTTCTGACAACAAAAATTACTACACGACCATGGGAAGGGGGATTGAAGATGGCAGTGGGGCCAAAGCTGAAGCATGAGCCCCATTGCCCACTGGCAAAGCCAAAATCTGAGCCCCGCTGTCCAGAAGGGGGTCCAAAGCTGAAGCTTGAGAGCTGAAGCTTGAGTGCTTCAGCCCTGGGCAGCGGGGCTCGTACTTTGGCTTCAGCCCCGGGCTCCAGCAAGTCTTAACGCCAGCTCTGTGACCCCATTAAAATGGGGCCATGACCCACTTTCGGGTCCTGACCCCACAGTTTGAGAATCACTGGTATTGTTAAAATTATTTTTTACCTGTTAGCTGGGACAATGGAGCAGGAGTTCTGGAAAATTCTTACTTTGATTTTTGCAGGCTTATATTGTGGACCTTCAAGCATTCATAGGTTAACAAAACTGCACAATACACAAATAACCCATCTAATGTTTTATTTGAGTATCTTCAAAGGATAAAACAATTGCTTTGCTACTAGCATCTGTCTCAAAAAGGTGTGCAATGAGAGTAGCAAGGAAAATGTATTGATTTAGGAGGGGGTTTGTTTCTCCAAAATTGCAGACAAATTTCACAGAATCATAGACTTTAAGGTCAGAAGGGACCATTATGATCGTCTAGTCTGACCTCCTGCAAAATGCAGGCCACAGAATCTCACCCACCCACTCCTGTAACAAACCCCTAATCTATTTAAATACAGGTCTATGATGTTGGTGCTATTATTTCTAGTTTAGTTCACTATTCCCTCATTCTTTAAGTAGAAATCCAGCTGTAAGTAAAAAAATAGAAAAGGCTGGTTTTTATTTTACTTTATTTTATTTTTTAACCAGGAAACTACACCTTGCCTGTCCATGTTTTCTTCTACTGTCACTTTATAATTCACGACAATAAAACTTGTACAAAAAATCCTCAAAATATCTAATCTGTGTGTGTGTGTGTGTGTGTGTGTGTGTAGAAGATACTATAAACATATCAACAAATTAATTTTCATAATCATTGATTTTTGTTGTAGATTTTAGAGCATATGGAAAATTTGCTATGTTTACTTTAAATATGACAAAATGTCATGCTAGAGGGGTTTATGGATCTTCACATGCACCTAAGATCCCTGCTCCAAAGATGGTATAATCTGAACTATATTGTGATGCAGAATAATTGTCAATTAGCAAATAAGAAATTTCTGAGGAAAAACAAGATGTTGGTTGATAGCAAGCTAGGAACTATTTCCCTTGTTTGTTAGGTTGTGTGTAGGGAGAGGGGACAAATAAGTATGTCCTAAGACGTCTAGTCCTTTTACCAGAGCAGTGAACTTGGGGCATGGGTTGGAGTAGGCTAGCTCAGCAGAAGAAATGATGAAGCCACTAGAGGCTAGCTGTGTCACGCTGGTGTTAGAGGGAAGGGAGAAGAAAGCCCAACTGTTGCTCTTTCTACAGCAAATATGAAAACATGCTGGGAAAGTAAAGAAGCCTTGGGCCCTTTAAAATACAGACTCTCCTCTCTCTCTCAGAGCTGTTGAAAGAAAGGCAGCACAGGGGAAGGATTTGATTATGTGCGTGAGAAATACACACCCTCATATTGTGCTGGTCAGGTCACTGAACAAACACAAATTGAAGGAAATGGCCTATCCCAGAGAACTTGCAACCTAAAAGACAAAATGTTATAAGTGGGTGAAATATTTTTGTTTTTCCTATCAATTGGCTTATTACAATTTTTCATCTGCCTGACCATTATAGCTATTATCAGATGGTGGTTTTCTGTAAACATTTTGGCAGAGGTTAGCTTAAGGAAAGGAACTAAAGGAAGCAAAGGCTGATGGCTTTGCAGATTTTGATGGGAAGTTTTCTCCAGGCAAATGGACAGCCTGGGAGAAAGCACATAGGGGTTTGTGGGAAAATCAGATCAGAAGATCATCAAGATTGGTGGTGCAAAGGTGCATGTCAGCATTATGTTAGGATGGTTATGCAGGGTAGAACTAAATTGTGAAAGGCTTTGAAGAGAAGGACAGGAAGGAAGCTTGTGATATAGAAAGGGGAGCTAATGGATGGGCTTTGAGCAGGGGGTTGGACTAGATGACGTTCTGAAGTCTCTTCCAACCTTAATATTCTGTGATTCTATGACTTGAATGGTCATGTAGTCCATGTAATGACCAAAATGATGATTTTCAGAAGTAGCATACTGAATGGATTTAGAGAGGTGAGGTTCCAAGTGCCAAAGCCAGAGAAGAGGAAATTACAGTAAACAGAATGTGAGATGATCTTGGATGAAATGTTGGCAGTGAGAGCAGAGAGGAAATGTTTGTTCTTGAAGATGTTGTGAAAGGAGAAGTGGCAAGATTTAGACACTGCCTGTATTTGTGGAGCAAAAGAGAGGAGCGGAGATCAGGGGTTTGGATCATTAGCAAGGTGAGGGTGCTGTCCGCTGTGATTGAGAAAGAGGATAAGAATGGAGGACTTGAGGTGAAATATCAAGAGCTTAGTTTTGACCATTTTGACATTCAGGTGGGGATTGTGTTAGGGAGCTTATTCCTTCACCCTCTCACTTCCCTGGTCCTTCTCGCATGAACAGAGAGCAACAATACCCGAAGTCCAGAGGTGCAGACAATTCGCTGTTTTTTGGGGTGAATTTCCAGCAAGCATGATTCCAGTTTCCTTCCTTAGTGTCCCCCTTCCCAGCTCTGACACCACAGAGCCTTGCCTGTGTTCCTGTTCCTGTTCCCATCCCCTGTTCCTATTTTCCCCTTTAACAAGACATGATTTTAATTCCCCTATCCCCAGTCCCTGCTCCCATTTCCCTCCCCCTCCTGACTGACTGCAGACTATATAGTAAAACCTGCATTTTGCTTAGCTATTCCTTAACCAATCATTTTAGTGAAATTTAACTAACCAATCCTAACATATTGTAATATGGTTATTTAACCAATTATACCCCACCACCTTAATTGGTTTATGCCTAACAAAATTAATTATACAGTAGACAGAAACAATTACAGAACCAGATAGAGACCATGCAAATAAACATACAAAACAATACAGAAGTGAGGATTTCACAACTACATCTATACAGACATAAGGGTTTTTCAGCTGTGTCTATTGATAAGTGAGTTCTTGCCAGACAGGATGCTATTAAACTAAGTTTCCTTTTACATCTTCTAGGCTCTACCCTTCCTCTGGAAGTGATAGGAATATCAGGACAGGATTGTATTCCTAATAGCCCAATAGCACCTTATTTCAATGTGACTAGTTTGGAATGTGAGGATGTGACCATCACTTCCCAGTTTATGGCTGTCTAACTACATCTTAGTTGACGGCCTTAGCCTGTCACAGTAAAAGAAGGCCATTACAGAGACAGTGATTTTTGATTCTTTCTTTTATACCTCTATAACTAGCTAAGTGATAAGAATACACCTAAATTCTTAAAGTATAGGCCTTTGCAGACAGTCCTGAATATCTATATCCTAACAGACTGGACAAAGATGTCTGAAAGACATGCTGACATAGTGGCTTGAACGAAGGGAGGCAGGTCCCAAGTAGAGAGGCAAAAATGTGAGTCATCAGTACAAAGACAGTACTTGAAGCTGTGTTTGCAGACAATGTCACACAGGTATAGGGAGGAGAAACAGAGAAATCTGTTGCATTTCTGGTTTTATTCCATCATTGTTGAGTTTGGTAGAAGTTTCCTGACTTTCTGCTGTAGTCATACCAGATAGATAACATAGAGCTACTTCTACATACATGGTAGGAAAGAAGACAGGAGACTAGAAAACAAACAGAAGAAAATGCTGCCCATAGTAGTGGTGTTTGGTAAGAAGCAGATTTAGGTTTTTGTTCTTGATTTTACTGATCCTTTAAAAATATTCTATAATTATATACTATTTATGTAACTATGGATAGGTGTGAGAGCACATAGTATAATATTAAGCAGGTAGTGTGAGAACAGTGGTGGGTGAAGAATAAACCAAATGAGTAACTTTGGAGGAGAGCATGTAATAAGTGAGAGACTGTTGTAGGTGCAAGGGATACTTTTAAATAGGATTTAGTGTTATGTTTGGGAGAAAGAAATACAAGATAATTCAGAAGTGAGATGAACCAAGTTAAATGTCAGGTGTAAAAGGGAGAACAAAAGGCAAGGAGTGCAGAGATAGGAGTGGAATTGTATGAAGTCCTGCAGGAAAAAAACCTATAATTTTACTCATGTAACTGATTATGCAAGACTGTTCAAATGCTAATTCATTCTAAGAACATTATAGTATCACACTAACAGTGCAGCAACTGTTCTGGAGGTGTTAGTTCTCTTCTAAACTCCTATTTTCAGTCATTTGAAACTGTGTCCAAAAAAATCTATTTGGGGGTGAGACTTCTTTTGGTTATGGATTATTTTATGTGGAAAGTTTGAAGAAAATGTATTACTTTGTTTTATGAGTTACTAGAATATGACAAGATGTCCTGTAGACATCATGAATTTTATGCTTTTTGGTGCACAAATACATACGCTTAAAAAATCTTGTGATTTAAATCTTCAGACTTGACTTTGTGTATGGTGGAATGACAGTTGTGTGCTTTGATCCTGTTTGAAGGAATTTTGATTTTGCAATTACAAACTTTTGAACATTTTTCAGATCCGTTGGCCATGGGCAGCACACCTTTTTACTTTGTGATTTAAAATGAAGTCCTCCCCAGAAAAGTGACTTTTCGTTAAAGAAAAAAGCCTCTAAGGGTGTTCTGTTTATTTCAGTTATGCTTCATATCTATTTTGCTCAGTTTACAAGTAAAAAAGATGGATTTTCTCACTTCCTATTCTCCCACTTAGTCTAGATTTGAAACTCATGTGGATTTCTTTCCGGCTCATGTATCATTATTAATAATAGAGATTCTGAATTCTGCTTCCACTTTATGACTGTGTACCCTTCTTTTTGGATGCACAGGTATAATTATGGGCAGTTTTTGTACCTACAATGAGAAGTTAATTAACAATTCTCCTGATGATACACAGGAGAGAAAAGAATCCATCTCCCGCTCCTCTTCATGTTGACTGCAGAACCTGCAGGAGTAAAAAATAGAAAACATTAAAATCATCAGGTATAGTGCTCACTACAACCAGGGAGCACATCAGTTCAGTAAAAAGATGGGATTTTTAAGTGGTCACTTTTCAAAGCAGAGCCATACTCCAAAGTATCATCCTCTGAATATTTATAGGTGTAGGTGTGTGTGCCACCATTCATAGGAGAGGAAACATTATGATGATCTAATCTGATCTGTGTAATATGGGCCATAGAATTTCATCCAGTAATTCCCACATTAATCCCTTAACTTCTAGTTGAACTACAGCATATCGTTTATAAAGAACTCCAGTCTTGATTTAAAGAATTCAAGTTATGCAGAATCCATGACACGCTAGGTAAATTGGTCAATGCTTAATTAACCTCAGTTAAAAATGAGTGTTTTATTGGCAACCTGAATTTGTCTAGCTTCAGCTTCTAGCCATTGTCTCGTTATACCTTTTGCTTGATAAAACATCCCTCTATCAGAATTTCCCCCTCTGTATATAGGTACTCGTAGATTATAATTAAGGCTGTGTTAGTCACAAGTATTTTTAATAGAAGTCATGGACAGGACACAGGCAGTAAACCAAAGTTCACGGCTCGTGACCTGTCCATGACTTTTACTATATACCCCTGACTAAAACCTGGGGGGAGAGGGGCGGCCTGGGGGGCACCACGGGTGCTCGGAAGGGGGGGTGCGCATGGGTGCTGGGTGGGGGCAGGCAGGGGCAGGTTCCCTACCTGGCTCCTGGGAAGTAGCAACCTTCAGCTCCTAGCTCCATGTGCTGTCTCCACTCTGCCCCAAGCCCTGGTTCTGCAGCTCCCATTGGCTGGGAACTGTGGCCAGTAGGTGCTGCGGGGGCAGTGCCTGCGAGCAGAGGCAGCAGTTGGAGCTAGGAGCTGAGGGAGAGGAGTTCCTGTCGCCCTTCTGGGGAGCCCCCCCCAGGTAAGCACTGCCCTGCACCCCAATCCCCAGCCCTGAGCCCCCCCCCACAACCAAACTCTTGCCACGGGAGGGCCCGAGACTGTCCCAGCAGCAGCGTGTGCGACTGGCCCAGGGGCTGCCTGAGCTGCTCAGGAGGCTCCCGGGCCAGCCACGCGGACCTCTGCAAAAGTCACGGAAAGTCACAGAATCAGTGACTTCTGTGATCTCTGTGGCAAGCACAGAGCCTTAATTATAATCAAGTTACTCTCAGTTGTTTTTACAATCTTTTAAGGTTGGACTGAATGCCGTACCACACATTTATAAACTACAGAACTACTTGAGAACAGCTCACTTCTTGTCCTGAGACAGTCATCCTTAATTTTTCCAATTTCTCACTGTTACACAAAAATGTTAACATGTTAAAGCTCAAGGATGTAACAAATGTAAATAATACTGTCTTTGTACAAGGGCAGTCTCAGTAAAGAAACTTTTTGGAGTTACAAGAAGTGGCATCTGAAGGAATAAGGGTTGGATGCTGTAACATTAACATCATGGCCAGATCATGACATCCTTACTCATTGATTTCAATAGGAATTCTGCCTGAATAAATCTTGAATAAGGATTTCATGATTTTGCCTGTGGTGATTGATGATGATGGTGGTGGTTGTTCAAAGTTTACATAGCACCATACATTCACATGGAGCTTTACAAAGAAGTTAAAAACAAACCCCCCCCCCACCTTGGGACTAATGAGGCCAGACTCCTCTTGTAGCTCTATGGCTCCTTAGTTCCCCCTTAGGCACATGGGCATTAGAGATATCATAGAGTGAGTTGCCAGAGCTTCCTTTGCTGGTGTGTGCTCTGACATTTCAGTGAAAAGGTGGGTTCACAGCTGGGAAGGGGCAGCAAAAAAATTATTGCAGTCGCAAAGCTACATTAGGTTTTGAGCAGATTAATTACAAGGCTGAGGTGTGTTCATCCTTACCCCCTATTCTTATTCTGTGCATGGATTCCTAGATCCTGTGGAGATTCTCTGCAGGGTCAGAGGTGGGTGGGGGAACAGGGCAGCGCCAGATATAGCATTCTCCCACCTTCTCTGACACAGAAAGGTGAAGGTCTGTACGTGGAGTCTTTCCATGTTTTTTACATCGTTTCATCCCTTGGTATCACTTCCATCTTCACTTGTGTTCGCAGCTCCCTCTCAGGTTAGTACTTGCAGTAGATTTCATTAACATGCTCTTTATTCGCCATCTTTCTGGTCCTTACTTAAGATGTCTAATAAGGCTGGTGCTTATGGCAGTTCTCCCAATCATGCCTAGTACATTACTGCTCCTTAGCTTGTGATATATCATTGTTTATTTTTACTATTTGTTTGCAATTCTTCAGCCATTTTTCAGTCCACATAAAAGCTTTTTATCCCTCAATTTTAATTAATTTTTCAAATAAGATACTCTTTCAAAAGCTACATCTACCATTTTTCTTTTTCTCCACTAGCTTTTGTAAATCTATCCCACAAAAAGCTGTCATGTATGTTTGGCATGATTTGTTGTTTATAAGGGAGTACACACAAGAATAGTTATTAAATAGTACATAAAACAAATGCATCTTTCATGTCTGAATAACTTTACCATAATCACTTTCATGTCTATTGCATAGACTTTATTAAATATTTATCTTAATCTTTTAAAAATATTAAAAAGGAGAAGAGCATTTCCCTGCTCCAGTGTGTAGTCTGTTTTACCTAAACCAGGGGTCTTAAAGTCCCCGCACGCAGGCCATATGCGACAGGAGACCCTCCCAACTGTGCGCCTGAGAGAAGAGACGCAGTCAGACACACTGCCAGCACTCTCAACTACAGGTGCCGCCTCCCGCAGCTTCCATTGGCTGGAGGAGAGGGACTGACATATCATCACTAGTTGCTGGGCAGAGTCAGCCATGGAGGCAGCATCATTAGTTGCTGGGCAGAATCAGCCATAGAAGCAGCAACACTTTTTTCCCATGATGAATACAAATCAAAAATACCGAACACAACTGTCTGATGCACACCTTGCTGCAGTCCAGAAGGTTTCAACTGCTCAGTCACTGAGGCCAAACATTAACGTACTGACAGGACTGAAACATTGCCAAGTGGCTGGCCAACACTAAAAACTCTCTGAGAGGTGAAGAATTGTGTAAAGTTGTATGACAGTTTTATTATTTCTAAGAATTTTGAAATAAAAAATACAGTATAAATGATTTCTTTTCTGAACACCATCTTCAGTGACATTATTGGCTCACTGGGAGGATTTGAGGTCTGGTACTGGCCGTAAGGCAAATTGAGTTTGTGACCCCTGACCTAAACCATCATGCTAATTTGTTAGTGCATGTGTATAAAAAGTAATGTCCATTGGCCAAAATAAAATAGAATTGGATTCATGCTATGTTTTTGCCTTTACTTTGTTATAAAAGTAATGTTGTTGACAAAATAGTCAGTCATTTTCTTGAGAGTCCAGGTGTTTTGGTAAGATTAAAAATATAGCATTGCTACAATTATGGTTGAGGGTACACTTTTATGTGAAGCCCTTGTTTTAAGGAGTTTTTAACTTTCTAGAAAAACTACCATTAGGAATGAAATGTCTTGTACTTCTTCCTATGCTAATAGTAAAATTTTTGTGACAGTTTATTTAAATTTCATGAGGTTGTTTTCCAAGTTTCCTGAATGTTGAAAATAGCCATTCATTAATTTGACAAATTACATATCCTTTTTTTCCAGTGAGCTACTTCAAGCAATGTCATTTTAAGAATTCAGACTTGGCATATGTCTTAGTAAACATTCCTTGTTGAGGATGTGACGCTTGTGGTTTTTTGTTTTTTTTAAAGTAGATGGGAAAATAGTTGTAAAGGAGTAGACATCTATATATTGCAAGAGGATAATGTCCTTTTTTTTTTGTAAACAAGTATGCACTGAGTGCAATTATCCCTCTGAGAGTGTTTCTATACTTATTGAAATAACAACATAGGACCAAATTCAACCCTAGTGTAAGCAAACACAATTCTGTTGAAGTCAGTGGAGTCTTGGAAGGATTGAGTTTGCTCCTACTATATGAGTTTTGAATTACTGTTTGAAGAAATACAGTTAGGGTTATGACAGTAGTTATAACATTGACTTCAATGGGAGTTGTATGTGCATATGACAGGGCTGAAATTGGTTCATAGTCTCACCTGTTCATTTGCCAGATAGAGAAATGTCTGGGCTGAATTTTTCACCAAAAAAGGCAGAATTGTAGGGCCAGATCTTCAGACAGATCATTGATTTTAATTGAGTCTTTGATTTTCACCAGTGGAGGCTTTGGTCTATATCGGGGGTGGACAGCCTAGGCCCGCAGGCTACTTCCGGCCTGTCAGACCTTTTAATATGGCCCTCGAGCTCCCGCTGGGGAGCAGGGTCGGGAGCTTGCCCCGCTCCACCCACCCGGTGCTCCCCAGCTCCTGACTCACAACTCATTGATGAGCACCATCTTCCTGCACTCAGAGCCATACTGTGCAGGTGCGACCAGCACCGCTTACCCAGACTTCATCCCGCTGTTTCTGGGATTGGAACCCTGCTCCTACATGGCAGTGTGCCTTATCCCTGAAGTGCCAGCCTTCTCGCACCAGCCTCCACCCAAACTAACCAATGATCAAGGCCAGCTGCATCACAGGATACCACCCTCTAGACTTTCGAAACTGCCCAGGGACCTCACTTGTCCCAGCTAGGGGGCGTGGTACAGCTGTCTTGGTGTCACTGGCGGCAGGGCCTCTAGGAGTCCCTGGTACCGTCCCTGTAGAGCACCCCCCCGCGACACACCCCATGAGTCCCTCTCCTCCCACTTCAGTAACATCCCTTATAGAGTCCCTCCCCCGCTTGGGTAACATCCCGTATAGAGCCCCCCTCTGAATTGTTAATTTCACGAGCATTCATGGCCCACCATACTATTTCCATACCCAGATGTGGCCCTCAGACCAAAATGTTTGCCCACCCCTGGTCTGTATGAATGTAAGAACTGCCATATTGGGTCAGACTTGGGGGTAGTACACAGAATAGGACAATTCTGGAGAGTTCCAATCCTATCTTCACCTCTAGCTTCTGGCAGTCAGAGGTTTAGCGTTACCCCAAGCATGGGATTACATTCTTGACCATCTTGGTTGATAGCTATTGATGATGAATCTAGCCTCCATGAACTTGTCTAGTTCTTTATTCACCTCAGTTATACTTTGGTCATTGCACTATTCTGTGGCAATGAGTTCCACAGGTTAATTGTGCATTGTGTGAATGTTTGCCTTTGGAACCATTACTGTGAATTTTCCAACTTTGAAAAATAATGTTGCTTTAATATAGGTTTTGCCATTTAAACATGCATATGCATATGTGTATGTATTTGTATTAGTAGGTGTATGGAGTAGAGTAGAGCATATTGGACAAATGGAGTGGAGTAGAGTAGAGCATATTGGACAGATCCTATTTTCTCTCTCCTACAGATTTCCTGTGCCTCAAGTCCAACAGTAATGTCAAGCTCTGGTAGCTGTAGCTCATTATCGCCTATTGGACCCCTTTGTAGGCAAAGATCATTAGCAAATGGTGCTTTGTGTTCCGAGTGTAGCCCATCAGGTGTGTCTTCACCAAATTCTAGCTACCCAAAAGCACCAGGTTTTGAACGAGAGGATCAGGTATGTAAATACTAGAAGTACAAATAAAATCTTGAGATAAATGAAATTAGAGCCTACAGAAAACCTTTCTTTTATATCCCTCAACTCTCTTAAATGCATTTTGATTTCTTAACACCCCCTTCCTCCTCCCTCCCCCAGCACTTTGAGATGGCATTTTTGCTAATACATGCTTTAGATTTTAGCAGCTTGTTGTGTAAAAGTGTTAAAATGTTTACAGAGCACAATTCCAAATGTAAGAGCGGAAAATTTTTCCAACTCCATTTTGTCTTTAAAACAGACCTAAATATATTTTTCAAATATATTCAGTTTAAGTTGGTTTTGGTTTTTTAATTTATTCTAGATTTTAGAATTTTTGGAATTTTTTGGAGTTTTTCCATTTACGAAGTCCTCAGTTTGGTTAAAAAGTTAACAAGCAAATGTATTAGATGAAATTAAAGCACATGTTTTAGGTAGATGTTTATTATGAATTAAATGTAGTATCGGCAAAGAGTTCTGTGGCACCTTATAGATTAACAACCGTGTTGGACCATGAGCTTTCGTGGGTGAATACCGACATCGTCGGATGCAATGTAGTATCTGATTTATTACACCATTAAATTAGTGCACAAGTTGCCTTGTAGGCTTTAAAACAATCAGTTTGTGTTTTTTACTTAATTGAGAACTTCCTATCAAGGACTTATTTTTGCTACAAAATATTACTCATTAGAGGGTTGATCCTACTCCTGTTAAAATCAATGGAAAGACACCCATTGACTTCAGTAAAAATTAGATCTGCTGTACTATAAATAGTCATAGTGTTCAAAGTAGGGTGACCAAATGAGAGGAAGAAAATATCGGGACACATGGTGAGGGGGAGGGAAAAAAAAGCAGAGTGCTGCCGGCGGAACGAAATATCGGGACAAATTGTGTCTCGACCAGTCTTTGGGGGACAAACATCTAAATATCGGGATGGTCCCGATTTTATTGGGATGTCTCATCACCCTAGTTCAAGGCCAGAAGGGATCACCAGATCATCCAGTCTGACCTCCACCAATACCATCCAGCACCCAGATGCTAAACCCAACAATCAAAATTATATCAAACTATTATACCCCTCAGGAGACTAAATTATTATGTGCCACAGGAGGGAATAGGAGTGACTGAGGTGCAGCAGTGCTCGAGGTTCCCACAATGGTAGGGAAAAGATTGAGATATACCCAGATAATCCTAGCAAGTGATCTGTACCCACACGCTGCAGAGAAAGGTGAAAAACCCCCATGGTCACTGCCACTTCAACATGAGGAGAAATTTTTTCCCAACCCCACATATAGTGATCAGTTAGACCCTGAGATGAGAGCAAGAACCAGCCAAGCACCTGGGAGAGAGAATGTTTGGTGTTGCCTCAGGGCCCCAGCCCTCCCTATCTGATGTCCCCGTCTTCAACCATAGCCATCCCTGATGCTTCAGCTGAAGGGGTTTGTTTTTTTTTAAATGTGAGGGGAAGAAGGGAAGCAGAAATCCTTTCCTGACTCTGCCAGGTGGTTGGCTGAAACCCTGAACCATGAGCTTTTTAGGAACATAAGACGTAAAGTGGAAATGAGCCCCAGTGCTGTTGAGTACTGCCCCCTACCAACACATTCTACCATCAAAGTACATATTGTTACTCAGTGCACAACCTTGATGTAAATGTCCAGCAGACCAACTTATTTATAATGAATAAAGTTTTATTTAGCAAAAAGATGCTTTGATTCTTACATGAAGCATTGTCAGGAATGGAATAGGTTAACAGTGGAAAAACTCATAAGAAAGGAAATGTCATTGTTGACAGAAGGTTATCTAGCTGTATAGCTGTCATTTATCAAATACACATAAGAAACCTACTCTCCAGCAACCAAACCCACTTGATTATTTGTTAAGCTTGTTCAGATATGTGATGTCTACCAGGGGTTTCTGCATAGTCTTTGTTACTTTGAAAAAACAAACAGGGTTAGCATTCCTTTTCCTTTCCCTCACCACCTCTTGACGTTCAGCCCTAGATCAGCTCTGTCATTCACCAAAAAAGCCACTTGCTCAACTTCGTGTTTACTAAACAATGCTGCATCAGTTCTGTTGATTTCTGAGTTTCCTCTGATCATCTCCTGCATCAGCCCTCTATCTCTATCCTCCATTCCTCTGCTTGGCCATTCTGTCACTTTCAATACATTAGAATTTACAGAATGGGGGACTCAGTCCTGGGAAGCGGTGACTCTGAAAAAGATATGGGGATATTGATGGATAATCAGCTGAATATGAGCTCTAAATATGACACTGTGGCCAAAGGAGCTAATGCAATCCTGGGATGCATAAACAGGGGAATCTCGAATAGGAATAGGGAGGTTATTTTACTTCTGTGTTTGATACTGGTGAGACCGCTGCTGGAATACAGTGTCCCATTCTGGTGCTCACAATTCAAGAAGGATGCTGTAAATTAGAGAAGATTCAGAGAAAGAGCCATGAGAATGATAAAGCATTATAAAACATATTTTACAGTAATAGACTCAAACAGTTCAATCTATTTAGTTTAACAAAGAGAAGATTAAGGGGCGACTTGGTTACAGTCTGTAAATATCTACCTAGGGTGCAAATATTTAACAATAGTCTCTTCAATCTAGCAGTGAAAGATATAACACAATTTAATGACTGGAAGTTGAAGCTATATAAATTCAGACAGGAAGTAAGGTATACATTGTTAAATCTGAGAGTAATTAAACACTGGAACAGTTACCAAGGGTGGTTGTGGATTCTCCATCACTGACCATTTTTAATTCAGTATTGGATGTTTTTCTAAAAGTGATGCTCTAGGAATTATTTTTGGGGAAATTATAGCCTGTGTTACACAGGAGGTCATACTAGATGACCACAGTGGTTCCTTCTGTCCTTGGAATCTACAACTTGGCCCTTCTTGTTCAATTTCTCCCCACTCTTCCACTGACTTGAATCCTTTTGCTTCTCTCCCCCACAACAGAGTCTATCCCTCTAGCCTCAGCCTGCCAAAGTCTCCAATTTCTTAATACCTGCTGCTGGCCTGCTTAACTCCTCTGGAAAAAGCCCATGATAACATGGACTTCTGTGTGGCTATGGAATTTCTTTGATGTTGTTTTTGCTTCCCACAAAGACAACTTAACTTGCAAAATCAGCTTTGTTTGTTACACTTTGCTTAAATTGTGATAGTGATATTAATATGTTCTTTATGACAATGTTAGTAAGATTGTGATGGCACAATTAAATAGGCTGCAGCCAAAATGTTTTCAGCTCACAAAGCTGTTGTTTTGTTATATTGGTTTCCTTAACCAAACACAGATCGATAAACACATAAGAAAAAGGCGAGAGAAGGAGAGGTAGTCATCTGTGGATGGGGGAATGGCAGAGTGTTATTGAATCAGGCCAGAGCTGATACCCATTCTTAGCCAGGCAGGAACTCTCTTGTCCATTGGTATTCAGTCAAGTTGGAGGCCAGAAAGCTGGCGATAGAATCAGTTTGAAAGATAAAATTTCACATGTTCTCTCCCAGTGTTAGGAACAGCTAAGGCAGGGACCATATCCAAGACAGCTAGTGCTTAACTCTCTATAGGATTGAAATGGCAGAGTTGTGATCAGATTGTTCCAGATAGTAGGATATAGCTGCTGCCAGCCCTGCACTAAGTATTTATAGTAACATCCACTCATTAAGCTGACATTTGACCAAGGTTTTTCTTTTTTCCAGATGAAACAGAAAAGCCTGCCAGCCGACAATTATCAGAAAATAAGTGAACAAGACAATAAGCAGGTATGGTCAGTGAAAGAGTATTATATGTGTGTCCTTTTTTGTTACTTACCTACCTAGCACCAAAGATGTGTCTGGTATTAGTACAGTCTAAAAAGAGTACAATAGATGCAGGACACTGTGGGGAGTGTTGGAGGAGGGGGAGGAAAACTGAGCCAATGTGATCAAGAATATGTGTCTGGAAGGCTACACAGGTTTGGGTTTGGTTGTTTGTCTTTTAAACTGGTGGGACTGTGTAATTTTATGAGACTTCTTGAGGAAGTGGGATTTGAGAGGGGGAGACATGGAATGAATGAGAAGTTTGGGGTGAACACAGAAGGCGTTGTGGACTCCAGAGGAGAGAAGGACAGATAAGTAGGGAGAGGCAACTAGGTTATTGAAGACCTTGAAGATAGTAAGGAGAAAAACCATTATTTGTTTTGGGATATGATCTAGAGCCAGTGAAGGGATTTTTAGAGGGTTATGTGGTCATTGCTTGTGTGAGATAGAGGATTTTCATGAGATAGAGTTTTGGATGAATTGAAGTTTGGAATGGATCAGTAGTCTTGGCAAAAAGACAGGATCTGGGCAAGAGCCTTGGTGATAAAGGAGAGGAGTGGGCGGATTTTGGAGTTATTGTGGAGCTAAAACCAGCTGGAATTAGAGGTAGCACTGCCTCTATATGAGAGTTGAATATTTAGCCAGCTTTCACACCTGTGGAACTAGAAGGCTGATGGAATCTTCGATAGTCATGGAGATAGGAGAGTGTCGAGGAAGGATTCAGAAAGGAAGAGGAGGTGGTTACTTCTGAACAATCTGAATTTCTGCTAGCAGTGGGGGCATCCAGGTGGAGATGTGAGACCATATCAAGGGGAGAGCTCAGATGGAAAAATTGATAAGGGTCCTAAGAACAGAAAAAAATGACAAAGATCTGGAGAACAGCAGCTGAGAGAAGGAGAGGCCACTTAAACAGACACTTAAGGAGGGGTCATGAAGTGGTAGAAGAATCAGAAAGTCTAAAGCCAAGACAGGAGAAGGGAGTCATTAGTTATATCAATAGCCATGTAAAGGTCGAGAAGGATGAGAATGGAAAAGAAGCTTTGAGGACTGCACCTGGTGACCTTGGCAAAAGTGTTTAAATAAGGGGGAGAGGGAGCCACATTGTATGGGATCAAGACAAGAGAGTGGACAGATCCTTAAGCTTTAAGAGAAGACAATGCACTTGAGATTGGAGAGAAAGGGAAGGCGATGAGGTTGGTAGTTGGAGAGGCACGTGGGGTCAAAGCTGGAAGCTGGAGGGAACAATGTTTGCTTAAACGTAGTTGGGGGATTAGGGAGTAGATAAGGAAACAGGATGGGATGGCAACAAGAAAGAAGTTTGAGCTGGAAACTAGAAGAGGATAACACTTCAAACTCAGACAGAGAAACTCTGGAAACTAAGGCAAGACCATTCTAGTTTTCTCTACGCACTAATGTGTGAGACTGTAGGCAGCAAGCGGGTGGGGGGAATGTGAGGAAGGGGCTGTGAGGAAAGGGAGAAGTGCCTATGATTGTAAGAGTGAGGACTTCACAACGGAGGAAGAAGTAAATTTTCTTGGCAAGAAATATAGCTGTGCCGATTGACGAGAGGAACAAACCTGCATTGTCTCTGGATTTTCTCCAGAGATATCCAGCAGTGTGGTAGTGGAGAAACCAGGTTGGAAGAGTGAGCTAAGGCTGCAGGTCAGAAAGGGGGCCAGAAGAGTCAATTGTGGATGAAAGTATACAGTTGTTGGTGGAGATCCTGGATTCAGCTGAGAAGAATGTTTGAAATATCCTTGTGTGTGTGAGAGGTGGCTTTCAAGTGTGTTTTATAGTCACATTTTCTACACATCTATAATTAGAATACTTGGCAGTTAGGTTAACTCTGATCATGGCTCAGTTACAGTATTCCTCATGAGGCATCTTCACAGGGTTGGCACTAATTTTAATATTTTATCTTGATTGATGTTTGCAATGTACAGTAGCTATAAGCACAATTATACAATATGTGATACAGCATGACCAGAGGGCAACAGATAAGTGATCGATGGGAGGTATATAAGCTTCAGGATGATCAGAGCCTTATTCCCTGTGGACTAAGGAGACGTTACTGTAGGTTAATTAGATCACCTGCAGCCAATTAAAGCCTGCTTGAAAGCTAATAAAACCCCCTGCTTCAGTCAGACAAGAGAGAAGAAGGAGAGCTGGCTGTAGTTTGGAAGCATAGTGGTGTTGACCAGAGAATCAGAGTACGAGGGGAAGGGAGACCCTGCCCAAGCATGGCAGAGGGGCTTCGCCGGTACAGAAGACAGAGAGAAACTCTGCCCCAGAGGTAAGAAGCCTGTGAAGCTGAAGGGACTGGGACTGGAGTAGGGGGTGGACCTAGGTCCATTTTCTGCTCCCCTTCTCTCCCACTCCAGGGCACTAGTAGAGCCCACGAATAGGAGTAGGGGTGACACCCTAGCCCACTGTACCAAGGGAAAACACAGGACCCACCACAATAGTTTTGACCATTTGCCGCAAATATATAGAAATAGCTATACTTAGCTCATTCTTAACATTCTTTCCTGTAAATTTTTTAAAAATTACTTAACCTCCTTATAAATGCAACAGAATGTATGAAATACTATTGCATAAATAAAAAACTGCTGCAAATAAAAAAAAATTATCTCATGCTCTGAGTCTCTTGGATTTTACTTTTTGATCTGTTTTTCTCTTCTGTTCAGGTATTTCCTAGGGTTGGGGAATTGAAGTTATGGTTAGGGTTAGCCTTGTAGAGGGAGAGGAAAACAAGGAAATGCACAACTGCAGATGTGTGTCTGAAGGGGACAGTGAGCTTCCCATCTGTTTTTGTCAGAGAAGACGATGAGGAGAGAAATGAGGAGTCACCCAGTCATGTATGTGTGTGTCTTGGCGTGGTGGATGAAGAGGATGAGCAGCAATGTGCATGTGTATTTGTTACTTCTGGGGGAATTCTACCCCATTGCCCCCACAGATTTCTTTGCTTCCCCGCAGAAAAATGACTTTCTGATGGGGAAACAAAGGGTAACTGCAAGAGCAGTCAGACAGCTGCAGCAGCGCGGGAGCCAGCAACCAGAGATGTAAACAGGGGAGTTTGAGTGGCAGTTCTGTTGGAGGAGTTTGCGGGGAAAACTAAGAGAGGCAGCTAGAGGAATAGATAGGCTAGTGAGTGGAGTGTGTGGTGGTCTGGCAGTGTTTTGGTGCTTGTTGGGGATTTGTGTTGCTGCGGGTGATGGTGGTTTGGTTTGGTTTGTGTTTCCTGGACTAACAGGTTTTAGGTGGGAAGGCTATGACAGATACAGAGGCAGCGGTGGAAGACACAATGAAGATGACTGGATGTGGAAGCTACGGCATGTACATGATCCTGGAGGGGGTTCCTGAAAAGAGTTGTGTCTTCATGAAGTGCCGCCTGATGGAGCTGATGGAAGAAAAGATCCAAGGATTGGAGATGCAGGTGGAAACTCTGGTTGAGTTTAGAAGGGGATTTGAGCAGATGATGGAGCAAAGACATGTCTGAAGGGAAAAGCTC
Organism: Gopherus evgoodei; assembly: GCF_007399415.2. Classification (NCBI taxonomy): domain Eukaryota; kingdom Metazoa; phylum Chordata; order Testudines; family Testudinidae; genus Gopherus; species Gopherus evgoodei. The sequence goes on from NC_044331.1 coordinate 86,444,348, forward strand.
AGACTTGCAAATGGAAACAGGACCAAAGAACTCTCGGGGGAGACTGCTGGATGAGGAAAGTGGACAGTGGAAGCATGTGACTAAGAGAACCAGGCAGAGGAAAAGATGGGCTAGTGAAGGAGAAATAGAGCTCAGGAACAGGTTTGCGGAGTTTGAAAATGAAGAAAGGGCACAGTAGGTTGTCACTGAAGGTGAGAGGGCAAGGAAGAAGAGAAGAGCAGAGCAGCTAGTCTTATAGGAAGAGTCAAGGGAGATAACACCAAATATGAGCCCCAGGAGGATACAGGATGGATTACAGAGAATTGCAAGGGACAATAGGAATCAAGAGGACTTGCAGCCAGAGGGAACAGGGGATAGACTGGAGAATCGCACCATCACCAGGAAAAGGCAGGTCTACATGACTGGGGACTCCTTACTGAGAAGAATAGACAGGCCTGTAACCAGAACTGATCCGGAGAACAGAAGGGTGTGCTATCTAACGGGTGCTAAGATACGGGATGTAGACCTCAGGCTGAAGAGGATCCTAACTGGAGCAGGAAAGAATCCACTGATTGTCCTTCATGAGGGAACAAATGATACGGCTAGATTCTCCCTGGAATGTATCAAGGGAGACTGTGCCAGGCTGGGGAAGACGCTTAAGGAAATTAAGGCTCAGGTGATCTTCAGTGGGATTCTGCCTGTTCCTAGAGAAGGGCAACAAAGGTATGACAAGATTATGGCGATCAACAGATGGCTCAGGCAGTGGTGCTATAAGGAGTGCTTTGGGATGTATGGCCACTGGGAAGCATTCATGGACAGAGGACTGTTCTCTCGGGATGGACTTCACCTGAGCAGGGAGGGAAATAGACTTCTAGAATGGAGGCTGGCACAACTGATTAAGAGAGCTTTAAACTAGGAATTTGGGGGAGATGGTTGGGAGATGTCCAGGTAATCTCCACGCTGGATTTTAAAATTGAGAGGGAAGAAAACAAAGAAAGAAAGGATACAGCCGTGGGTAGGAGAATAGACATACGGAGGAAGGGTAGTGTAGATACCAGTCTAATTGGTGATCCTGGTGGTAGAATGTCTGTACCTAATCAGGTAAAGAATGTCAGTGAAGCCAAACGGCAAAAATTAAGATGTTTGTACACTAATGCGAGGAGCCTGGGTAACAAAATGGAGGAACTAGAGCTAGTGGTGCAGGAAGTGAAACCATATATTATAGGGATCACAGAAACGTGGTGGAATAATAGTCATGACTGGAGTACAGGTATTGAAGGGTATGTGCTGTTTAGGAAAGACAGAAATAAAGGCAAAGGTGGTGAAGTAGCATTGTATATCAATGATGAGGTAGACTGTAAAGAAATAAGAAGTGATGGAATGGATAAGATAGTCTGTCTGAGCAAAAATCACATTGGGGAAGAAAGTTACTAGAACCTCCCCTGGGATAATGCTTGAGGTGTGCTATAGATAGACCGCCGGGATCCGATTTGGCTATGGATAGAGACCTCTTTAATGTTTTTAATGAAGTAAATACTAATGGGAATTATGTGATCATGGGAGACTTTAACTTTCCAGATATAGACTGGAGGACACATACTAGTAATAATAATAGGGCTCGGATTTTCCTGGATGTGATAGCTGATGGATTCCTTCACCAAGTTGTTGCTGAACCAGCAAGAGGGGATGCCATTTCAGATTTGGTTCTGGTGAGCAGTGAGGACCTCACAGAAGAAATGGTTGTAGGGGACAACCTTGGTTTGAGCGATCATGAGCTAATTCAGTTCAAACTACTTGGAAAGATTAATCAAAAATAGAATTGTGACTAGGTTTTTTTATTTCAAAAGGGCTAACTTTAAAGAATTAAGGAAATTAGTTAGGGAAGTGGATTAGACTGAAGAACTTGTGGATCTAAAGGCAGAGGAGGCCTGGAATTACTTCAGGTCAAAGTTACAGAAACTATATCAGAAGCCTGCATCCTAAGAAAGGGGAAAAAATTCATAGGCAGGAGTTGTAGACCAAGCAGGATGAGCAAACATCTCAGAGAGATGATTAAGAAAAAGCAGAAAGCTTACAAGGAGTGGAAGATTGGAGTGATCAGCAAGGAAAGCTACCTTATAGAGGTCAGAACATGTAGGGATAAAGTGAGAAAGGGCAAAAGCCATGTAAAGTTGGACCTTGCAAAGGGAATTAAAACCAATAGTAAAAGTTTCTATAGCCATATGAATAAGAAGAAAACAAAGAAAGGAGAAGTGGGACCGCTAAACACTGAGGATGGAGTGGAGGTTAAGGATAATCTAGGCCTGGCCCAATATCTAAACAAATACTTTGCCTCAGTCTTTAATGAGGCTAATGAGGAGGTTAGGGATAATGGTAGGATGACAAATGGGAATGAGGTTATGGAGGTAGATATTACCACATCTGAGGCAGAAGCCAAACTCAAACAGCTTAGTGGGACTAAATTAGGGGGCCCAGATAATCTTCATCCAAGAATATTAAAGGAACTGGCACATGAAATTGCAAGCCCATTAGCAAGAATTTTTAATGAATTTGTAAACTCAGGGGTTGTACCGTATGACTGGAGAATTGCTAACACAGTTCCTATTTTTAAGAAAGGGAAAAAAAAGTGATCCAGGTAACTACAGGCCTGTTAGTTTGACATCTGTAATAGGCAAGGTCTTGGAAAGAATTTTGAAGGAGAAAGTAGTTAAGGACATTGAGGTCAGTGGTAATTGGGACAAAATACAACGTGGTTTTACAAAAGGTAAATCGTGCCAAACCAACCTGATCTCCTTCTTTGAGAAGGTAGCAGATTTTTTAGACAAAGGAAACGCAGTGGATCTAATAGACCTCGATTTCAGTAAGGCATTTGATACAGTTCCAGATGGGGAATGATTCGTTAAATTGGAAAAGATGGGGATCAACATGAAAATTGAAAGGTGGATAAAGAACTGGTTAAAGGAGAGATATTGAAAGGTGAACTGTCAGGCTGGAAGGAAGTTACTAGTGGAGTTCCTCAGGGATTGGTTTTGGGACCAATCTTATTTAATCTTTTTATTACTGACCTTGGCACAAAAAGTGGGAATGTGCTAATAAAGTTTGCAGATGACACAAAGCTTGGAGGTATTGCCAATACAGAGAAGGACTGGGATATCATAGAGGAACATCTGGATGACCTTGTAAACTGGAGTAATAGGATGAAATTTCATAGTAAAAAGTGCAAGGTCATGCATTTAGGGAGTAATAACAAGAATTTTTGTTATAAACTGGGGATGTGTCAGTTGGAAGTAACGGCAGAGGAGAAGGACCTTAGAGTATTAGTTGATCACAGGATGACTATGAGCTGCCAATGTGATAGGGCTGTGAAAAAAGCTAACGTGGTCTTCGGATGCATCAGGTGAGGTATTTTCAGTAGAGATAAGGAGGTGTTAGTACCGTTGTACAAGGCACTGGTGAGACCTCATCTGGAATATTGCGTGTAGTTCTGGTCTCTCATGTTTAAGAAGGATGAATTCAAACTGGAACAGGTACAGAGAAGGGCTACTAGGATGATCCGCGGAATGGAAAACCTGTCTTACGAAAGAAGACTCAAACAGCTTGGCTTGTTTTGCCTAACCAAAAGAAGGCTGATTGCTCTTTATAAATATATCAGAGGGATAAATATCAGGGAGGGAGAAGCATTATTTAAGCTCAGTACCAATATGCACGCAAGAACAAATGGATATAAAACTGGACATCAGGAAGTTTAGACTTGGAATTAGACAAAGGTTTCTAACCATCAGAGGAGTAAAGTTCTGGAACAGCCTTCCAAGGGGAGCAGTGGAGTCAAAAGACATATCTGGCTTCAAGACTAAGCTTGATAAGTTTATGGAGGGGATGGTATGATGAGATAGCCTAATTTGGGCAATTAATTGATCTTTGACTATTAGCAGTAAATATGCCCAATGGCCTGTGATGGGATGTTAGATGGGATGGGATCTGAGTTACTACAGAGAATTCTCTCCTGGGTGCTGGCTGATGAGTCTTGCCCACACACTCAGGGTTTAGCTGATCACCATATTTGGGGTTGGGAAGGAATTTTCCTCCAGGGCAGATTGGCAGAGGCCCTGGGGGTTTTTCGCCTTCCTCTGCAGCGTGGGGCACGGGTCACTTGCTGGATGAGTCTCTGCATCTTGAGGTCTTTAAACCATGATTTGAGGACTTCAATAGCTCAGACATAGGTTAGGGATTTGTTACAGGAGTGGGGGGTGAGATTCTGTGGGCTGTATTGTGCAGGAGGTCAGATTAGACGATCATAATGGTCCCTTCTGACCTTAAAGTCTATGAGTCTATGAGCAGTCATGCAACTTTTCCCAGCAGTATGTTTTGGGTGCCCATGGCAGCTGGCAGAGAGTTAAATCACTGTAGGGCGGGGGGAGGGACTGGGGAAGACCTGGCTGGTCTCTCCTACCGTGCACCAGGCTCAGCTGCTAGTCCCGGCTGGGCTGGGGAGGACAGGACTTCCTCTTTCCTTGCACGGCATCCAGGGCTGGGTCAGATCCTCCCCCAGATTTCTCCCCAGCTGCAGGAAGTTCTGCAAATGCAACACTCCTCCTCCCCCTTTCCTGCACCCATCTTTCCTCAGTTGCAGGGGGAGGGATCGCTACGGGGAGCTGCTCCCCCAACCGCTGTGGATCCAGACCCCCCCCCATACCCAGACCCTCCCACCAAGCCTCACCCCCCATGCACCCAGAACTCCCCTGAGGAGACCCACTACCCCTGCATCTGAACCACTCTGATGAGCCACTCGCATCTGGATCCCCACCCCACCAAGCCCCAACCAGCTGCCCCTGGATCACCACCCCACTGAGCTCCACTCCCCCAGCATCTGGATCCCACACTGAGCCCACCACACCCAGACCCTCTGTCGAGCTCTATCCCCCCATACCCACACACACCCCCTCATAGAGCCCCAGCCACCTTCACCTGGACCTCCCTGCACAATCCCATTACTGTTGCATCCAAAAAACCCCAACAAGCCCCCGTGCATCCAGATCCCGCCCTGCACCTGCATCCCCCAGTGAGCCGCCCGCACCCAGATGGCCCCACACAGAACCCTCTCAACCCTCACCTGCATCCCCCCACACTAAGCTCCTCCATACTTGAATTCTGTCAGGCTGAGCCTGCTTGCCCACACCAGGTGCACCTGGCATGGAGGGACAAGGCACTGGGGTGTTTCTGGGGCAGTCCCGATCCTTGTTCTGTGTCAGGGTTGGGTGCAGCCTCACCGCTGAGTCCGTGTCCTGCGTGGAGCTGTAGAGTGATCTCTCATCTCTGTGCAGCCAGTGGTCTATGTTCCCCAGTGCCATGCTGGAGCCTCCACATTTATTTGGCAAATAAAATTTGCAGAATTTTAAAATATTGTGTGCAAAAATTTTATTTTTTTGGCACAGAATGCCCTCAGGAGTAGTGTGTGTGTGTGTGTGTGTGTGTACGTACCAGGGTGGGGTAGGAGGAGAGCAAGGAATCCCCATTTTCATGTGTGTTTGTGATTGGGGGAGACCTGCAAGGATCCCCAGTTTCAGAGTGTGGTAGAGCGGCGGCGGAGGCAACCATGTGTCTTGGAACTCTTAATTCTTCTCAATTGATTGCACATGTGCATTCCACTGTAGGTATGTCCATGTGCCAAGCACAGTTACTGGACATTTTTCCCTCAGTGTTTACCCATTGGGATGGCTCAGGCACCTTCTGGTGCTGCAGGATAATAGTGATGGTATAAAGGGCCCAGCTGACCCCATTTCCCCCTCAGTTCTTTCTTACCACCTGTGAATGTTGCCAGAAGTCTTCTCCTATGGCAAGATTTCTCAGTGATCTTCATTTTTTTTATATTGTTTTTGGTTAGTGGTTGTAAATAGTTAATTAGTTCTAGTCAGTTACTATAGTTTGTATAGGAGTACTTGTGGCACCTTAGAGACTAACAAATTTATTTCAGCATAAGCTTTTGTGGGCTACAACTCACTTCTTCGGATGCATAGAATGGAACACAAGGACAGATGATATTTATATATATAGAGAACATGAAAAGGTGGAAGTACTCATACCAACTGTAAGAGGCCGATCAGTTGAGATGAGCTATGAGCAGCAGGAGAAAAAAAACCTTTGAAGTGATAATCGAGATGACCCATAGAAGGTGTGAGGAGACGTACATTGGCCAAACCGGACAGTCTCTATGCAAAAGAATAAATGGACACAAATCTGATATCAGGAATCATAACATTCAAAAACCAGTGGGAGAACACTTCAACCTCTCTAACCACTCAGTGACAGACTTGAAAGTGGCAATTTTGCAACAAAAAAACTTCAAAAATAGACTCCAAAGAGAGACTGCTGAACTCGAATTAATACGCAGATTAGATACAATTAACTTTAAACAGAGACTGGGAATGGTTGGGTCATTACACTAATTGAATCTATTTCCCCATGTTAAGTTCTGAGATTAGATGAGACCTACACTGTATATACATACACCACTCACTAATCTCCTAAAATCCTATCTCAGGACAAGCTGGGCTCAGTGTGAAATATGAGAAGGATTCTTTGCTGGTGCGCTCTTCATTGGTTATTGCAAAGTCCTGGGAAAGATTATAGAGGGGATATCCTTAGAAGATTATAGGAGTGTTTATCCAGGGCACAGGGTTGAACCTCAGAAAAGTGAGCAGATCCTCAGATGCCTCTCAACTTGCAAAGAAGAAATAAAAAGAGAGGTTTAATATATTTTACTATCTTTTATATACAGCAGAAAAAGAACACAGCTTTTTATGACTCTTGTTTCTCTTCAGAAGACCTAATGAATGGAGCACTGGACTGAGATTCAGGAGACCTTGGTTCTATTCTAGACTCTGCCACTAGCCTACTGGGTAACCCTGGACAGGTCACTTCACCTCTCTCTGTCTCAGTTGCCTATTTGTAAAATGGAGATAATGACACTGGCCAGCTTTTGGAAAGTGTTTTGAGACCTGCAGATGAAAAGCTCTATATAAGAACTAATTAGTTAGGTAGTTAGTTAGTATAAAACATAGCAAGACACATTGTCTGCCCCAACCATCTTTAAATCTCAGGCACAAGGATAGAAATTCAGGTAAGGAAAGGTATGGAGATAAAACTGGTGGGGGAAAAACAAGATAGAGAGAATGTTTGATAGATAACAAGTGGTGGAATGAAAAAAAGTATGAAGCTGAGAGAAGGCGATAAAAAGAATAGGATGGAGAGAGGAGTGTAGGGAAGAAGGAGGGTAGGAGTGGGTGAGATATATATATAGAGAGAGGTTTGAACTGAGTCAGGAGATTCAAGGAATATGGAGGAATTGATTGCTACTCTTGAAGCAGGAATTATAATGTAAAATTCTATGGCCTTTGTTATGCAGGAGCTCAGACCAGATGATCACAATGGCCCCTAATGGCCTTAAAACCTATGAAAATAACATTCATAACGTCCAAAAGAAGGAAAAAGAAAAAAAGTGGACAGCAACTAGTAAAGATTAGAAACAGAGGCAACTCTGATTTAGTGACAAAATCCAGACTAGATAGGTAACTGTATTAATACAGCCAGCTTTCTTAGTATCCTTGAAGATGAACCTATGGTATGGCCTTGCTACAGAACCTCAGTTTGTTCTCCAGTTCCCCAACCACTCAGATGCCAGAGAGGTGCCACTGATTCCATAGCAGTGGGTTTCATATAAAAACCTAGATAAACAATAATTAGGGCCCTACCAAATTCACTGTCCATTTTGGTCAATTTAACTGTGATAGGATTTTTAAAATGTAGGGCTTTCAAGCTATTAAAAAAATTAATCAATTAATTGTGCAATTAATCATGCTGTTAATAATAGAACACAATTTATTTAAATATTTTTGGATGTTTTCTACATTTTCAAATGTATTGATTTCATTTACAAAACAGAATACCAAGTGTACAGTGTTCACTTTATATTTATTTTTATTACAAATATTTGCACTGTAAAAAACAAAAGAAATAGTTTTTTTCAATTCACCTCATACTGTACTATAGTGCAATCTTTTTATCATGAAAGTTGAACTTACAAATGTAAAATTATGTACAAAAAATAACTGCATTCAAAAATAAAACAATGTAAAACTTTAGAGCGTACAAGTCCACTCAGTCCTACTTCAGCCAATCGCTCAGACAAAACAAGTTTGGTTACAATTTGCAGGAGTTAATGCTGCCTGCTTCTTGTTTACAATGTCACCTGAAAGTGAAAACAGGCCTTCGCATGTCACTGTTGTAGCTGGCGTCGCAAGATATTTATGCACCAGATGCGCTAAAGATTCACATGTCCCTTCATCTTCAATCACCATTCCAGAGGACATGCGTCTGCTCAATAACGATCCAAAGTAGTGTGGACCGACTCATGTTCATTTTCATCATCTGAGTCAGATGCCACCAGCAGAAGTTTGATTTTCTTTTTTGGTGGTTTGGGTTATGTAGTTTACACATCTGAGTGTTGCTCTTTTAAGACTTCTGAAAGCATGCTTCACACCTCATCCCTCTCAGATTTTGGATGGCACTTCAGATTCTTAAACCTTGGGTCAATTGCTGTAGCTATTTTTAGAAATCTCACAATGGTACCTGTTGTCAGAAGTGTTGTCAGATGCTACCGGTGTGGTGCTCTGTTCTCTCCTTGTTGGTATCACTCGGCTGCGTGTGTGTGTTCCCTCTGTGTGCCGTCCCAGCTTTGCGCAAATAGCTGACACAGCAGACCGAAGAAAACCCCCAATGACCACAGAGTCTAGTAAGGTACGAAGGCACGTCGGCCAGGTTTATTGCCGTATGGACACAACGATAGTTCCCCTAGATTGTTACTCTAGTAAAAGGCATACTACTAATATGTGCCCACGGTCAATGGACTCGGCTCAGTCAGTGGCGGGACTTTCCACTGCTCCCTTGGCCGGACAAAGACATCGCCCCAGGGATACATTTTTATACACAGGTACAAACAAGTTACACATCACTCCTGACGTATTGAGGTGCAGCCCCTCTACGCAGCAAGGTACAACCCCCTCTACGTAGTAAGGTGCTGCCTCTCACCTTGTACATGTTGGCTCGATCAAAACAACTCTATCCATCATATTACCCTTTTGCCCCTGTCATTGGGATGGGTCAGTCTGTTCCTTGTTATCTGTGTGGAATGTGCAAGTATGTGAATGTTCTGATCTCTAGTGTTCAGTACCTTTTAGGTACGTATCTTCTTGCAGCATCAGCCCTTTTCTTGCCAGCTTCTGTGAGCAGGGCCTGCCTCTGACTCACAGCTTCACTTTGCTCTATGTTAGCAAAGTCTTGACCATTACTTTAGTTCAGGCCTCAGGCCTCATACGAGGCCTTTATCAGGGCCTTCACTTACTACAGTACCTGCTTTGCGTTTTGTCAAATCTGCAGTGAAAGTGTTCTTAAAACAAACAATATGTGCTAGGTCATCATCTGAGACTGCTATATCATTAAATATATGGCAGAATGTGGGTAAAACAGAACAGGAGACATACAGTTCTCCCCAAGGTGTTCAGTCACAAATTAAATTAACACATTTATTTTTTTAACAAGCATCATCAGCATGGAAGCATGTCCTCTGGAATGGTGGCCAAAGCATGAAGGGGCATATGAATGTTTAGCGTATCTGGCACATAAATACTTTGCAATGCTGGCTACACAAGTGCTATGCAAACACCTGTTCTCACTTTCAGGTGACATTGTAAATAAGAAGCAGGCAGCATTATCTTCCATAAATGTAAACAAACTTGTTTGTCTTAGAGATTGACTGAGCAAGAAGTAGGACTGAGTGAACTTGTAGTCTCTAAAGTTTTCCATTGTTTTGTTTTTAAGTGCAGTTATGTAACAAAAAAAATCTATATTTGTAAATTACACTGTCATGATAAAGAGATTGCACTGCAGTACTTGTATGAGGCGAATTGAAAAATACTATTTCTTTTGTTTGTCATTTTTACAGTGCAGATATTTTTAATAAAAAATATAAAGTGAGCACTGTATACTTTGTATTCTGTGTTCTAACAGAAATCAGCATATATGAATAGAAAAACATAAAAATATGTAATAAATTTCAATTGGTATTCTATTGTTTAACAGTGCAATTAATCATGATTATTTTTTTTAATCCCTATTTATTTTTTGAGTTAATTGTGTGAATTAACTGATTAATCGACAGCCCTAAAAATAGTAAATTTCATGATTTCAGCTATTTAAATCTGAAATTTCACGGTGTTGTAATTGTAGGGGTCCTGACCCAAAAAGAGGAGCAGGGGGGAAGGTGTTGCAGTACTACTACACTTAACTTCTGCGCTGCTTCTGGCGTCAGCACTGTCTTCAGAGCTGGGCAGCATAGAAGAAAGGATGACATCTGACGGTATTGCCACCCATACTTCTGCGTGGCTGCCTGCAGAGCTGAGCTCCCTCAGTCAGCAGCCACCACTCCCTGGCCGCTCAGCTTTGAAGTCAGTAGCTCAGAAGAGAGGGTGGCATGGTATGGTATTGCCACCCTTACTTCTGCGATGCTGGCTGGGCACTGCCTGGCTGGGTGCCTGACCAACAGTTGCCTCTTTCCAGGTGCCAAGCTCTGAAGGCAGCGCAGAAGTAAGGGTGGTAATGCCTCAACTTCCCTAAGATAACCATATGACCCCCCTGCAACTCCCTTTTGGGCAGGACCCTCAATTTGAGAAATGCTGGTCTCCCCCGTGAAATCTGTATAGTATAGGGTAAAAGCACATAAAAGACCAGATTTCACAGGGGGGAGACCAAATTTCATGGTTTGTGATGCGTTTTGCATGGCCATGAATTTGGTTAGGCCCTAACAATAATTAATAAATACTTGACATTTATGAAGCTTTTTAATCTTCAAAGCCCAGAAAAAACAGTAGCATAACTGGTTTGTTTATACAGGATTTTGCACATTTAAAGTGCTGTGTAAGTGTTGAATGTAATGTTACCACTTTTGACCCGAGTGGCTAGCCAGAATTTTGGAATCTTTGCAGGTTGTTCCAGTTAGGAGGAGAAATTGACATTAAGTATTTGATGCAATTTTGTTTATTTACAAAGAATGTACAAAGTCCCGTTTCCCTGAACACAGTAGGGGGCAAACAGCAGGAGACAATTCCTTTGTTTGCTAGTCCAAACCTGTCTTTCCAGCCAGCACTAGGCGCCAACTCCGTGGGTGTTCTGGGGTTGGAGCACCCATGGGGAAAAATCAGTGGGTGCATTGTACCCACCAGCAGCCAAGCTCCCCGCCTCACCTCGCCTCCGCCTCCTCCCCTGAGCATGCTGTGTCCCCGCTTCTCTTCCCAGCGCTTGCTGCCGCAAAACAGCTGTTTTGCAGCATAACAAGCTCTGGGAGGGAGGGGGGAGGAGTGGGAATGCAGCATGCTCAGGGGAGGAGGCGGGAAAGAGGCAGGGCCGGGGCGAGGATTTGGGGAAGGGGTTGGAATGGGGGCAGGGTGGAGGCAGGGGCAGAGGGGGGTCAAGCACCCACCGGCACCAGCAGAAGTTGGCGCCTATGAGCCAGCACTCTGTACCCAGCCAGCTTTTTTCTCTTCATGTTCTCTCAGGCCTACATTACCAACCTGCTGTTACTGTCTGATTGGCTTTCTCTCTCTGCTTCAGCTTGTGCTGTTTCTCACTCACTCTCTCACATAGATACCAAAACAGTTCCACCAATCAAAGTGCTAGCCCCTGCATTTGAAATCCCTTGGACTTTTACTCAGTTTTGCATGTGCCTGTGTTTTAGGTGCTACTGCTACTGTTTCAGCCACTTGATTACAATGGCTTCTTTACATTTATCCTGATTGTAATGCAGTAGCCATGCCTGACCCATAACAACAAGGTTTAACTCAATCCATAAGAATAATAATGGAAGTACTAGTGACTGTTATAGTAAAGATTGCTTGATTATTCTTCTTATAAACCCTATTTTCATTTCTGAAACTTCTTCTTTCTGGCTGAAATCTTCTAGGTCTCATCTCTCCCTAAAGATGATTTTTAAAAGTTGGAGCTGAAACAACTATATCATATTTAGGTCCACAAGTGAGAAAACATTTTCCTACTTAAAAATAAGTGATTACACTTTTTTAAACCACGGTAGCACCAAAACCATGCTAGGAAGTGTAAATATGGCAGAGAAATAGCCCTCTTTAGAAATGTTGGGTTTCATTGGGCAGAGATATGCATCACTGAAAATTTTACTTTGCACGTGTAATACTGGGGGTATAGATTTTTTTAGTACTTTTAACCAGTGTTCTAAGGGAAGGAAGACTGCACTGCACATCCATACTTAGCTAGCATAGCTAACAGTGTGCTGAGAAGAGTTGTCTCAACTACTGGGCTGTTGTTAAGGTGCAAACTAAGACCCTGATCCAGCAAACAATTACACGTGGTAACTTTATGCACATGACATGTCCTAATAACTTCACACATAAGTTGTCCCATGTAAATCAAACACTTGTGTCATGTTTGCAGGATCAGGTAATAAATGTAGTTCTACCTCATTCTATCTACAACTACATGCAAAAAACTACATTAAAAGAATGTTAATGTTGCAAATCAAACAGTCAGAATGTACGAAATGCTATAATTAAGGTGGCCTGTGTATTCTTAGTTTTGCCCCCTGGTGCGTCATGATTATAGATATGATTTTGTCACGGTAAAATTAGGCAAACTTCATGGCGCAGTCATGGTAAAAATATACAAAATCAGTGTATGGTCACGGTGGGGGCTGAAGCCAGAGCCGAAGAAGTCACAGAGATCTGTTAAAGTCATGGAATCTGTGACCTCCATGACCAAACCGTATCCTTAGTAATGACACAGTTTTGAAGTACATGATTACATACTATTTTTTCCTCATTCACTGCACAGGATGAATGGTGCTCACATCATGATAAGATACTCACATAAGATAAGATATTTTGTTTCATCCACAATCTTCACTGTGTGGCCCCATGCTGTATTTACTGCACACCATTCAAACTATGCTCTGAATATGGAATTATTAATTTAGTCATGAACTTTTCTGTGGCACTCCTGACGGTAGCATCTTCACACTTCACTAACATTAATGAATTTATCTTCACAACATCCCTATGAGATAAGGTGGTATTATTATTTCTATTTTACAGATGGGGAATTGAGGCACAGAGTCATTAATTTCAGAAGTGTACACAATTTTTGGGTGCCCAATTTAACATGCCTATGCCCTGATTTTTCAGAGAACTTAATATTTTATAGCACTTTATAGATTCAAAGCATAACTCCCATTGACTTCAGTTGCCGCTGTGAGTGATGAGACCTAAGATCTGATTTATAGAAGGACTAAAGTTAGGCACGTAGAAAATGAGGAATACCCAATTGGTGACCACTTGTGAAGTAAGTGTTAGATTTAAAGAGTTCTGTGGCACCTTATAGACTGTAAGGTGCCACAGAACTCCTTGCCCCTTTTACAGATCCAGACTAACATGGCTACCCCTCTGATGTTACATTTAAATGTCTTTGCCAGCATCACATAGAAATTCTGTGGCAAAGGAATTGGATTCTATCCATGCTTCAGGGTGACATTCAACTGCATTAACCACTAGACCATCCTTTCTCTTCCTGCAGTCCCCTGTCTCATTCATTACCTGGCTACTTTTCATAGATTCCTGTTTCACTCAAACACTGGGATACTTGGGAAGCAAAGTTGTAGATCTAGGAGTACTGGCATATTGATAACACAGTGTACTCTATAGTATTTCACAAACAGAAGTTGGTCCAATAAAAGATATTACCTCAGCCACCTTGTTTCTCTAATATCCTGGAACAACATGGCTACAGCTGCATTGCATACAACAGTTTCTCCAAGCATTCAATCATATCATAGGTTGAATGAAAGAGGTGATTGAACTGAGAATTTAAGAGACTTCACAGTTGAGAGCTAGACATCTCATTGAGTAGTGCACTAGAAATGCAGACTTAGATCAAACTTTCAAGGAGATGCAACTCCTACCATAATCCTTTGAGATGCATGCGGAAGAAATTGATAAAGTCAGCGTAATACACTATCCACTTGTGCAAGATCTTGAGACAAGTCAACAGTTCCCCTTCATGGACAGGATCAGAAAACTACAAAAATATCTATTAGTGTCAACATGCATATTTAGCCTTTGTCCATTGCCATATAGAAATTGTTTATCAGTTCTACAACCAGTTTCGTTTCCATAGCGTATCCAGGTCTGAAATCTGACTGGAAACTGCCAAGGATTTTGGTACAAATCAGTTTAGCACTTCAACAGAGAACTAATGTATTAATGCAAATTCAGTGCTCCTGAGTCATAGGCACCAATGCAATAAGTCACTGTTCCGTACACTCTTGTTGAAATTTGATGATATTATTTTGTTAATTTTTTAAATTAAAAGACAAAAAAAAAAAAAGTTGGGTTCTGCACAAACTCACTCCAAACTTTTTGAAACTTAATTTTCCTGTTCAGAATGTTAACTGGTGATATTTAATAAATTTGTAGGGAAAAAACTATCTTGAATTAAAGACCTAACCTCTTTCCTTGGGTCAGCAAGGCTCAGCTAGAGGTAAGCAGGACAGGAGTATAAGCGCCATATGTACAGTCATATTTTGACACTACGCTAGCTAACTTGGATACTAGCTTCAGTAAGATATAGGTGTATGAGTCTGTATGTTTATGTCTAGGAAATGAATTAAATGACCTAATGCCTCTAGGTCTTTTACACCTCAAATTTCTATGATCATTTTTTATATGGAAATACAGAATTGACTTCAATCACCTTGCATGGATTTTTTTTTCTTTTGGAATTGTTCCTCAGGCTCCAACTATCTTAGTCCTTGTATAACTGCCTTTGTGACATATATTTTCTGGGAGCAATTTCTGGACTGTTGGAATGTGCTAGCTTTGTCAAGCACATTTGCTACCAAATACACGGGAACATGATCCTAAATTCATTAATTCCATAGATTCTTCTGCTGTGCAAATTTAAATAACCTATATAATGTCTCCCAAATCTTTGTTTTTAAGATTATTTTAATAATTTTGTTTACAAATGCATTTTGCTTATTTTATTTATATATTTTTAAACAGAACCATCTCAGTGTTTTTTCAGTGATTAATCCACTTGCTTCAAGTATAACCTCCAGTATAACTTCTAGTCTGGCTTCCAGTATTGGATCAGATAATTCATCCCCAACAGCTCTCTCAGCTATCAGTACTAAAGCTCTCCCATTCTACCCTGGCAGTAATACAGTTGAATCAGTTATAGGTAAGTCTGAGCATTTCCTCTTTTATTGCACATGTTTTGTATTTTTTTCAAGATTTTTCTATTTTAATATATGTTCAGAAAATGCATACTGAGAAGGGCGGTTACATTTTTACATATTTGCTTTATTATCTGCAGTTAAAATTAATACTTGGAATTGAATTTAATGTTTTTCCAAATCAGCAGCTTTTATAAATTCTCAGATGGAAATTTAGGAATTATCAACCTGGAACAGATCAGTGACCATTTAATCTGGTATTCTGTTTCTGATAGTGGCCAATATTTAAGAAGTTATAAAAATTTGATAATGTATCTAATTCTGCTCTTATAGGAGAGAGGTTATTCTCCTGATTCCTGCTGGTGTTCAGTTCGTGCCATCGAACATGAGGTGTTTTACAGTTTTATTCCAGCAAGTGTAATTGCCGATTGTTTTATTAATAGAAATGTGAATTCTTTCTTTGAGTGATTATCCCTATATTTTCCATTCTTAATGCTCATGAGATTGGAATCTTTTGGCCAGCAGCATCCATCGGGGCTGTGCATGCGGCCTGAATGTCTTTGTGCCCTGTACTGAGGGCATAAATGATAGTGCATGCCCAACTGCCCCTCAGATCCCTCTTCACCCCCCATAGCTGGCAATGTCTATGTCATGATGCACTCACAAGAACTCACGTGCATCTGAAAAAGTGGGGTTTTTTTACCTGAGAAAGCTTATGCCCAAATAAATCTGTTAGTCTTTAAGGTGCACGTTGTTTCACAAAACTATTTTTTTACCTAATTGTAAACAATTATTATAACTAATATTTACTATAGTTAGTGTAGTTTTTGCCTGGTGGCATGTGGGCTTGTTGGTTTTATTTTTATTTTCAGATTTTTTAGGGAAAGTATTTTTTCCTGGTACCAATTATAATGTGTTTTCACATTCCTGTGGCCCATGCTGCTTCCCACAGCTCCCATTGGCTGGAAACAGCGAACTGCAGCCACTGGGAGCTGTGGGTGGCCGTGCAAATGTAAAGAAACTGTCTAGCGGCCCGCCGGCGGATTACCCTGATGGGCCATGTGCAGTCCACAGGTTGCCCTACTGTCCTAGAAGATTTAATGAGAGTCCCATATGAGCCATTGGCAACTTTCTCTTTGCTGTATTTATCCATGAAGATAATATTTAAGTAGCAATTATCAGCCAAAAGAATAGGGGAAATACAGGAACTTATGGCGGGCGTTCTTCATAAAATATTCCATAAGGATAAGGTCATCCTGAGGCCCCAGCCCAAGTTCTTGCATAAAATAGTCACTGATTTTCATTTGAACTGAATTAATTTGCCAGATTTCCGTCCCCACCCACCCACTAAACACGTTCTAATCAGGGGAGGCTAGTTTACATATGTTAGATGTCTTTAGAGCACTTTTATACTATTTACATAGAACTAAATCGTTTAGAGTCTCCCCTATAAATTTTTATGGCATTTCTTGATGGGGCTCATTATTTCAACCCTCAGGCTTTTGATAGTTTCATTAGTCTGTTATAAGCTAGCCAATTTAAGATTCCACCAGCTCAGGTTAGGACTCATTCCAATAGGGCTCAGACATCATCTGCGGCTTCCTTGGGAAGCATAGCCATCTCAGAAATACACAGGGCAGCAACTTCAGGTTTAGTCCATGTCTTTACAAAACATGTTCCCCCATTGAATCATCAAGATATGATGCTTCTTTTGGCAGAGCTGTGCTACAGTCTTTGTTTAGGTGGACTCCAGACACCCACCTCTTCCTCATCAGGTCAGTGCTTGAGAGTCACCAAAAGTGGAGTATGTATGGAAAATCACTTGAAGAATAAGGAATGGTTACTTACCTTACAGTAACTGTGATTGTTTGAGATGCTCCCTCCTTCCCTGCTACTATGGAGTCCCTTAACATCTGGATTCTGTATTGACAAAATAGCTAATGGGCGATTGGGCCCACTCTACCCTTTGTGCCTTTGGGACAGGGCATGAGGACACTAGGGGCACATGCATGGCCCCAATAGGCATGACTGTAGCCAAAAGAGTCTAGTTCGAGATCATGGGGTCCATGCATATCAAGAGTGGAATATATGTATGGACAGCACATCTTGAAGAACCATCATTATTTTAAGATAAGTGACTGTTTCTTCCTTTTTAGAACCTTCTTAAGCTGTTAGCCTCACTAATACATAAGTGAATTTCACAGCATAATTATACATTAGGTAAAAATTATCTTTTTAATTTTTAAGTTTGTTGGCTCCTCTTTTGTAATAGCCCAAAGTGTTTAACAGCTATCTGTTCTCTTTATTAGTTGATTTGCTGTATTTTGATAACAGTTCCACTGGGCAGTTAGCTTGCTTAAAATGCTGAAAGGGCATATTCTTTGAGTATACAACATAACTACAGTGTTAACTTTAACACGCTCAAGATTAAATTGCTGTATGCTACAGAAGATGGGTATTTTTCTGTACAAGAGTTCTCCATGACGGCTCATTCTCTCTTGCTTACAATCGTATAACTAATGTGAAATCCCTCATAATTCCCCTCTCTCCCAGCACACAGATCTTCTTGCCCAGTTCCACTGAGTCCAATGGGTTTTGCAGCTAGATGGGATAAAGGTATTTACCCTCTCAACTGAAAAATGCACCTGCACACCGCTGACAAGAACCCAGTGCTTACATCTCAGCCTTTAGAACCCATCCAATTCCTCCTGAGTGTTTCTTAGCTGCTAGTTAGGGCTGTGAAAGTTACATTCATGGTATAAATTGCTTTGTTTTAGTTAGCTAATAAATGTGAAAAGCCAGATGTGTTCTAAATAAAACTGGATTGCATCTTCTTAAATTTCTGTATTAGAAATTCAGTTAGACAGGTCAATTCTTAAAATTAAAGCTCACATTTGAAGTTTCCTGTTATGTACATTATGTTTGCATTCTTATCTATGAATGACTGTAGGAAAGTTGGGATAAAGACCCCGTAACTATTGTCATTCACAAAATGTTTATTCTTAAATCTGTCAGGAGCTCAAACAAATTTGGGAATAAAACTTGTGAAAAAACAAAATGTACAGGTATTCAGCAATGAATTGTGCTACGATACGTGCTGCTGGTTTGGGACCCAGTTCAACTCCTATTAAAGTCAGTGGAAAGACTCTTTCTGACTTTAGAGCAGTGGTCCCCAAGCTGTGGGACATGATCCTTAGGGGAACATGGAGAAAGGTTTTGGGGGTGCAGAGTGGGCCAGCCCCCACGCTGGGATGTAGAGTGAGTGCCAGCCCTGCTCCATCCCCAGACCAGCTCAGCCCCCAACCCTGTTCAGCCCCCAGTTCTACTCCACCCCTAGCTCCACTCTGTCCCCAGTCCAGCTGTGCTCTCATTTCCTCTCCATCCCCAGACCAGCTCCTCCCCCATCCCCAGTTCTGCCCCCAGCTCTGCCTTCAGCCCAAGCTCCACTGCTGAGGAAGCCTTGACTGTGCAGTAATGGAGGGTGGGGAGGCATGGACAGATTCCATTAATGTTAAGGGGGGGGGGCGCGACTAGAAATGTTTGTGCACCACTGCTTTAGAGAGTGAGTTAGAACTAGCCCTTTGTGGTATGTGACATTTCAAGCCTATGGAACCTTTTATCTGCGTTCTCAAAAGAAACTATCTGCATCCCATTCAAACAGGTGTCTTACCTTTTTTTTTTTTTTTTTTGTCCTGTACATGAATAGATAAGATCTATCTGGATTGACAGAGGAGGATATATACTGCTTTAGAATTTGCTTTGTGTATGGCATTTTATACTGTGATTTTTACATGAATTTTATTAAGTTATATAGTGTTATGATTTATAGTGAAGTATGGATGTGCATGGTGCTTTACCATATTTAAGTGCAATTAAGGTTGTGCTGAAAGCTGATTGATGGGTGAGAGCAATTCTGAGGAGAACCCAATCAGCAAAAATTACACAGAAGAAACAAACAATTCAATTGAAATCTTTAGAATCTGTCATTATCATGATTTGTGGTGTGTGTGTAAGTAAAATGAATTGCTGCCTGAACTCAAGTATATAATCTATGAGTATAGATGCTTTCATTCCCTCCTCCTTACTCTACCACCACATTTATTCCAGCTATACTTTCAGTTCTTCTTCCCTTCTCATTCACCCAATACCTCACATTTGCTCTCACCTTCTTTCCCCATCCCATATCCTCTTCCTCACTTTCACTCAATAATTGACCCAGGCATTTTTCATTCTCAAATCACTGCCTTTCCGCTTCCTTGGAACGTGAGGTTATTTGCTCCCTCTACAAGGCAAGGAGGCATTTGTATTGTATTAAAGAGGCTCTCTTGCATGACAGACACTGGGCAGTGTGTAGTACCCATCAGCAATGTATGTGGCTATGTATCTACATGGTTTTGGGGAACCTTGATTACTACTAATTTTAATTATGTATTGTATAAGTGTCCACTTTGTGTTACAGAGCACAGTGGACAGGGTACATGTCATAACAAAGCATGGGGGGTGGGTTGATGGAGTCCCTTTTTCATCAGGTCATGATACAATTCAACTAGGGCTGTTGATTAATCACAGTTAACTCAATGCGATTAACTCAAAAAAATTAATTGCAATTAATTGCACTGTTCAACAATAGAATACCAATTGAAATGTATTAAATATTTTTGGATGTTTTTCTACATTTTCAAATACATTGATTTCTATTACAACACAGAATACAAAGTATACAGTGCTAACTTTATATTATTTTTTATTACAAATATTTGCACTGTAAAAAAGATAAAAGAAATAGTATTTTTCAATTCACCTCATACAAGTACTCTAGTACAATCTCTTTATTGTGAAAGTGTAACTTACAAATGTAGATTTCTTTATTGTTATGTAACTGCACTCAAAAACACAATGTAAAACTTTAGAGATTCAAGTCCACTTGGTCCTACTTCTTGTTCAGCCAATCGCTAAGACAAACAAGTTTGTTTACATTTACAGGAGATACTGCTGTCTGCTTCTTATTTATAATGTGAGAAAGTGAGAACAGGCGTTTGCATGACACTTGTGTAGCCGGCGTTGCAAGGTATTTATGTGCCAGATATGCTAAACATTCATATGCCCCTTCATGCTTTGGCCACCATTCCAGAGGACATGATTCCATGCAGATGATGCTTGTTAAAAAAATAATGTGTTAATTTAATTTGTGACTGAACTCCTTGGGGGAGAACTGTATGTCCCCTGCTCTGTTTTACCCCAGTCTGCCATATATTTCATGTTATAGCAGTCTCGGAGGGTGACCTAGCACATGTTGTTTGTTTTAACACTTTCACTGCAGATTTAACAAAACACAAAGCAGGTACCATTGTGAGATTTTTAAAAATAGCTACAGCAATTGATCCAAGGTTTAAGAATCTGAAGTGCCATCCAAAATCTGAGAGGGATGAGGTGTGGAGCATGCTTTCAAAAGTCTTAAAAGAGCAACACTCAGATGCAAAAACTACAAAACCTGAATCACCAAAAAAGAAAATCAACCTTCTGCAGGTGGCATCTGACTCAGATGATGAAAATGAACATGAGTCGGTCCACACTACTTTGGATCGTTATCGTGCAGAACCCATCATCAGCATAGATTCATGTCCTCTGGAGTGGTAATTGAAGCATGAAGGGACATGTGAATCTTTAGCGCATCTGGCACGTAAATATCTTGCGACCCCAGCTACAACAGTGCCATGTGAATGCCTGTTTTCACTTTCAGGTGACATTGTAAACAAGAAGCAGGTAGCATTATCTCCTGCAAATTGTAACCAAACTTGTTTTGTCTGAGCAATTGGCTGAAGTAGGACTGAGTGGACTTGTACGCTCTAAAGTTTTACATTGTTTTATTTTTGAATGCAGTTATTTTTTGTACGTAATTCTACATTTGTAAGTTCAACTTTCGTGATAAAGAGATTGCACTACAGTACTTATATTAGGATAATTGAAAAAAACTATTTTTTTTGTTTTTTACAGTGCAAATATTTGAAATAAAAATAATATAAAGTGAGCACTGTACACCTTGTATTCTGTGTTGTAATTGAAATCAGTATATTTGAAAATGTAGAAAACATCCAAAATATTTAATAAATTGTATTCTATTATTGTTTAACAGCATGATTAACCATGAGATTAATTTTTTTAATAGCTTGACAGCTCTAAATTCAACCAAATAAAGGAAATAGGACAATGTGTGCTTATAGCTCTGAACATTCCACAAGCAGCAATGAGTGGGGAGCCAGGCTGAGAGAGCTGTTTACAACTTTAAACTGCTTCCAGCTATTTGCCCCTAGGATTTCCACAGGTTGTCTGTTATTGCCGCAGCCCAGACTTTTCACTAAGAGCAGAAACAGCAATAAAGGTGGATAGGGATTGGGGGTAAGAGCCCTTTAAAACCTCCGACTTCACGTTCACCCGTAGATCTAGTTCTCCCATAGACCATCTGTTACTGTGGGTCAGCTCCCAGACTAGCTTCGAGAGTCTATCGGTTTTGATTTTGAAGAGGAAAAAAGGAGGCCTGACTATTAAAAATAGAAACATTGTTTTGACTGAAAGTGTTCTGGGTGGGAGTTAGGTGAGGACAGATCTAGTCCATTGTGGGTTGACTAATAGAATCAAGAACTATGACAGCACAAAGGAGCATCAGGAATCTCCTACGAACCACAGAGGTGATGAAATGAAGGAGACCAGAGATGGAGAGGTTTTTCTTAAAAGTATGTTTGTCACGTTCTGGGCTGCAATCCAGACCAGTGAGGGATTGTGTCACTGCCTGCCTTGCAACCCTAGTGCCATAAAATGCTCTGCTGCTGTGGTTTTCCTGTTAGGATGCTTCCATCCAAGACACAAGCATGCAGTATCCTGAGTGTTTGTGTGCTATGCAGCCCAGGTCCAGTGCTCTGGCCCCAGCAGCCTGCTTACAACACAGCAGCCCCATTCTGGAACTCACCACTCTTTGGTTACTTCTTGCAGAGATGACCCCAACACACTCCCTGTCCTAAATTTCCCCCAAACTACGCTGAAGCATCCAACCCTCTCCTGGAACACCCAGAGAAATAATAATGTTCGTTTGCCCCTTTAAAGAAACAAAAGCACATCATATCTTATTAACTTACCTGGGGTAAATGCACCCTTCTTTTCAAGCACAGCACTGAGTTGGTTTATTGTAAAAATAAAACAAGTTTATTGACAAAAGAATATCAGTTAAGTGATACCAAGTAAAAGGAATAAAGTTAGAAAGGGTTACAAACAAAAGTAAAAATATGCTTTCTAATTGCTAAGACCTACCTTAACAAGCTACAGTCTTTGTTCAAGATCCTTACAAATCTTCCATTCCCAGAGACTTTAGCCCCCTTGTTAGATGGACCCGTCATTATCGGCTTGCGAGAGCTCTGGCCTCTTGTGTCCAAGATGGCTTCTCCTCTCTTTTTATATCTTCCCAAACTTGCTGTTTAGTCTGGATGACCTCATGCTGTTCTTCTCTTCCTGTGGGCTTTCCAGGCCCCTGCTGATTCATATGTAAATGGGGCTTCCATTGTTTTTGGTCATACCTTTCTTAATTTCATTGGAGACAGGTAGATAGGTTTTCTCCCAGATAGGAGTTAAGGGAGCTATTTTTCCCTGTGTTTGGTCACAGATTTTAAAGCATAATATAATTAAGTATCCATATTTCCTCCTATAGTGTTAATATAGTACATACATTTCACAGTGATATTACTCTCCAATGTGTCTTTAGCTTTCATAAGACCTTAATTGATATACTTTTATAATACAGTAATATTACATGCAATCAATAGTTTCCATTACTTATCATTTGAAGTTCAGACCCTCTGTGATTATAGCCCAGATGAAGTTTTTCTCTACTGTTGGGGGCATAGCTGCCATACTAACTTCTCCCCAGCTTGATAACCTTTTATGTAAATAGATAGTCATTGACTCTGCCTGAGACAAATATACGTTCTTTTGTCTAGGGCAAATTGGGCTCATGCATTGCTTCCCAAACACATTTTAAGAACGTAATGCTAACACGTATTCATAATTCTTTGTACACACCCTGTGCATATAGCATTAAAGAATATTAATGATCAGTGAGTTATTAATTTTCCAACTATACCCTTACATGCCATCTTTTATATACAGATTATAACAACGATATTAGGTGCAGTGAGTATTTCAAGCTTGACAGGAGCTGTTGACACAGAGGGGTGAACTACAAATGATATTATTATAGCATAAGGGAGAAAGATTAAAACACAGAGTAGTATCCCAGAATGCAAGCAATATAAATCCCCACGAGTTTATTCAGTTAAGGCAAGGGTGGCCAACCTGTGGCTCCGGAGCCAGATGTGACTCTTCAGAAGTTAATTTGCGGCTCCTTGTGTAGGCACCGACTCTGGGGCTGGAGGTAAAGGTGCCAACTTTCCAATGGGCCAAGGGGTTTTCACTGCTCAACCCCTGGCTCTGCCACAGGCCCTGCCCCTACTCAACCCCTTCCCATCCCCTACCCTGAGCCTGCCATGCCCTCGTTCCTCCCTCCCGCACCCCGAGCCTCCTGCATGCCATGAAACAGCAGATCGAGAGGTACGGAGAGGGATGGCTCTTTGGCAATGTACATTGGTAAATTCTGGCTCCTCAGGCTCAGGTTGGCCACCCCTGAGTTAAGAAGTAATTAAAGTCCAGTGTTCACCAGGTTGGTGAGGCACTCTGGATCCTATCTCGTCATTCTACATAGGTTTTTTCCTCCCATGCTCACTCTTAGTGCACCCCAAACACACTATTTTTAGTGCTGTTTTTTCCTACATGTGTCTGAAAGGGAGAGGACCCAGTATTTATAAAAGCCCCACATTCCTTTTCTTTCCCAGCTTGTTTTTCCAGCCAGGCTTCCTCCCCATCTTACACTAGGGTAGTTCAGTGAGTTTCCCTTGACCTACTGCTTTCTCTTTTCTGTAGATTCATAGATTTTTAAGGCCAGAAAGGATCTTTATGATATAGTCTGATTTGTGAGAGGGTCTGTTCTGAATCATGTCCTACATCCAGGCCTGGATTACCCAATAGGCAGACTAGCATGTGCTTATGGCACCAGCAAAGCAGGAGGCACCAAAAAAAAATGAGATTTTTTTTTTGAAAAAAATTGATATTTGATATTTTAAAAAAAGCATCGAAGTAGTCATCATGGGAAAAATCAGAACTTTGTTAGACTTCCTTACACTCCACTCCACTCATGCCCGTTTTTCTGTTCTCTTATTACTTATGCCCATCTAAACCGGGGGTGGGAGGGTCCTACTAACCTAGATCAAAATAATGCGAGGAAATCAGATCCCATCATGTACTGCAATAAATTTGCTTTATTATTGATATATTCTTCTGAGTTATACGTACTTGATTCATTTTTTCTTGTATGTGTGTGTAACACATATATAAAATAGTGTATGTTGTGTAATTTTTTTTTTTTAAAGTTCAGATAACCGAGATAAGGGGCAGGATGAAACATAACCAACTAAGTAGAGCACAGAAATGTAAACTTGCAGAAGAAAAGAAACAAAAAACTAGTGAAATTTTCCAAAATCTTCCAAAGTTGACATCTTCCAAAATCTTTTCCAAAATCTTCCAAAGTTTTCAAAGCGAATCCATCAGAAGCAACATCTTCTCTCAGTAGCACAGACATCGTTCCAAAACCTGTAGGTGTTTCAGAGACTGACCCCCCTTGTATTGGTGAAACAAACACCATTCCAGAACATGTGGGTGTGTCAGAGACTGTAACTGAGCATCCTACTCCTGGTGGTAAAACAGACATTGTTCTAGAAGGTGTGAATGTGTCAGAGGTGCTTTGAAACATATTCACCCATTGAGGAACCCCAACTATGGATCTTTTCACTACTTACCAGAACAGGAAATGTCCTAGTTACTGCTCCAGAACTGGCCTGGGGAAACATTCACTGGAAGATGCTCTCATCCTCCCATGGGACAGGGTCCTTTTGTATGCCTTTCCTCCATTTCCTCTTCTGTCCAAGATCCTGTTGAAGATTTGACAAGACAAAGTGAGTTATTCTGATTGCCCACTGCTGGCATACACAAGTCTGATTCCCTTATCTGACACAGATGGCACTATGTCCTCCGGTTTGTCTTTGGCTCATTCCTCACCTGCTTTCTCAAAGCAGTGGGCTGAGCCTTCACCCCAACCTGCAGGTCCTCCGCCTCCAAGCAAGGCTCCTTCTTGGTTCCAAGATTTAGAAGTAGAATTGTCTGACAAGGTGAAAGACGTGTTGCTGCACAGCCAAAAGTCAAGCGCTTGACATACTTACCTACAAAAATAGAAATGATTCCAAGTATGGTGACATTCTAGCAAAAAACCCAAACCTTGTCTTCCCTCCCTCCCTCCAATCTTAGACTACATTTTAGACCTCAAGAAGGCAGAACTCTAACTCAGCTCCCTTAAGGTACGTCTTGCAGCCATAACGGCTTTCCACCATCAGGTAGATAGCTACTCGGTGTTCACTCACCTGCTGATGCATAGATTCCTTAAGGACATTGGAAATCTCTTCCTGCATATGAGACCACCTCCAACCTGGGATCTTAACCTTGTTCTCAGAGTTTTGACTAGACCTCTCTTTGAGCCCATGGCAACTTGCTCACTCTTACACCTATCCCTGAAGACAGCATTTCTAATTGCCATCATCTCAGCTAGGCGCATAGGAGAAATAGCAGCCCTAGTGGCACACCCACCATACACTGTCTGTTTTGAAGACAAAGTAACTCTGAGGCCCATCGCAAGTTTCTCCCTAAAGTTGCCTCCACTTTCCATATGAATCAACAGATTCATCTTCCTGTTTTTTTCCAAAAACCACATCGTGACAACAGGGAGGCAATTCTGCATATGCTAGATGTTAGAGAAGCACTAGCATTCTACTTGGACAGGACTAAAGACTTCAGGAAGTCCCCTAAACTATGCCTTTCATTCACGGACAGATCCAAAGGCTCTGCGATATCAGATCAAAGATTATCCAAATGAGTCTTGGATTGCATTAATCCCTGTTATCAGGAGTGCAATCTGTTGCCTCTGTTTGTACTCACTCCATGAGGTCAATTTCTACCTCTCTCGCATTCCTTAAACATGTCCCTATCTGGGAAATCTGCAGAGCAGCGACTTGGACCTCTGCCCACATTTCCACAGAACATTATGTGATCACTAGAGGTTTGGCCTCTGATACTATCTTCAGCTCCGCAGAATTCTCTGTAGTAACAGACTCCACTCCGAAGCCCCAGCCCTCCATGGGGGATACTACTGTGAAGTCACCTACAGTGGAGCACCTTGCTACTTGAAGAGGAGGTTACTCACCTTGTGCAGTAACAATGGTTCTTTGAGATGTGTGTCCCTATGGGTGCTCCGTAACCCACTCTCTTCCCCTCTATTTCAGAGTTCTGCGTAAGGAGCTCTGGAGTAGAGGAGGAACTGAGGGGGTTCACCCACGCAGTGCTAGATAGCCTCAAGGCAGACCACGAGGGAGGGAGAGCACATGTGGGCTGAACAGACACTGCTACCTAAAATATCTGATTCGAGGTCCAAGGGCTCAGATACACTTACAGCGGAGCACCCATAGGGACACACATCTCTAAGAACCATCATTACTGCACATGGGAATAACTTCCTCTTTTAACTGCAGCTGACGTTTTTTCCCCCAGACCCTTTCTTTATTCCAAGTAACAGTTTGCTTTGTTATAGGGCAGAAGTGCTCTATCTGAACACTGGATTCTTACTTTTGCTCCCTGCTGGGATTTTCATGTTGGATGATGGAGAATTATTCAGATCCTTTCCCACCTAATTCTCAGAGGCAATGGGAATGGGGCAGATGCAGGGTGGGTAATAAATTTGCCAATCCAGTCAAGGGTGAGTGTTTAAGGAAACCTTAATAGGGTTCTGTTTCATCTTGCAGTTTAGAGTGGCGATGATTAAGTTCCCATGCCAAACACTTTTTCTAATGTTAGTGGGGGGGTGAAGATTGATGTAAAAAAGAACAAAACAAATCTGAAATTTAAATGGTTTCACCTAATTTTTAACTTACTTTTATCAGTGAAAAACTGTATCTCTGTGTATAAGTTAACAGCTCAGAGTATTCACAATTGTTTTGTTGTAAACTGGGTATTTTTGAAAACAAAGCATTCTTTATCATTTTTAACTTTATGTTCCACTCATCCACAAAAGTATATAACCTTTATAGACATTATTCATTTGTTTTCTAAATGCATTACATTCTTTTCAGAGTAAATACACGTTCATGAAGAACTGCCTATGTGGCTGTTGTATAATGTGATAGAATAGGAAAAGTGTATTACATTAATTAGAGACACAAGGTGGGTGAGGTAATACAAGAGAGAGAGAAGCTGATTCTTCAACTCTGTGTAAGTTTGAAAGCTTCTCTCTCTCACCAACAGAAGTTGGTTCAATAAAAGATATTATCTCACCCACCTAGTCTCTAATATCCTGGGACAAACATAGCTACAGGCACACTGCATGTTGCATTCATTGGCAGATTCTGTGGCTTAGGGCATGTGATTAGGGAGTTGCTGTGATTAGCTGGTGCAGCTGAACAATTCTGTTTAAATTGGTATGTACTAGAGACCAGGAAACTGCAGACAAGTGACTCAGCACTTACAAGAGAGGGTAAGTTAGGCATCTGATTTCTTTCCCTAGAGAAATCAATGATGAATATTAAATGGAAGATGTTTTCACCAACTTTATAATAAGTGCATAGTTTTTTTTCTAAAAAACTTATTTAATACATACAACTGAAAATAAGTGATTTTAAGCTATTCTTAAATTGCAGATGGTTTAAGATTGCAAATCCTGGTCAGTCTTATTTCTGATTATTTTAAAATAAAAGTAATAGAAATATAATTTAACTGTTTTCATAACCAGTGTTTAAATTTGGCAATATTCAAGTAAATCATATTTTACTAAGAAAGATATTCTAGCTGAAATATTTTGGTTGGTTGGATGTAATGTAATGTTATTAATATGACAGTAAAATACATACCAGTGTAGTCAATTCGCTTTAATTTAAAAATTAAAATATTAAAAAGATCAGAATTGAGCAAAATATTTTAAAATGCTATATTTTATTTTCAGTAATACTTTATTGGCATGAGAAGCTGGGCAGATGTTGCAAAATGCAATGACAAATTTGGGTTTTTCATGATATGCTGTATTTGATTATTTTTGATGTTCCAGTTGAATTAGGTATTGAGGTAAGCAGAATGTTGCTTCTCTTAGTGTGAAATATTCTTATGGTGTGTGTGTTTTTGCATATATAAAAAAATGTACTGCAGTTTCAGTTGTTTCTGTTAACAGAATCAGTAAAATTGGGCTAACTGGGATCTCTTTTATGCATACACTGGTGTGTTTACAGTGATTTATATTGCCTTTTCTCTCCCTAAAGCAAGGACGTAGCCTCTTGAATTACTGGCATGTGTGAATATAATTGCCGGAGTTGTGATAGCTATGCCTTGTGTGTATGTGTATGAGTGCAGTGAAAATAATGTGTTCTGTTTCTGTCACTGTCAAGACAACCCATTAGAAAACCCAGTTATTTAAGTGATCTGTAACTTGGTCCTACCAGTGTGCTTTATGCTGGTGTTTGCCACAAAGCTCTAACTTTGAGCAATTTTGGTTTTAAACTTAAAGTTGTAAATTATATAAATATAACATCTTCTTGCCTCTATCTCTGAAACCTTCCAAGATTAGGGTGGTTTGGTTACTATTCTAATTTAACAAAAAAATTCAATCAAATATGGATAATTAGGGTTCATTATCTTCCTCTAATTCCTTTTGGTATTTTGAGGGGGAAATATTAAACTAGCCAAGTGATTAAACTTTGAGGAATAATTGCTGTGCATATTCAGTATTTGCTGTTTATGAACATTAATATCTGTAAAATCCACCCTAAGTAATTTACATGAAAGATGAGTACTTGTAGCTTTGGATGACGCTGCAGCACATCATGGTATTCTGCTTTATGGTTTTTAATAATGCACAAGTGCATGTATTATACTTTTTTATATACTGGGAAAAATTAAAATATAGAATGCACTCTCTTTAACTTAGCCCCAGTCAGGAAAATCCACTTAATAGGAATGCTTCTGAGGGAACTGATTTCCAGTGTTCTTCACCTGGGAATAATTGCTGCTTAGTAGGAACAGTAATAATGTTGGTTAATTGAGAAATAAGATACGGTCCTTCCCACTGAATATAACTGCGATTTCTTGTTCAATGCAGAATTTCTGTTCTTCTTCGAGTGATTGCTCATATCCATTCCAGTTAGGTGTGCGCGCTGCGCGTGCACGTTTGTCGGAAACTTTTTACCCTAGCAACTCCAGTGGGCCGGCAGATCGACCCCTAGAGTGGTGCCGCCATGGCGTTTGATATATACCCCGGCCGGCCCACCCTCTCCTCAGTTCCTTCTTACCGCCGTGTCGGTCGTTGGAACTGTGGAACACAGCTTGGCTGCCTTCCACGTCCCTAGCTCTCCTTTGTTGTACAGTTCATAGTTGTAGTTAGTAGTAAATAGTTGTTAAGTATAGTTAGTTGAGTAGTATTTTGTAAATAGTTGTAAATATTTGTTAGCCGGTTTGGGCCGTAGCCCTTCCCGGCACCGGGCCCATGCCTGGTTCGCCGGGCTTCAAACAATGCACGGCCTGTAAGAAGCCGATGCCGACCAGCGATCCCCACGACGCGTGCCTAAAGTGCATGGGGGAATCGCACATCTCGAACAAGTGCCGCATTTGTAAGGCTTTTAAGCCTAGAACAAAGAAGGAGAGAGACCAGAGACTGAGGACTCTCCTTATGGAAGCGGCACTCAACCCGGCAGCTTCTCAGACCGTCGCCTCTACACCGGCACCGGACTGCGACGGCACTGGAAAGACTCCCCGGCACCGGGTCGCGAAGCAAGGCCCTCGAAGTCTGCAACTCCATCCAGGCAGACTCGAGTGGAGCGCCCAGCACCTATCTCGGCCGCGGCACCACCGACAGGGATCCCGTCGACTCCGGGCCTGGAGGGTCCGTCGAGTCCGGTCCCTCCTAACTCCCCCATAAGATCTGGGGTTGAGCTGTTGGTCCCATCGACGCCGGAGACTTTTGCCTCGGCACGGGACCTAATCGCTCTGACAGAGCCAGCTCAGCCTCCACCCCCTGTACCTCCAGTGCGGGTTGTGTCCAGAGGCAAGCCGACGATGAGAGCGCCGTCTCGGGACTCACGTTCACTATCCAGGTCCCGTCACCGTGGACGCTCCCGATCCCGGCGCCGCTCGCAGTCCCGGCACCGCTCCCCTCGGCGGTACTGGTCGCACTCGTGGCACCGGTCATCCTCCAAACAGTCCCGGTCTGGTTCCAGTCACCGATACCGGCACCGGGACTCTAGGAGCCGTTCCCGCCGTCGATCAACTCCCCGGTCGACCTCCCGGCACCGAGCTGGTGGCAGGTCCCGGTCCCGGTCGACCTCCAGGCACCGTGTCGGTGGCAGGTCCCGATCCCGGCACCAAGTCGGCGGCAGGTACCGGTCCCGCTCCCGGCACCAGTATGACTCCCGGTACCGGTCCCCGGCACCGAGAACATCTTTGGCGTCAGGATGAAGGGATGGCTACCAGCCGCGTTCGGCTCCTCCATGGCCCTCCAGACAGCCATCTGTATTGTCCCAGGCGGACAGTGTTTATGCACTGGACACAGACAGGCATGCGGTCCTTTTTCAAGACCCTCCTCAACAGGACCAGGGACCGCAGCAGTGGGGATTCTGGACGCCCTGGGCGTACCACCAAGCCCAGGGCTCCCAGCAGCTTCCTCCTAGGCCTGCGACAACGGAGCACAGGGCGCCGGAGGCATCGTTGTCTCGCCCCCCTCCCTCTCTGGATGCGGAGGATAGGTCCAAACAGCAGGACCCTGAGCTCCCTCCGGAGTCAGAGGCGCAGGCTCAGACAGACCCCCCTATGGACACTCTCTTGCCAGGGGGTCTCCTCATATTCTTCTCCCGATGAGGCTGTGGCAGGCACTTCTTCCACCAGCCCTCCCCCACTCGACCTCAGGGCACACCAGGACCTCCTCAGGCGCGTAGCGCAGAACTTAAACCTACAAGCGGAGGAGGTCTCTGAGATCGAAGATTCCGTGGTGAGCATCCTCTCCTCAGATGCTCCCACCAGGGTTGCCCTGCCCTTTATTCGGACTATCCAGGCCAACGCCAGTACGATCTGGCAATCGCCGGCCTCCATCCTCCCTGCGGCACGAGGCGTGGAGCGGTAGTACATGGCCCCCTCCAAGGGCTATGAGTACCCCCATGTTCACCCGACACCCTGCTCCCTCGTAGTGCAGTCGGTGAACGAGAGGGAGCGTCACGGACAAGAAGCCCCAGCTCCCAATCCAAGGAGGCCAGGCGTATGGACCTCCTCGGCCGCAAGGTCTATTCGGCGGGGGCCCTTCAGCTCAGGGTTTCCAACCAGCAAGCCCTTCTTAGCCGCTACGCCTTTAACTCTTGGATGGCAGCGGATAAGTTTAAGGAGCTGTTGCCACAGGAGGCGCATCAAGAATTTGCGGCAATTCTTGACGAGGGCAAGAAGGTCGCAAGAACCTCGTTGCAGGCCTCCTTGGACGCAGCAGACTCGGCCGCTCGTACCCTCACCTCAGGGGTTACAGTGCGCCGCATCTCCTGGCTTCAGGTTTCTGGCCCTCCACCGGAGCTCCAATATACCATCCAGGACCTCCCGTTCGAAGGCCAGGGCCTGTTCTCGGAGAAGACAGACCCCAGACTAAAAAGTCTAAAGGACAATCGGGTCATCATGCGCTCCCTTGGGATGCATACGCCTGGGACACAACGCAGACCCTTCCGGCCGCAGCAACAGCAGCAGCGCCGGCCGTACCCCCAGTTCCGCCAGCGGCAGGACCTCAATAGGCGCCGTGGCAGAAATTGCAGGCGCAGACAGTCGGGGAACCAAGGGGGGGGCAGAATCAGAGCGCCTCCAAAGCCCCGCCTGGACCCAAACCTTCGTTTTGAAGGTGCGCCCGAGGGCGCAGTACCAGTTTCCCCCACGGATCCTTCCCCCCCGTTTTCCAACCGCCTTTCGTTTTTCCTTCAGGCGTGGACCCAAATAACATCCGACCGATGGGTCTTACGCACTGTGCAGACGGGATACCGTCTGCAGTTTACGTCTTTCCCTCCCTCCCGCCCCCCACCCTCGTCCATCTTCAGGGACCCCTCTCACGAGCAAGTCCTCCGCCAGGAGGTGCAGACGCTTCTCGACAAAGGGGCCATAGAGGCGGTTCTGGAGAATTAGAAGGGCAAGGGGTTTTATTCCCGCTACTTCCTCATCCCCAAGGCCAAGGGAGGCCTCAGACCTATCCTCGACCTGCGGGAACTCAACAAACATCTGGTGAAGTTGAAGTTCCGCATGGTATCCCTGGGGACCATTATCCCATCCCTGGATCCTGGAGACTGGTACGCCGCCCTCGACATGCAGGACGCTTACTTTCATATCGCCATATTACCACATCACAGGCGTTTCCTTCGGTTCGTGGTCGACCGCCATCACTACCAATTCACGGTCCTCCCGTTTGGCCTCTCTACGGCCCCGAGGGTATTCACCAAATGCATGGCTGTCGTCTTTGCATATCTTCGGCGCAGTCGCATTCACGTGTTCCCTTACCTCGACGACTGGCTGATCTGCGGCACATCGGAGCTGCAGGTCCGCAACCACGTCCGCAGGATCAGCAGCCTCTTTACTACCTTGGGCCTCATTATCAACGTGGACAAGTCCACTTTGCTCCCCACGCAGAGGATAGAGTTCATCAGGGCCGTTCTGGACTCCACCCTTGGACAGGGCCCTTCTGCCGTTGCCCAGGTTCCAGTCACTGTCGGCCATTATTCAATGCTTGCAGGCGGCCCCCCTGACCACTATAAGGACATGCCTAACCCTCTTAGGCCACATGGCGGCCTGCACATTTGTGACAGGTTATGCGCGGCTCCGCATGAGGCCCCTCCAATCTTGGCTCATCACGCAGTACTGGCTGACCTGACATTTGCTGGACACTGTTGTCACCATCCCCCAGGGGGTGTTGGATTCCCTCCGGTGGTGGCTAAACCAGTCCGTCGTGTGTGCGGGTCTCCCGTTTCATCCGCCCCAACCCTCGGTGTCCCTAACAACGGATGCCTCAGATCTCGGCTGGGAGGCCCACCTGGGAACCCTGAGGACACGGGGCCTGTGGTCCCCACAGGAGGTGGATTTACACATCAACATGCGGGAGTTAAGAGCGGTCCACCTTGCTTGTCAAACATTCTCTCATCAGCTCCTAGGTCATTGTGTCGCGGTGTTCACCGACAATACAACGACCATGTACTATATCAACAAGCAGGGCGGCACCAGATCCTCTCCCCTATGTCACGAGGCGATGCGACTCTGGGACTTTTGTATAGCCCACTCCATTCACCTCACGGCTTCCTTCCTCCCCGGAGTACAGAACACGCTGGCGGACCGCCTGAGCAGATCCTTCCTCAAGCACGAGTGGTCCCTTCGCCCAGACGTCGCCCTCTCGCTCTTCCAGAGGTGGGGTTGTCCCCGCGTGGACCTCTTTGCGTCCAGGGGAACAGGAAATGCCAGGCGTTCTGCTCCTTTCAGGGCCGGGAACCCAGGTCTATAGCGGACGCCTTCCTTATTCCGTGGACGACCCACTTGTTCTATTCGTTCCCTCCGTT
Source organism: Gopherus evgoodei (assembly GCF_007399415.2). NCBI lineage: Eukaryota > Metazoa > Chordata > Testudines > Testudinidae > Gopherus > Gopherus evgoodei. Next base: position 86,478,374 of record NC_044331.1, read on the forward strand.
CCCACTGGTCCACAAGGTCCTTCTGAAGGTGCGCAGGGACAGGGCCCGCGTGATTATGGTAGCTCCAGTGTGGCCCAGGCAACATTGGTACCCCATGTTGCTGGACCTGGCCATAGCCAACCCAATCCCTCTGCCCCTTCACCCGGACCTGATCACCCAGGACCACGGTATTCTCTGTCACCCGGACCTCCAGTCGCTGCACCTAGCAGCGTGGCTCCTGTGTGGCTGACCAGATCCGAATTACGCTGCTCTACCCTGGTACGTGAGGTACTCTTGGGCAGCAGGAAGCCTTCCACCAGAGCGACGTACTCGGCCAAGTGGAAGCGTTTCTCCTGTTGGTGCACGGAGAGGGGTTTCCTCCCTATGGAAGTTTCGGTCGCCGATATTTTGGACTATATTTGGTCCCTCAAGCAACAGGGCCTGGCGATATCATCCCTTCGGGTTCACCTGGTGGCTATCTCCACCTTTCATCCGGGTGGGGATGGCCGCTCCGTTTTCTCTCACCCGACGGTGACTAGATTCCTGAAGGGGCTGGAACATCTATACCCCAACGTCGGTCCCCCTGCCCCTACCTGGGATCTCAACCTGGTTCTGACTTGGCTCATGGGGCCCCCCTTTGAGCCGTTACCGACTTGCTCCCTGCTCTATCTTTCATGGAAGACTGCCTTTTTAGTAGCCATTACCTCAGCTAGACGGGTGTCGGAACTCCGGGCTCTCACGGTAGATCCCCCGTATACGGTCTTCCATAAAGATAAGGTGCAGCTGAGACCACACCCGGCCTTTCTCCCCAAGGTGGTCTCAGCCTTTCACGTCAACCAGAAGATCTTCCTCCCCGTTTTTTTCCCGAAGCCTCATTCCTCACGCAGGGAGCAACAACTCCACTCGCTTGATGTCCGTCGGGCTCTCACGTTTTATGTGGAGAGGACCAAACCGTTCTGCAAATCCCCCCAGCTTTTTGTTGCAGTAGCGGACCGCATTAAGGGGCTTCCCATTTCCTCACAGAGGTTATCCTCGTGGGTAACGTCCTGTATCAGGACCTGCTATGACTTGGCTCACGTTCCTACGGGCCGTGTGACTGCGCACTCTACCAGGGCACAGGCGTCATTGCTGGCTTTCCTCGCCCGTGTGCCCATCCAGGAGATCTGTCGGGCAGCGACCTGGTCATCGGTCCACACCTTTGCTTCCCATTACGCCCTGGTCCAGCAGTCCAGAGATGACGCGGCCTTCGGCTCTGCAGTGCTCCATGCCACGACTTCTCACTCCGACCCCACCGCCTAGGTAGGCTTGGGATTCACCTAACTGGAATGGATATGAGCAATCACTCGAAGAAGAAAAGACGGTTACTCACCTTTGTAACTGTTGTTCTTCGAGATGTGTTGCTTATATCCATTCCACCCGCCCTCCTTCCCCACTGTCGGAGTAGCCGGCAAGAAGGAACTGAGGAGCGGGTGGGCCGGCAGGGGTATATATCAAGCGCCATGGCGGCGCCACTCTAGGGGGCGACCTGCCGGCCCACTGGAGTTGGTAGGGTAAAAAGTTTCCGACGAACGTGCACACGCGCTGCGCGCACCTAACTGGAATGGATATGAGCAACACATCTCGAAGAACAACAGTTACAAAGGTGAGTAACCGTCTTATCTCTGCAGATTCTGTTGTGGAACATCTAAGCTTTACTGGCACTATCTTTGGAAAATAGAAAATTCACTGAAACATGACAGTAGGTATGACCTTTCTCAGTGGAGTCCAGACCACTGAGGGACTGTCAGCCCTGCCCTGCAACCTTGGGTGCCTTACAATGCCTTTCTGATGTAGCTCCCACCTGGGCTCTCACAAACAGTCTTCCCACAAGCAAGTCCTGCCCTGAGTATCTGTATAGCTGCAGCCTGCCAGCACACTTCAGTCACACTCTGGCTTCCACCAGTCTTAGTTACTACATGCAAAGTGACTCCAACACACTCTCAGTCCCAGATTTTCTCCCCCAAAATGTGTATTCTGCACTGCGCTTGTCCAGCCCTCTCCTAAGCAGTTCACATAACAAAGGTCTGTTGTCCGTGTAAGGAAACAATATACAACAACTTGCCATCTTAAATGGAGTTACTCACACAGATTTAGAGAACAAAAAAAGATTTAACGACAAAGAGGTTTAATAGAATCATAGAATATCAGAGTTGGAAGAGACCTCAGGAGGTCGTCTAGTCTAACCGCAATCCAATCCCCAACTAAATCATCCCAGACAGAGCTTTGTGAAACCTGACCATAAAAACTTCTAAAGAAGGATATTCCACCAACTCCCTAAGTAACTCATTGCAGTGCTTCACCACCCTCCTAGTGAAAAAGTTTTTCCTAATATCCAATCTAAACCTTCCCCACTGCAACTTGAGACCATTACTCCTTGTTCTGTCATCTGGTACCACTGAGAACAGTCTAGATCCATCCTCTTTGGAAAACCCTTTCAGGTAGTTGAAAGCAGCTGTCCAATCCCCCCCTCCATTCTTCTCTTCTACAGACTAAATAATCCCAGTTCCCTCAGCCTCTCATAAATCATGTGTCCCAGCCCCCTAATCATGTTTGTTGCCCTCTGCTGGACTCTTTCCAATTTTTCCACATCCTTCTTGTAGTGTGGGGCCCAAAACTGGACACAGCACTCCAGATGAGGCCTGACCAGTGCCGAATAGAGGGGAATGGTCATGTCCCTCAGTCTGCTGGCAGCGCTCCTACTTATACAGCCCAAAATGCCGTTAGCCTTCTTTTCAACAGGGGCACGCTATTGACTCATATCCAGCTTCTCATCCACTGTAACTCCTAGGTCCTTTTCTGCAGAACCGCTGCCTAGCCACGCGGTGCCTAGTCTGTAGCAGTGCATGTGATTCTTCTGTCCTAAGTGCAGGACTCTGCACTTGTCCTTGTTGAACCTCATCAGATTTCTTTTGGCCCAATCCTCTAATTTGTTTAGGTCCCTCTGTATCCTATCCCTACCCTCCAGCATATCTACCTCCCAGTTTAGTGTCATCTGTAAACTTGCTGAGGGTGCAATCCATGCCATCCCCCAGATCAGGCTGCATCCAAAATTCATCCCAAAGGTAGTGTGACAGGTTGGATCACAGAAGCCCCTTTGGGACTGCCACCTGATGTGCCTAGACTACCTCTGAGCCCGTTTTTCCTGCCAGCTTGGGACTTCAGTACCTTGCCTTGTTTGAGCCAGACACGCTTGCCTGCTGCAAACACAGTTCCAAGTCTGAACCACATTCCCTTACAAGCTGCAGGCTTAACTGAAAACAGCTTAAAAAGTGCTCCTGTCTCCAGCACTCAGATCCCCAGCTCCCAGTGGGATCCAAACCCTAAATAAATCCATTTTACCCTGTATAAAGCTTATACAGGGTAAACTCGTAAATTGTTCGCCCTCTGTAACACTGATAGAGAGAGATGCACAGCTGTTTGCTCCCCCGGTATTAATACTTGGTCTGGGTTAATAAGTAAAAAGTGATTTTATTAAATATAAAAGTAGGATTTAAGCGGTTCCAAGTAATAGACAGAATGAAGTAAATTACCAAGCAAAATAAAATAAAACACGCAAGACTAAGCCTGATATAGTAGAAAATTGAATACAGATAAAATTTCACCCTCAGAGATGTTCCAATAAGCTTCTTGTACAGACTGGACTCCTTCTTAGTCTGGGCCGAATCCTTTCCCCTAGTACAGTCCTTGTTCCAGCTCAGCTGGTAGCTAGGGGATTTCTCATGACTACAGCCTTCTTTGTTCTGTTCCACCCCCTTATATATCTTTTGCACAAGACAGGAATCCTATGTCCCTCTCTGGATTCCCACCCCTCCTCCTAAATGGAAAAGCACCAGGTTAAAGATGGATTCCAGTTCAGGTGACATGATCACGTGTCACTGTAAGACTTCATTACCCACTTGTCAGCACACAGGTATGCAGGAAGACTTGCAAGTAAACAGCCATTTACAACCAATTGTCCTGGTTAATGGGAGCCATTAAGATTCCAAGCCACCATTAATGGCCCACACTTTGCCTAATTACAGTAAGACCCCAGAGTTATATTTCATATTTCTAGTTTCAGATACAAGAATGATACATTCATACAAATAGGATGAATACATGCAGAAGAACGTAACCTTTGCACAGATATGTTACATGGCATATCTAGCATAAAACATATTTCAGTTATGTCATATTTACATTCATAAGCATATTTCTATAAAGCATTATGGATGCAGCATCTCAGGTAACCTCTCCGTTTCACATGAATCAATTGATTCACCTTCCAATCTTTTACCCAAACCTCACCAGGACAACAGAAAGGCTATACTGCATACGTTAGATGTTAGGAGAGCCCTGGCCTTCTGTCTGGACAGGACAAAGGCCTTCAAGAAGTCCCTTAGACTCTTCCTCAGCAATATCAGCCAAAATACTGTCCAAGTGGGTCTTGAATTGCATCAGACAGTGTTACCAAGTTCATAACATGATCCCTCCAGACTCTATTTGTGTACACACCATGAGGTTGATCTCCTCATCTATTGCCTTTTTCAAGAATGTTCTTGTCTTAGAGATTTGTAGAGCAGTGACATGGGTGTCAAGCCACACTTTCGCGGAACACTTCGCGATTACCAGAGACTCTGCCTCTGATGCCATCTTCAGCTCCACTGTGCTGTCATCTGTTACTGACCTGATTCCGAAGTCCCAGCCCTCTGGAACGGGTACTGCTAGGGTGCTCCATTACTCAAGAAGTCACTCATCTTGTACATTAACGACAGTTCTTCGAGATATGTGTCCCTATGGGTGCTCCACAACCCATCCTCCTTCCCCTCTACTTCTGAGTTTTTGTCAGTTACGCTGCGGTAGAGAAGGAACTGAAGGGAGTTAGCTTGTGCATGCTGACTAGCCTCATGGTGCAGCACAGGGAGGGAAAGTGTATGTGTGGGCCTAATGGGGAGAGGGATAGCTCAGTAGTTTGAGCATTGCCCTGTTAACCCAGGGTTGTGAGTTCAATCCTTGAGGAGGCCACTTAGGGATCTAGGGCAAAATCAGTACTTGGTCCTGCTAGTGAAGGCAGGGGGCTGGACTCATTGACCTTTGGGGGTCCCTTCCAACTCTGAGATGGGTATATCTTCGTATATTTAATGCTACCAAAGTTCTCCGATCAGCAGCACAGGGACACAAGCACCCACAGAAACACACATCTCAAAAAACCATTGTTACTGCACAAGGTGAGTAACTTCTTCTTTCTGCACCCTTTGCTTGACAAAGAGTGGCCACTTGATAAGTGATGGCCTGTCAGCTTTGATGACACCTGGCTAGGTGTCATCTTGTCCTTTGTCTTTGAGAAACAGGTTTACCCACTCCCCAGATTTGTCTGGTATAAACACTTCAGTCATGATGTAAGCGTATGTTCTTAACTTTATATATAATGTTGTTACATACATTTTACCATGATATTATTGAATTAATTTTTTCAAATGATACCTTACAAAGCATATTTTATACAAAGATTATTACAGTAGTGTTTAGAGTGTAAATATAGGGATGTATTCTGTTACAATAGGCCATCTCAGTTTAACAACTTCTGCTACATGTATCTTGACTTTATAAGAACAGTATTGTTCTGTGTTTATGTGAAAGAGATTTTGAAAGGCAAAAATGGGAACTAGGTCCCTAACTGTCATTTGTGCTTTTTGAAAATCTCCCCTGTAACATATTGTGTAACTATTTTCTGAAGACTGACATCTTATTTCTTTGTTGCTTCATTCTTTTCAGATACTCATGTTCCATTGAGATGTTAGCAACAGGTGGACACTTCAAACTGCTGTACATGAGGCAACAAGTGATGCATTTTGCCTCAGCTGTCAATAATTAATTCTTATTAATATTTAAGAATGTGCCTGAGGTTTTAGACGTCTTGATAGATAGATTTGTGAAATTCTGCAGGTGTAACAGTGTGGCAGAATTTTCTTTTTTTTATTATATTTATCTACTTACTCAGACTTTGTTTTGTTTTTTAAGGCAAGAAGATGACTGTTTTATATATAAAAGACATTATGTAAAGAAATCATCTGGGATCTGGGGCTCAATAATAGCATAGATTCAATATGCTACAGGAAGTCTTTAAATTTCAGCAAAAAGATTACAGAAAATTATGAGAACATAAAAGTTAGAAATGGAAAAGACCAGTTGGATTATTTCTAGGATGTCAGTGCAAGATTATTCTGCACAATCATTTTCTAGTGTTTAGTCTTGCTTATTTTTAAAAGTCTCAAGTGATGGCCTTTTCACCAGCTCCCTAGGGAAACTGTGTTCCACAACCTAATATTGCTCACTTTCAGAAAATTTTTCTTCATGCTTTGTAATGAATAGAAAAGAACACAAAGGAAATCCTATTTGACAGAAATAAGTAATTCTTTTGCATGTAGTATTCTGGGGTTTTTTGAGTGATGATAATTCTTTTTGGGGAAATGGTGCACTGAAATTGCTAACTGGGGTCCAGTTAATTGAACTATTAAAGTTATGATGACATGCATCCGACGAAGTGGGTTTTCACCCACAGAAGCTCATGCTCCAGTACGTCTGTTAGTCTATAAGGTACCACAGGACTCTTTGTTGCTTTTACAGATCCAGACTAACATGGCTACCTGTCTGATATTAAAGTTATGTTTTTGTGTGTCTTAGGGGACAGTAAAATAAGCAGGAAAACATGATCAGAAGTACTTGAAAACTGATAAAAACGACCCAGGAGCAGGCCTTCTTGCTGTTTAAGAGGAAGGGCATAAATAGTATCTAAGCTAATGCCAGATACCACTTGGGAGTTCAAAAAGAGACTCTTTATGATCCAAAGTGGAATGGAGGCTATCTGTATGGAGTCCAGGGATAAGTGAGATGAGAAAGGAGGGAGAGAGAAGAAAGCATGAGGGCTTAGATGCTGATTTGAACCTAGAGTTCTTAGTTAAGGAAATTAAGGAAGGACAAGGCTAGACTTTTAGTTTGTGAAATTTTCTAAAATGAATTTTTTGTATAACACTCATTCTGCCTGCCCATTAGGTGGAATTGTGAAGCTGTGTGATATACTGTTTTAATGTAATCTTTTTTCAGGATTATGAATAAACTTATTTTTAGCTTGAGACTGCATTGCGGTGGGGAGGGGGCGCGGTAAATTAATTGTGGTGCATTCTCAAAGGAAGACAGCATAATCAAAGGAAAATGTACATTGATGACCAGGGAAATGGTGAGATCTTTTAGAATCTGGAAAGAAATGTTAGTTACAGTAATTCTGTTTGCCATAGTTCTTTCTCCTCCCTTTGTAGTCAATGAGACAAAGCACCATGACGATGCTACCTATCAGGAACCAAGGAAGCAAAAGTTTTGCTAATTGTGCTGTGTATATAAGGCCCCAGACCATCTACTTCCCTCAAGTCAGAGACAGCCAAAGCATGAATTTATCTGAGATAAATGAAATATAGCTGGGGGGAGAGAATTCAGGAAAAAGATGAGTGGGAAGAGAGACGACAACCTGATTTTTACAGCTTGATGATTTCCCCGTATTTTATGTCCATCTTTTCCAATGCTACTTACAGAGATACTATAAAACAAGGGTAGTCAATAGGTAGATATCCAGCCAAATCCAGACTGCCAGATGCTTTTGAACAGACTGTAAACAATTTTATTTACTTATTATTATTATTATTATTATTATTAAGGATACAATTTGTCATGGAGGTCATGGATTCTGTGACTTTAACAGACCTCCATCACTTCTTCGGCTTCACCCCTGGCCGTTAGAGCAGCAGCCGGTGGCCGGAGCAGCAGCCAGCAGTCAGCCCTCGGCAGCAGGACGGAGACTGTTAGTCTCTTCCCCTCCCGCTGGGTATTTTTAATAAAAATTGGAGACAAGTCATGGGCTTCCATGAATTTATTATCATGATTGGTTTTTGTATTATTTTCTCTGGATTCTGGACCTTAGTTATACCTTGACCAAGAAATATGGACCATGACAAACAATAATTAATTACCCAGGTATAGAGAAAGCAGTGGATGTAACAAACAATACACTGAAGGAGCAGGCTTCTTTTACTGAGTCACGTGCAATAATTTGAGTGAAGGAACTACTCGTAGAAGTAGAATCCAGCTGTTAATACATGGAGACGACTGTCTTGCTGCCTTATGCCCATAAACTGCCCATAAAGTGGATACATCTCTGGAGGAGTGACATTGGACAAACTCCAAGGTTTGGCATCCAATTTCATTGTACACAAAAATGCATTCTCTTTCATCTTACAGTGGAAGGTTTGGTGGTGATGTGAACAAATGCTTTTCCCAACCTCCTGTAGAAATACAGTCCATAAGACTGCAGAGTCTAAGCTCATCCTGTTCCATTTGGCTTCATTTACATAGACATAAAATAACACAAATTTCAGTTCAAACAATGTCACCGGACTTGGTTGGTCATAGGACTGTTCCTCCATCAGGACTGTTCAGCCCCAGAGTACCAGTGCCCCCTCTCATATATTCAGGTGTGGTGACAAGTGAACGTATTTAACCCTTTCCCAGCAGGATTAACTACTCTTTTTTTCTCTCTTTCTTAATTTCTAATCCATAACAGAGTGTCTCTCTCTCTCTCCCCGACCTCCCCATCTTCATGCACTACTTGATTAACACACTAAAACATTTCTAGTAGACGAGAGGCAAAATCATTGTCTCATAAGAGTCAGAGACTTTCCTTTATTATGTGTCTGTACAGTACCTACAATGGGGTCCTGATCTAGGTTCTAGGGTCCTCTAGGCATGACTGTAATAGAAATAATAATAATAACGGTCCAGATAATATTGTGACGTTCCAGGAAACATAACAGTTTTATCAGTAATTCAGATACATCTTCATTAACATGATATTTTATTTAACAGGTTCTGCTTTAGATCTACATTTTAGTGATATAAATGTTGCATCTTTAGATAAAGAATTAGAAGATCAAGAAAACAGTGACATTGGATTAACAAGTAAGAACTCAGTTTACAAAAGTTATCCATTTTCATTATTTATTTTAAAGTATTTTCTTCCCTATCAGACTCTTCAGAAGAATTATCTTACAGCTGAGACTCATATAGCAACTCATAATGTTGTGGACAGTCATACTGTAAACTTTGGCCTTGATCTGGCAATTGACTCTGCCTTCATGGATCCAGTTTCAGATTGAGAAACTTTGACTATTATTCTACAATTCTATTTAGTGAAGAAAATTTGAACTAGACTGCTTTAATGAAAACTCATTTTCCAACTCAGTCCCAAGTTCAGTATCTTTCTCGGGAAAATCAAGACCGTGGCTCCCTTATATTTTAAACTTCCTATTTGTATTATATGTACATGGATTATGAGTTACATTGAGATTCATCAGAGGCAGTGTTCAAAATAAGCAGGACCTGAACATCTTGATTTTAAAAAAGTTGATTCTGTTTTTTTTTAGTGAGTGACTAAAAGGAAACAGTGCAAAGAATTAAATGAGTAAAATAATCATATTTGAAAGAAGGAATGACCAGTTAATTTGAAGGTCTGACTAGCTTTGTTTTACAGTGCTCACTCCTGGCTACCTACATTTTCCTCTACATTATTTGCTTTCCTGCTTAGAACTGAGAGAGAATATTTCATCCAGTTGGCCTGTTCTGAGAAAGGAGAGGAAGAGACAACACAGAGGAAGAGCAGTATTGGGGTAGAGAACTTGGGAGGAAGGATGAAGGGGAGAAAAACATCAAGGAAGAAACAGTTTAAAAATGCCATCCTTTCTAGCTGAAAGCAGAAAAGGAAGGAGAAAAAGAATGGAAAAATTGGAAGTTAAAAAACTGAGCCATTGTAGTTTTATGAAATATTTAATTTGTCATGCATTTCAAAGCAACACACTGCCAAGAAAATAAGGATATGTTTTCATAACATCCACATGGAGCAGTAGGAAACTAAAGCAACATTAAAATAATTTATTAGTGCATTGGTAACCTGCTCCATGCTGGCTGTTTCCTTATCGCACATATGTTCTGTTGACATTTACCCCGAGCCTTTCTCAAACTTTTGGTGGTGCGAATACTGAGTTACCGGGGAGATGGGAACATGGAGAGGATCTCTCCTGACCATAAGGTGACGGGATCCCCCCAGGGTAAAGCCTGGGACTGTGGAACTGCTGTGCCCTCTTAACTTTCTCCAGCTTGGGCTGTCTCTCAGAATGCCTTGCTAGTGACCAGCGGCAAGCCCCTCCAGGCGTTGTGATCACTCAGCACAACAGCATGTGGAGCCCCACAGATGGCTAGATTGCATGAATGCTCCCAGAGCCACTCATGAGTCACACAGAGAAAGGCACCAGCCAAATCCCTCCAGCTCCCAGCACTGTACCTCAGGAATATACCATCTTGCACTACTCAAGATGGGCAATGCAGATTTATTAATTGGTTCACCACTTCAGCAATGGAAAGTGGTTATACACCAGCCTTTGCAAAACCTGAGATTTGCCACCCACTTCATACAAACTTACTGGTAAAGATAAACAGTTAAACAAATGTATTGACTATAAAAGATAGATTTTAAGTGATATTAAGTGCAAGGCAAAAAGTCAGAGTTAGTTACTAAAAGAAATAAAATATAAGTACGCAGTCTAAACTCTCAGCCCTGTTAGACTGGGCAACATCTAGATTAAGCAGTTTCTCACTCCACTGGATATTGCAGTCCTTAATATACAGGTTTGTTTCTTAAACCTGGGCCAATCTCTTCTGTTGGGAGTCTTGGCTTCTTCTCAGTGTCTTAGTTGCTTGCAACATAGGTTGGGGCAGGAGAAAAGGCCTAGTATGTGTCCACTCTGTTTTATACCCTCAGTCCATGTGCTTGGAAAACACAAGTCCAGGCATGTCTGGGTGGACCTTGCTGAGTGTCTAGGCAAGGCTGAGCAATTCCCCTAGTGTGGCCTCATGCAGTTGAGTCATTGCATCAGAGCTCCCTTGCTGGACAATGGTTGTTCATGGGTTGATTGATACCCCACCCGGGTGTTGGCTGCTTTCCTTGCTGTTGCCTCTGGGGAGCTAATGTCTGGTTCATTCCCCAATTTACAGCATGTTTTAGTGACCACGATACAACACAGTTCTCATAACCTCATAGGCATTATTGATATACACATATGGGTAGACAAATGACTTTCAGCAGATCATAAACTTTCCACTGATACCTTAGAAGGCATGCTTTATATGTAAGATCACAATTATAAAAAAATGAGGAATATGGAGGTTACAGAACCCTCCCCCAAGGTAATGAATGTCACATATATAAAAAGAAAAGGCTTCAGAACCACTAACATTATTATAAGTTGCAGAGAGACAGAAGGCTGCTGGGTGCTTTGCACATAGTGTGAAGAATAAATATAATTTAAATAGTCAACGTTCAAGGAAAGTGTGGACAATGAAATGCAATAAAATCAGAATGGTAGAACGCAGTGAGAATTTTTCCTATCAGTTAATTCCATTCACTTTTATTAATTTTTAAGAGAGATTTACAATATTTTCTATTATCTATCTTGTTAATACTTATCTGAAGGGGCCTATTTCTAAGATTTAGCGAGGGAAAGGAACTGCATGGGAGGGTGTATTTTAGGGAAGAGGGGAATAAAACTGAGGAGAGAGTGGAAGGACAGAAAAGCAGCACGTGATATAATGTAATTACTGTGTGGACTTATGACATCTTGTGCTCTGCCACAGCTTGATTACCAAAATAACTAGTATCACCTTTAAGTTAGCTCTGACAACAACTTTGTGTTTAAATACCAGATTTTACATTCTTTGTATACGGTAATCTGGTTTTATGAATTGTGATTCCTGTTGTGAGAGCAACAAGCAATACTAGTAGAGTGACTTTCTTCAAAGTTTGGACACGTTATGCTCTTCTGCTTGAGTGATTGTCTCTCCAGTTTTCAGTAAAGATACAACAGCAGGCTACTCCATTGTTTCTGTAAGCACACAGTGTGATGTGTTAGCTGTTACTTTACTCTACTGGGGTTAGTGGTGTTTCCTCGTGGAAACCAGAAAATACATCTGACAGTTTAAGTGTGCAGCTTAGAATTTATCTCTGCTGCTGACCATAGTAAAGTCAGATCTGCCGTGAATTATGCTAATGCTATAACTTTGTTAACAGGGATTTGATCTGCTCCCCATGTCATAAGGACAATTCAGTAAGGACAAATGTGAAGTTCTCCACTTAGAAAGCAACAATCAGTTGCACACATACAAAATGGAAAATGACTGCCTAGGATGGAGTGCTGCAGAAAGGGACCTGGGGTTCATAGTGGATCACAAGCTAAATAGGAGTGAACAGTGTAACACTATTGGGGGAAAAAGCAAGCAAACATCATTCTGGGATGTATTAGCTGGAGTGTTGTAAGCAAGAAACAAGAAGTAATTCTTCTGCTTTACTCTGCGATGATTAGGCTTCAACTGGAGTATTGTGTCCAGTCCTAAGCACCACATTTTAGGAAAGATGTGGACAAATTGGAGACAGTCCAGAGAAGATCAGCAAAAATGATCAAAGTCCTAGAAAACAGTCTTCCTATATGGGAAGACTGAAAAAATTGTGTGTGTTTAGTCACATGAGGATAGGACAAGAAGCAAGGATGGTTTAGGTTGGATTTTAGGAAAATCTTTCTAACTGTCAGTGTGGTTAAGCACTGGAATAAATTGCCTAGGGAGGTTGTGGAATCTCTATCATTGGAGATTTTTAAGAGCAAGTTAGACAAACACCTGTCAGGAATGGTCCAGATAATACTTAGTTCTTCCATGAGTGCAGGGTACTGGACTAGATGACCTCTTGAGGTCCCTTCCACTCCTATGATTCTATGATTCTGTATCCTTCCCCATATCAATGGTAATACTATACAACCTCCGAAATGAAGGATATTGTAACTAAGGAAACCTGCATGGGGGGAGGTCATGTAGACGGATTGCATTTGCCTATGTTGGAATTTGTCTAGAAAACTTAACATCCCAACTCTTGCAAAAATGGCATGAGATCTTTAATGGCCACCTGTGGTAAGGGGCTATGTGATTTTTGTCTCTCCTGAAAGACAGTGGTTGTCTTTCACCATCATCTTCCAGAAAAAACACAGTTATTTTGCTGTTTAAGTGGATGCATTTCTGCCTTATGCTCATTTGGTATTTCAGTGCTTTATTTGCAAATGTTCTAACCAAATTCCAACTTGGCCAAATACATTGTACCTACCTGAACTCCTGTTACTGGTAATCTTCCTTATTTACTGTGGTGAAGTTTTGCCGTCTGCTGTATTCCATGCTAGGGGTGGTTACATCTTTGTGGTGAGTGGTGTGATTCCTGCAAATTCCGTATGTACCTCACATGGAGGATTGTGAGGCTGAGTTTTATAATGTTTGTAAATTACTTTGAGATCTTTGTTTGGAGGGCATTCTGGAAATGTGGTGCATAAAGTCTTCCAGTCTTATTCAGATTTTTACTGAAATAATTCTACAAAGGGCCAAGTTTTCTTTCATCATAGGAACCTCTTGTGTATGTTTGGAAGATGGGCTGAGTGGCTTTTCAGTGACCCGTGGGATTGAACATGCATAGTGTCTGCACTTACACATAATACAGGTTGTTTACAAAAGTAAAATAACTGATTAACCTTTTCCTATGAGGATGGGGTTAGAGAGATTCTACTGTGTTGCTTTGTAACTCAAAAATATTTTTTTCTTTATATAGGTCAAAGGTTACTGGGAAGTTCAGCTCCTGTCAATATTCCAGGTTCTGTTGCTCGTTCCTCATCTTTACATTCATCATCTTCCCTTTCAACCTCTCCACTCAGTTCTCTGTCACAGTCGTTGTCTCAGTCTTTTATTTCATCCACTATGGCTCCTCACCAACAGCAGACTCAGCCTTTGAAATCAGAACATAGTATGTTAGGCACTTCAGCCTCTTCTCATAACTCTTTAGGTAAGTTATGTGAATGGTTAATCCTTTGTGTGTAATAGAAAGGGAGTCCATGGCAAGTCAAACAGATTTTCCTGTGATCTCTCATCTGGAAGTCAAAGTTTCATTGTTATAAATAAGTAATTTATCCTATTCTTTACAAATAGAGTAAGAGATTCATGCATCAAAGAGCTTCCTATCTAAGGCTATGTTTACTGTGGCAATAGAACAACAAAACTTTTGTCTTTTAGAGGTGTTTAAAAAAGAAACAACCCTGAAAGACAAAAGTTTTGCCGACGACATGCGCCAGTGTGAACAGCGCTTTGTTGGCAGGAGAGCCGACAAACAGAGGCTATACTGTGCAACTTTTAGCAGCATGGCTGTAGCAACACAGCTGGGTTGCTAAAAGCTGTGTAGTGTAGACATATAGCCTAAGGCTAATCAACAAAGTAAACATAAGTCATAGGACAAAGTTCAGGGAAGGGAAAGTGAGGAGAGATTATTGACAATGGAGGAAAGAACAAAGGATTCCTGGAAATGGTGGATTTTAAAGAGGGATTTGAAAGAAAAGAGAGGGCACTTGGCACCTTAATTGGAGAACATTCTAACTACAAAAAATAGTGTGAATTACAATCCAGAGCAGAGAATGTGAGAGAGCTGAAGCTGAAAATGAGAGATTTTGGGGCAACACCTACTTTTTGGATTAGAAGGAGATTCCTAGTCTTCCTGTTCCCATTTCAGGGCTGTGCTTTTTGTGAAAGCAAACAAACAAAAACCCACACACAATGAGGTTGCCGAAATGCTTTGAGTACTTTAAAAAAATCTTTTGCTTAATGCTGCATCTCTGAACATATGTGGAACTGTTATTCTTCTTCGAGTGATTGCTCATATCCATTCCAGTTAGGTGTACGCGCCGCGCGTGCACATTCGTCGGAAAACTTTTTTACCCTAGCAACTCAGTGGGCCGGCAGGTCGCCCCCTAGAGTGGCGCCACCATGGCGCTCCATATATACTCCTGCCGGCCCACCCGCTCCTCAGTTCCTTCTTACCGCCCGTGTCGGTCGTTGGAACAGTGGAGCGCGGCTTAGCTGACCTCCACTTCCCTAGCTACTCGTTTTCTCATATATAATTATGCAGTTATAACCCTTTTATATATATATTTGTATGGTTATACGTGTTTTCTTTGCTAACA